>NC_141695.1:1722925531-1723525531 GCF_964263255.1 Lissotriton vulgaris
TTGAATTTCTTAGGAACTACTGAACGGATTTACACCATTTGAAAAAAAGTCTCTTTCTGAACCAAGAGCTAACTTTTTGCCAAACTTGGTGTAATTCCGTTCAGCAGTTCGGGCTGTAGTCGTGTCTATAATTTCCTATGGGAAATGACATGGAGGAAACACGTTTTGGGACCCCCCCTTTTTTCTCTGAAACCCCAAAACACCCTCGCCCCCCCCCCCCCCCCCCTTGGTAAATCACCCCGAAACTTTCAGGATACGAGCTGACCGAACGGCCATAAGTGTTGAAACTTTAGCGAAGATTCGTCAACCAGAGCCAAAGTTTTGGGAAATTTTTCTAAACAACATTGGTCCCCAAAGAAGGAATTGTGTAAACAATAAATATAGACTCAATCGTAGCTATATTAAAGTGGACATGTACAGCCAGAGAGAGGTCAATTCTTTACTTTTGGCAATGTAAAAAATATAAACAACACAACAATGCAAAAAGTGGGGGCACAAGCCTGTGCCCTACTAAGCAGGTAGTGTACAAAACAAGGGGGAACCAGGGAAACAGAAAGGGCTCAGGCAATGGTAAGGTTTGTTACACACATGGGATAAACAGTGTTGCAAAACAAATCGCAAAATACATCTTTACAGCAAAATAAACAGAAGTTTTTGGTAAAAAGAGTGTTTTTACAGTGTGGACGACGTTTCGATCCAGCGAAGAAATGAGCGGATCATCGTCAGGACAAAAATATTATGCCTGTGTAATTAGAGCCTCATTTGCCTGGGGGAGCAAGTTAAGGAAGGAAAATACAGAGAGCACAATGTTAAGGATGGTATAGTATATGCAGGGTAATAAGTGAAGACGACACAGCATGCGGCTCAAAAGGAGGACATGCAATTTTCTGTGAATTATTTCCAGTAGTGCAAATGACTCAATAGGATGTGGTGGGGAGGCAGGTTCTTATTGCCAGGATAGCGCGAGCAGTAGGAGTTAAGGTACTGTACTAAGGGAGGCCCGAGCAGGTTGACCTTGGCATCATGATGATGTAAATTCAATCTTGAGGGTTTGCAAGGTTAATGAGATTTGGCGTCAAGAGAACAACAGAGAGCCAATGGTTCGGGGGGCTCATTTATAAACGTCCGCCGCTTATCGTGAAATAGTTAGGGTGGAGTGAGTTTTTAATTTGTGGGCATCTCATGCACGAGTTGGGTGAAAAGTATCAACATAGCAGGACATTCATTATTTCTTGAGCCAGTTATCAAAAATGGACATAACCCGAAAAACATAGTCCCATTATTGATTGATAACCATTATTAGCCCCGTATTTTACAGGCACAAAATTTGGATACATATGCAGACAACTCCACATCCAGATGTCTGTGTTCAGGCGCTCAATCAACAAACTAACCGATCACTGGTTGGTGTTAGTCGTATTGACAGTATGCTAATTCTACATCCGCAACATTGAAGAATATTACCAGCGCACACAACCCATAGGCATATAAGCAAAACTTTATAGGGAACATTTATAAAAAACATTATAAAAACCGGCGCATTCGTGAGCGAAACATAGAGAAAGTGCAGTGCGTGTGAATGCCGCTGCTTTTTAATTTCAGAATACGCTACATGCTCCCCTAAAATCACTTCATCTTTTTCCCCCAGGAGTCACGCATATTATCAATCCTCCGGTTTTCACACGAAGCCGTTACCCCTCGGTAAGCCAAGCAGAATATGTCCGTCTTGCACGTTTTCAACCTTCCGTTCTCCAAACAAAACTAATTAATCCACTCCCTCGGTAAACTAAGCTGTAATTGCCCTCTCTTCCCTCTATCACACTCACTGCACTTTCTCTATGTTTATATTTTTTACATTGCCAAAAGTAAAGAATTGACCTCTGTCCGGCTGGACATGTCCACTTTAATATAGCTACGATTGAGTCTATATTTATTGTTTACACAATTCCTTCTTTGGGGACCACTGTTGTTTAGAATAATTAACTCCTAAAGTTCCTAGTTGACTTTAATATATATATATATATATATATATATATATATATATATATATATATATATATATATATATATATATATATATATATATATATCCTCCACCAATGCCGGTAAAGACATCCTCGGCTGTCGCGGGCGGTCTGAGCCAGGCAACCGGTAAACCTAAATCTTCTCTCCAAACAAACCTCCTGATAAGGAAGAGACTTGGACACCCAGGGTTTCTTACAAGAAATTTATTTAGGCAAGTTTTTCTACTTGCCTAAATACATTTCTTGCAAGAAACCCTGGCTGTCCAAGTCTCCTCCTCATCAGGAGTTTTGTTTGGAGAGAATATATATATATATATATATATATATATATATATATATATATATTCTCTCCAAACAAAACTCCTGATGAGGAGGAGACTTGGACAGCCAGGGTTTCTTGCAAGAAATGTATTTAGGCAAGTAGAAAAACTTGCCTAAATAAATTTCTTGTAAGAAACCCTGGGTGTCCAAGTCTCTTCCTTATCAGGAGGTTTGTTTGGAGAGAAGATTTAGGTTTACCGGTTGCCTGGCTCAGACCGCCCGCGACAGCCGAGGATGTCTTTACCGGCATTGGTGGAGGATATATATATATATATATATATATATATATATATATATATATATATATATATCTTACTTTACATTAAACAAAAACTTCGAAAATTCACTGAAAAACTCCAAGGTTAAAGTCACATTATACATAGGTTACAATGTATATTGAAATGGGACATTTTCAACAAAAAAAGCACACTTAAATTTACCAGCTATAATTATATCAGGTAAATAAGATATTTCATTAGTATGTCAACTCAACGTGAGAAACCGACCCCCGCTGTGCACAGCCTTTGGACATATGCGGCATAAGGTTAGCCGCAGGGCCTAGCCAAGGACCACAACCGCCCAAACTTCACCACAGAATAGACTTTAGCTGTGCGCACATGGGGGTTGGCCCTACGTCAAATTCCTCTGCAGACAACTGACTGCACTATGCATGTCCTTTAGCACGGTATAGGCAGTGCATAGTAGGGTTAGGTGAGGGACTGGCCTCTCCACAATGACCTCTAGAGTGTGCAAAGGCTGTGTTTTGCAATTATTGAGGAGGAAACTGTGCGTGGCAGGGGCGTGAGTTAAAGTTATCTTAGTGCACGAATATGTTATGTTATGTTATGTTATATTTATTTTTATATAGCGCGCGGCTACTCAAAAAGAGTGTCCCGGCGCTTTTAATAATGAGACCTACAGCAGAATAACACAACACAGTAATAAAAACAGAGTGGAAAGCAGAAACAGAAAGAGACAGAAAAACAACCTAGAGGGCAAACAGCCAGGTTTTAAGGCCTTTCCTGAATGCGAGTAAACTAGTAGCTCCACGGAGTGTCAGCGGCAAGGTGTTCCACAGCTGTGGCGCCAGCAGTCCAAAGGAGCGGCCTCCAGTGCGCGCTCTCTTTACGCGCGGCACAGCCGCCAGAAACAGAGATTCTGATCTGAGAGAGCGGGCCGGTTGGTAAAAGACGAGTCTCCTTTGGAGATACTTAGCTCCCATAACATGAAGAGCTTTGTAGGCCAAAGTTAGTGCCTTGAAAGCAATCCGTTTACGGATAGGCAGCCAATGTAAGGTCTGCAAAAGACCAGCCGCACTGGCTCGCCTGTTTAGGCCATAAATGGCCCTCGCGGCCGCATTCTGCACAACTTGGAGCCGCTGCAGCAGATACTCTGGCAGGCCCAGATAGAGGACGTTGGAGTAGTCCAATCTAGAGCCTATCGGAGCCTGCACAGTCAGCTTCCTGTGTTTCTCAGACAGGAGAGGCAGAAACCTCCGCAGCATCTTGAGGAGGCCGAAACATGTACCCGTCACACCTAGGATCTGGGATCTCAACGTCAGACCCTTGTCCATCTTGACCCCTAGGTTCTTAGCTACTTGGAATGAACAGGACGGAGGAAACATGTTAATGGGCCACCAAGCTTGCCAGTCTGGCTCCGCAACACACCCGAAGAAGAGTACCTCGGACTTATCTGAATTGCACTTGAGGCTGTTCAGCTGGAACCATTTAAAAACAGCCCCAAGGCAATTCCGGATACTCTCTCCATCGAAGTCTCCTCCCCTCTTACAAGAAAAGAGGAGCTGGGTGTCGTCGGCGTAGGATACGATCTGGGCCCCGAACGACTCCGCCAATGCCGCCAAAGGGGTCATAAAGATGTTAAAAAGGGTCGGGCTCAAAATAGAGCCCTGCGGAACCCCGACACCCAGTGGCGGCATCACGGCGGAGTCTGGGGAGGCCCAGACCGTTTGTCGACGGCCAGCTAGGAAAGATGAAAACCAACTGAGCACCGTCCCTCGTAGGCCAGTCTCATAGAGTCTTGCGAGAAGGCCCTCATGAGGGACGGTGTCGAAGGCCGCCGACAAATCCAACATAACCAGCATGGCTTTGCCCCCGGAGTCCAGAACCCCTTTAATGGCTTCTGACACCTCCAGGAGCGCGGTCTCTGTTCTGAGATTTGGGCGGAAGCCAGATTGGGTGGTGTGCAGAATCTCATGTGTTTTTCCAGAAAATTGGAGAGCACCGTGTGTACATGCTTCTCCAAACTTTTCGTGAGAGCAGGCAGAAGAGAGATAGGCCTATAGTTGACCGGAGCCTTAGGATCGAGACCAGGCTTCTTCAGCAAAGGGATGACCATTGCCTGCTTCCAGGCCTGCGGAACCACTCCCTGGCTGAGCGAGAGGTTCAGGAGTGGATTCACCAGCGGGTTTATCACTTCCGCCATTTTTGCCAGAAATTTGGCAGGGGTCCAGAGGTGACCCAGATTTAAGATTGCCCATAAGCGCTAAGGAAGCAGGAGCTGAGATAGTTGGAAAAACGGCCAGCACCGGGCCTAGCGGGGCCGACAGGCACGAGTCTTCCTCAAGATTGATCAGCCCCACGGGCGCCGCCAATGGAAAAGAGTCCTGGATAAGTTTAATCTTGCTGGTGAAAAAATTAGCAAGATCAGAAGCCCAGGACTTGGAGGGCATACCTTGGGATGCATTGGAACGAGGAGCCATAAATTCTCTCACTATGGTGAAAATCTCCTTACAGGAGTTAGAGGCGGTTTCTATCCTCCCTGCAAGGTAGGCTTTTTTTCCTAGGCGAATGTCCCGCTGATAAGCCTTGACCACTGTCTTGTAGGTCAGCCTTGCCACAGAGTCATATTGTAATCGCTAGACTCTTTCAGCTGCCTTACACTGCTGCTGTGCGGCCGACAATGCCGCAGTGAACCAGGGAGCCGAAACACGTTTCGATGTTGAGCGGGGGGCCATCACCGGGGCAAGATCATTTAGCCTATCTAATAGCCATACTTGCAGAGACTCCAGGTCCCTCTCCATATGATCAGAAATCTCCAGAAATTCACTGAAAAAGCAAAGGTTAAACTGCCATTATAGTTAAATAAGGTTATAAGAGTAAAAGCCTGCCCTGCCCCAAGTCCCCATGAAATTAATATAACTATCCTCGCCACTCTTTCTGGACAGACACTCTATTGGTTGGACAAAATATTATATTTATGCCCTCCACTTAACTTCCCTGTGAATGAAGTGTACAAAAATCCAAACCCATATTCAGAAGAACAAACATAATATTAGGAAAGGTTCAAAACCTGACAAGGTTTGGATCTGCCACTGCAAAGATATAAAAATACATGGTTACATGTGTGAAGTTCTGTTTCTAACATGTTAGATCTGCCTGGGGCCACATTAACAAAGACACATTGTAACATAGGCAACAGGTTTAAAGCAGATACCGTAGGTGCAACATGTCAGGCCTGCCTCACACAAGGTGGCTGCACTTCATTGTGCAAGTTGTCTTTGGAACTGAAGCCCATGACAAAAACCACACACCACCAGCCCCTCGCTGCTCATGACAAAAGAGTTGCTGTATAGGTAAGAATCGTGGGGGTACAGCAGGGCATGATTGGAACCCTTAGAATAGTAACGATGGTGTGCAAAATGTCAAAAAAATAAATGAATGACCCACTCCAATGCCTGTATAGTTATTTAAATTTCTGTTGTATAGCAAACAGCATAGCAACAACAAACTTGGTAGAAGTGCTTTGTAAATTATACAGTGTTTATTTTTGGAAGCTCTGATCCTCTTATCTCTTTGTGTCCAGGTGGTTTCATCATGACATCAGTGGCCTGGATGCTGAGGCCCTCCTGAAGAGCAGAGGAGTCCATGGCAGCTTCCTGGTCAGGCCAAGCCGGAAAACACAGGGTGACTTTACCTTGTCTGTGAGGTGAGGAATGAGGCCCTCTCCTGTCCAGTACCTCCCCTGCTGCTATGTCCTCTCCCCACTAACCCTTTCCTTTCACCTCCCAGGGTGGGCGACACAGTCACTCACGTACGCATCCAGAACACGGGGGACTATTATGATCTGTATGGCGGCGAGAAGTTTGCCACCCTCGCCGAGCTGCTGGAGTTCTACACAAAGGAGTATGGGAGCCTGAAGGACAAGGATGGCACCCTCATCGATCTCAAGTACCCCGTGAACTGCTCCGACCCAACCTCCGAGCGGTAAGTGGCTCTAGGTCCTGACCTATTTGGGCCTCGTTAGAGAGCACGCCATAAAAAACGAAGATTTTCAAAGATTAAGGGCCTGATTTAGATCTTGGCGGACGGGTTATTCCGTCACAGCCATGACTGATATCCTGTCTGCTGATATAAATCCCAAAGGATATAATGGCGTTTATATATCGGCAGAAGCTGTGACGGAGTAAAGCGTCCACCACGATCTACATCGGGCCCTAAATATTTCCAGCTGAGGCTTCAAGGGGCCAGCCAGCAAAGTAAAAAGTTTGAACTCCCACCGAAGCTTCAATAATAAAGATTGATTAATAATAAGGGGTTCCAGAATGTGTCTTCGTTTGATGATGTCTGTTTGGGTTGTAAACCCTATTATGAAACGATCCCTTTAACATTTTATGACTAAATACCTCCCATATCAAAAGAAAAATGTCAGGCAGTAGGTGAGTCTCCAGGTGGCCATAATCTATCAAATGCAGAGGAGGCCATCAGATTTATTTATTTTATTTTTATTTTTAAAGTTTTGTATAGCGCGAACAAGACCCCGCAGGGTATCAGAGCGCGATGTTTGGGATGCCCAGTATGAACACAGGAAGACCCTCAAGGGCCTGCACAGCTTGAAGTCTTATTTTAAACACATCACAGTTATGATATTTTTAAATCCTGGCTCCCTTTTCACGAATAATTGTTCATTTTTTGTCACTACAAATAGAAAGGCCTTAACCGAAGCATTGTCTGAAGTGTTTCGCAGATAATGGATTGCCTGTGTGTAGCATTAAATGTGAAGTTTAATTGTAAGTAAAAACGTCACTTCCAAATTAGAAGAAATATCAGAGGAGTCTGTCTCACATGATCTCTTGATTCAATCTTCAATTCCCCAGGCAAGTTTGTGCATGAATGCAATTCTTCCGTTCTTTGCTCATATTGAGATAGTACTCACTCTTTTCAAGATAGTACTCACCCTCACCAAGATACTACTCACTCTTCAGCTCTCACGACTTTCTTCTGTAGTGAAGAGCAATTTTGTGACCAGGCGGCGTAGGGGAAATGTCAGATTGCATAAAATAATGTCGCATCTTTTCAAACATATTCTGTGTCCTCTAGACATAAAATTGTTCGTTAGGGCATGTTTCCATGACACCTTCTTCTGGACCCAATACATATTTCTTAGATGCAGAAGTGATGTGTTTTTGGCATTTGTTATCCTTGTTGAGTAGAGGATCCAGTGATAAAGTCACAACAGTTGCTGATGATACCTACAATTGGGGCATTCCTCCGAACCTACTACGAGCAATAATAGAATTATACACATCTACCTGGGTCAAGATCAAATTAGGCAATGGAGATAGAACAACAAAAAAAATCCCCTCCCTAATTGGCCTGAAGCAGGGATGCGTATTAGCCGCAACTCTTTTCAACATCTTTACCGCCGACCTTGACAAGTGCATCGCGGAGACACAAAGTGACCCGCCAAAGCTAGCTCAATACAAAATAAGGAGCCTACAGTATGCCAACATTGTTCTTTGCAGCCAGACCCCATTGGGTCTTCAACGCTCCATCACAAGACTGCATGATTACATCTCAGTGAATGGCTTGCAAATTAACTACAATAAAACAAAGATCGTGTGCTTTTCATCTCGGCAAGGGCGACAACCCTTTAAATGGCATATCACGGGCAATACCATAGAGTCAAGTAACTCGTACAAGTATTTGGGGGTAGTGGTCGATTCAAGTTGGTCACTTAAAACTCACCAACTGCATAGAACAGCGCAGTCAAATAAACTACGGTTTGCTCTAAAGTTACTGAAAACAAAACTGAAATGCCCATCCAACCTGTACCTCTTGAAAGTGATTGAGGCAAAGTTTCTACCTTCCCTTACGTACGGTTCGGAGCTATTCAGAGGCAAAGATGCAAACTTCTTGAACTTACAACAGTCAAATCTGTTCAAATACATCTTTTACATACCAAGGTTTGTATCACAAGCGCAAATACGCCTGGAATTTGGGCATTCAAACCAGCATCAAGTTAGGCAAGCCGGGATACTAAAAATGTGCTGGAAATTAAGGGCAGCAAATGAGGACACGCTGATGGGCCATTGCTGGTGCGAAATTAATAACAGAACAAATGCAAAAAACGTATGGAGAACATCCTTGGAAGACGCACTAACACAACTCAATATGCGAGAGGCATGGAATACAAACCTCCCCTTCACGGTCTTCAAAAAAAATAGTCAACAGTATAGCAAAATAAAAATCCAGGACTGTCGACAAAGCTGCCCTCGCAAAGAAAAAACATGGCTGGACGGTGCTAGCCACATATGAGAGAAGTGCCCCACAACCATACCTAGTCAATTATATAACACCGTCCACACAACAAATGCTTCTACGCATACGTCTGGGCATTTACATCACAAAGGATCAGACCCCAGCATGGAAGCAAACATGGCCAACATCGCTATGCAGACTATGTGGCCATTCTGAAGAAACACTGATTCACATCCTGTGCATTTGTCCATCATTGGCTAGTCTGAGACGTTACTATCTATTACAGATATTCCGTTTCCATCAAATCATAACATGCAGGCCCGCCGTTATGTTAGCACTGAACTGAACAGTTTCCAGTTGCAAACGGCCTGTAGGGCCTCCAAATTCTTACAGAAGGCGAGTATCCTAATCCAGAAAACTGAGTAAATGGTGCGGACTTAGTCCGAAGAACTGACATGTCAGGAGAGGCTTAGGCCGCAGATGACGTAACACTGTTTTAAAAAAAAAAAAAAAAGAACTTGTTTTTTAAAGAGCGCAAATGCATTTTAACCAAGGCTAGTAAGTATACTATTTTGTATTCAATTTTGTGAAGGTTTTAATTAACCATGTGCAATAAATATTACTGTGGTGACGGTTGCTGTCGTCACTTCCGCCCCTGGACACCCTGGCAGTCCCACGAGCGCACAAGAGTTCCTGATTCTTGTATTAAAAGGAATCCTGTTAAGTAATTTGTAACTGAGCCATTCTCTCAACTACTGACTTACTGCAACATTAGTGGAAAGTGTTTTGGTGTCATGAGTGATCTGTGCTGCCACCATTTCATGGTCAGGCGAGCCTGTGCTTACCCTAGTGCAGGGGTCTTCAAACTGGGGGCCTCAAGTGATCCTGGGGGAGGAGGCTGTGACCAAAAGAAGCATTATGCTGATAACTGTTTTTAAGAAGAAAAAAACCTCGCAGCAGTAAGCCGCTCTGTAATGAGCCATCACTAACATCTTGTCATTTATATCATGTCTGGAAGAAGGTGTCGGAAGGCACTCCCATGTCTAATAATCACACTGTGGATATTTGTACATGTTAGTAAGGCCTGCCTTACCAGAATCGATTTACAAAAGGGGGTGGTGATGAACAGAGTGTCTGAATTGAGCAGACCACTCTTACCCAGTCCAAAGATCAGGGCTTGATCCATCACCGTTATTTATCTCACTGCCCCATCCCAGCTCAGAACCTGGCTATATGCAAATCAGTCTGTCCCTGGCCCAGTGCATCATGGGAACAGGGCAGACTAAACTACCAAGCCAATTCTTTACCAGAAAGGAGACAAGCTACCGGGGACCGGTTTCTGGCATTTCAGCCTCTTCGGCCCGGCTTGCTTGAATCCTGATGGAGCAGTGAGAAAGGGACTCATGTCTGAGTATACCCTGCCACACCTATAGTGGCCAAAATCGATTTACAAAAGGGGGTGGTGATGAACAGAGTGTCTGAATTGAGCAGACCACTCTTACCCAGTCCAAAGATCAGGGCTTGATCCATCACCGTTATTTATCTCACTGCCCCATCCCAGCTCAGAACCTGGCTATATGCAAATCAGTCTGTCCCTGACCCTTGCTCATTGCACCATCAGGATTCAAGCAAACCGGGCCGAAGACGGCTGTAATGCCAGAAACCGGTCCCCGGGAGCTTGTTTCCTTCCCAGTGTAAGAATTGGCTTTTGTAGTTTGGTTTGCCCTGTTCCCATCATGCACTGGGACAGGAACAGACTAATTTACATACAGCCAGGTTCTGAAACTGGGATGGTGCAGTGAGCTAAAAAACGGTGTTGGATCTAGCCCTGATCTCTTGACTGGGTGAGAGCTTTCTGCTTAATTCAGAGACTCTGTCCCTCACCACCCCTTGTTGTAAATATTTTTGTCCACCCTAAGCGTGGAAGGGTATTCTCAGATGTGAGACCCTTGCTCATTGCACCATCAGGATTCAAGCAAACCGGGCCGAAGACGGCTGTAATGCCAGAAACCGGTCCCCGGGAGCTTGTTTCCTTCCCAGTGTAAGAATTGGCTTTTGTAGTTTGGTTTGCCCTGTTCCCATCATGCACTGGGACAGGAACAGACTAATTTACATACAGCCAGGTTCTGAAACTGGGATGGTGCAGTGAGCTAAAAAACGGTGTTGGATCTAGCCCTGATCTCTTGACTGGGTGAGAGCTTTCTGCTTAATTCAGAGACTCTGTCCCTCACCACCCCTTGTTGTAAATATTTTTGTCCACCCTAAGCGTGGAAGGGTATTCTCAGATGTGAGACCCTTGCTCATTGCACCATCAGGATTCAAGCAAACCGGGCCGAAGACGGCTGTAATGCCAGAAACCGGTCCCCGGGAGCTTGTTTCCTTCCCAGTGTAAGAATTGGCTTTTGTAGTTTGGTTTGCCCTGTTCCCATCATGCACTGGGACAGGAACAGACTAATTTACATACAGCCAGGTTCTGAAACTGGGATGGTGCAGTGAGCTAAAAAACGGTGTTGGATCTAGCCCTGATCTCTTGACTGGGTGAGAGCTTTCTGCTTAATTCAGAGACTCTGTCCCTCACCACCCCTTGTTGTAAATATTTTTGTCCACCCTAAGCGTGGAAGGGTATTCTCAGATGTGAGACCCTTGCTCATTGCACCATCAGGATTCAAGCAAACCGGGCCGAAGACGGCTGTAATGCCAGAAACCGGTCCCCGGGAGCTTGTTTCCTTCCCAGTGTAAGAATTGGCTTTTGTAGTTTGGTTTGCCCTGTTCCCATCATGCACTGGGACAGGAACAGACTAATTTACATACAGCCAGGTTCTGAAACTGGGATGGTGCAGTGAGCTAAAAAACGGTGTTGGATCTAGCCCTGATCTCTTGACTGGGTGAGAGCTTTCTGCTTAATTCAGAGACTCTGTCCCTCACCACCCCTTGTTGTAAATATTTTTGTCCACCCTAAGCGTGGAAGGGTATTCTCAGATGTGAGACCCTTGCTCATTGCACCATCAGGATTCAAGCAAACCGGGCCGAAGACGGCTGTAATGCCAGAAACCGGTCCCCGGGAGCTTGTTTCCTTCCCAGTGTAAGAATTGGCTTTTGTAGTTTGGTTTGCCCTGTTCCCATCATGCACTGGGACAGGAACAGACTAATTTACATACAGCCAGGTTCTGAAACTGGGATGGTGCAGTGAGCTAAAAAACGGTGTTGGATCTAGCCCTGATCTCTTGACTGGGTGAGAGCTTTCTGCTTAATTCAGAGACTCTGTCCCTCACCACCCCTTGTTGTAAATATTTTTGTCCACCCTAAGCGTGGAAGGGTATTCTCAGATGTGAGACCCTTGCTCATTGCACCATCAGGATTCAAGCAAACCGGGCCGAAGACGGCTGTAATGCCAGAAACCGGTCCCCGGGAGCTTGTTTCCTTCCCAGTGTAAGAATTGGCTTTTGTAGTTTGGTTTGCCCTGTTCCCATCATGCACTGGGACAGGAACAGACTAATTTACATACAGCCAGGTTCTGAAACTGGGATGGTGCAGTGAGCTAAAAAACGGTGTTGGATCTAGCCCTGATCTCTTGACTGGGTGAGAGCTTTCTGCTTAATTCAGAGACTCTGTCCCTCACCACCCCTTGTTGTAAATATGCCTTACCAGAATAGCATGTTTGGAGAACATGCATTTGATTGCATTTTTAAAATAGTAACTGAACTTCAGTGCAAGGTTTTAAATAAGCCTAGGCATAGTTAAACATTGTCAATTTAATGGAATAATTATGAAAAATTCTGAGGGGGCCCAATGATTATTTTTTCCACTGGGGGCGGGGGTGGGGGGCACTGAAAAGTGTGAAGACCACTGCCCTAGTGCTTGGACCCTAGTGAGAGATAGCTGGTCATGTGGTCCGTCCTACCACCCTTCTGTGGGAGAGTGGTTCAGGGAATTTTTACAGGCATTTAAATCTAGTAAAAGTTAACAAAAGTAAATGTGGGTGATGACACCTAAATTAACACCTTTGTAAAACGGAGTGCAAGAACTGCTCCTGGTTTCTGAGGGGCACTGAAATACATATTCTTGTTCTATCAAGAAACCCTACAACACGAGTCCAGGATGAGGGCAGAACAGGGAGGGCTTTAATATTACTTGTTTTAATTTCCAGCAATTTTTTCTTCTGCACAGCTTGACATTTTGATTGAAGACATTCGGCAGGGTAAACAGTCTAAATATCGAGTTTTTATTTTCGAACTACAATAATATCGAGTTGGAAGTATCATAGGGATTCAATTTCGATATCAAGAATATCGACAATCAGAATATCGACCTGAAGGTAAGAAATATCATTTTTGTCAATATCGAAGTTAGTAATATCAATAGCAAAAATATCAATGTTACTAATATCGATATTTATATTAGCGTTATGTATTTTATATATGTGTTTACATTTTTTGTTAATTATTGTACTAGTTTTAGAATATATATATAACAGTTTTAGAAGTTAGTAATTTATCTTTAAAGTAAATTATGCGTTTTAGTACCTTAGCGGGTTGTGGGTTTAAAGGGGAATAGGGTGGAAAGTAATTTTAATTATATCAAATTAATTTAAAAATTTGAGGAATTAGTCATTATTTTTAAGTAAATTTTGCGTTTTAGTACGGTAGCGGATTGTGGGTTTATAGGGGAATAGGGTGGGAAATAATTTAATTGTAATTAAGTAATTACTTATTTTTATTTATTGGTATTGATAATTAATTGTATGTTAAATATTAATTGGTAATGAATTTTTATGAATTGATTCATTGGTATTTATATTAAGTGTCTTAATTTATTATTGAAGTGTGTTGTGAGTTTATAGGGCAATAGAGTGGGAAGTAATTTAATTGTAATTAAGTAATTAATTATTTTATTGTTGAGTATTAATAATTAATTTATTGATAATTAATTATTAATTGGCAATAACTTTTTAATAATTAACATTTTTATGTTTCGGAGAATAATTTATTGTTCATTAATTAATAATTGGTAATTAATTGTGAATACTTATTATTTATTGGTGTTTAATAATCATGTATTATTAATTGCTAAATATTTTTTGGTATTTATTGTTTTTGGTATTGAAAATTTATGATTTGTTATTGAATTATTATTTGGTAATTAATTAATAATTATTATTTAATTATATTTATCAATTTAATTGTTAATTATTAACTGGTTATAACTTTTAAATAATTATTTATTGGTATTGTTAATTTATTGTTATTTGATAATTAAATTATTATTAATTTAAAAAATGTTTTTCACCTAGGCTATCCAACACTTTCCCTGCTGTTGCGCTCTCTGGAGTTGGAATAGTAATTTTAACCTCTACGCTATCCAACACTTTCCCTACTGTTGCACTCTCTGGAGTTGGAATAGTAATTATTACCCCTATGCTATCCAACACTTTCCCTACTGTTGCACTCTCTGGAGTTGGAATAGTAATTTTAACCTCTACACTATCCAACACTTTCCCTACTGTTGCACTCTCTGCAGTTGGAATAGTAATTTTACCCCTACGCTATCCAACACTTTCCCTACTGTTGCACTCTCTGGAGTTGGAATAGTAATTTTAACCTCTACACTTTCCAACACTTTCCCTACTGTTGCACTCTCTGGCGTTGGAATAGTAATTTTTACCCCCATGCTCTCCAACACTTTCCCTACAGTTGCACTCTCTGGAGTTGGAATAGTAATTTTAACCCCTACGCTATTCAACACTTTCCCTATTTTTGCACTCTATGGAGTGGAAATAGTAATTTTTATCCCTAGGCTAGCCAATATTTACTGTTTTAGTTAATGTAGTGTATAATTTATTTAAAAAAAGTTTTCATTTGTTATATATATATTTTATATTTTTATTTATATTAATATTGTATGTGTATGTATGTATTTATAATTTATAAAATGTTTTAAACAATTTATAAGTTATTACAATAATTAATTGTAAATATTAAGTATATATATTATATTTTATATGTATGTTTAGTTTTTCTTTTTACATTATGTTTTACAATTTTAAACATATTTTTAACTGTTTATTTAAAATATATGTAGTATATATATATATTTTACAGTAGATTTTAACATTTAAAAAAAACGATATTTTTGACAACGAAATTATTTCTCTCAATATTTTTGTACTTACCATAATGTAGATAGGACTTCGATATTCTTGACATCGATATTTCGGCCTCAATATTTTTGACGTCGATATTTTTGACGTCAGTATTTTGTCAGTGATTAATTGGGCAGATTAGTTTAAATACTTTGTTACAGCCGACCCCGGAATTGCCTCTTGAATGATAGGAGTTGCATCAGCCAGCAGTATAACACTTATTTTATCAACTTTGGTTGGATGAAAACGCTGAGTCTTCCCTTCCAGGATTTGTACTTTGACCCCTGGACATCTGTCAAGATCTCGTTCTTACACACACATAGATTGCAGGTGACACAGAGATCATTGCAGAAGGTACCTAACCCACTGATCTACCTTAGCTGAATTGAATCTTGTTCCCTGTAGATTGCACACAACCCCCATCACCAGGCCCATTGGCCAACTGAGCTAACGAACCAGGATTGTACAGCATTTTGTACCGCTGGCGCATTGGCGGGGGGGGGGGGGGCGTGATCCTCTACCATGTGGGAGCACCTGTTTTGAAAGTGTTGAATGACACTATGGGCTCTGTGGTAAACCAGTGCTTAATTTGAGCTGGTTGTTTCAGGTGCTCAGCACTGGCACTTAATTGTCAACACTGGTGCTTATGACAGCTGCCATATGGTGTTGCTGTGTGTGCAATTAAAAGATCAGCAGAACAATAGTTGTTAATGAATTCAACCTACATTAAAAACAAGTAATACCAGCCGCATTGCAGCGTTGTGATTGGCTTAGGGGACCCTATCCTGCTTCCTGTTCTAACAGAAGCCAGTAGGAAGACAGAGGAGAGGCGGCAGCCGGCCAAGAGGTAAGTAAACTTTAGTAATTTGTTCCCCCCCCCTTTCCCCCTCCCCGCCCCACTACTGCTTCGCAGGAGCAGCCACGGCTGGCTACATGCCACATTGTTTTGCGCTCAGTGTGATATTGTATAATGGGCCTGATCTGGTGGTTCTGTGCACCAGTGCAACCAGTTGAGGAATCAGCAGTTGACCTTGTGGTCACAGATTGTAAGGGCACAGAGGGGTATGCACTGCAGTGCATACCCTTCGAAGCTCTTACATTCTAATTAATGTAAGAACACCGAGGTGTATGCACTGCAGAGCAGTGGTTTAAACAGGGCTGGATGAGGGGGCACTCAGTCCCTCAATGTTTAAACCACTGCAGATTAAAGTAATCTAGAGGGGTTTTTAAAATAGAGGGACTGCTTCCTCTTTCCGGTCCTGTTTAAAAAACTAGTTACAATGCTGACTCATTCTGCTGGCAGAGCAGAGGAATTTATTAGTAATTCTGCGTTACATGAGTAACGAGGAATTACTAAATTCCTCCAATTAAATTAAAAATACTGCCCGTCCCTAGTGAACATATGCTTTACAAATAAATGTTATGGAATGAACGTGTGTTGGTGTCGGTGCCTGCTAGGCACGTCTCCATAATGTGGGCCAAATCCGCCCGGCTGGCAATCAGAACGATTGCAGACCGGTGGAAAAGCGACGACCACTCTGCGTCCTCCGTAATACCCCCGCCATTATAATATGGCGGGGGTAATTCGGGGTGCAATGGTGGACGGTTCGCCACCGCCGAGCCGGCGGTGACAATCTGCTCGCTATCCTAATCACCCACTTGGTGTTGTCTCCCCTGCTCCCTGGAACTGGCAAGGAAGTGAATGTCTGGTATTGTGCCATAGTGCCTTCTATTCAGGTATTCTGTGCCACAGATACTGGTGGACAGACATTCAGTGGACAGTTATTCATGCACATGCTTTCTGTGGTACAGTAGTCAATGGGCAGACTTTTGGTAGCTCATTACCAAAGCACAAGTATACTGGCACAGTGCTTGATTTGTAAAAGAAAAAAAAGTACCACAGGCCTTGTCAGGAGGCCTCTGCAGCTGACCACGCCCATTGCCGCTGTCAGCAATGCCAATAACAATATAAACACAACTACTAACCATCACACTGCTACATTTGTGGCGAGTCTGACTGTTCCAGACCCCGAAGATATAAGAATGGCTTTAGTTATCAATAGGCACTAACAAACCGACTTTCTGGCCAGGCATTTCCTGGCACAGTCGCTGATGGGCAGGCCTTCCTTGCTACAGTTACTGATGGGCAGCATTTGGTGGCAGAGTTACTGATGAGCAGACTTTCTGAGACACACTTACAGATTTTCAGGCAATCTGTGGCAATGTACTGATGGGCTGGCACTATGCGGCAAGTTACTAATGGGCAGGCATTCTGTGCCACTGGTGGCAGACTTAATGATAGGAAGGCTTTCTGTGTACTAATATTTGATGCCTCTGCCAGCTTTGTGTACCCTTCTCTTCTGCTATACCCCCGCTGTTGGGAATGAGTGTAAATCCTCTGAAGTTTGTGAGACCACTTATGTAGGCGCCCACTCACTACCTCCATCCTTCCCCAAAAACCCTGTCCCTCCACTCAGTGGCTTTCTGTGTGACTTCTTACTCTTCACTATGTCTCCATCTGTCTGGCACACCACACTCCACCTCCCTAATGCCCTCTCACCCGGCGTTTGCCAGCCTGACAACCTCCCTCAGTACCTTCATCACACACCCTGATTTCACATGGTATTAATAGCTACAACGTCCCTGTCTGAGGTACCACTTCCTCTTGTGATTGGAAAATGTGGTGAGATCTTGATAACGCTGGATTCTTATTTTATCTTACCATCTGTTAAGAATCCTCGGTCGACTGGATCTTTTTATCTGCTGGAAGTGTAAAGGGGAGAAAACCAATATTTTCACTACCATCAATGTGAACTAATCAATTTAGACTCTGAAAAGACCACTGACTCTGGAATTCAAATTTAAAGATTTATTACAAAGCCAAAAATAACTGAAGATGCAAGCACCTCATGACGAGGTTAAAGAAATACATGGGCACTAGTACATAATTCATTCTACAAATCAACCAAATTCTGAGGAACGTGAAAAGAATAAGCAATTCAAGAAAAATTAAACAAGCAACAACTGCTCCGACATACAAGTTTGTCTTCATCAGTTACAAAAGGAAAATGTAAATGTAATGTAAATGTGTGTATACTTGTAAAGGGCACTATCACCTAGAAGGTATTTTGGCGCTGTATACCGCTGCGGAACCCTTCCTGGCTTTCTCTGTGAGATGCCCCTTACTGGGCACCTCCAAGGTGAGGCCAGGCATCCTAGCGCTTTCGGGGCCGTTGTGGAGATTAAGCAAGCTATTGCTCAGAGTTGCAGAGTGGGACCCATGATAAGAGTAGGCACCTAGGTGAGAATTATCGAGTCCGTGGACATTGAGCCCAAGACCCTGCCGCGTCGGGAATCGAACCATGGTCCCGGGCCAGACCTTTGCCTCAGGGTCTGCCGCTCTAATCGGTGAGCCACACTTCTCCACAAAATGAATCAGTTAAGTCTATCCCTACACTACCACTAAGGTGACATCCCTACATAGGATCTCCCAGGCAAGTTCAAGAAAATACTGTCAGCTCGTGAAGACTTCCTAAGAAGTACACTCATGTTGGAAAGGGTCAGAAGCCAAAACTAAATCTTATTCTAAGAATCAAGCCCTTCTCTTACCCTCCTAATGGCTCTCTGCTCTCATCTGCCCTCTCTACCTTGTCTGCCTCTCATCCCTCCGGGTTCTGTCCCTAATATAAAACAGTCAACTCAAAGAATACACCCCGAAACACCTCCTTGGGATGGACATCTACGGCAGGTGATTTTCCACAACTTGTGCTTCGTCCAAGAACGGTTGAGTTGTCCTTGGTCTCAGACTTCTCTAGGGAGTTTCCAATTATCGAATTCCAGTGTAACATTGTAACATGTCTCCTCCATACCTAACTCCTAAAACAAAGAGCATCAGTCTAGTTAACGAGGAAAATGTTCTTGCACCTGCAACTGAAAGCATGTGAACAAATCAACCTTGCACGCGCAAATCTGCAGACTGCTTCAACTGAGAGCCTTCCCAGGGAAAAATACATTTCAGGCCTACTCGATTCAGCTAACATAAGAAACTACAAAGAGGCCTTTCCATTGCAAAACGTGAATACTCATTTTAGGCCTTTACACTCGAAAGAATACACATTAATAAGCATATCTGAAAGAAACAGGTTAGTATTAGATTCCTTACCTTAGAGTATCCCCAGGCGTCAGACTGGATCCGGAAATTTTTGGCGTAGCAGTACCCTTGCGCGTCGGTAGGCGTCGTCTGCGGCTCCGCGTCCGTTGTCGGCGTCGTGTGCGACGTGATGACGTCATCGGAGTACTTAGACGCCGCCTCCGCGAGCTGACGTCAGTGCTTCTTTTTTTCGCGCCAGCAGCGCAGATCCGGAAAAAGTGGTACCGTAGTCATTTTTTTACTAAACTGTTTACAATCCCTTTTGATAATTTTTTGAGTCTTCGACTCCGAATGGTGCTGGTAGGGATGCCAGGTTTTAAAACCTGTGAGGACTGCGACCGACTGATGTCGGTCACCGACCCTCACTGCCGGTGCCTCCACTGTTTCGGCGTCGACCACGACGACAAGACCTGCCCCGACTGCCGGGCCCTGACATCAACGGGCTCCGTCGGAGTCGCGAGTGCCGCGTCCTGCCCCATACCCTCCGGTCCCTGGGTAGAACGCGACACCAGAGGAAATCGAGTGCTTCCTCATGGCCTTGAGGTCCCTCACTCCTCCGGCGGGCTCCGCGGCTCCTTCGGGCCCAGCGGACCCGTCTGGGGGACCTAGCGGGTCGGGGGCTTCGGCCCAGACACCGGCGGGTGCTTCGGCCCGACGCCGCCGGCGTCTTCGGGCCCAGCGCCACAGGGCCCCACTGGATCCGCTTCTGGATCCGGGTCGTCGCCGGTTGACCTGACGACCTCACTGGCGCCGGTCCCTCAGGTGTCACCTCCGGCGCCGTCTTCGGGCGCCGCTCTCCCCGATGCCTCCCTCGATCCGGTTCCGGCGCCGCTCTCGACATCGATTAGGGAGTTTTACTTCAATGAATCGCCCCATCCATTGACAACCCTGAGTATCAGGAGATGGGTGATGAGGAGTATTGGGAGGGGTCTGAGGACCCTCTGACACGGGAGTGTCAGTCCCAGGAGGATTGGACAGGTGGACTTGGGGATGCCAGTGATCTGGACACCTCGCCAGACACTGGTTTTGTCTCTCCTCCTACCGTGACTACGGAGGAGGGAGCAACCTACAGTGTGGTGTTGACGCTGGCGGCCAAGGCCTTGGGCCTTGAGCTCCCTGTCGCGGCCGTGAGGACTAACCTCCTCACTGAGGTCCTTAAACCACAGTCATGCTCGGCTGAGCCTCTGCTGCTGTTTAATGAGGCCTTGACTGACGTTCTTTTGGGCACTTGGTCCAGGCCCGCTACAGGTTCGCCTGTAGATAGGAACGTGGCCAGACGCCACCGCCCGGCCTTGGGCGACCCTTGTTTCCTGTCCACCCACCCCACCCCCAAGAGCCTGGTTCTCCAGGCCTCAAATTTCCAGACCTCATTCCTGTCGGCTCCGCCTGACAGGGAATCCAAGAGGTATGAGCAGTACGGCAAAAAGGTATTCTCCTCCCTGAGTCTGGGACTGCGGTCTTCCAACACCGCATGCCTCTTGGGCCGCTACACCCACTCTCTGTAGGACACGGTCACGGAAGTGCTGCCAGAATGCCCGTTGGAGGTACGGGCAAAACTCGGCCAGGCCCTTGTGGAAGGCCGGGATGTGGCACGGTATTCTATCCGGTGTGGGCTGGATACCACCGACTCACTGGGCAGAGCGATGGCAACGACGGTGGCGATTCGTCACCACGCCTGGTTGACGTCCGCCAACTTCTCAGCCGATGTCCAGAATACACTCATGGACATGCCGTTTGATGGCCGTCGCCTTTTTGGCGACAAGGCAGACCATGCGCTTCAGGCTTTTGGGACTCCAGGGCTACGGCCAGGTCCTTGGGCCTCTCGGCCCGCACCAGCAAACGGGTGCCTTTCGCTCCTTTCGTGGCCAAGGAAGGGGGACCCCCACATGTGCTGCTAGCCACGCACCGCAGACTAACATCCAACGTGGTGGTGGCCGTGGAAACCGCCGTGGCGGCGGTTGGGGACAACGGCGAGGCCAGTCCACACCTTCCCCCGCAGCATCCACCTCAAAACCCTCCTAGTCTGTGCTTTAAGGCCCATGTGACACAAGTGGGGGGCAGGGTTCGCCATCACCTCCTCCACTGGCGCACTGTCACATCGGACAGGTGGGTGCTGCAAATCGTCCGAAGGGGCTACTCCCTCCCCTTCGAGGCGACCCCTCCAGCCATGCCACCGCAATATCACCGCGTATCGGGGGATCATTTGCGACTTCTGCAGGAGGAAGTTACGGCCCTCTTGGCCAAGGGGGCCATCAAGCGCGTTCTTGGGCCAGAAGTAGGGTGTGGTTGCTACTCCCCTACTTTCTGGTACCCAAGAAGGGCAAAGAGGGCCTACGCCCTATCTTGGATCAGCGGAACGACAACGGCTTCCTCCGGAAGGAGAAGTTCAAAATGCTGACCCTGGCTCAGGTTTTAGCTGCCCTGGACCCAGGAGACTGGATGGTAGCGTTGGACTTGCAGGACGCTAATTTCCACATCCCCGTCCTGCCGGCCCACGGCGCTACCTGCGGTTCACGGTTGGCCACGAGCACTTTCACATTACCGTGCACCCCTTCGGCCTTACCAGCGCCCCACGGGTGTTCACGAATGTGATGGCGGTATTCGTAGCTCATCTGTGCAGGTTAGGGGTTTCAGTCTTCCCCTACCTCGACGACTGGTTATTGAAGGCGGGCTCGCCCCAAACAGTCGTCAACCACCTCCAGACGACGGCAGACCTCCTGCACCAGCTGGGGCTTTCCATCAATGTGCCGAAGTAACACCTGTGCTCCTCTCAGAAGCTCCTCTTCATCGGAGCGGTTCCCGACTCTGCGCGGTTTCGGGTTTATCCTCCCGAACAGCGGGTTCGGGATATTCATGCTCTGATTCGAATCTTTCAGCCTTTATCCCGAGACTTGGTCAGGTTGACGCTGCGGCTTCTGGGGCTGATGGCCTCCTGCATCCTTCTGGTGCATCACCCCCGGTGGCGGATGCGGGCTCTGCAGTGGGACCTGAAGTTTCAGTGGGCCCAGCATCAGGGCAGCCTATCTCGGAGGGCACTGCGAGACAGCTGCAGTGGTGGCTCACGGACCGCGATTGGGTCAGCGGCAGATCCCTCTCCCTTCCCCAACCGGAGCACGTAGTTGTGACAGACGCTTCCCTCCAGTGCTGGGAAGGCCACATGGGAGAGGCGGAGATCAGAGGCCTCCGGTCTCCGCCGGTGGGAGTGTAGTGCAGGTGTTCACGGACAACACCACCGCCATGTGGTACTGCAACAAACATGGCGGGGTGGGGTCGTGGACCCTCTGCCAAGAGGCTCTGCACTTTTGGCAGTGGCTGGAACATCAGGGCTTGACCCTGGTGGTTCAACACCTGGCAGGTTCTCTGAACGCCAGGGCGGACGAACTCAGCCGCCGGTGCATGATGGATCACGAATGGCATCTGAACTCGGACGTGGCTCAATGTCTCTTTCTGCTGTGGGGAGACCCTTGGTTAGATCTATTCGCCACCGAAGAGAACGCGCAATCTCATCAGTTCTGCGCGTTGGAATTTCCAAGGCGGCACTCGCTCGAGAGACGCTTTCGTCACGAGTGGAGTTGCGGTCTGTTGTACGCCTTTCCGCCTATACCACTTCTTCCCAGAGTGCTGATGAAGATCAAACGCGACCGGGCCCAAGTCATTTTTGTGGCTCCGGACTGGGCACGAAGGTACAGGTATCCCGAGCTACTCAGTATGTCAGTCAATCCCCCGGTTCGTCTGCCTCTTCAGGAGGACCTTCTGTCGCAGCAGCAGGGGACGGTCCTCCACCCGAACCTGTCCAGTCTCCACCTCCATGCCTGGAGATTGAGCGGCGACAGTTGAGGCCATTTGACTTGCCTCCTGAAGTCTGTAATGTCATTCTGGCTGCCAGGCGTCCCTCCACAAAGTCTGTATACGCCTGCAGGTAGAACACATTTGTGGCATGGTGCACAGCAAAGGCTGTGGATCCTTTTTCTGCCCCTCTTTCTGAGGTTCTTCTCTTCCTTCTTTCTTTTGCCCAGCAGGGCTCTGCTCTGGGCACTATCAAGGGCTACCTTTCTGCCCTTTCAGCCTTTCTAAGGCTGCCTGATCAACCTTCTTTATTCAAGTCCCCTATTGTAACTCGTTTTCTGAAGGGCATCACACACATGTTCCCTCCTGATTTCTTCAGATAATGGAAGGCACACTCATTCAAATATAAGATAGAATCCTTCTTAGTCCAAATTATTAAATTCTTTATTGCAGCAATTATGCCAAACAGGTTGTACAGCCAACGCGTTTCGTTCCTAGGCGGAACTTCGTCAGGGCTATTCACATTTTTTTTAAAGAAAGGTGTCTCAACAGTGTGGACTAACCAAAGTAGTTTGCGTCATCAATCACACGAAACCCGGTTCCTTGTGAAGGAATAAGTCGTCCCAAAGTATTCCGCAAGCAATAAGTATGAACTATTCACCAGGAAATTCCAAAACTTTGTGGGTGAAATATGATCACACACACAAAAAAGTGTGCCCCTGGCATAGGAGTAGTTTCTAGACTCCCAAAAAGATCCAGGCAGTACCAATAGGAAGTGTGCAGGGGGTGCATATATTTTGCGACCACTTAGCACAAAATGAACTGTTAGCTCAGATTTTCAGCAGTTGCTCCCGGCATGGTAACTGGGAGAGAGACGAACCTCCTGTTCCATTTGTGATGCCTCAGTGGGACTTGTTCTTACCTTTCTGATGTGCGCTCCCTTTGAGCCACTTCACAACTGTCCTCTCCGCCTTCTTACTCTGAAGACTGCTTTCTTGGTTGTCATCACCTCTGCCAGGAGAGTGAGTGAGCTCCAGGCTCCTTCATCCAAACCCCCTTTCCTTTCGGTCCATCCGGACAAGGTTGTGTTGCGGACTAGACCATCTTTCCTGCCCAAGGTTGTCACGGCCTTCCATATCTGGCAGTCTATCACCTTGCCCACCTTCTTTCCGCCACCGCATCCCTCTAAAGAGGAAGAGCGGCTCCACCGTCTGGACCCAAAACGTGCGATTTCGTTCTATCTAGATCGTACACGCCAGTTCCGGGTGGATGACCAACTCTTTGTTGGTTACGTGGGAGCTAAGAACGGACAGGCGGTGCACAAGAGGACCATCTCTCGGTGGGTCGTCTTATGTATCAAGGCATGTTACTCCTTGGCGAGGAAGGAGCCTCCTATTGTGCTGAGGGCCCATTCCACTCGGGCCACGGCGGCTAGCACTGCCTTGGGCCGGGAAGTCCCCTTGCAGGACATCTGTCAGGCAGCTACATGGGCATCACTGCACACGTTTGCAAGACACTACTGCCTGGACAGCCAAGTCCTCCAGGACTTTCTGGTGTGATTATTGGTTCGCAGACCCACCACCGGGGTTGGTATTGCTGGGGTATCTATTCTAAGGTAAGGAATCTAATACTAACCTGTTTCTTTCAGATGAACGAGTTACTTACCTTCGGTAACGATATATCTGTAAGAAACAGTAGTTAGTATTAGATTCCTTACCGCTCCACCCATCCTCCCCGCTCTGCAAACCGATATCTAGGGTTAAGGTCATCCCCTTTCAGGGCCCTAGTTTCAATGGCACCAGTGTTGGTTTTTAACATGGCTCTGCGTTTCTGGCGAGGAACAGCTGTGTCTAAGAACTGACGTCAGCGCGCAGAGGCGGCGTCTAAGTACTCCGACGACGTCATCAGGGCGCACACGACGCCGACAACTGACGCGGAGCCGCAGACGACGCCTACCGACGCGCAAGGGTAGGCATCTCTACACGTGCAGACTTCTATGGTGCCCGGTTAAATCTAATGCATTACATTACCTATGAACTGATTCATAAAGCACTTGCAATAGGCAATTACATTTGAATGTTGGTTTACCCTCTCTATTAACACAAACAAATGTTCTAACATTACACATACAATTTCATTATTTTGTCACGTTTTCTAATGATTAATTTAAGTCTAATGCAGAATACATGTGGGTGTGGACTAGCTGTGATTATAATGCGCCCCGACAACCTTCAGAATATCGTGACAATCCCTCAGTTCCCCCCTTTGATGACTAGTGTCATCACCAAAATCACAATACCCTGGAGAAAAAATGATCTAAACAGAACTTGTAGCCACTCTTCCGTTTCGGAACTTCTCTAGATTCTTAATATTCTGATAATGACTGGCCTGCAGTCTAGCCATCCTCATCTCCTGCTCTCTAAGGGATCTTTCAACCTGATTTGCCCTTTACCACTGGTAAGCTCTGGCAAATACCCACAAACAAACCACACAAACCACAATGATAATGATAGACTTCAGAATATATCCAATGATACCTTTCCCTAAATTCTCAAACCAGCTTCCCACCTTTCCAAACCCTTTACCAACCTTTTCCCAAACTCCTTCCTCCGCCAAATCCTCAATCTCATGATGGATCACAGTGATGTTACTTATATATTTCTCCAGATCCTTGCTATTATCTGGTATATAAGTATATCACTCTTGAACCTTCAACATTTTACAGTCTCCGCCCTCTTTTGCCAATAAGATATCTGAAGCAAGACAGTTCTGCATCACCATCGTCCTTTTTTTGTTTGAATATATTTTATTACGTTTTCGGCTTTTATAGTCAGTGCATAATCATGCAGTGAACACAAGGAAATAACACACTTATTTTGCATAATAATATAGCGACAATACAGTGCAATCATGATACATAGCAAGGTAATTAATACATATCACAGTTTTCTATAAAATTGGTGGAGTAGTATGCATAGAAATGGAGGCTGTATGGAATGTAATGTCGCCCTTTACCGATAGTAGCGTGATTTGGGGTATGGGGATGAGATTTGATGTGGGGCGGCATGTTCTTACGGTTGCGCGCCATCCCCGGGAATCCCCCGACAACCGGTGTGTGTTGTGTCACCTAGTATATTGTTGCATCAGGAGTGTTGAGTGCCACATGGTTATCAACGACCAATATAATATACACAACTATGTAACAAACGTGTCGATGGTAAATCTACCATGACATCTTAACTTAACCATTAGGGGAAAAGTGAAAGGGACAAAACAGGGAGAAGAAAAAACCCTCCAACATTATGGGATGGTGGGGGGGGAAACTGAAAAAATAAAAAGTATGCTATGAGGAAAATAGGACGAGGTTAAGGGGCTGGTGAGTCGTGAAGAGTGTCAATGCGTGGCTGTGGAGGTAAGCCTTCAAGTCCGTGACTAAGGTAGTGGACGATAGACGTCCTGAGGGGTGCAGGTTTCTCTCAGGGGAGGGGAAGCGTGGCTTAGCGGTGCCTAACAGGCACTAGGGTGCTGGTGTCAGGATCATGGAAGCTCCAGGCGGTCGCCGTATTACGGCTCTGCAACAACGCCTCTCTGCATAGGGATATGTTGCCTCTTGCACCTCATCTAAAACGAGGGGGTGGTGGCGTGGGCACGAGGCCTTCCATCACACTCGCCGTCCACAGCCGGTTCAGAAAGGGGCCACACCTAGGTGATTCCCTGGTCCAAACCTGCCTGTTGGAAGGATCTCAGGGTGTCATCCCAGAGTTGTGCAATGGGGAACTTCCTCGGGCCCGCCGTCTCCTCCCGGTGCAGTGTGGCGCTTTGCGCTCTCGCCCAATTAGCGAAGGAGGCGTACCAGTATTTAGCATGTGGAGGTTCGCTCTGTTTCCAGCGTTTGGTGAGTAGACGTTTGGCCGTGACGAGTCCCAGGTCCCAAAACCTAGCTGGCACATTGTTTAGTTTAGTCCTCTTGTACAACCCCAGGATGCAGGCCTCCCATGTGTGTGGCAGATCCCCGTCAACACTCTGTGTCAGTAGGGTTGTTACCGTGATCCAGTATGTTTGGATGGTGGGACATGCCCAAAGCATATGTAGTAGGTCCGCCCCAGCCAGGGAACATCTTGGACACTTAGCGGTGTTGATCGAGAAGTATTTGTTGATCTTATCTGGCGATAAGTATGCGCGGTGTAGGATATAAAATTGTTCCCCTCCAGTATGTCAGATGGAGTCCTGTAAATGTGTATCCCAAGATATCTAAACGTAGTAGGGTACCAGGCGAGTCTTCCACCACCGATACGGATGTCACATTCCTGTATGTCTAGACTGAAACAGTACGCTCCCAATTTGGCCCAGTTGACTTTAAGCCCCGACATGGCTTCGAAGGTCCGAAATATGTCAGATAATGACTGTGGTATACTGGTCAGGTCTCTGACGTATAGAAGCAGATCATCTGCGTATAACGAGACTGCATGCATGCCGTCTGCCAGCGGGATCCCCCACTCATCTCCCAGCACTCTCAATAGCGCTGCAAGAGGTTCTATGGCCATGGAAAAAACCAGCGGAGACAAGGGGCAGCCCTGCCTAGTTCCTCTCTGCACCCGGATCTAGTCAGATAGCAGCCTGCCCGTACGTACACGCACGGTGGGTTTTTGATATAGCAAGCCAACCATATCATTGTAATCTTCCCCTAGTGCATATTTCCCCAGCATTGCCCTGAGATAGGCATATTCCTGTACCCTGAACAGTCTGCGGATATTATAAGAGGTGCTGCGCGTGGGCACAAAACCATTCTGGTCATGGTGAACGAGAGTTGAGACTAGGGGGGCGAGCCGTTGAGTCAGGGTGGACGCAAGTATTTTGTAATCAGTATTTAGTAGGGCCAGTGGCCGGTATGAGCCCAAGCACGTGCCATCGCTGCCGGGTTTTAAGAAGGAAATAAGGTTAGCTTCGTTTAGCGTGGGGGGAGAGAAGAGTCCCTGGTGGCAGCCGCATCCATTTTTAGCAGCTCGGGAATCAGGATATCAGAGCAGGCTTTGAAAAATTCGGCAGGTAGCCCGTCCGGGCCAGAAGATTTGCCATTAGATAAGGCAAAAATGGCAGTGCGCAGCTCCTCGGGTGCAAGCGGCGCCCCAAGGTCTCCTTGCTGTGCGGCGGTCAATCGCGGTAACTGTATTTCTGAAAGATAGTCTGTGATGTCCGCAACGGAGACCCGTAATTGGGAGCGAAACAAAGCTTGGTAGTGACCTGTGAAAGCCACGTGTATTTTATGTTGTGTGTACACCACCTCATCCCTGTCATTGCATATTGCAGACACCGGCGCTGCGCGATCCTCCTGGTTAATAAGCCAGGCCAACAACTTCCCAGGTTTGTCACTGAGGTGATGTGTGCGCGCCGAGTGGGCTGCGTAATTGATGTGACAGAGCCGTTCCAACAACTGCGCATGTTTCACGCGAGATCTAAGTAATGGTCCATCAGTACCTCCTACCGCCTCCTGTTCCTGTCGGAGCAGGTCATTCTCTACTTGCTTCAATTCCCCTTCCAGTTGTTTTCGCATGTGTCCCTGCGTGCCCAGGCAGTGTCCCCTGATCACGACCTTGAAGGCGTCCCACTCGATCTGGGGGGAGGACGCCGTGCCGGTATTGTCCTCAAAGTATTGCGCTGTTTGTGTAAGTTGGAAATCCCGGAAAGGGGCGTCTAGGAGTAAGGCTGGTTGCAGCCTCCAGGTAGGGATGGGCGGGTGCGGGCGCTCCCATGCTATGTCCAATATGTGTGGGTTATGGTCGGAGTGGGTGTGACCCAGATAGTGTGTGTGTATAATAAGGGGTAGAAGCTCAGTGGATATCATGTATCTATCCAGCCGTACATGTAAGGTGTGTGCTCCTGAATAATGAGAATACACCCTGGAGGTGGGATTACGAGTACGCCAAGCATCATGGAGGTCCCATTGTGTTGCCCAGCTAAGTGCCTTCATGGCTCTGTGCGCTGGTGGGTGGTAGGAGCGGTCCCACGCTGCGTCCAGAATGCAATTATAATCGACCCCCAGTATCCAGGGGATGCCATGACAGGGCGCCAGTTGTGCTGACAGTTGCGTGAAAAAAAACCCTGGTCTGTGTTAGGGGAGTACAAGGAGACCAAAATCACTGGCTGCCCATCCAGCCGGCCATGGACGATAACAAATCTACCCTCTGGGTCAGCGTGGGAATATGTTACTGCTAGAGGAGTCCCAGGCCTCACCCACAACAGTGCCCCGCGGGCGTAGGAGGAGTATTCTGTGGCGTAGAGCTGCCCGCGCCTCTGCAATGTTTTGTTTGTACTTCCGCCTTATTCAAATGTGTCTCCTGTAGAAGTGCAATGTGGACCCGGTGGCGCTTGAGGTAGGAGTAAATTTGATACCTGCACAATGGTGTGTGCATGCCTCTAATGTTTCAAGTACATATTTTTATCGCAGTCATTTTATTACTCTAGGTGACCTCCACATTCTTTTCCCACCGCATCAACCCACCCCCGGACCTCCCGCCTATCCCCCCGTTCCATCTTCAAAGACATCTTCATTGACATTAGGATGAAATCCTCAAAAAGGCATAAGGAGCTTAAGGTAGAAAACATAACAGACCAGAAAGGGCCAAACCAATAAGAAATACCAAAAGGTCGGTTGCTGAACATGCCGCCGTCCAAACTCTCAATCGAGATAAGTAACCTTTCAATTCTAGGGGATGCTATATGCTAGGCACAGTTGTGTTGTTGTATCAGTATGGCCAGCTTAAGAGACATTGTCCTTCCCTAGGCCTCAGTAAGCAGGCAGTGTTCGGCAGGAGCCATACTGGGCTTTCATGTCCTGGCTCGTTATGCATGTGTCTGTGCGAGGCGAGTCACGTAAGAAGTCATACAGGGCCATGTGCCATGGGCGTGGCCGGGTTACCGATAGTCAGGGCCCAGCAGGGGGGCATCATTAATGTGCCATTGTGTGAGATTCAGGGGTAGTACTCACTGCGTCTCGCCACCGCTGTCCCCTGGTGAGGCGGAGGTCCCGCTCCAAGTGCCGCAAGGCCACAGCCCCGCAGAGATGTGTGCTAACTTTGTGGTCAAAGACATTGCTGTCCAGATGTTCCCCATTGAGGTCTGACGATACCCTTCAGTTGAACAGATCCGCTGTCTGTGGCGTAACGACCGGTTGGGTCATGGACATCTGGGAGTACGGTAGTCCATAGATAGCCTCGTCATCGCTTGGAAAGGCCCTGGGGCTGGTGTCCTGGGCAGGGTTCGATGTTTGGGAACTGCTAATTTCCGTGACTCTGCGGAGAGCGTCCTGTTGCACTAGAAGAACTAGTTCCACAGGTGGGGAGTGGTCCGTCGTCCCTTGCGACTGAGGGATCGTTGGCGATTTGTGTCGGCGGCGCCGCTGCGGTCCGCGTGTGCGTGTCATTGTGGTGGATCTTTGTGCCCGTCTGGGCGCCGTGTCCACACTGCTGTCGAGCCAAGCCTCGGTTTCCGCAGGGCTGGTGAAAAAGTGCGTTTTGTCCTGTGCTACCACTTTCAGCTTGGCAGGAAAGAGGAGAGCGTATTTAAGGTCCATGCGGCGCAGTCTCTGTTTTACTGCAAGGTAGGAGTGTCTCTGGCGCTGCACCTGTACCATGTAATCGGGGAAGAACATTATTTTGGCGTTGTCTATCTGGACATCTCCGAGTTTTCTGGCTTCCCGTAGGATTGAGTCACGGTCGCGGTAATTCAGAATCCGAAGGAGCAGCGTTCTAGGGTTAGAGCCCGTGGGGAGAGGTCTCATCGTCACCCGGTGTGCACGCTTCACCACGAAGTGTGGCGACATTGCGCCCTCCGACAGTAGGGCCCTCAGCTAGTCCTCCACGTGTTGCGTAGGGTCCTTCCCCTCCCATCTTTCCGGTACTCCTACAATTCTGATGTTGTTTGTCTGTGCCCGCCCTTCCGCATCCTCAGCACGCTCTTCTAAATATTCAACTCTGTTCAGGAGGTCTTTTACTTGCTTATCAGTCTGACTGACTCGGGGCTCAAGATCTGCCATCACTCCTTCCAGAGAGGTAGTGCGGTCTGCCAACTTCTTGTGGTCGGCTCTTAGATGGGTGAGGTCAATCGCAACGCTGTCTATTTTGGTTTCCAGAGAGGTGCGGGTTAGCTGGAGCTATTCTTCCAGCCGCTCCATGGCAGCGAGCACAGTGTCCAGTTTCGATGCCACATGGTCGTCTTCCATCTGTTTCTGTGGTTTATCCGTTTTCCCTTTTAGTTGCGCACTTCCAGTGCCAGTGCGCGTCTTCACACCCCCAGACATGGGCAAAGCGATGGGCGTGGGGGCCTGCGGTGTCCGCGAGAATCTTCAGTAGTAGGAATCACCTCAATTCGCGGCTCAGGTAGCGTAGGTCCAAGGGTGTGGCAGCCCGAGGGGTCACCGGGACAGGCAGCTCTCCTGTTGTGGCCACCGTGGTTTTCCTCCAACCTCAGAGACAGCTATTGTGATCCAAGGCATCGGATATCGCCCCCTCCAACCTCAAGCAGAGTCGGCCATTGTGGTCCAAGGCATCAGGCACCGCCTGCAGGTATCCAGGTGCACTCACCAGCCGGAGATGATCGCTCAGTGTGGTTATAGGGTATGTGCGTAGCCAGTGCGTCGGTGGCAGCTTCCATCAGCGTGTCCCCGTTCTTTGCCTGTTAGCCGCTGGTCTCCCCCTTCTGCAAGTATCACATCAAGGATGATTCCCGGCGCAGAGCCTCCAAGCACACAGGTCACAGAGGTCCTCCAGCAGGTTCGAGGGTGGTGGGGGGGTGGGGGAGAGCTAAGCGCTGATTGCCTCAGCGTCTTAATCTAGTGGCTGGCCGCGACGCTTGAATGTTCTCGTTGCGCAGCTGCCACAGTGGGGGTTAGTGCTGTGGTCCACTCCCGCCAGTGCGGGGCCCCGTCCCAACCAGCAGCGTAGGGTCGCGCTCTCCTGGAGATCGTACCTCTCTTAGCTGTGGTCCTCTGTAGGTTTCTGTCGAGATCCCGCGCCTCGGGACCCCTCCGGGAGTCAGTCAGCAGGAGGTTTGGAGTGCTGAGGCGTTGGTGAGTTCCAGTAGTGGCCGGGGCCCCTGTGACTTAGGAACGTGCACTTTGTCCCGGTCTCGGGTTCTGAAGGGGCTTCTGATGTCACGCGTTGTAGGCCTCGTCTTCAGGCCCAGTCCCCCGGCAGAACCTCCGGTCTCCCGTGTCCTCGCCCGTCGACCAGGCAGTGTGTTGTGGCTTTGGGAGGCTCTGATGTGGGTGTGGAGCGGTCAGGCGTGTCCCCACAGCGCCAGGGCGGGCAAGAGGGCAGCGGATACCACCCGAGCGCCTCGCCTGCAGGCCTCAGCGAATTGCGCCCTATGGGGTGCCCTTCGTCGCAGTCGCCATGCGGGCATCGCCATGGGCCCTTCTCGTTGTCATGAGGTTTCAGCCCGGTCACCAACCCAGTGCCGTACTCTCCAGGGGGGTCGTGTCTCCCACAGCTGTGGCTCCCGTCAGGCGCTCAATATGGCTCCTCGTCCTGGGTCTCACCCTAGCTCCTTGCGGTGGGAGATGCGGGGGGTGTCCGCGCCGGTGCAGTTCGGTCTTAGTCAAGGCCCCGGGTGTGCGGACACATCTGTCCAGGCTTGGTTGCGGGATTTCAGGGGGTCTCCGCCGCTCCGTTACAGATCGTGTTTCCAGGCCCAGCATGCAGACGGAGACCCCGGCCTCACGTAGTCGCGCCTGCCGACCAGGCGGCACGCAATGCGGCAGGGAGCCCTCAAAGGGTGCCGGAGCAGCCGTAATTGGTCAATCAGCGCCAAAGTCAGTAGAAGGGCGAAGGATGCTGCCCCAGTGCTCTGCCTGCAATTTTAGCCGGCTGCGGAGAAATGTTGCGGAGTATCGGCCCAGGGAAGGGGAGCTCAGATCGGAGCTCTACCTGTGTGCGTCCGCCGCCATTGCGTGCCTAACCACGCCCCCTGCATCACCATCGTCCTTATCGACAACATATTTCTATCAACGAGTGTCAATGACTTAGCTGTATTTGTCGATAATCGATCCACAACAGTTGCCAACTTTTTTATCTTCACATCATTCAAAATCACTCCCAAACCTGGTATTACCTCTCCGAAAAGATCTCCAGTCATTACTCCTGCACTAGCATTTCTCTATGTTCTAGAATGCTTTTCACATTCGAACAGTTCTAAATCATCTGCATGGTAGATTTTGGTAAGATCATACCCAAATAACATGTACCATACCAATTAGCAGGCAATCTCACATAAGCATTCTTTCTACCCACATAATATATTGTTGGCACCACTTGCACCGTACCTTGGAGAAAGTCTTTTACAGACGCTTCAATAGTAAAAACATGATCACACAAGCTTTGTCCTACATAGATCTTATCATAATAAGTCTGTACACGTTTCAAACACAACTTCCCCTTCTGCACCATATCCAATGCTATAGGGCCATAACTTCCCTTTGCTCTGTGAGCTCTCTCTTCCTCTGTCAAATCTACTGGACTATTTACCGAACTACTAGACATTATGCTAGACTTATCCCTGAAAGATGTCTGGAGGGTGCGACACCGCGGGATCAAAGAAGCGACATATACATCTGTGCCCCACGCAAGCTGGTCAAGGATAGATTACTGGTTGGGAACGGCCGACATTTTATTATGGACACACGCCATAACACACATGCCCAAAACACTATCAGATCACAACCCCGTCAAATTGTCATTAAACATCCCGAATTACATACCTCCGCCGTACAGTTGGCGTTTCAATTCCAGCGCACTCACAGGCCCACTATATGTAGATACCATTGGAAAGGCTATCAAAGACTACTTCCGACTTAATGCAGACACCACGGAAGACACAGGACTTTTATGGGAAGCGTTCAAGGCAACAATACGGGGGGTCTGTATATGCACAACCGCTGGTATACTAAAAGACATCAGAACACAGATTTCACGATGCGAATCCTCACTCCGTGCTTTAGAGCGGCAATATGAATTAACCCCAACTCCAAGCATACTGAGTGGCATTAGAAATACGCTCACAGAACATCAAAAATTTGCTACAGACAAAATCAAATATCTAAGCAAAAGACATGTGGCTAGATCGTACGGGGAAGGCGGTAGACCAGGTAGAGCTCTAGCTGCTAAAATATGTACTGGGCACAAACAACACATAATTACAAAGACTGTTGAGGCTGATGGACTAACACACACTGATCAGACGGGCATTCTACAGAGCTTCGTACACACCTACCAGGACTTATATACATCACGACCAATTGCCACACAACGCGAAACACTACAATACCTTGATGATATTGCTATTGCTTGGTTGTCGGATAACCAGAGGCAGTATCTAGCCCAACCATTAACAAGGGAGGAAATAACTGAAGTTATAGCATCATTACCAAACGGGAAAGCACCAGGGCCCGATGGATTCACTTGTGAATTCTACAAAACATTCAGTGACTTATTATCTCCTTATCTAGTTGATATGTTCGGGGAGGCACTTGAAGCGCAGATTCTTCCAGCCACACTGCGAGAGGCAATGATAATAGCATTACTAAAACCAGGTAAAGACCCCGAAACTTGCAACTCCTATCGTCCCCTATCTCTGATAAATGTGGATTCCAAAATATTAGCTAAAGTTCTTGCTACCCGATTGCAACCACTTATGTCCGCACTAGTTCTCCCGGATCAATCGGGATTCATCCCCTCTAGGAACACCACGCACAACACCAGAACGCTATTTGCCACTGCACATTACCTTACACTGTCCACCAAGGCAGCAGCGATCATGTTGGACGCTGCTAAAGCATTCGACTCCATTGAATGGTCATATCTGATAACGATACTGCATAGAATGGGCTTTCCTCGGATATTCATTCAATGGATACAACTACTTTACACCAAATCATTGGCTAGGATTAAAATAAATGGCTATGTATCAGAGACCATTAATATAGAGAGAGGGACGAGACAGGGTTGCCCCCTGTCCCCTCTACTGTTCGCACTAGCACTGGAACCGCTAGCCTGCATAGTGAGACAGAAACATCACCACCTGGCACTTCAATTCCCAAATAGACCACTGCACATATCCTTATATGCAGATGACATGTTATTGTACGTCAAAGACCCGGCTGTTAACCTGGACCCACTCCTAAGAGTATACATTCAATTCGGGGGATATTCGGGCCTGCAAATCAATTGGGACAAATCCTCCATATTTCCACTGACTGACTCCACACAACGACATACGACAGAATACCCGCTAGAGTGGCAGACAGACCCTACAAGATATCTGGGCATTTGGTTTCACCGGGATCCTGAGGTGGTTATCAGAACTAATTATGGCAGAGCGATTGACACGCTCAAAGACAAAGTCATGAGATGGATCCAACTCCCACTGTCGCTGGCCGATAGGATGGCGATCGTGAAGATGGTAGTACTCCCTAAACTACTCTATCTTTTCAATAACATTCCGATCCAACCCCCAAAAGAGGTATTCAAATGCATCACGACAATGATACTAAGGCTGATATGGGCAGGCAAAAAAGCACGCATAAAGTTATACTACCTATGCGCTCAGGCCCAATTTGCCACACACTGGTACCACACAACACCATATCTAACTCCCGTAGCGGTGGAGGAAGGTGATGCAGCCCCGATCCCATTAGATGCAATAGTAACACATACCAGACCTCCGCTTCATAATAACGACATAAACACAATCGACACTACAAACTCAGCTTGGAAAACCCTAGGCCAAATGATACGTAAACTCCCGCTCTATGCTCCAGAACTGCCTCTACATCACCACCCAAATCTGTCTGTCACTGGTGAAGAAGTGGGCATGAACCTATTAAAACAAGTGGGTCTATGTACAATGGGCGACATCTATAAAGACGGTACATTTATTACAGAACAGGACTTAGCCTTTATTCAAAATCCGACACTACTCTTCCGTTTCACATTCCACAGACTTAAAGGGGCGTTGAAACAACACTTTCCGACCTTCCCGAGCGAACCACAAACAATGGACACCCTACAGCTGTTGATTACCTCCACAAACACATCACATTTGGTCTCACGACTTTATACTCAAGCGCAGACAGAACTAGACCGTAGGGCAACCAAGGCACAGGACAAATGGAATACAATTCTAGACACACCTCTTACAGACAAAGAATGGGAAACTACATGCACACTCACGAAAATGCTCACGCCAAATGGCAACCTACGAATAATCCACTTCAAATACCTGCACCAGGTATATTACACTCCAGGACAATTATATAGATAGGGACTACATGAGGAAGCAAGATGTAAAAGATGTGGACATGACCAAGCAGATTTTATACACCTGGCCTGGAACTGTGTGAAGATACAGGCCTACTGGGCGGAAGTAGTGGAAAAGCTAACCGAAATGGTAGGAGTACCGATTGCATGCACAGTTACATGTTGTCTCTTGGGCCTACTATATAACGTAAAGGCGACACAACGTAAATTTTGCGTCATAGCATTATTACTAGCCAAACGCAGAATTTCTATGTCCTGGGACAGCCCGAACACACCCCAGATAAAACAATGGATGAAGGACATGTCGTATTGTCAGGATATTCTTCGGACATACGAGGAGTCCCTTCCTCCGAGATCTAGACCCAGAGACTACTGGACATACTTCACGACATACTTAAACGCACAAGTAGAGGATTAAGGGGCACACGATACAACTAACCACAACTGATAACTAGCATAAGGATTACTGGACAGAGGTTTCACATACACCGAGACAGTGTTTGTGGAGCTGGGGTTGGAATGCGGTAGTGGACTGATCTGGTTATGTTAGACGTATGTTATTTAAATAAAACTGTAAAAACTGAGACCAACTGATATTGTAAACGCGGCCGGCCCACAGTGGTTGTAGGCGACTTGCTGTGTACTTCAACAACTGTTGTGCATAATATTTGCTCACTTTTCCTCGATTCAACAGCACGCTGCCGGCCTATTCAGGGTTGTGGGCACTAAGCTGTGTAAACTATGTGCCTACCAATAATAAAGGTCTTTCGAACAAAAAAAAACAAAAAAAATCTACTGGACTATTTCCAGTATGACGTGGTTGGGTCTATATCTTCTATTTGATCTACAAATTTCTTCTGTACACCTGTTAGTGAACAGGTCAGATTATGTCTATGGGCATAAGAGGTGTCTAGCTTTGGATCTGGTATGAAGTACTTCTCAATTCTATCCTCCTGCTTGTAATATTCATACTTATTCAAGTGCTTGTAGGCTGGTACCTCTGAAAGCACTGCATCATAATTCGAAAAGAAGTACTCATAATGCCTCTCCCATAAAATATACTAAGCAACAAGCTACACGTGATGCCATAAGTCAGTGGAAGATGGTGATACTTGATCCCCTCATCCACTGAGTCAGGCAACTGCATACACACATAACAATCTTTCGCATCCATTGCCTCAACATACTTATATAGCAGCTAGGCATATGCATTAAGCTTAAAGTCACCTCTAGATAAATCTACATGCAATATATGACTATTTTGATCTAGCAAAGCCTTTTCAGCTCCTATAATGCCCTCTTTCTGGGTTGAAGTGCTAGGTGTAGGTGTTCCTTTTACCCTTCTCACTTCTACCTCATGCAAAATAGCAACTGACATTATGATAACTATCACTATTGAAACTATCACTCCTACTATGATATCATACATTTAGATCTACGGATTGGATTTCCAGCCTCCATTCTCGCTGTCAGGTTTGAGTTTTACAACCAACACTTAGAGTCTCTGGGCCAGATGTATCAAGATACACTTTTACGATTCTCAAATAGCGATTTTTAAGGAATCGCTATTTGAGAATTGCAAAATGGTATGTATGTAGAAATTCGCTATTTTTTAGCGATTTCTTAAAATTCCTTAATTGTGATTAGCAAATTGCTAATTGCAATTAAGGAATAATTTCCCGTTCATTTCTATGGGCCAGAAGGCCCATAGGAATGAATGTGAAATTATTCTCAATTTGCGAATCGCAATTTGCTAATCGCAAATTGAGAATAATTTCAAGGGTGCAAGGGGGTCCAAAGTACACCCTGTTGCACCCCTGAAATAAGCATGGGTGCACATGTGGTGCACATACATGCCCTTAGGGCATGTATGTCCATCACATTGCACTTTGGAAAATGCAAAAATTGGCATTCTTCAAGAAATTCGCAAATTACCACCAACTTGAAGTTGGTGGTAATTTACGATTCCTTGGGGACAATTAGCAATTTTTTTTGCATCATACATTGCATTTGAGGAATCGCAAATTTTGCGATTCCTTAAATGCAATCGCAAAATAAGGAATCGCAAATTTGCGATTCCTTATTTTGCACTGAAATCTGCTACATACCTATCATTTTGCTCAAATGAGTTCACAAATGCGAATTTCGGCATTTGCGAACCCATTTGACCTTCATACATCTGGCCCATTGTCTCCACCACAAGTTGCGGCTTAACCAGTCCAAACACCGCTTCTTGATGAGCTGGAAATCCCCACTTTCCGCACTTTCTGTTCCTTATTTACACAGTTCACAAAAGACTTCCTTAACCCTCTTTCTTCTTCTAAGGAAAGTCCCTAATTTTTCTTCTTCCACTCGGGCCTAGGTTATCTTCTTTAAACACTTATTTACAAAACACAGTTCATTGACAATCTACGATGAGTTCAGATCCTATTTCAGCTAAAACATGTTGCAAAATTTAAAGACGAACAGTTACCAGTTCATGAGTTGATGCTTCAAATCCAAATGTCGGGAAAACTAGCCTGTATAGAATCAGGAGTCGCACCTTGCTCAACTCTGGAGGATTCGGAACTGTGATCGTCAGCGCCCCTTCGATTTCAAGACCGGGCACCAGCAATACCACCCTGATATTCAGTAGCGGATTCCTGCTGACCACACTCACAGACCTCAGCCTTGCGGAACTCACTACTCCCGGCATCAGTTACTGCGTAAGTCCACTCCGAGGCAGCGTATCTCTGACAAGGCACCCTTGGCCTCCGGGACCTCCTCAGGCTTTGATTCTGCTCTTCGTCGCTCTCCTCCGATTCAGAGACATCGGACACAGGGGCAAGATCTCTCTCGGGGGCCAGTCGCAGATTCAGCCTTCTCTGCCTCCCGGGCCACGCTTCTTCTGTGCTTTTAGCCCTTCTGCTTTCCTCTCGGTCACTCTGCACATCAGTTCCTCCTGCTGAGTCTGACTCTGGATCACTCCCAGACTGGCTTTTCTTCCTCAGTTAAGTTCCGGGTTCTGAATAGCGCAACCCCCTTCAGCTCAGCCTGGTGAACATTTAGCTGTGTCAGCCACCCTTACAGCTTGGCTCGTCCTCTCTTGTGGCCCTGCCGCAACGGCTGGATTTTCATTCGGTTGAGGTGCTGCTTCTTCCATTGGTGCTGAAACTCTGCAAGTGTGAGAAGCATGTACCCAGTTTGGCAATCCTCCACACTTCACTGCTGTGTTCGTTACCAGTATCATCTGGTAAGGGTTTCGCCACCGAGGTCCAGGCAGCTCTTCCTCACGTGCTTCTGGACAAGCACCCAATCCCCTTGACACAGGTCGTGGCAAAGATCACTTGAAGCAGGAACAGCGGCAGCCTGCACCTGCTGAGACACAGAACGGACCACATCAGCCAATCCTTCGCAGCAGTCAAGGACTAAGTCATCAGTAGTGTTTATCAAAGCTGTGGCTGGCACCCACATTGCCCTCCCCATTAGGATCGCATGTGGGGAAAGACCGGTTCTTTTATCTTGGACACTGCGAACACTCATCAACACCAAAGTCAATGCATCAGGCATTTCAGAGTTGTAGACGAACATACTTTCGCCATCTTTGCTTTCAAAGTTATATTAATCTGCTCCACTATCCCAGAAGCCTCTGGTCGATAGCAACAATGTAGTCTCTGATCAACGCTAAAAGCAGTGCAAAGTAACTTCATGATCTCGCTGTGGAAGTGTGTTCCTCTGTCCGACTCCAAAGAGGTTGGAAAACCGAACTTAGGAAACAGCTCTCTCAATAACAGTTTTACTACAGTGAAGGTGTCACAGCTTTGTGTTGGATAAGCTTCCACCCATCGTCAAAACACACACACCACCACTAGAATGTACCTCAATCCATTGCACTTCAGCATTTCAATAAAATCCAACTGCATCCTATTGAAGGATCCTCCCAACCTTCCAATATGACTCAGCGTAACCACCGTTTTCTTTCCAGCATTCATTTGTTGGCAAGTAACACACCTCTGACACACAGCTTCAGCAACTCCACGAAATTGTGGATTGTACCACGTCTGTCTAAACACTCGCACCATCGCATCCCTTCCAAGCTGTACAGAACCATGAATCTGCCTCGCTATTGGACTCAATAAGTCATCCGGTAACACTGCTTGGCCATCACTCGAGACCCAAATGTCAACATCCCCCTTCTCACATCCTGATTTAATCCATAGCTCCTTCATTTGCTCTGAAACCTCGTCCTGCAGGCGCTTGGGCGCACCTCAAGTGTCTGCCATGACTAACATCATGTTGAGTTTGGTTCTTTCTTGGCTCTCTCCTGTGTATTCTCCAGTAAATATACACCCTTGTTCAGCACAGAAACGTGCAACTTCATTGGCATACTTATTGCCGAGAGAAACAAAATCTGTTCCCCTTCCATGTGCTGTACATTTCACAACTGCAATTTTCTTAGGACGTTGTAATGCTTAGTAGTCTAACATATTGTCCATTCCTGATGGGAGAACCAGATGATGTCATATAATCCCGCTGTTCAAAATCATGAACCATACCGAACCCATACTGGCTATCGTGTAGATGGTGATTTGAATCTGATCAGCCGCCAAGCAGGCGCGAGTCAAAGCAATGATTTCGGCCACTTGTGCGGAGTATACCCCTTCTAAACAAGCAGCTTCAACCACTCCTGTGATAGTACATACAGCAAACGCTGCTCTCAACTGACCAACATTGTCTCTTAGTCCTGAACCATCAACAAAGAAAATTTCATCAGGGTCAGGCAGAGGTTCATCAACAATGTCAGGTCTCGGTTTGGTGCAAAGTTCAGTCACATCGAGACAGTCATGGTCTTCACAATCTTCATCATTTATATTTGGCAAAGGCATCAATGTAGCTGGATTTAAAATAGAACACCGTTTCAGAGTTACATTCTCCGCAGTAAGTATGACTTGTTCGTAGCGTGCGAGTCTGTTGTTCGCCAGGTGCTGTGTCTTAGTCCTTGTCATCAACAATTCAACAGAATGTGGAACATACACGATCAAAAGATGACCCATAACAATGCTTTCACACCTCTCGATGCTGACACCAGTTGCTGCAATGGATTTGAGACATCCGAGCAATGCTGAAGCTACTGAATCTAATGTAGCTGAGAAATAGGCAACTGGTAATGCGCAACCTTCTCGCTCACAACAGAAGAATGAAAAAGGCTTGTTGTAATCAGGCTTTCCTGGAGCACAACACAAGCTCTCTCTCTGGTCTAAGAAAGCCATCAAACAGTTGATATCCCATGGTACCGAACCAGTCACATCCTTGTGCTTCAGCCTCTGCAAAGGCTTCGCTTTCAGGGAGAAACTAGGAACCCATTGGCGACAATAGCCAACCATCCCTAAAAACATTGTGGCCTCTCTCTGAGTGGTAGGTACAGCCATATTCGTGATGGCTTCAATTCTATCTGGTGACACCTTCTCTTGCCTTTCTCTATTCGATGGCCCAAGTACTGTACTTCACTCAAATAGTACTGCAACTTATTTGGGGACACCTTGTGTCCATTTTCTGCCAAATGATGCAGTAAGGCGATGGTGTCGATCCTGCAAGCGTCCTCCGTGCAAACGCCCCAACACCCCCCCCCCCCCCCCCCACCCCCCCGTTCCCACGCTACTCCAAACTTTGCTTCAAGTCAACTTGGGCTTTGCCCAGAACGAACAGACGACTTTTAAGCAAATGCGCACAATAATGATTTAAGAATGTAATAATTCTTTTTTTTTTTAAACCCGATCGAGTATCCTTTTCGACTTGGGTTCTCTTTAACTACATTGCCCACAATACACGGGGACGCGTAACTAGCAGCTTTAAAATTATCCAAGATGGCCTCCGCAGTTTAGTGAGGCTATCCAGCGGGAGCTTTAACGGTGGAGGCAGCACGCTAGCGCATTAAGGTAGGAATGGCGGAGCTACTTTGTAACCAAGTCTAACGCTATAATTGTAAGTCACAAAGATATTTAGTTTAGATATGGTTTCCCCCATATAGTGCGCGGTGATCGAAGAGGAGTATACCAGACCCTTTGGGGGACACGCGTATTTGAAAATACTTGAAAACACTTGAGGGATACAACGAGGGAGGAATCCTTTTAGAATACAGGTACGATTTACATAAAAATCAAAATACGATCGGCCTCAGTGCTTCATTAACTGCACGGCCGTAACTTTCAAGTAATTGGCCCTCTGTTTCTCGATAGGTTGTTAAACATCCACCCAGAGACAGGGAAATGTCTCCCCAACTAGCAATACGGACATAAGGTATGGATTTCATTAAGTATGGTCATGGTTTTCATTCAGACGGTTTATGTATTTAGTTGAATGACACTAAGGATAATCCTTCTCTTTAATTAGGATTTCCGACACTACCACCGCAAACTCCTCCCTCCATAGGGGCGCCGGACGGTGCATATGGAGGTACGTAGAAGTAATGTCTGCGTTTTTAGTGATGAAAATTCTAGCGTTTTTGCTCGCATTTTGTACATAATCTGCGCTTCATTTATTGTAGAAATAGGACTTGAAGCCCAGCAAAATCTCCCCCCCCCCACTTGTCGCCATCTCTGGAAACAGTACCACTTTAAAAGACACAGGTAGATCTTGACGGCTCTATATTCTAATAGTGGCAGCTTAAAGGTGGTTAGGTGGCCAATAAAATCTTTATTGTTGTTCTTGCATCCCACACAGATAAATAACAAAGCCCTGATGAGGGTTCGATAATTGGCTATTCGAACCTGAAACGCGTCGGCACATCCACAAGAGTGAATTGTATCATTGATTGATATACTAAAAACAATGTATTTTGCTGATTTCTCTTGTGATTTAACTTAGCTTTGTTTATCTTGAAAAAGGAATTGATTTGGAATCATTGATGTAATGAACTTTTTTTTTTTTTTTTAAATTTTTAAAACCTTTATTATAAAAGAGCACACAGCTATTCAGCCTAACATCCAGGAGGCAAGGCAGCATAGTATCAGGAGGAAAATAGTGCAAGACGATTTACATCAGAACATTGCAGGTTGTTTTTTATTTTTTATAAAAGATAACCAAACCAAGAAAGAAACGCCAAAGGGCGCATAAGATAGGCAATGGAGTAACGAGGACGTGTATGAGTCGGGCAGAGGCAGAGGAGGACAGGTAGAGAATCGATAAAAGAATGAATAGTAGGATGGGGAGGGGGGGGAGGAAAGAACAGGAGAAGTACAATCAGCATAAGACAGTTGGTGTCACAGGTTACGGTGATAGGTGTTCGTCCCGGGGAATAGGTTCCGGTGGTAAGCACACATCACCCCTGTATGCATTCCATGCCCCCCACACTTTGTTCCACGTCTGAGGCCTCCCCCTGGCAGCATAAACCGTCTTTTCTCTGAGCATACACCAATCCATGTTGGCTTTCCATTGTACCACCAGGGGGGCCGTAGCAGCACCCCACTTTTGGGTAATATCTCGCTTAGCAATCATATTGCTTAGTGTCGCCCAACGAGTCTGCGCCGTGTTGTAATCAGTCGGTTCCCAGACGTTGAGGAGGCACCTCCGCGCCTCCGCAGCCAACTCAACACCAGTCACCTCTCTCATAATCCGGTGTACTCTCGCCCAGTAAGGGGCGATGACGGGGCATTCCCACAGAATATGCATAAAGGTAGCGAGAACCCCGCAACCACGACGACAAAGGCCATCGGGCGAGAAGCCCATGTGCACAAGCCGGGGGCCGGTGACATACACCCGGTGAAGGATTTTGAATTGCACCAGTCGGAGACGCGAGGAGATGGCGACCTCCTTAGGGGAGGACACTGCACTCTGCCAGTCCTCGTCGTCAAGTTCCAGGCCGTCTGCCACCCATTGTTCTCTCAAGCACAGGAGGAGATCAGTTCGAACATTTATCAATTTTTTATAGGACAATGAAATAGCGCTGTCAGGCATATGGCCATCCAGAATCCTGTCCTCCAAGCGGGAGCTTTCGGGGATCTCGCCCTCCGCTGGCCTGGCCGAAATCAACGCGTGCCTCAGCTGGGCGTAGCGGAAAAACTCCGAGCCGCCCAAATGATATTCGGCCTGCAGTTGGGGAAAGGTCTTGACTTCTCCTTTAATAACCATGTCGTCCACCCTGGAGATACCTATGAGATCCCATTTATCAAAACCCTTGGTGTGCCACAGTCTGCCCAGGATATCAGAGTCGTACAGTGGGGTGAATCTAGTCAGTCTGCCCTGCCAACCCTGTGCTTTAGTAATCAGCCGCCAAGTGTGAACCGCTGCCTTGGTCGGGCCCGTGAGGCGCCGATCGAAGGAGCTGGAATACAGGGCGCGATAATAGTTGCCACCGCGCAAAAGCCATCTGTCCATTGCGTAGCCTGGGCTGTCCACGGGGCCATAAAAACCATGGTTGATGGCAGTGAGCTGAGAGGACCAGTAGTACCGCCGTACGTCCGGCAAGGCGATGCCTCCGTCATACCACGGCAGTGTGAGCTTCTGGATGGCGACACGGGGTCGACCCTCCCAGAGCAAGGCGCGTTGCAAGCTCTCAATTTCTCGAAAATAACAAGCCGGAACCGAGTCCTGAGTGTTCTGTAGGGCGTACAGGAACCTGGGCAAGGACATCATTTTAAACAATGCCGCCCGGCCCAGGAGAGAGAGCGGGAGCCTGCGCCAACTATCCACATCTCTCCGCAGCCGCTGGAGAGGGGGAAGGAGATTGTGGTCATATCTCGCCTTTGAACTACCGGAAATGTATATTCCCAGGTACTTAAAGCCCTGTCCGGCCAGCTGGATATTGCAGCCTCTGGGGAGGCGCGGCGTGTCCCCCTTTAGAATGTAAAGGGAAGACTTAGCCCAGTTTATGACCAGGCCAGAGTGGCGTCCAAACAGCCTGAGCACGTCGCATGCTACAATGAGTGACTTGCAGGGAGAAGTAAGATAGAGCAGGATGTCATCTGCGTATATGGAAACTCTATCCTCAAAGCCCGGGGCCCAAGTGATACCGTGCAAGTCCGGGTGCACACGTAGCATGGCCGCGAGCGGCTCCAAAGCCAGCAGGAGAGGTGACAGGGGGCAACCCTGCCTGGTACCCCGGTGGAGGGCAAAGGACGCCGACATGCGGCCATTGACTGTAACATTAGCCAACGGGCAAGCGTAAAGAAGTTGCACCCAACTCAGGAAGCCCGGTCCAAAGCCAAGCTTCGCTAGCACCGCCCAAAGATAACTCCACTCAAGGGAGTCAAAGGCCATCGTGGCATCAAGGGAAGCAAGTACCGCCGGTTCTTCCAGGGTGTGAGCTCTGGCCATGACACCATGAAGCCGACGCAGGTTAAGGGCAGTGTTACGGCGAGGAATAAAACCCGATTGGTCCGGGTGCACCAAATCACCGATGACTCCAATCAGTCGGTTGGCGAGCAACTTGGCTAGGATCTTAGGCTCCGCATTGAGGAGAGAGATGGGGCAGTAGGATCTGCAAACGTCTCTCGGTTTCCCCTCCTTGTGGATAACCACGATGGTGGCCAACCGCTGATCCAAGGGGAGGAGGCCCTCAGGAACATAGTCCGCAAATACGGGGATACCACATCCGGTCGAATTTTGTATAACTCGACCGGGATACCATTGGGGCCAGTCGCCTTACCCGACCGTAATGCACGGATCGCCAAGGCGACCTCGTCTGCGGATATGTCCCGATCTAAGTCGGCACGGTCCTCTTCAGAAAGACAAGGGAGGTCAATTGTCGAGAGGAACGCAGCCGAGTCAGCCTCGGAGCGGTCTGATTTGGAAGTATAGACACCCCGGAAATAATCAGCAAAAGACTCGGCAATGGCACTTGGGTCCGTGACGGTCACTCCGTCATCGCCCAGGATCTCGATGTAATGAACTTTTAATGTTTAATGTTTCGTGTTATTTGGATGTATTCTTGATTTATGTTATGTTATGTTATGTTATACAGGTTTTTTTGTATAGCGTGCGGCTACTCGAAAGAGTGTCCCGACGCTTTGAATTGCACACTAATCTCATAACACAACAGGGAAAATGAACAGAAACAGCAAAAAGAGGAAACCTAATAGGATCTGAAACTAAGAAGTAAAAAGCCAAGTTTTAAGCCCCTTCCTAAAGGCCAACAAGTTAGAGGTGCTGCGCAGGGACACAGGCAATTTGTTCCACAGCTGAGGCGCTAATAATTTAAAGGAGCGGCCACCGATGCGAGCTCTCTTCACGTGGGGCACTACAGCAAAGAACAGAGCTTCAGACCTAAGCGATCTGGCAGGAAGATAAAAGGACAGCCTTTTCTGAAGATATTTTGCTCCGGAGGTGTGCAAGGCTTTGTGAGCCAGGGTGAGAGTTTTAAAAACTATCCGCTTCCGGACAGGAAGCCAGTGCAGAGCCTCCAAGAGGCCCGAGGCTCTGGCACGGCGAGATAGTCCAAAAATAGCACGTGCTGCCGAATTCTGAACAACCTGTAATCGTTGAAGCAGGTATTCAGGCAGGCCGAGATAGAGGACGTTGGAATAGTCTATTCTTGAGCCTATAATCGCCTGCACCGTGATCTTCCTGTGTTCCTCCGATAACAAGGGAAGGAACTTGCGAAGCATGCGGAGTAAGCCAAAGCAGGTGCCAGTGATACCGATTACCTGCGAGCGTAGTGTGAGGCCATTGTCGATCTTAATCCCAAGGTTTTTAGCTACCTGGGACGAACCTGCTGGTGGAAACATGTTCTCAGGCCACCACACTTTCCAATCCGGGTCCGAGCTGCTCCCAAAAAAGAGGACCTCGGATTTATCCGAGTTGCACTTGAGGCTGTTATGATGGAACCACTGAAACACAGCCTCAAGGCAACCCTGGATCCTACCTCCATCGAAGTCCGCACCCTTCTCACAGGTGAAGAGGAGCTGGGTGTCATCGGCGTAAGAAACGATCTGGGCCCCGAAGGACTCCGCCAGAGCCGCCAGAGGGGTCATGAAGATATTAAATAGGGTTGGGCTCAGGACAGAGCCCTGAGGAACTCCGACACCCAATGGCGACATCTCGGCGGAGCAAGCAGAAGCCCAGACCGTTTGTCGACGGCCTGCCAGGAAAGATCGAAACCACTGGAGCACCGTCCCTCGAAGACCAATCTCTGAGAGTCTAGCAAGCAGACCCTCATGAGGGACGGTGTCAAAGGCCGCCGACAGATCTAGCATCACCAGCATCACTCTCCCAACCGAATCCAGCACCTCCTTTATCGCCTCCGAGACTTCCAGGAGGGCTGTTTCGGTGCTAAGATTGGCGCGGAAACCCGACTGGGTAGGGTGCAGTAGGTCGTGGGCCTCCAGGTAATCGGCGAGCACCTTATGCACGTGCTTTTCAATGACCTTCGCCAAAGCCGGCAGGAGCGAGATAGGTCTATAATTCGCTAACACCTCCACATCCAGACCAGGCTTTTTAAGCAGGGGAATAATCATTGCCTGCTTCCAGGGCTGGGGAACCACACCCTGTGCAAGAGAACGGTTCAGCAGGGGGTTCACGAGTGGATTAATGACAGCTGCCATTTTAGCCAGAAATTTTGCGGGGCAGGCATCCCGAGGGGAACCTGACTTTAGTCCCGCCATCAGGTCAAATGAAGCTGTCAGCGAGAGAGGAGGGAAAGCTGCCAAGGCCACACCGGCGTTCGATCGGGTAACAGCGGCATTCTCCGCCCGACCTGGCACCTCAGGCTCCAGCACAAGGAAGGAGTCCTGGATCCGCTGGATCTTAGAGGTGAAGAAGTCCGCAATCGCCCTGACCCAAGGCGCAGGAGGGGGGGTCTGGGCAGGGGCTGCGCGAGAGGCTGTAAACTCCCGCACAATGGCGAAAGCGATGGAAGCGGCTTCAATTTTTCTAGCAAAATAAGCCTTCTTCTCCGCGAGGATGTTCCGATGGTACGCTTTCGCCAGAGACCTGTAGGTGAGTTTCGCCGTCGCGTCGTATTTCACGCGCCATGCTCTTTCCGCTACCTTGCATTGCCGACGAGAGGCCGCCAATGCTTCCGTAAACCACGGGGCAGAAGCACCTTTTTCGGGTTTGCGGAGGGGTCTCAGAGGAGCAAGATCATTAAGCCTCTCTGAGAGCCAGACCTGCAAACGCTCCACATCCTCCTCTAAGTTCCCGGTTAAAGCACAGGGGTGATCGGCGCAGGACTGTGCCAACAGTTCCGGAGTAACCCGGTGAAGTGGCCTGAAACCCACGGAAGTCTGCCGGGGGACACCGGAAGGCTTCCCAGCTTCTGAGAAATAAAATCTCACCAGCCTGTGGTCAGACCAAAGTACCTGGGTGGGGGCCAACATCTCTATAGGGGTCGTAGAGAAGGTCAAATCAAGGGTATGTCCCTTCTCATGGGTCGGCCCAACATGATAGGGAACCAGGCCCATAGGGGCTGTGACCTCCAACATTTTCATCGCATCGGCATCCGTTTCCACGTCCATATGGACGTTGAAGTCCCCGGCGACAATGCAATGCTCTGATGTAAGTAACAAAGAAGAGGTCACTGACTGGAACTCTTCAAAAAAGGAGCCCGTGGGCCCTGGCGGCCGATAGACTAGGAGACCCTTCATCGATTGGTGTGGTGAAAGGACAATGGCGAAAGCAAGGGATTCGCAATCCTTGATCGCGTCCGATGGGATGATGGTGCAGGTGACCATTTTGTTGACTATTAATGCCACCCCACCACCACGCCCCTTCGGCCTATCCTGCCTGAAGATGTTATACTCGGGCGGGATGGCAGTGGCAATATCTGGGTTGGACGCTTCGCCGAGCCACGTCTCGGTGAGCATTAGGAACAGGGGTTTTTCTGACTCTAGCAAATCAAAAATATCCAGGGCGTGCCGGCCCAGAGATCTAGTGTTGAGCAGTAGGCCAAGATGTTTAGCGCTAACCGCCGCCTTCTGTGGCGCATCGCCAAGATGTTTCTGCGGGCGCCAGCCGCACTCAGGGCAGCAATTTATGTCTTGTTATGAAGATTGTCTAGTTTGTAATGTTATGGTATAAATGTTTTTTTGCCTAAAAAACAAGTTTCTCTAAAAAAAGTAAAAAATACGAGTGAAAGGTATAAATAAAAGTACCTGACCAGGTTGAAGTAATTTGCTGCTGGTCTTGCTTTGAAATATTTATCCAATTCAGATATGAGGAGTCAGGGCATTTTCTAGTTTTTAGGTCTCGGCTAGCCGCGCGGAAGCGCGTCTCCGCCGAGATCTTTTGTCACGGACTGTGCTTCCCAGGAGACAGCCTCGGCCACGCGCATTGCCTCTTCAAGGAGGTGATTTCCGCTGGCCACGCGCTCGCGAACGCGCTCAGCTGCTGTCTCCTGGGAAGCAGCAACACCACACACGCATGCGCATACACACACACAAGCGCCCATGCACGCACGCACATACATACATACAGAGACACCCCCCCCTCACACATACACACACACGCGCGCACACACACACAAGTGCACCGAGGCCCCCCTCCCCCGCCGTCATCCTCGCACACATACATACACACACACACGAGCATACACACACACACACACAAGTGCACCAAGCCCCCCCAGCCTTTTGGAACTTACCTGGCCAATGTCGTGGACTCTGCTCTCAGCACGTGGCGCCCAACCTCCTGCTGGCGCGGCCCCGGGCTCTACACCGCTCACAGGAGCCCCGGGCCGCGAGACGCATCGACTCCGCCTGCCTCCTCTTCCGGTCTGGACGTGGCCCCGCCCCCGTCACAGGCGACCGTGCCTGACTTCCGGGGCGGCCGCGGCGGGCTTCCGGGGGCATTTAGGATGCTGCTGCTTTAAATTTGCCCTGCACCAAGCTTGCTCAGGTTTTCAGACACCCGGACGTTCAATAGACTCGGCGGTAAGATTAATGCAACTTTCAATTTTATGTTCCTTGTGTTCTCTTTAACAGGCTTCTGCTTGTACCCCCGTCACAGGCGACCTTGCCTGACTTCCGGTGCGGCTGTGCATGGTGCGTGCACGCCATGCAAAATCATACCTATTGAATTTGTCAAGGCTTATTTTGCATTTTAATCTTACGTGCGTCAGGTAAATTGCACACCCACGAGCGCACACACTCGAACACAGCAAGCCTTGGGCATCGTCCAATACGGTAGCACCTTTAATCCTGGACCTTTGCTTCCGCCTCCATTTGAGAATCTTTCTCAATGACCATTGGACAACCAGGTTAATAAGTGTGGAGACAGCCAGCCACTGATCTTATATTCAGTGCTTTAATTGAGTCGGTGCTGTACGCATTTTACCCTTAGCTTTGAAAAAAAGATCAGCAGCCGCTGAATATGGCGTAAACAATAATTACAATGATTCACTGTTTTCTCATCCGCGCTGCTATTGTATCACAGACAGCAGAAAAAATTGCTTTGAAAAAGGCCTCGCCGTCTCCCAGTTCAGCTCCTTCCAGGAATCTGCCTTTATGTGCTGCGCGCTTTCTTCTGTATGGTCTCCTTTCAGCCGCATAAAAGAGTCCAGATGCACGCCTTTCGTGGGAGTGGGAGGGGGGTCCTTCCCTGGTTTAACTCGGTTTATCTGTAGCTACCTCACTGAGGTGCCTTTCTGCATGTCAGCTGTCACTCATTGTGAGTGACACTACAACTCATTGCCATGTCAGATTGGTGCTTGCGTCGGTGTTATGCAATCAATTAAGCACTCTCACGTCTGGCAAACGTCACTCAAAGCAGAGAATTAGCTAAACATGCAAAACAAACAAAATTGCTGAAAACGTTAAATGAAATATTTTTAAACGTTATCTGCCCCTCAGTTTCCATAGATGTGAAATGAATGGTGGTCAGCCATCAGCGGTAGTATTTTTGTGAGAAATATTTTAAATATGCATCTGCTCCACTTACAATTTTTGAGCACACCTGAAATCTGCTACCACGTCTGTGCTTTCTTGAAAGTAGCCATCCGGGCCAGTAGTGAGTGCAGAGTAGTGAGTGCAGAGTAGTGAGTGCAGAGTAGTGAGTGCAGAGTAGTGAGTGCAGAGTAGTGAGTGCAGAGTGAGTGTGCAGAATGCAGAATAGTGAGTGCAGAGTAGTGAGTAGTGAGTAGTGAGTGCAGAGTAGTGAGTAGTGAGTGCAGAGTAGTGAGTGCAGAGTAGTGAGTGCAGAGTAGTGAGTGCAGAGTAGTGAGTAGTGAGTGCAGAGTAGTGAGTAGTGCGTGCAGAGTAGTGAGTAGTGAGTGCAGAGTAGTGAGTGCAGAGTAGTGAGTAGTGAGTGCAGAGTAGTGAGTAGTGAGTGCAGAGTAGTGAGTGCAGAGTAGTCAGTAGTGAGTGCAGAGTAGTCAGTAGTGAGTGCAGAGTAGTGAGTGCAGAGTAGTGAGTGCAGAGTAGTGAGTAGTGAGTGCAGAGTAGTGAGTGCAGAGTAGTGAGTAGTGAGTGCAGAGTAGTGAGTGCAGAGTAGTGAGTAGTGAGGGCAGAGTAGTGAGTAGTGAGTGCAGAGTAGTGAGGGCAGAGTGCAGAGTAGTGAGTAGTGAGTAGTGAATGCAGAGTAGTGAGTAGTGAGTGCAGAGTAGTGAGTAGTGAGTGCAGAGTAGTGAGGGCAGAGTGCAGAGTAGTGAGGGCAGAGTGCAGAGTAGTGAGTGCAGAGTAGTGAGGGCAGAGTGCAGAGTAGTGAGTGCAGAGTAGTGAGTGCAGAGTAGTGAGTGCAGAGTAGTGAGTGCAGAGTAGTGAGTGCAGAGTAGTGAGTAGTGAGTGCAGAGTAGTGAGTGCAGAGTAGTGAGTAGTGAGTGCAGAGTAGTGAGTAGTGAGTGCAGAGTAGTGAGTAGTGAGTGCAGAGTAGTGAGTGCAGAGTAGTGAGTGCAGAGTAGTGAGTAGTGAGTGCAGAGTAGTGAGTAGTGAGTACAGAGTATTGAGTAGTGAGTGCAGAGTAGTGAGTAGTGAGTACAGAGTATTGAGTAGTGAGTGCAGAGTAGTGAGTGCAGAGTAGAGAGTAGTGAGTAGTGAGCAGTGAGTAGTGAATGCAGAGTAGTGAGTGCAGAGTAGTGAGTGCAGAGTAGTGAGTAGTGAGTGCAGAGTAGTGAGTGCAGAGTAGTGAGTAGTGAGTGCAGAGTAGTGAGTGCAGAGTAGTGAGTGCAGAGTGAGTGTGCAGAGCAGTGAGTGCAGGTGCAGAGTGGTGTGTGCTGTTGAGTGCAGAGTGCTGTGTATTGGCAATGTAAATGACAATGCCATTTATTTATGATTTAAAGAAAAAAAAAAGAAATGTCATGAGCAATGCCAATAGCTCTACCTTTAATGATGCCGAGACCATTGCATTGCAAATGCTTGTTCTTATGTATAACGGTCCAGCCCACCCTCAGTCCAGATAAGGACCTAACTCCTTTGTGTGCCCGTCAGGGAAAGCGGCAATGTTTTCCATCTCTGTATCTTAACTTCCACCCATTCTACTACTTTGCCATAGTTAGCCAGCCACATTTCCTGTATGGACCTGCTGAACCAAATACCTAGATATTTAACTTCGCCGTTCGTCCACACAATGGGAAACTCAGTATCGCACTGTTTAGTATCTTCAGTCAGTGGCATCATTACTGATTTAGCCCAGTTAATCTGTATGCCCGTCAATCCTACATATCTGATAAACTCTCTCATAATCGGGTCAAAATTGACTGCAGGATTGGCCAAATAAATGGTCATATCATCCGCATACATGGAGATTAGCAAACCCCTAGAGGTGAAGCCAATGCTGCGGTGCGTGTGGTGTTGTCTGAGGCATGCTCCCAGAGCCTCAGTAGTGATAGCAAACGGTAGCGGCGATAAAGGGCATCCCTGCCTCGTGCCTCTCGTGATATTAATTGTTCCTGATATTTGACCATTTACTTTCACCCTTGCTATACACCCAGTATAGATAAGCTGAATTTGCTTTATGAATAGAGGACTAAATCCCATGCGAGTAATCAGGGCAAACAGAAACTTCCACTCGAGAGAGTCGAATGCCTTGGTGGCATCTAATAGGGCAGCTACCGCCTGTACTTTTGGATCAAGATAATGGAGTAACCCAAATAGCACTCTAAGGTTATGAGACGTGGACCTGCCCGGAACAAATCCAGATTAAACCGACAACGCAATTTTCGGTAGCATGGGCTTTAGTCTGTCTGCCAATAGTTTTGCATAGATTTTCGCATCTAAATTAATTAATGAAAGGGGGCGGTATGATTCCCGACTAGTTGGGTCTTTATCAGGCTTCAGCAGGGTTATAATAGTGGCCTCTCTGAGTGTGGGCGGGAGTATACCTGTCTCCATGGCCTCTAAGTACACCTGATGTAGCCGGGGAGAAACTATGTCTACATATTCTTTATAAAAGGCAGCCGTTAACCCATCGGCCCCGGGGCTTTATCAGCCGGCATGCCTGCTATAACACTTTTCACATCGTCCACTCTAATGGGAAGGTCCATATACTGTCTCGCACCGTTATTAAACCATGCTAACGCAATGGTGTCCAAATATTCTGTGATAACTGTCTCTTCAGGATTCGTGTGTGATGTGTAGAATGACCTATAAAAATCAGTCATAGTTTGAAGTATATCCTGACGCGTCAGAACCACCTCGCCATCTGTCCTCTTCAGTTCAGTGATATAATCCACCCCCCTTGGAGCACGCAATAAAGACGCTAGCGTTTTCCCCGCCCGGTCACCTTCACCGTAGCGTCGGGCTTTTGCATATTTGTGTAGGTATGCTGTATCCCTCTCTGCCTCCTCCTGAAATGAAGTTAACTTCGCTCTAAGCTCTGCCTGGGTGGAATGTGAAGGATGCTCTCTATTATTTCTCTCCAGCTCAGCAATGTCACGCTCTAGTGTTTCAAGTGTGTCTCTTATTGCCCTAAGCACTCCTGTTTTAAGCGCCATACAGTTACCCCTTGTTACGACTTTACACGCCTCCCAAAGTGTCCCCGTCGAATCCACAGATCCCTCATTCAACTCAAAATATTCAGTTAATTTTACCCGTAGTTCCTCTCTAAACACCTGATCTAGTAACGCTTGTGATGGAAACCTCCAACTAAAGGGCTGCACATATTGTGGTGGAATCTGCAACTTGAGCTGAATGGGTGCATGATCTGAAAATGTACGTGGAAGATGATCGGCCTCTACTACCTGGGAATGCAAATCTTTGGATAATAGCCAGTAGTCTATTCTCGACCAGGCATTTCTATGTGCCGTTACACATGTGCCCTCTCTGGCCTCCGGATGTAAGGCCCTCCATGTGTCCATCAACTGAACATCTACAACAATTTCTCTCAATACCGCTGCCGCTCTAGGTTGGTGGTCGCGAGCTGGACCCTGTCTGTCAGCTGTAGGAGACATGACCATATTAAAGTCACCACCCCATAATATCACCATCGGCCCACATGACTGTATCCTATGCCAAATGTTTTGAAAAAATGACGGGCTGTCTACATTCGGACCATAGGTGTTAACAATCAGCACTGGATTATTACAAAGCGTTCCTAATAATAGAATATATCTACCATCTGTGTCTAAGACCGACATATGTGTTTTCCATTGCAGACCTCTACATATTAAGATGGCCACACCTCTAGCATAATTAGAGTACGGGGCTTCCACAATCACACCCCACGTATTATGCTTAAGCATATTGGTATTAGCAGATGCCAAATGGGATTCCTGCAATAGGCAGATATCCACCCCTATTCGCACCAGATAGGAGTGTACCAACCTCGCCTTTCTGCGGTCATTTAAACCTCTAATATTCCAAGATAGGCAAGTAATGGCCTACACAGACAGCCCATGACAACAATATATACAGAAGCAATCTGCCTCCTTTCATCGGCCAGTGACAACAGGAACCGTTTAATTCCAGCATCAATTTCCACTCCATGGAAAACAGTTGCACAACTAATGTGTCCAGTGCGTGGTACCATATATAGGCAATTAAATTTCACCAATCTAGGCTGAAGACATAGCAGGCAATTAAACAATAGAAACTCCCCGTATCTCACCCCTCCCACTCCAACTTCTGCTTGACCTGGATCTTAACTGGCTCAACACCCTTGATCAGTCCAATTTCTTCTCCTGTAAAATCGAACACATCCAGTGAGACAGAGTCTCTCAAATCCAGTGGAAGCTCTTCCACCGTCAGCACAGGATACGTCTCTATGCACAAATGCTGATTTGCAACTTTAAATGTGACATCATTATTATTGGTCTGCAATTCCACTCCCTTAGGGGTGCAATATATGGTACAATTGAGCTTAAACAAGAGGTCTCGTCCTCACAGGCAGACTGAACTTGAGTCGCACACCACAAACTGGTGTTGATCTCGAAAGGTCCCTATCCTCACAGGAACCGGCTCAGTCAATGGGTTTGTCATTTTCCTATTTGCCACTTCTACAACTTGAATTGATTTTCCAGAGAGGGGTAGGTTGGGAACTACTGCAGATCTTACAGTTGAACCAGTATCAACCAAAAAGGTGGTAGGATGACCGTCAACATCCGCCTCTACAAACGGTCCCCTCTGGTCTACCTCTAAGACTGCCCCAAAAGTGTAGTCTTCCTCCCCCCTCAGGCACCGTCATTTCAACGGGTCTGAGCTATACTCATCAAAACTCTCAAAAAGGGGCATCTGCTGGTACGTCCTAACTCCCTGCGTAATTCTCAGAGGTTGTGGAACTTGCACCTGCGGTGCCAATGTCCCCTCTTGCATGGACCTGGGTCTCGTCACCGTATTCACGACCTCAGGCACCTGCACCATCTCCTCCTCTTGCTGGACCTGATTAGCTGGGTTCAACCTACACTCGCGTTTCCAATGCCCAATTTTGTGACAAAGGTGACATGCAGTGGTCTTTTTCACTGGCGCCACATCCACCCCTGTCTTTGGGTCTACAGGCTTACCCTTTCCTTCGCCCTGCGCATTCTGAGCTCCTCCCTGTTTGTTCCCCTGTCTCCTGCCTAGCGTCCCTCCACTCGGCTGTACCTGGAGTTCCCTATCAGCAGTTTGAATTTGAACCAACATCAATTTGTCCTTAAGCTTCCTGTGTTTTTCGTGTCTACCTAATCACCGTAGTACGTATCATATCCCAATATTTTGTCCACTGACTTGTTCTGCCAGCAGATCAGATGTTGCTGAATCATGAAACTAATTTCTGGTCTCAAACCCAAGACGAACTTGGAAACAAATAGTCCCATATATTTGGGGTCTAAGGAGTCTAACCCGCTATACTGCTTAAAGGCTTGTAAGAGCCTCTCATAAAATTCATGCATTGTTTCCTTCGGTTCCTGAATTGTTCGATCTATCTTAACCCAATCAATATCCTGTGGTGATATCTTAGACTTCAGCCATGTTATTTCCTGCTCAAACTTTATCATGACAATAGGTGAAGGACCATTCGTAACGGGATCCCTATCTGGTTCAGAGGAATGCCAATCAACCGCAACCTTACAAGCAGCCCACAAGTCGCCCGGTACTACAATGTCAAACAATGGGTTCAGGTCAATCCACAACACTTTCGAGATTTTAACAAACCGATCAACCTGTTTGTACCACTTGACAGGCTTCTCCCTCAGCTGGGGAAATTTGTTTGTAAATGCTGCCAAATAACCTCTACTTCAAGGTACATGCACCTACCCTCCATTGGACACCTACCGCAAAGGGTAATTCTCCATTCATACCATTCCCCCTCCCGGAGGCAGCGTCTCTCCTACACTCTTCTTAGTGCTCTTCTTCTTGGACCATCTTTCTGCCCACTTATCAAGCATGCTCCATGCGCGTATACCTATGATCAACTCTTTGATATGTGTTCTCAACCTATGACCCTTTTCTCTTCCAGTTCTAGGTCACTGTACTGCAACCTGTGACTTCTCCGCAACATCTTTGTCTTGTACAGATCTACCTCATATCTTTTTGTAAATCTGTTAGTTTCTCATGTGCCGATCTTGCCTTGCGAGTCACATCTTTTCCTACAAACAGCAACTCGTCAGGTTCATATAGTTCCACTCTTTCCAAAGGCAATTTTCCATTAATTATCTCCTCTACCTCAGCTTTCAACCTCACTACGTACAACATTTTTACCCTTAAAGCCACTTTCAAAGTCCTCCGACTAGACATTCTGCTCGATTCTCCATTCTCACTGGTATGATTTCCACACCTGTTCTCTTCTGCTACATTCCCTAAGGCTGACCGGCTTCTGCACTCCCCTCGATCTCATCCTCCTGTCACCCTGTCATTCTAATTCCTCACTGGTGGTTCCCAAATCCTGAGGTCGGATCTTGAATTGGCCAAAGATCTTGGTCTTACCGTCCTTACATCTACATGTCCTCTTGACGAGTCTGCAGTGGCTGGCAGTGGAGTACTTGATTCTATGGGTCTCTGTAGGTGAGCTATTCCAATCACTATGCCATTCCCTCCAGAGCCCGTTCCCTCTCCTGTAACTGATTGTGCCAAACTCCAATTTCTCACTTGCTCAGGATCATATACTGATCCTATAGGGCCAATGGTAATCGTTACTGTTAGAGCATCTGGCAGCCTTGCATCATCTACAACTCCTTGAGTTTGTGTACCTGTGGGGATCCCATTCCTCTTGTTCCTCTGGAGCTTTTCCCAACCACAGTCGCACTAGGTTGAATCTGCGATCCCCTGAATCTGGATTATATGGAGGTGGCCTTTCTGCTAGTAGCCTTTCCAACAAGCTGTCATTTGTGTCACTATCATAGTCTTCAACACTTTGCTTCTTCTGGGTGTCTCTCACCTTCACTATCAACGGGAATAGCCTATCCCCCTCTATGGTTTCTACTCTCCATCTCTTTTCCAACACATCCCACCGCGCATCTTGAAATGTCCTAATCGATTTTTCACCCTTTCCTGACTTCGTTCTCTCTTCCTGTCTGATCCATGCATGTAGCGCCTCAAACTGTGTTGGTTGGGGTAATGGATGTAAGAAAGACATCACTGTTTTCAGTTGGTACAACACTTCCAACCTGAAAGTACCATAAAGGGGAAAAGTCAATTCCTCATTTCCTACAGTCATTTTTTGCCAATTTTTAAGCCAAAGTATAGTATGCAATCCCACATTCATTCGTAGCCATGTAATGGTCTGGGGTATCCTCGCGTGGAGCCTCTTCTCCCCCTTGAGTAACCACCGTCTATCTTCCCAGCACATATCTCGTAAAACTTTAAAACAATTCATAATGAAATAAATGTTTTCTTTTCACTCGTATTCACTCTACTTCCTGATGACAATCCACCAATCCCAGCGCGGTTTCACACCAACCAACCTATCACAACGCAGCACTCTTCCTCCGCTTGCAGCAGTTCCCCTCCTTTACAATTCGACTCTCGAACACACACACGTCTCTTTCATACTCTGAAATAACTGTTTGTCCGTAAAACGACCGAACAGTCACTTCTCTGACTGTCTGTCCACCAAACGACCGGACAGTCTCTCACGATTGTCGACCTCAACTCTGGAAACCATCTGTCTGTGAAACGACCGCCAGCTGCCTCAGACTATCTGCCCACGAACAACCGGACAGTCATGTACTTAATCGATAGGATTCACTCACTCAATAGTACACATACAGTAGCCACGACCTGCGTCAGCTACTCATGCACTCACACACACGTATCCCTATTACCAGTGGGTCAGTCAACAACGTCTCATGGCTCCCACAATCTCTGGTCAGACAATTTTAACTCTGGGTGTCTTCTACACCCCAATCTCTTATCCTGGGATATCAAATCAAATCTCATGGACCGCACGCGTTCGGCCCGAAAACATTATAACTTGACTCTCATACCAACTCTGCAAGACATCACACAATCAAACAACACCGCAATCTAACAGACACACAACTCTGTTCATACTAACTCGCCCACGAACTGCTGCTTCCGCAGACCGTCACTCTATCGATTTCCATCCGTCGTCCTCCGCTCGCGATCCGCCGGACACCCATTACCTTGGGCTCCTACAGCTATGTGGACTCAATGACTAACCTCCTCTAAATCTCCCCTCACTCCAGAGATAACCATCCTACTCTGCTACCAACTGATAACGCCAGATTCTTATCTTATCTTACCATCTGGACCTTTTTATCTGCTGGAAGTGTAAAAGGGAGAAAACCAATATTTTCACTACCATCAATGTGAACTAATCAATTTAGACTTGGAAAAGACCATGGACTCTAGAATGCAAATTTAAAGATTTATTACAAAGACAAAAATAACTGGACATACAAGCACCTCATGACAAGGTTAAAGAAATACATGGCCACTAGTACGTAATTCATTCTACGAATCAACCTAATTCTGTGCAACGTGAAAAGAATAAGCAATTCAAGAAAAATTAAACAAGCAACAACTGCTCCGATAACCAAGTTTGTCTTCATCAGTTACAAAAGGAAAATTAATCAGTTAAATCTATCCCTACACTACCACTGAGGTGACATCCCTACTTAGCATCTCCCAGGCAAGATCGAGAAAAAGGTGTCAGCTCATGAAGACTTCCTAAGAAGTACACCCATGTTGGAAAGGGTCAGAAGCCAAAACTAAAACTCATTCTAAGAATCAATCCCTTCTCTTGGAATACCAGAAGAGGGTGTTCTGGAGGACGTAGAGGAACCTGGGGAGGATCATCATTTTAAATAGAGCTACCCTCCCCAGGGGAATCGGGGGCAGGGCCCTCCATTTAAGGAGGTCCTCTGTTCTCATCTGCCCTCTCTATCTCGTCTGCCTCTCCTCCCTCGAGGTTCTGTCCCTAATACAAAACAGTCTACTCAAAGAACACGCCCCAAAACACCTCCTTGGGACGGACATTTTCGTCAGGTGATTTTCCACAACTTGTGCTTCGTCCAAGAACGGTTGAGTTGTCCTTGGGTCTCAGGCTTCTCCAGCGAGCTTCCTATTATCAAATTCCAGTGTAACATTGTAACATGTCTCCTCTATACCTAACTCCTAAAACAAAGAGCATTAGTCTAGCTAATGAGGAAAATGTCCTTGCACCTGCAATGGAAAGCATGCGAACAAATCAACCTTGTACGCGCAAATCTGCTGAATGCTTCAACTGAGAGCCTTCCCAGGGAAAAATACATTTCAGGCCTACTTGATTCAGCTAACATAAGAAACCGCAAAGAGGCCTTTCCATTGCTAAACGTAAATACTCATTTTAGGCCTTTACACTCTAAAGAATACACATTAATAAGCATTACATTTCTATACTTTAAGGCACATTTAGGCATCTCTACACGTGCAGACTTTTATGGTGCACAGTTAAATCTAATGCATTACATTACATATGAACTGATTCATGAAGCACTTGCAATAGGCAATTACATTTTCTAACATTACACATACAATTTCATTACTATGTCACATTCTCTAATGATTCATTTTAGTCTAACTCAGAATACATGTGGGTGCGGACTAGCTGTGATTATAATGCGTCCGTATAAACTTCAGAATATCTTGACCCTCTATCAATCTTGTCAATGTTTTGAAACAGCTCACAGAAATCTTTTTCCATCACGTGACCTGCTGTACAGAACACCCAACCGCTAGCACCAGGGACTGGCATCAGCAAGCCCCCGTGCAAACCACTCCAGCCACGGGGACTCCAAATACATGAATGATTGAAAGAGTAGTAAAATGCACCTGCTACAGATAGCTGTGTGTTATCCTGAACAGCAATTCTTCAAGTATTGAGTATGGTTAATCGAGACTTTTACCATTCTTAGGTCTATCATAGCACTGGGTGATTAATACAACCCTTTGTTGAAGCACCAAGATCAATGTATGGTCTGTGCAATATAAGTAGTTGCAAATATTAATATTAAATCTTGGTCATGTTTTGGGCGCTTGCCGTCTTGGCTCTTTTGCCTCAATGGTATAGTATAAAAGAACATAGCAGTATGTATGTTATCATATTCTAGTAGTAATGCAGACTGCTTTGTAAACAACAATGCTTTTGTGGGTTTAGCAATGTTTGTGAAATAGAACATTAGATGATTTGACTGCATGGTTATTTGGCGCATTAAATAAAGATTTTAATGAAATGAAAGTAACTACACAGAAACTGAGACCAAAGAATACTTTCAATTGTTCAAAATCAAATTCTGTGTCAGATATATTTGAATCTTTAATAAATATCACAAAGAGATGAATAGATTTTATTTTACACCAATAAACCGTTTGGAGTGAATGGAAAAACATACAAAAACTGTACAAAGACGAAACATTGACCATAAAACTGGTGGGTGAGGGTCATTCGATGTTTGTATGGATGCACAATGGTACAGTTCACAGATTAGAGAAATTCTCCCAGTGGTTCATATGTGAGATTACAGGGTGAATGTGACACAATATTTGAATTACAACAGTTTAATAAACATTTATCGTGTGAAGTTGAGGAAGCAGTATAACATATAAAAATTACTATAGAGTATTAAACCAACTTGCCAAATGCTCCACTAATATGTATATTTCCAAAATCATACAAATCTCTGAAATACTATCTGGGACAAATTCAGCATTTGGCCCAGATGTGAAATGTGCAGTTTTCTACATCTACTGCTATTATCTCTACTAATAGTAATAAAAGATATGACAGATGTATTTTTATTAAAGTTTAAGGGCCATATGTATGAAAGTACCGATTTGCGATTCTTTATTTGCGATTTTTACCGAATCGCACATTCAGAATCGCAAATCGGTATGTATGAAATAAATCGCAAATAAATAGCGATTCCCTATAAATCGCTATTTATTTGCGAATTACCCTAGTGCGATTCCTTAACCTTAAGGAATCGCAAAATGTGCGAATTCGCACAGGAAAAATCGCAATTTTTGCGATTCCGTACCGGAATAAATTGCAATTTTGCGAATTTAGCAATTAAGCCAATCAGGGACTCTGGTGCAGCATGATGACATCACAACCAGGAAGTGATTGACTACCCATGCTGCACCTGAGTTCCTGATTCAGAGGCAGAGTGAAGGTGTGTTTGGGAGAGTGAACTGGGCTCCTGGAGAAACATGGCAGAAAGTGGAGACACGCCCCAGGCAGGAATCCCAGCAGCAGGAGAGTGAAAGCTCCAGGAAAAGAAAGCAAACATTTTCTGAGGCTGAACTGGAGGCTTTGAATCAAGAAATGGTGTCAAACCATGAATTATTATTTGGTAAAAAATCCCTGAAGGTGCCAGAGAGCCGTAAAAGGAGAATTTGGGGGGACATCCAGCATAAGGTGAATGCTGTGGGGGTGACACCCCGGAGTGTGGAGGACCTCAGAAAGCGCTGGTATGACCTGCGCCTGCGCTCAAAAGAGAAGCTAGCTGCCAGGCTGGAGCAGTCCGGGCTAACCGGTGGTGGGACCTCATCTGTTTCGGACTCCACACCACCTTTTTTTTTTTTTTGAAAACCTTTATTGAGGCAGATAAAAGTAACACAGCTGTATTCGCCTACAACCTGGAAACACAGGCCGGCAGCTTCACCAGTGTCATCAAAGGAAATCACTTACTGAAAAAAGGAAAGAGTAAGCATGTATCTAACACGGCATGACGCCCACAACCCATCAGGGCCAGCCGCGAAGAAGGCTACTTTGAGCTGCGTAAGGATGCATTCCATAATGATGGAGAGAATTAGGCATACCAAACTATGAATGCTTGAGGTTTCACAAGTCTTTTAATTTTTTTTTTTTTTAATTTACTTTTAAACTACCGTTAAACCTAACAAACTTGTGGGTCTAGTGTAAACTGTTCCCCCCCCCATTGTGTGTCCATCATACGAGTATGTGGAGGAAAGGGTCTAGTGTTGTATCTGTGACATTTGTGTAATCACAATATCCCAAACCCAAGTCTCTCTGCACCTGGTGAATCCATCTAAAAAAACATGGAGGGGGGATATGACTAATAAAGAGATAACGAACTTGACTGGATGTTGTTCATTAATCCGTCATGCTAAGTGTATGTCCTTATGGTTAGGGGACAGCAACCAGGAAACAGGAAGTGTGACTATTGCATCATTGTTGCAACCATTGTAGCTAGTGTGAAATGTATAACACTAATATCACAGGAGTGTAACGGGTGATGGTAAAGTATTACGGGAGCTCTGGTATATAATACCACGCATAATGTTACATGTCATGTCCCTAGCATATGTAATGAGGTGGATGCGATAGGTAACCTCACCTAGGGGTGTCGTTCAGGGTCCGGTCTCGCAGAAGTGCCCTCCTGCTGCTCAGTCTCGCCCTCGGCCCGGGTACTGGCTTGAAGCCGGAGAAGGTATGCTGTAAGGGGACCCCATATGTCTCTAGGCCTTGATTTATGTGGGAGGAGCTCAGCATAATTAGACAGTTGGTCCTGCCATGTGGTCATCGTTGTCAGCCAGGTCTTGAATTTGGGTGCCCGACCCCTCCCCCACCTACATGCCACCAGTCGTTTCGCCAGGAGGAGGCCCAGCGCGAAAAATTTGCGGTGAGCCTGCAACGCAGGACATGCCTGCCCCACTTGAGCAACCCTCGGACAAGGTGACACGGTAGTGCCAACCATGTCCGACAGGGCCGCAAACACTTCATCCCAGAATGTCGCCACAGCGCGACATGACCACGCGAGATGCAGGAAGTCCGCCCCCTCTCCCCTGCAACGCAAACAGCGGTCATCATCTCGGAGGCGAAAGCGGAGCAGTTTGGCCGGGGTGTAATAGAGTCGATGTAGAAATTTACAGTGTACCAGTCTGAGACGTGTGTTACCCGTCACTGCGGCGGTATGGGCACAGCTCTCTTCCCATTGTTCATCCGACAGTGGTGTGTCTAGATCAACGTCCCATTCTCGTCGCGCTCTAAGAGAGGGGGCAGTTGGGGCTGCCTGTGTATGTTTGTAATTTTTCAAGACACGGAAGCGGGAAGCTGTAAGACGCGACTGGGCTCTACAGCAGTGAGGTACTATCCTCATCCGATATAAACATTGATACAGACATAACCCTCGTCTGATGTAAACATTGGTACAAAGAATCGGATACCATTGAGATATCCATTCCATGACACACCCATTGCAGGTGTAACCGACATTACCACAAGATTTTAATACAATTGCCTTGCGCTACATATTGCGTATTCCCCGACCACTACAAGTGTGCCCGGCTGGGTCACTTGTAAGTGTGTAAATCCTTTTCTTCCTTTTACCACGCATGGGTGATCATAAGAATAGAAATCAGATGTCCTTCATTTTCCTGTCCTGACAAGACCCCCACCCCAAAGGGTCGAAACGCCGTCGACGCTACGTGGAATAGAACCCCTAAACAGAGTGCCTACGATTGTGTAGATTCACTCATAATAATTACAATATCTTTTCTGGGTCTTTTTCCGGTAAATGTATTCATCTAGAAACCACTGTGCTTTTAGAGTACTTATGTTTTGTGTATTGTTAGTTTGGTTGTTTTGATACACTTGGGACACACCGCACTTTTATGTATTGTTTATGTTTTTTGTATGAACTATTCTGTATGACATATTTCAATATGATATTTACACTATAAAGTAAAAACGAGAAAAGAATATATATAATTGTAAGTGTACTTCTTTTTGCCATCCTCAATCCTCAGTAGTAATAATTATCGCCATTGAGCAATATAATTAATTGTTATTATTTTTGATTACACCACTGGAACCATTGTTCTTGATATAACTGTTTTGCCCTGGTTCTTTGTGAGTAGGGTCTCCCTTGTCTTTTGTGAAAGATGTGTATGTTTGTAAAGCATGGAGACAACATGTTTCGGGGTATCGGACTGGAGCAGGGCATGAAGGGGCGCCGTCGTGTCTGGTTCATCTGGAAAATGGGGGGTGATTGTCCTAACGCCCTGTCTCAGTCGCACGTATAGAAACGTATCCATGACCAAGGGGGTGACATCTCCAAAGAATTGCGCCGATGTGCGGAAACTGCCCAGGAGGTACAGGTCTCCCCATGTGTGAATTGCTAGCCTCGTAAGCATTTTACGGCCAAGTTCTTCGCAAGTTACACTCAGTCTTGGATCATGCACCAGGGTCATGTGAGGCGAATAGAGAAATGGTGTTCCCATGGCCTCGGCCAGGTGTCTCCAGGCGAGCTCCGTGCAGTCCACAGTGTTGGGATCGCGGTCTGCTATCTTGGCACTAGAGTAGAGATAACCCGAGGGTTGTTCCGGTCTCATATAGCCATCTTCAACAGCCAAGTGCACCATAAATGGAGGAGGGTGGAGCCAATATGCTGCGAAGTGACCTTGTGCACAGTCATAGTAGCGCTGAAAATTGGGCACGTCAAATCCCCCTGGTGGTAGGGTAGCATTAGCGTCTTTAAGCCAATCCGGGCTTGTTTTCCACCCCAGATGAGACGTGACATTTGTGAGTTAAGGGCCCGAAAAAAATGGGCGCCCGGATTATACGGGATATTAGTGAAAAGGTATAGTAGCTTAGGTAATACTACCATTTTAATCAGGGAGATACGTCCCGCCATAGAAAGTGGGAGATGAATCCACCTAGTTACACTGTCAGTCAGTTTATCTAGGACTGTACCGTAGTTGGCCCTGATGAGCGTATCGCGGTTTCGAGTCACTTTGATGCCCAGGTATTTGATCTTGTCTGATGTGTAGTCCTATCAGTCAATGGGAATAGAGCTGATTTCGACCAATTTATGTGTATTCCCGCGATACCCCCAAATCTGGTGATCTCGCGCAGCAAGGGGTTTAGGTTCTCCTGAGGTTTGTGCACATAAAGGGTTATGTCATCGGCATATAACGCAATAAGCAATTGCCTCTCCGGATATATGAGAGAGCGTTGATTGTGGTGTTGGCGTAGTTTGGCTGCCAGAGGTTCAATTGCGATTGCGAACAGAACCGGGGATAAAGGGGACCCCTTTCGCGTGCCCCGGTGAATAACAAAAGGGGCCGACCGGGAACCGTTCAGCACCACCGAGGCCTGGGGCTGGTGATAAAGTAAGCGGATCCAGTCAAGAAAACTAAATGGAAAGCCCATTCGTTCCAGTAGCGCCAGGAGGTAGTCCCACTCCAGTGAATCGAATGCCTTTGTGGCATCGAGGAAAATGGCGGCCGCCTCGCATGTGGGGTTAATGTCTTGTTTTACTGCCTGAAGCGCACGTAGATTATGGGAAGTCGCACGGTTCGGGACAAAGCCAGCCTGATCTGGCAGTACAAGCCGTTCCATCAGTAAGTTGAGGCGCGAAGCAAGTACTTTTGCCAATATTTTAATGTCCGAGTTCAAAAGGGAAAGGGGTCTGTATGAGTCACAGGACTCCGGTGGTTTGCCTGGCTTCAACAGTGACGTTATAAGGGCTTCGCGCATAGTGGTCGGTAGAATACCCTCCTCGAGGGCCGTGTAATACACCTGTTGTAGGATCGGGGCCAGAACATGTATAAAGGCCTTGTAAAAGTCAATTGATAGGCCATCCGAACCTGGTGATTTGTCGATTTCATGGACATTATGGCATCCGTTATTTCCTCCAATTCGAGTGGGTGGTGAAGGAATTTCTGCTGTGACGGGCCAAGCCATGCTAGCGCAGTGTCATCTAGGTAAGTATTTAAATTAATCGGGGTGGATCTCTGAGAAGTGTAAAGTGTAGAATAGTGATCAGTAAGGACCCTGAGTTGTTCAGATAGATCCAGCTGAGGCACATTATGTTTATTGCTTAACTTGAATATCTTTATTCTGCAATTTATCACCATAAAAGAATACATATACATGACATTTCAAATACCAATAAAAGATTATAAAATACAGTAGAAGCATGGACACCTCATTCGTCAATTTCCTGGCAGTAAAATCGTCCTCAGCTAATGGAACCTCCAAATTGTAGTTTCAGTAAGCGGGAACGTGTCATCCATGCACTTCCCAAAAATTTAGCCACCCCACAGATCATACTGGCAGATGAAGAATCTGTAGAGAGGACACGTAGTGCCTGGCTATGGCACCTCAGCCCTAATTCCCTACAGACGGGTTTCAACCAGAATTTCCGCGCCCCTTTATAAGCTGGGCAGGCGAAAAACAAGTGAGCCACCGATTCCTTAGGGGCCGCACAGCCCGGGCATGCACGCGAGCGGGCATCTGTATTCAACCATCTCACCGTAAAGTCATGAACCGGGAGCGTCCCATATCGCAATTTTAGCTATAGCGCTCGATCCAATGGTTTGGTTATTAGGTCGAGAAAGGGTTCCAATTTACGCACACACTTAATTGACAAAAATTGGTCAGTAAGAGTGCCCAAATTCGTAGACCTCATAGCGTTACTCTGTACCCAGTCCCAGTATAGTTTTTTTATAACATCTTTGGGTGGTGGTGATTGCAACTCCCATGCCTCTTTTAGACCCAAGCTGAAAGCCAATTCCTTCAGTTTATTTAGCCATCCTATTTTTTTACAAGTGTCCAGTAGTAGTAGTTCATCCAGCCCTTCTGCATACTTTGCGAGCTCCTCGGTTCTTCTTAGTCGGGACCAGAAGAACAACGGGCGTAGCCTCACCAAGTCCTTTACTGTTTTTCTGCCCAGATCTAATCTTAGAGGGATCATTGGGGTGGAAGTGGGAAGAGCTACCACTTTCCTAAAAAAGTTGTTTTCCGCTCTCATCAAGTCAGAAACCCCTTCAAACCCCCACAGTTCGGAGCCATAAAGTGCTGCAGGAAGAATCTGACCCTCATAGATGGTCATAGCTGGGGAGACCGGTTTACTAGTTGATTCACGGATCTCCTTCAGCGTCACCCCGGATACTCTTCGATGGTTTAATAACATTTTGGAAAGATGATCCTTCCAGGACATGCGGCTGTTAATCCGGACACCAAGATAGTCAAAAGACTCGACCAGCTCGAGGGGGGCGTTGTTAAGCACAAAATTATTTTTAAATCTTTTTGAGGGTGCAAAAGCCATCAATTTGGTTTTCGATGTATTGATAGTTAAGCCTCGGGTAGTGCAGAAGGAGCTAAACCGATTCAAGAGTTTTTGTAAGCCCACCGGGGATTTGGAAATTAATAGGGTGTCGTCAGCGAAGAGAAGTGTGGGGATTCTCTCCCCCGCCAGGGATGGGGCATCCGACTCCTCCCCCTTTAGATGGTCAACCACTCCGTTTACGAATAGGGAGAAGAGGGTCGGAGCCATGACACAGCCCTGACGTACTCCTCTCCGCACTGGGATCCTGTCTGTAAGTTGCCCCTGGGAACCCCATCTAACCCTCGCATAGTTCCCCTCGTGCAGCTTTACGATTAGGCTCAGAAGACCACTGGGGATACCCATCTCTCCTAGAATGGGTATCCCCAGTGGTCTAGGAGAGATTATGTTTATCTAGTAGGGTGGTAATGTAAGTGTGGTACCTGGGGGGGTTAACAGCAGACGCTAGCGCCCTACCCGACCTGTCTCCCTCACCATATCTACGGGCAGTATGTGTTTTCCCTAAGAACTTACACTCTTTCTCCGATAACTTCACATAGTCATTTAGTGGCCATGTGTGGGGTGGTCAATATCACGTTCCAACTGCTGTAACTCTAGTTCAAGTTTATGTAGTTCATCTCGTAGGGACCTGAGGACACCTCCCCCCTTAGCGATGCACCACCCCCTCACGGTGACCTTGAAGGCCTCCCAGACCGTTGTGAGACTGTATACCGATGATATGTTACGGTCAAAAAAGTATTTTATATCTTGTTCTAACTCCGCTTTAAAAGCCGAATCCGTGAGGTGTGCAGGATTGAGACGCCAGTTTAAGTAAGGGGAAACGTTTAAAGGAATGCGAAGTGACAGGAGTACTGGTGAGTGGTCAGAGAAGGTGTGGGCGAGATGTGAGGCCCTGACCAACCAGGGAGAGAGGCCCGCTGTCAAAAATACATAGTCAAGACGTGCCCAGGTAGAGTGTATGGCAGAGGAGTGTGTGCCCTGCTTAAGAGAAGGGTGTGCATGCCTCCAAGCATCAATTAGGCGGTGTTCTTCCAGAATGTCTGATAGAGTGTGTTGCGTGCGCGTGTAGTGCACCGCCTGAGGGTGGGATCTGTCCATACTTGGTCGAAGTGCAGTGTTAAAATCCCCCCCCCCCCCAGAATTACATGAGCAATACCCATTGATTGGATTTTTCCCCAGAGTGTAAGGAGGGTAGTTGGGTCATCTGTATTAGGTCCATAATAGCATGCAAAGAGTATTGTGTGTTAATGAAGTCTGCCCCATACCATGCAATATCTGCCACTCGCATCAGCTTCAGTCCCTGCTGGAGTAAAGTGTACCCCTCTTCTGACCCCCCTGGCGTAATTTGAATAGGACGAGAATGCTCTACAAGATGCCCAGCGGGCTGCAAACAAGGGGGGGTTGCCTGAAATTAAATGCGTTTCTTGGAGCATGGCAATGGACACGCCCTGTCTATCTAGGTAACTCAAGATCTGTCTTTTTTTCCTCGGATCATTAAACCCCCGTACGTTCCATGAAGTCAGTTGCAGTTGTTGGGTAGGTTGCACGTCTGTTACGTCACCCATCCCAGGAAATGCAGAAATTTGTAACACATAAGCATGACATCAAAGTTTATGTAATAAACAACATCATCAGTGCATCTAGAAATCCTGTTACCCTTTTGGGCACTCCCGTCCCATAGGAATGCTAATAGTTGTACAATCATTCCAGTATTGTGCCAGGACATCCACCCTCCCACACCGGCAACCCCACCACGCCGGGCAAAGAATACCCACGCCCCCACCCAAAGCCAAAGAAAAACAAAACAACATGCTACATTCGTCTCTCCCCGATGGAGGGAGAGGTCGCAAAGGAGCTCGCCCATTGGGGGATCGTATCTAGGGGCGCCCGACTTGCCTCCCAACTCTTTACTCACACCCACAAGACACCAGTTAGCGACCCTGTCGTCTTTCAGGGGATGGAGGTGGGGTGCCGAGCACTTAGTGTCACATAGACCATTGAATAGCAAGTCAGTAAAAGTACCTCACCGGAGACTCAGCACCTCGTGATCAGCAATGTCAGGAATGCAGGTCTCGTGGGCCAGGCAAGAGTTCAGCCACCCTTCAGTCCTGTTGTTCCAGTGGTGAGTGCGATCTGGAGCGGCGTCCACCCACAGCGCCCCCGGCTTGGTCTCTCTTATGATGCTTGAGGAAGTCCTCCACTTGCTGCAGGTTTGCGAAAATGTGGTGTTTGCCTTGGTAGGAGACCTTTAATTTCGCAGGGTAAAGCGTGGCGTAGGGGAGTTCCTGAGATTGCAGCTTCTTTTTGACCGCCACGAATTTACGCCTTGCCTCCTGCACCGAGGGGGTAAAATCCGGGAAAAAGGATAAGGTCGCGTTGCCGTAGTTTACAGTGCCAATCTCGCGTGCTCGACGAAGTACCGCATCACGGTCTCTATAGTTCAAGAAGCGCGCTATGATTGGCCTAGGTGTAGCCACCGGAGGGGGGCGCGCAGCAAGGGACCTATGGGCCCTCTCAACGATGAGATGTGGAGAGAAGGAATCTTTCCCAAACAGTTCAACCACCAGGTTTTCCTCGAAAATTTCCATCTTCCCAGTATTTGTGGATTCCGCCAGGCCTAAAATGCGGACGTTATTTCGGCGGGACCTGGCCTCCAAATCCTCATTTTTGTCTGCGATCACCTTGAGGAGTCTGTCCATCTGCGTGACCTGACGATTGGTAGAGGTGGACCCATCTTCCAATGCAGAGATCCTGTCCTCGGTCTCTTTTATGCGGGTGTCGTGTTGATCTAGTTTGCCACTACCCCATCCATGCGTGCATTTATGGTGTCGATCTTGGAATCGATTGTGGAGAGGCTTTGTCTCATGCCTAGAAGCAGGGATTTCCAGTCTTCCTCTGGTGGGGCCGAAGTGGTAGGGCTCCCCTCCGGTCCCGGCATCGTTCTGGGAGTCTTTCTGGCCTCAAATGGAATTTTGGACTGTTTAGCGTTGCCGCGGCCCATGGTGCGTCTCGGTGTCCGCGATGCCACACCTGAAGATTCCGCCAGATCCGTGGTAGCCAAGTTCGGGGGGAGGTGAAGGCCACCGGCACGGCGTAGAAAAGGAAGTTGTATGTGGTCCCCCCTGCGACCAACGTGTCAGCAATTGAGTGTTCGGGTCCCCTCAATGCAACCTGGGGCACAGGAATGCTTTATCTCGTCCCCAAAATGTCTTCAGGACCGTTGATGGGCCAATGTATAAGGCTATTCGTGGGTAGCGGCGCAGAGCCCAGGGAGGGGACCCAGAAGTGTGCCGTTGGTCTATATGGTGCGCAGTCAATACGACGTGGGAGAAAGAAGGCTGTTGTTGAGTGCGCCTACGAACCGCACTGCATATGGTCTTGGTTGCGGCACAGGTGCAGGTTTAAACAGGCACTGGCGGTGCATGCGGGGAGGTATGACGGGGAATGGGGGGACGGCAAGGCAAAAAAGTGAATGGGTTTTGCCAGAGGGACACAGCAGCCGGGCTGCGCCGCACCCCACCCCGAATCCCGCGGCGGCAGTGCAAAACAGTTCAGGCCTTACCCCAAAATGGCCACGGCAATGGCACAGGATATCTCCAGAGCGGCCGTTTCCCGCATCCAGGGGAGCAATGGAGGCTCCGTCTCCAGCAGTGGGCTATAGTGGTGCCACGCGTCCAGTCTGCCCACCATGAGGTCCGGACGAAGTAGGGGAGAATCAGCCCCAAGTGGGATCCGGGCGTTATGCCACGTGTTGGGATGCGGCGGCCCTGCGGCAGTTGGCCCTCCCCGTCTCTCCTCGGGGCCACAGAGGTGGCGTCGCCGTGGGGGCCTCAAGTCAGGGGGCGCAGGCCGGGTGACGTGGGTAATTTAGCGGCGGCGGGCACGGGGCAAGGTCCAGCAGCGCGCCGTGGCCGGCGCCCCTCAGCGACCTCCAGCAAGGGGAAGGTGCTCAAAATAGGCCGCCAAGGCGAAGGAACAGTCAGTAGGCAGGTCTGTGTCTGTAGAGGCCTCTCACCTCTCCGTCCGGTGGTCTCAGTGCGCCACGTAGCCTCAGGGGAGTCCAAAGATCGGGACGCAGGAAGTTCCGTCTAGGCCTCGGATCCCCGGCCTCTCCTAGCAGGTGCCCCCGGCAGAAGGGCACCACAGTACTGCAGGCGGAGCCGCACGCAGGGAAGGAGGTAGATTCCGCCGGTCTCCGGTATGCTAGGCGGGAGGTGAAGGTACCGATGCGTGCCTCTCAACAAGGCGATTCAGGGCACACGTCAAGCAGGCATTACATTTCGGTCAGGATGGCATGGAGGATGGTTGAAAGCTCGGCCAGGCGAGAGCCACACTACAGAGCGGCCATCTTAGTCTGGCGCCACCTAGCGCCCCCCGGACTCCACACACCTTGAGGAACTGGTGGAGGGGACCCTGAAACCAGAGAGTGTGGGAGGAGTGGCTGATCTTGACAGCTCTGACCAACCTGCATCAGGAAAAGGTAAGAAGCATGCCCTCACACCCCTTACACCCCCCAACACCCCCCAGCAGTGACCAAGGGTCAGGAAAAAAGATACCTAGTCCAGAGCAGGCACACAGGCAGACATAGCAATGCATCATGGGAGATGTAGTCACATGTAAATCAAAGTTCAAAATTTGCTGCTAAAATAGTCAAACAGAATCTGCAGGTCATGAAAGGGAAACAATACACCAATGTAAACCGAATAGGTGAGAAAAATGTATTTATACAGTGCAAGTTAGTACAGTCAATTAATGTGTGCTGTTCTGTCCACAGCACCATCTTTAACACAGCCCACAGGCAGTGGGACAGTCGGTGAAGGTTTGGACTCAGGAGATGCCGGCCATGATGTGAACACTGATGGGGAGGACAGCCCCGTGACCACTCACAGGCAAAAGAGGAGTGTGATCTCGGACCCCAAGATCGCCATATCCGAGACGGTATATCCCCTCCGTTACCACCTCGCACCATATCCCGTTCAGGCAGACACGTAGACTCCCCAACAACAGCGTCCCTGACGACAGGCATCCCGCCCCTCTCTCCCTTGCAGGAACCAATCAGACGCACCGCAGGACCGGAAGGAATACCCCGAGAACCCGGAAGTCCCGCCTCTCCTCCGACGGACGGATACAGAAAAGCCGGAAGGGAAGACACAAGCGGCGTCGAAGGATTGTGGCAGGAGACTTCGGCTGGACCGGTGACGGACGGAGAAGACGGGATCGGAGAACGCGAGGAGTGGTCCGAAGAGTGGTGGAGTCCCACGGAGGTGGCTGGAGAGCGGCCGTAACTCGGAGGAGAGTTACGGCGGAGCGCGTGAGTACCAGTTGCTCCCTTGTGCCTGTGTACATAGTTAGAAACCCCTCCCAGTGTAAATTGTTCCCGCTATCCTAGGCACGTCACCAGTAAGCACTAGTTAGGTTGTAAATACGCACTGCCCACTGTATAATAGAGCACCCCTCTCCCCCACCTCCCGGAACACTTCTGTTTCTTTCCTTCCCTTGAGCCCTTCCTTACCTATACCGCCCCCACTTCCCCTTCATTTCCACACACTCCCGGGTTAACGGTGAAGGAACCGGATCAAGAGTCCAAGCACAGCTAACGGCTCCCTCTTTTTCTCTTGTTTGCCCTCCGAGGTGTTCTCCGACCACAGCAAGGCGGCTACACCAAAGAACGAGGACGATCCTTGGACCCCATCCCGCCAGGACCACAGAGAAGAAGACGCATCCACCCTACTGGTTGTTGGTCCGGACCCTCATACCGACCCCGAATTACCTTGTACAAAAACCCTCAATAAATCACTATCGCCCACTATATCCGGCCTCCGCGCCTGCTTTTCCAGTCCGCCGACCGCCCACGATCACATCTGGTGTCAGAAGTGGGATTACCTGGAGGAATGGAGGCCGTGATGAAAAGGATGGCGGAATCCCAAGAACAACTGGGAAAGTTGATGGAGCAGTTCCTCAAAACTGCCGAGGACGATCGAGGACAGCTCCATGATGTCTTAAAGGGACAGGGAACCTCCCACGATCAGGCTATGGGGAAACTGACTGATGTCCTGGGTCAACCACGCCCGATGTCCTCTCTCCCGTCAGTGGTACTGCAGAAATACGTACCGGGGGAGGACCCTGACTTTTTCTTTACCAACTTTGAACGGCTGGCCCATGCCGCCGGATGGCCAGTGGACCGATGGGCCCATTATTTAGGCCCCCTGCTAACGCTAATATTCAAGGTAACACCCCATATGACGACGTAAAGAAATGCATTCTTGAGCGGTTGGGTATAGATGAGGAAACCTACCGAGTACGTCTCCGCCAAGTAAAAGAAGGGCCACAAGAGACTCCCAGAGCCCTCTCCTTCCGAATCAAAGACCTCGCCAACCGCTGGCTGAAACCCGACAACTCTACTAAAGAGAATATCCTGGAAAAAATTTACTTGGAACAGTTCCTATCATCTTTGCACCCAGGCACGCAAAGATGGGTACGTCAGCATGCTCACCTGACGCTGAATACAGCAATCGAAATTGCTAGCGCTTATAGCAGGGCACAGGAGCTCCAGAGAGGAAAGGACGACCAACCCCACAAACCTCATCCCCCTACAGGACTACGACCTCCACGTCCCCCTGTCCCGAGGAGACCAGATCCTCCCCTCTTTTTCCCCACCCCAGTGCTACATCGCCCTGTTAATCCCGGACCACAATGCTATAGCTGTGGCGGATTCGGTCACATTGCCAGGAACTGCCCACACAAGGATGAGCCGATGGAAGTGGGTCTGGCACGGAACTATGTGTGCTCCGTACCGGGGGCCCCTCCTCCCCCTTTCCGACGTCCAGTGAACTTTGATGGACAGACCCTCATGGCTCTTACGGATACCGGGTGTCGACAGAGCGTCCTCAGACCTCAAGACCTATCGCACCCGGTCAAACCTTCGTCCGGCATGGTTGCCATCCAATGCGTGCACGGAGACACAAAGAGTTATCCCACCGCCCAAGTAATGGTCCAACATGAAAAGGATCCCGGCACAGCTCTTACAATGGGACTAATCCCCGCCCTTCCAGAACAAGCAATCCTAGGAAGTGATTACCCCGGACTGCCCGGAATGCTGCATGATACCACAGAATCCCTGACACACTGGTGGGAAGAAGCCCCCTTCCCAATGGGATTGTCCTCCCCCATGCAGAACCGTAAATCAGCGAAAACCAAAGCACAGAAGAAAAAGGAGAAAAGGGAATATGCTGGCGCCTACCCAGTGCTTCCGGATGAACACCCCTGGCAAACGGACCGTGAATTCCGGGCAGCCCAACTGGAAGACCCTCTGTTACAGGAAGCCTGGAGAAGGGCTGTGGATCAAGAGGACCCCCTTAACGTAGGTCCCTACTTCTTTAAGAAAAATGGCCTTTTATACCGGAAAGGGGGGGTCCAACAGAAACCCCAACTCCTAGTCCCCGGTCCCTTTCAGGAGAAAGTGCTCTTCCTAGCACATAGCCATCTCCTGGGTGGACATTTCGGAGAAGAAAAGACCAGCCAAACAATCCTGGACAAGTTCTACTGGCCCGGAATATATCAACATATTAAAAAGTTTTGCAAAGAATGTCCGGTCTGCCAAAAGCATAGTAGATACCGACCCCCTCGAGCCCCGCTGCAACCCCTTCCCATCATTGACATACCATTCAGCAGAGTTGGGATGGACATAATCGGACCCCTGTTACCGTCCCGGAGCGGGTGTCGTTACGCCCTGGTTATTGTTGACTATGCCACCCGCTTCCCAGAAGCCCTGCCCCTGAGACAACCCACCACCCAGAACATTGCGAAGGCCCTCATATCTGTATTCACTCGGGTGGGTTTTCCCCGGGAAATACTAACAGATCAGGGCACTCCTTTTGTCTCCTCTCTGATGAAACAAGTATGTGCCAACCTGGGGATCAAACAAATTCGAACCTCAGCATACCACCCGCAAACCGACGGCTTAGTCGAGCGGTATAATGCCACCCTCAAACAGACCCTTAAGAAATTGCTGGGCTTAGAAGCCAAGAGGTGGGAAGATATGCTACCCCTTGCCCTGTTTGCTATCCGTTGTGCCACCCAAAGCAGCACCGGGTATTCCCCCTATGAACTGTTATATGGGCGACCCCCTCGCACTTTTCTTGATATGGCCCAAGAAGCATGGGAAGCAGAACCCGACCGTACCCGGCCCCTTCCGGAATACCTGGAGAACCTAAAAACCCACCTAGCCCTTATGAGAAATATAGTAAGCCAGAACCTAGAGAGCGCCCAGAACAGGCAAAAAGGACAATACGATAAAGGCACAAAACCCAGAACCTTCCTGGTAGGAGACCTGGTGTTACTTATGCTTCCATCCTCCGATCAAAAACTCCTGGGACAGTGGCAGGGTCCATATAGCATATTACGTCAGGTGACCCCAGTCACTTACGAGCTAGACATCGATCCCGTTCGTGGAGTCACTCAAATCTATCATGTCAATCTTTTAAAGAAATGGGAAGGTCCTCGGCCCGTCTTAAGTGGGTCGGCTAACACAGATCCCCTCTCCTTCACCCCTTGTATCGATCCCGACATCACCCCACATCAGAGACAGGAACTCGAAACAGTCCTCTTCCCTTTACGACAGGTGTTCTCCTCCTCCCCGGGACATACCACCATCACTGAACATGCGATACAAACCACCCCCGGGAAGGTAATCCGACAAAGGCCATACAGAGTCCCCGAGGCCCGCAGGGGAGTGATACGACACGAAACGGAACAAATGCTGAAGATGGGTATCATCGAGCCCTCGGTAAGCGAGTGGAATTCCCCGATAGTACTCGTACCCAAACCGGACGGGTCTGTCCGGTTTTGTATCGATTTCCGGGGGGTTAATAAAATATCCTCCTTTGACACATATCCCTTACCCCGCGTCGATGAGATGGTCGAACGCATAGGGAAGGCCCAATACATCTCCACGCTAGACCTCTGTAAGGGGTATTGGCAGATCCCCCTCCGGGAAGAAGACAGAAAAAAGACGGCCTTCTCCACCCCTGACGGGTTGTATCAATTCCTAGTCCTTCCATTTGGACTTCATGGCGCCCCAGCCTCTTTCCAACGGGCCATGAACAAAATCCTACAACCTCACTCTCTCTATGCTGGGGCATATCTCGATGATATCGTGATTTACAGTGACAACTGGTCCCAGCATTTAGAACATCTGTACCAGGTCATCTCCTCCCTAGGGGCTTATGGTTTTACCATTAATCCCTCCAAAACCACCCTAGCGACACAGACCGTGAAGTACCTAGGCTACCTCCTGGGAGAAGGTTTGATCAGACCACAGGAGAGCAAAATCGAAGCCATACAGTCCCTCCCCTTCCCTCAGAGTAAAAGAGACCTTCGTGCTTTCCTGGGACTCCTGGGTTACTACCGACGGTTCGTCCCCAACTTTTCACAAAGAGCGGCCCCCCTCACAGACCTCCTAAAAAAATCTATGAAAACAGACACCCTCCTTAGATCCCCTACGGTGGAGTTGATGAAAGCCTTCTCCGACCTTAAGAACGCGCTGACCTCACATCCCGTGTTAGTTAGCCCGGACTATGCACAGCCTTTTATCTTACAGACGGACGCCTCCGAACAGGGACTCGGGGCAGTCCTGTCTCAAAAAGACCCCCAGGGAAACGAGAGACCTATACTCTTTCTTAGCAGAAAACTGTTTCCAAGAGAGAAAAACTACGCCGTGGTGGAGAAGGAAGCCCTGGCCATAAAGTGGGCGGTAGACAGCCTACGTTATTATCTGGAGGGGAGACAATTCACCATCTACACTGACCATGCTCCCCTGGAGTGGATGGCGCGGAACAAGGGACACAACGATAGAGTCCTCCGTTGGTTCCTGTCCCTACAACCATATCACTTCGCCACTGTCCACAGGAAGGGCTTGGAGCAAGGTAACGCGGACTACCTTTCTCGTTACCCTATGTCCCAAAGGGGTACAAGAAAGACAGCTAGGGGAAGGGAATGTGATCTCGGACCCCAAGATCGCCATATCCGAGACGGTATATCCCCTCCGTTACCGATCCTTGGACCCCATCCCGCCAGGACCACAGAGAAGAAGACGCATCCACCCTACTGGTTGTTGGTCCGGACCCTCATACCGACCCCGAATTACCTTGTACAAAAACCCTCAATAAATCACTATCGCCCACTATATCTGGCCTCCGCGCCTGCTTTTCCAGTCCGCCGACCGCCCACGATCACAAGGAGATACATTGTGAGACCACTTGCGCCAATACAGGATGATGCAGATGCTAGTGGTGAAAATGTTACCAATGATGGCACACAGCCACAGCAAGAGGGCCCTGCACCAGACCATCATGTCCCACAAAGTGCAGCCTGGTGCAGACGGCGCACGACCAACAATGTTGAAGGGCGAAGCGAGGATTCTGTGTTTGCCGGCCTGGAACTCAATATGTTGCAGGTGCAGCGCCTGCAAGCCAAAAACATTAAACTGTTACAAAGAGAGGTGAGGGAAGGCTTCCGGGGATTGAGGAATGAACTGAGGGATGGCCTACAGGCGGTATGTGAGGAATTGCGCGCAGAGGGTGCTGCTAGGCGCAGAGCTTTGCAGCGCCAAGATCGGTATACCAGGGCCATCAACCGCGTGGCGGCTTCAACAAGCATCCAGGCCAGGCACAGCATTGAGATGCAGCGTCAGTTCACACATGCTGCACAGGATATTGCAAATGCACTTTTGCAAGTAACAACTGCTGTGGACGAGCTGCAGCAAGTACGCACAACAGGGCCTGGAGTACTAACTCCAAGTGAAGAGGACGTGCAGTCAGGTCGGAGCAGCACCACCCACCTTGGAGAGGCGCCATAGTGGCAGGACCAATAGGCCTACACCTTCAAATTAGCATCAGGCTGTGCAACATCTCACTTTAAAGTCACTCCTTTTTTCTTTTTAGCACTGTGACTGAAACATGTGCCACACATATGTAGTATGACTACTGTGCCTGAACGTTTTGTGTTATTATTTTTCCTGCAAGTAAGGATTAAAATACCACATTCACACTTACAAGATATGGCATTGTGTGATTTTTTCGTACCTAAAAATAGTTGCGCGTAATCTCATCACGCCTCTGGCGCCCAGCTGCTGCAACAGCTCTACCAGCTACCATACGTCCTGGTCCAGGCCCCTCAACATCAGAGGATCCTGAGTCACTCAGCTCCACTGGTGTGCCTTTTCTTGTGGCAATATTATGCAGCATGGCACATGCTACCACTATTTTGCAACACGTATTGGGGCTGTATTGGAGTGCACCTCCACTTTTATGGAGGCACCGAAATCTGCTTTTCAGGATCCCAAAGATCCGTTCGATGGTGCCTCTGGTTGCAATGTGTGCCCTGTTGTATCTGCGTTCACTAGCATTGGTGGGATTGAGGTAGGGAGTCAAGATGAAATCCCATACTGCATATGCACTGTCACCTGTGGGTTTGAAATTAAATGGTTAGTCTGTGAAATGCACATGGTAATTAGTACAAATGATCCCTATGTCTGAAGGTATTTACCGAGTAGGTATCCCTCGCCAAACTCCCCTCTTGAGAGTCTACGGTATATCCCACTGTGACGGAAGATGAATGCGTCATGTGTGCTGCCAGGATACTTTGCTACAATGTCAGTTATGATGTGTTTGGCATCACACACCACCTGAATGTTCAGTGAGTGGTAGCATTTCCGGTTCCTGAAGATGTATTTATTGCTTGAGGGGGGGGATATAGCAACATGTGTGCCTTCTATGCATCCTATCACGTGTGGGAATTCGAGATTTGATATCTGGGCTAGTGCCTGTGGGGTGCTGGGGAAGTAAATGTGATGTTGCATCCTCTGAACCATGGCATCTAGAAAGGCATGGAAGAATCGCGAAAGGGCACTTTGTGACACCCCTCCTGCTGAAGCAATCACCCCCCTGAAAACTTCCTGAGGCCAACAGGTGTAATGAATTTCAGTGGAGATGGCATTTGTCCTGCGTGTGGGGTGTTCAAGGTAGGGACTGAATTCTGCAATTAAATCATTAATGCTGTCTTCCTCCAGCCTGTAATGGGTGTAGAGCTCCTCCTCAAGGCGCTGGGAGATGCTGACGCGCAAACGGAACATCCTCTCCTGGCGTATCCTCCTCTGTGCAGCAGCTCTCAGACGCATCCTTCTAGCTATCAGGTAAAGACCCGCAATTGTGGTAAACAGTTTGTGGAATTCTGTTGCTGCTTAAATAGTTTGCACCTGGTTACCACCTGCTCCTACTTGGTGGTAATTGCGATTCTGTAATTTGCGAATTTTCGAAAATCGCTAATTGCGATTTTTTCATACATACCATTGCGATTCCTTATTTTGCGATTATGGCCATTATGCCATATTTCTGCGATTTCCTACATTTGCGATTTTCCCTTTGCAAATTTCGCAAACTGAGAACTCGCAAAAGTAGGGAATCGCAGAATAATCGCAGATTGGCCAATTTCGGAAAATAGGGATTCGCATTTTTACCGATTCCTTGAATCCCAATCATTTTGCATTCATACATACCATTTAGCAAATTCGCATTCGGAAAGGCCGAAATTCTGCGAATTTTGGCCTTTGCGAATGCGAATTTGCTTGATACATATGGCCCAAAGTCCTTAGGAGAGGAATATAAAAATTCTGTTCTCTTTACATGCAGTGATAGAAGTTTTGTTGGCGTGTACCACCGGAGGAAGGAAGGTGAGCAGTGGAAGCAAAACTTCCGCAACCTGCCTTAAACAGAGCTAATCAAACATTTCTGTTTAGGCGATTACGTTCGAAGCTACACCATAATTATTTCAGATAGGATTCTAATATTATCTACAAATCGTGCTTAGTAACGTGGCCGCCATCCTTGCAAACATATTCATTTGAAAGTGAGCACATTTTATAAAATGAAAATTAACTAATATGGTGGTGTTTCAGAGACGATGTGTTTAAGCATGTTCGTTAATCTTTGCAAGCTTTTTGGTAATAGCTGTATTCAGCGCCCTTTCAATGAGTTGCACCTTGGAAATTTGGAAACCATCAGTTATGTTTTGGATGTCAAAGTAACAAAAAGTATTAGAGATTTAGAAATAGTTCCATTCATTAACCCTGTGGATTGTAATAATCTTTTTTAGCAACCGGTTTTCATCTGAACTCATTAGTGACCTATTTACCATTCAGTCAATATTGAGAGTTAAACGAATTGTATATATGTTTTGTAAAGAAGGATATTCGGTATAAATATTATGAACGTTGAAATTAAAATGAAATCTATTGAACTTAATAAAGAAGAACCAATTGATTTAATAGTACCAAATACAATCAGAATTTTTTATTTTTAAATTATATGAAACGATTGTCAAATCATTCAAAATGATTGAAAATCATTAGATATCTTTAACACACCCTTTTTTTTATATAAGAAAATAAAATCCACAAGTTTGGTAATTTAAAGGAGAATGACCTTTACAAGATTGTGTTTAGTTCTTTGGAATAGCTCACGGAGGTAACATTTCTTGTTTATCTTGCAACAGTCGCAACCAAGTCATAAAAGTAAATACATTATTGGATTTAAGAAGAGGTGAACAAATAATGTAGTAATTTTGCTACATGCAGTGCAGAGAATGTGATATATTCATTATAATGCCCTAACAAACACTCGGTATAGGTAAGACTTCAAGAAACGTATGGATCCAGATAATTTGAATATACTGCATCAAATATATATACACATGCCAGTAGAGCAAGAAATTAATGGAAATGGGACACAAGTCAACTTAACTTTCAAGTTGATAAAGTAACGTGGAGGTGCAATACACAGTGAATTATTATTGAGGGAAATATGCTGCACACAGTTTTTATACATTCCATTAGAAGGGGCTCAACATATTTCAAGTCTTTAATTGTTTCCTCTATTAACTATGGAGAATGTTAGTCAAGTAAGTATTACAGAATCAAAATGGGATCTAGAATGACTCCTACCCAAATTATAGTCTATGTTGATCAACAGGAAATGACTTAATATCAAAGTTAAATTGTTCTATACGAGATGTAGGGGAAAACAAACAAGCAATCGTTGGAATATTTGATTCAAACTCAGCCCCTGGTAATAACTATGGGCCGCATTCCAACCCATCATCTTTTTGCCCATCATGCACCCTGAGATAAGATCCAACCATATGGAAACCAGCCAGCCCAGAACAGAGACCTCTGCGACCACTTCTTTCCAAGTTGGTGAAGTATTCTCGAAGCACAGGGGCATGGCTATGAAAGGTGCATCGTGTGCAGTGGCACGGGGGCACAGGAGTTGGAGGGGCCCACTGAACCCATATTATTACCTTATTAATATAGTTTGCCCCATAAATGATGACTGAAAGAGTTATCTGTTGTGTGGCGGCCACCACTTGTTTTGTTTTAATACCGTAGACTGTGGCCAAACTGCCCTGTCTCCTATAAGCTTTGGTCTCACAACTGCTGTCTGACCAATAATCACTGAACAAAATCACGGGCTGAACAATTCAATCATTGTCTTGTCCCTGCTCTCCCCTTCCTTCGTCCCTCCCCCACAAACCTGCCTCAGCATTTCGTTTTTCACTAATAGGCACAACACATATATTGGCTACTTGCTTCATAGGTTTGGGTATTTTCTTGCCTGCTTGTGCCTTTTTTCAGTGTAGTAAATGGACTTATAAGCAGACGGCAGTAGTTAAATGGGAGACTCCGTTGTCTTTTTACCCAAGACTGTCTAAGTTTACTAAAATTACATGAATAATATACTTACTTATAGGGAGTTTCAGTCAGCCCTCTTCGTCCATTGGTCTGTTGTTGTGTCATTTATAGATTTCTTCGGCCCACTACTGCTTGGGGAAAGCGTTAGCCCACTTCAATCAATTCAAAATCTTTATTCGAATTTTCACAAATTCATAAAAGTAATACAAACAATCCCAAGTCCAAATAACATAACATAATTACAATAATTTAAAAGCAGCACATTATTAAATACAAATCAATTATCAGTAAAGTTCACAAATTTACTAAAGGTGTAAGTCAGTTTGCGAGCTCATGTCATCACATGGGCACAAATTATTTCCAGATTTTAGAAAGGAGTAACCTAATGGAAAACATAATAAAAATCTGACAGTCCCTGCCTTGAGGCGAAAAAGTAAAGATCTTTCCCAATTTGTCATTGGCAGCGTGAGGTACAATGGAATTGGTTGTATGTGCAGATCTTTGTTCACATAAGCCTGGATTGTTGGTTTGATTAATTACCTTGCCAATCTTTCTTCACTATAAAGTGCGTACAGTGCAGATTTTAAATTATTTTTGTCTTTAAGCTCAATTTTGCTAGGGTCAAGGAAGAGGTGTCCTTTGCCTACGCTACTCAGTTTTTTAAAAACTCCAGAAAGCCAGGGGATTAACATCCCTTTTTCGCAGTAAAGGCAGTCTCTTATGATGTCCTTGGTTAGACCAGCCATGTAATTCTTCCAGATAGCGAGCCAGAACATTGCCGGTCTGGAGGCGATAAAATCTGATATATAGTGCAGATTCAGTTTGCAGTGGCAAATGTATTCTGAGGAGGAAATTGGTGCTCCGAAGATTTTTCTGCAGAAGCGGTTTTCCTCGGTCTGAATGCTCAGTGTTTTTCCTAGACCCCAGATCTCTGCCCCATAAGTAGCTACTGGCACACATTGTGATTTAAAACATTTTAAAATGGCTTTTTTGGCATCTACTTTCTTAGGCCGTGGAAGGCTAAGAATAGAATTAATGGATTTTGAGAACTTGCTCGTGCCGTGGACCAAGTGTCCACTCCACGAGCCGCCGCAGCAAAAAACATTCCTAGGTAGGGGAAAGTGTTAGTAGAATAAAGTTTGTCAAAACCCACTGAGATAACACTTAGTTGGCTCTTACCCGGGCCATAGGACATGATACAAGATTTTTTTTAATTTACTTTAAGATCAAGCTTTTCCATATATTGGGCAAATTCTTTTACCAAGCTGCGCAAAGCGTTCGGGGTGAGACCCATGAGCACTGCATCATCTGCGTAAAGCAGAGTCGGTAGCAATCCCCCCCTTATTTTCGCGACGTCTGTAGTTGTCAATTTTAGAGATTTGTTTAATCCATTTATATAGATAATAAATAACAGGGGTGCTAGAACAAACCCCTGCCTGACTCCTCTTCCTACCTTTATGGGCTCTGACACTCCTCCCCCAAAACCCCCCCGCCCCCCCATCCCGATCCTTACTTGTGCCCTTGTATCAGTGTGCAAATACGCAAGAAAGACCATATTCCAGGAGGATTGTCCACAATTTAGACCTATTTACTAGGTCAAATGCGGACGATAAGTCCATAAATGCTAGGTAGATTGGTACAGACCGAGCAATGGTATATTTACCAATTACTAAGTTTAAATTTAAACACTGCTCGGTTGTTCCAACCTTGCTCCTGAACCCCATTTGGCAGGAGTCTAAGATCCCTGTTTTATCTACCCACTCATTGATTCTGTTATATAATACTCGTCCCAGAATTTTGAGGGTATTATCCAGGAGCGAGATGAGTCTATAGTTTGTTGGGTCTGTTCTCTCCCCTTTTTTTATATATGGGCACTATTATGCTTGAGGACCATGTGTCGGGTATTGGCACTAAAGGTAGGCTGTTAAATACGTTTGTCAGAATGGGTGCCCAGAGTTCAGGTTTCCATTTAATAATATATATTGGGAGGCCATCTGGCCCAGGGGCTTTATCACAGAGGCTTTGTTTAATGCCCGCAATAACCTCTCCTAGGCTAATCTCTAAAGGGCGCAAATCGCCTAGTGCAAAGTTGTTATTGACATTTGATGGTGTTGCATACACTTTAGAAAAATGGTCTTCCCACTGGCGGCTGGAAATGGTACAGCTAATTACTGACATTTGTGTACCCATGTTACGCATATTTTTTACTGCAGCCCAAAAAGTTGTGCCTTTTTTCCCTGATGCTGAGTCTGATAACTCCTCCCAGTGTTCTGACAAAATAATTGCCTTACGTTTCCCTATTTCAGATTTATACCTCTTTCTTGCCTCCCTAACCTTAATTTGGCGTCTAGGCTTAGCATTCAATGCCTTACGTTAGCCCACTTAAGCAATTAGCTAAGCTTAACTGGGGCAGCATCCTTCCCTACCACAAGATGCACATCCGCCCATAAAGGAGATCCCTCCGGTGCCAGGGGCTACCAGGGCGCTTTTGGAAACCAAAAACGAATTTTTGCTTTAAGCCATTGTTGTTGTTTTTTTTTAATTGATGAGGGCTAGCAGCTCCCTCAATATTACCAATATAGTTTTGCAAAACTATGTCTAAACAAAATAAGCATTGTCAAAATCAAATGGCTGTCAGCCAGCATCACAGCTACTGTGTTTGCCAGTGCTTGCTTTTATGGGTTTTGTGGCCAAGTTCTGCGCATGGCGGTCCTTGCTTGGACGGCTACAGGGCAAAGCAGAATGGTACATCTTGTTTGTTTACCTGCCCCCAGGTCCAAAACTGCCAGTTGTGAGTTTGCTCGCTAAATTGGAATCTCTTAAGACAATGTTTAATTTGTAAATAAATACATCAATAAACAAATAAGTGCAGTGGCCCAAAGTCTTTCTTAGGAGCCTTCCGCCTCTGCTGCCAAATGGCTCGGCCGAACACTTAAGCTGCCTAATCTTGATTTCACCTCATGCTTCTTTCTTCCTCCGCCCTACACTTCCGGTGTCTTTATCTGCTTCCTCACTTAGTCACTGTTCTCATCTTTCTCTTCCACCCTGTCCTTCCTCTCTTTCTCCTGTTTTTGAATTTCTTTCTCCTGCTCTGTTGGATGAAAATAAGTTTTGTCCCCCAAAACTCAGTTGTATTGCACACTACCGCAACCACCGGCACAAATTAAGTAGTGCCCGTAAGGAGTATAGAATTTCAATGCTTCTCGTTGCAGAACATTTCTTGGTGCTCCACCATAGTTAATGGGGTTCCCCTAGATGCAGTGGCTCTCCTTTAATTAACATCTTAATATCGTAAGCCATTATACAACTGCCCCCTTTGTGCGGAGGTGGGATGCATATGACCCGCCCCCTCCCCAGAACCATTGTCTGTGTCCTCTTTGGAACGTCTAAATATAATTTTTAAGGGTGACAGGCACACAATGGACCCCAGTTACAAATGGCTTGGCTCATCAATGTAGCGCAACCCTGAAAAGTGCATGTGTGCATGTGTTTGAGTACGTGAATATATCTGTAAATATATATTTGTATTTTTTAGATATGCACACATACATAGAAAGTCATATTTAAACATTTTGGGCACACTTGTAGGCTAATATAGTTCCTAAAACAGTTGAAAGGTACATGTAAATATTATTGTGTGTGCCAAGAGGCAGTGTCTATTTTTACAATTTTTATTTTCCTTCTCCTGGCTATGACAGGGTCTATGGTGGGAGAATTAAAGGGGGTGTAGGGACATATGGAGCCAGGACGTGGGCCCTATCTATATGACTTGTTGATTCAATAACAACATTTTGTTTGTCTCCCAGGTGGTACCATGGGCACCTCAATGGCACAAAAGCAGAGGAACTTCTGGTGCAAAAGGGAGAGTCGTGGACCTTCCTGGTTCGAGAGAGCCTAAGCCACCCGGGCTGCTTTGTCGTTTCGGTCCTGACGGATGAGATGAAGCACTCCAAGAAAAAAGTTACCCACATCAAGATCCTCTGTGAGGTAATAGGTCACAGATCAAAGATTGAGGGGTGGCGTGCTTTGGATTAAAAAAATAACTATTTAAGAGGTATTTAATCAGGGATATAATAAGCTTTATTGTCTTTAATTGTTCCACCTTTCTGGTCGGTGGCATTCCACCCCAATGCCATTAAAATCTATATTCCATGAAATCAGTTTGGTGAATCCATCCAGTCCTGTTTGCAATCTGACCTTCTGTCTTTGGGAAATCCTCTATGAGGGCAATCCATGAAGGTTCTCTTGGGGTGGTAACAGGGGCGGCTCTAGGCTCATGGTGGCCCTGGGCAGGGAGCGTAGGTAGGGGGCCCCGGAAGAGGGGGTCCGGGCGGGGCGGAGCGAGAAGGCCAGTGAAGAGGGGGGGGGGGGGGGGGGGGGTCAGGGTGTTTGGAAGTGTGACAGAGCCGGAGGCCGCCAAATCCCTGCCAGGGGCCGCCACGCAAATATGTATCCATCCTCAGAGGATTTTTTTCTTAAGGATATATATTGGTGTGGTGGCCCATGGGGTTTGGTGGCCCTGTGCCGGTGCACAGCTTGCACATGCCTAAGGCTGCCCCTGGTGGGAATGGGCGATATTCCATTAACAGCAGTAGTTGGAAGTGGACTAGACGGTTGAGACCGAGGTTGTTCCTGTCTCGATTGTCCTTTCTCCAAGAGCCAGTCAGGTTACTGGAAAACTCGAGCCTCTCTTGACACCCACGCTTGACTGTGAGGTGATCCCAGCTGAGAACAGAACAAGTGATCAGAGACACAAAGATTTCATTTAGAGGCTCAGTTGTACTAATGTTTGCACAGCACTGAATGAAAACCGTGCAAACATTAAAAAGATATTAAGGGCCCGATGTAGGTATCCCAATACCGGTCGGTAACGGCCGAAATTACCGAATTTCGGCCGTTACCAACCGGTATTAGGCATTTGAGATGTAGGGCCAGATGTAGGTCGCCAATTACCGATGTAGGGGGCCCGAATTTTACAGAATCTGTAAATTTACCGATCCGATAAATTTACAGATTCGGTAAAATACCGACTCGGTATATTTACCGAATCGGTAATTCCAGATGTAGGTGGCACTTAAAGTAGTGCCACAGGCCCTTAAGAATTTGTTATTTACCATGAAATACTATCTCATGGTAAATAACGAATTCCTGTGTACATGCACATCTGTGCATGTACACTTGTGCCATTTTTTTTAAAATTTGTTTTTATTGCAGATTTACAAGCACGACATCGAAACAGGTCACCCACCTCCGTCATGGTATTGTATAACACACCCACTTGCCGTTAAGATTGTACACAGCCATTCAGCCCACATCCCTGAGGCTGGGCGGCGCAACAACTCCTTCCAGCAATCCATCCTAGTAAACATCTCAGAGTTGACTGGGTGTCAGCACAATTTAGTATCCGCTTTTTACCCCCAACTCCCCTCCCCCCCCCACCAGCCGTTGACCTAGTCGGTAATGCCCCCTGTGTGCGCAACCCCAGTGGTAGCAGTGCGCACTGGAGCGGGTCCGGTCCGTACCGCACTGCAGTGGATAGCTCTGACGACCGTGAATCACTGCTATTCCCAGGATGTTGCTCAAAGCCTCATACCCCGTGTTCACGACCCCCGAACCCTCACCACTTGCACTCCCCCTAACGTCCCCACGGCGTTCTAGTAACTCCCCTACAAAACCCCACCCTCCCAACTTGCTGCTGATACTGGTTACAACCGTCAATTGTGAAAGAATGATTCACTGTTAGTCGGGTATTTGCAATCTGCCATCCTGTCTCCATGGAACTCCTCGCCCCTAAAATGCCTATTCGTCGTCCTCAATCAGGTAGTCTCTCAATGCCTGCACAACCACTTCCCCAAGCCCTCGCCATCTCTAAGCACTTCTCGTTGTCCGTCCTAGTAGCCTGCCGCATTCTGACCACACTTTCACAGCTGGCCCACTTCAACAATTCATTCGTCCATCTCCGCATTGACGGTCCCTCCCTAGATTTCCAGTGCCATGTAATTTCCCTCTGGGCCAGTAGAAGTCCCAGATCAATAAACTTACTCGTAACCTTAGTCTTTGCTGTGTGGGGGAACCAGAGCAGCAAGCATGTTGCCATGTCGAATTCCACCTCTCGATCTGTAACTGCATTCAGCAGCTCTCCCACCCCGGGCCAATAATCCCCCAACTTTGGGCACCCCCACAACATGTGATCCAACTCGACCTCCGATGCTAGACACCTTGGGCAGACTGCACCCTGCACCTGAAAGTGTCTCCTGAGTTTCCTCGGGGTCAGATAGGCTCTATGTAGTATGAAGAAGTGTATCTGTTGGAAGCGGGCGTTCCTGCTACCCTTCCATGTCCGTTGCAATATGTGACCCCAGACTGTATCCGGTATGGGTTTTCCTATGCTCTCCTCCCACTTTGATTTCAGCGTGTGCAACGGCTCCAGACCCTCGGTCAGCATTCGGGAGTGAAGGCAGGTCACTGCTTTAACTGTGCCCGCAGCCATCACCACGTACTGACAGGCCATGGCTACCTCCGGTTCTGCCAGCCCCCCTTTCCAGTGCTTTTGGATCGCTGCAACTACCGCTGCATGCAGGAGAAAGTGCCCCTCCGGGAGACCGAACTGATCACGTAACTCCCCAAAGGGAGCCAGCTCCCCATCTACATAAAGGTCCCCCACCATCTGTAATCCCAGCTCTTCCCAATCTGATAACGGAGACCAATCGCCCCGTGCGGAAGAGCCGTCAGCATACCGAGAGGGATCTCCGGAGCGTACGGCCTAGCCACCTTTGCCCGTGCCAGGCTCCTCTGCCAGCACAACCGAAGCGTCTTTTCCTCCATGGTTAGGGCTCTCAATTCTAGCTTCTGCTGCATCACGATATATGACAATACGTGCCGCTGACTACCTGTCCCCCGCAAGTGGTCCGGACCTCTGAATTCCCTAGCAACGCTTTGGGTCAACACCTGTAGGTGTGCCGCCAGATAATATAGCTCAAAGTCCGGCACCTCCAGTCCCCCGTCCTGTTTAGGCCTGATCAGGGTGTCCAATGCCACCCAACGTTGCCCCTGTCCCCAAAGGAATCCTATGACCATTGACCTCAAATCCTTAAAAATCCGCCGAGGAATCCAGACTGGTAGGGTACGGAAGTAGTATAGAAGCCGTGGCAGTGCCACCATCTTCAACAAAGCCACTCGGCCTTGCACTGATAGGGGGAGGGAGGCCCAAAAGGACATGCTACCTTTCAATGCCCTTATGCTTCGTCCGATATTCCCTTCCAACAGGCTGGCGGCGTCGTGGTAGATCCGGACGCCAAAATACGTGAAGGACGTGCTTTCCCAGACCACTTCCACCGCAAGTGGAGGGTACTGTACCCCCGCTCGCAGCGGGAACACACATGTCTTGTTCCAATTCACTTTGAGGCCCGAAAGCCTCCCAAAACCGGACAACATCTCCACTGCCCCCTCCAGTGCCCTCTCCCTGTCTTCCAGGTAGAGCAACAGATCGTCAGCATATAAGGAAATATAATGTATGTCCTCTCCCCCTCTGACCCCGCTGTACATTACCCCCCGCCGTGCTTGCGCCGCTAGCGGCTCCATCGCCAAAGCGAACAACAGAGGAGATAGCGAGCAACCCTGTCTCGTCCCTCTACATACCGGGTAGGCCTCGGAAACCACTGATCCCAATCGCACCCTGGCCGTAGCAGAGGAGTACAGCACCCTCATCCAACGCCCAAAGCCATCTCCCAGTCCGAATTTCTTCAGGACCTCATCTAAATACTTCCATTCGAGGCTATCGAAGGCCTTCTCGATATCCACCGACAGCACCGCTGGCTTCTGGTCCGAGTCCTGGGCGGCATCTAAAATACGGATCAGGCGGCGTATGTTTATAGAAGTGTTCCTCATCGGGATAAACCCGGCTTGGTCCTCGTGGATCAGAGTAGTCATGTGTGGCAGCAGCCTAGTAGCCAGTATGCGACTTAATATCTTGTAGTCCACAGTCAACATGGACAAGGGCCTATAGGATTTCACATCCGAAGCCACCTTGCCGGGCTTCAGCAGCGGCACTACCAGGGCCTCCCTCATCGATTCAGGCAAATAGCCCAACCCCAAAGCCTCCGAGTACACCACCAGTAGTTTGGGAGCCAGACTGTCTATGTATTTCACATAGAACTCGATCGGGAGGCCATCCACTCCCGGCGTCTTATTTCTAGCCATTTGTTTGATGGCCACTCGGATCTCCGATAGGGTTATTGGGCCTCCTAGATCCTTTGCATCCTCACTTTCCAGCACCGGAAGACGGACTGCCTCAAGGTAATCATCTATCTCTGCTGCTTCCACCCCAAGCTGACTTTCGTATAGTGTGGTGTAATACGTCTTGAAGCATTTCAGAACCGCTGATTGAGAGTATACCATCTCCCCTGACGCCTCTCTAAGGCTCAGGACAGGACATCCCCTAGGTTCCGGCGTGGCCAGTTTCGCCAGCAGGGTGCCCACCTTATCTCTTTCTGCATGTACCTTGATATTGTAAAGCTTATAGTCCTAACATCGCAGCCGCTCTGTCTCCTTCGCTACCAATTCCTTCGCTTCCATCAGCCGATCCTGCAACTCCGGCCGTTCAGGTCTACGCCTCTCCAGTTCCCTCAACTTGCATTCCGCCTTTTCCAGCTCAGACAGTACCACCGTCCTCACATTCGAGAACCGTCCCATACAGACCCCTCTCACCACCACTTTCATCGCATCCCATTCTAACGACCTCGTAGCAGCCGAGCCCTCATTCTCAACAAAATAGTGCTCAATACCCTGCTGGATCGCATCACTAAACACCGAGTCCTCCAGCGTGTCAGGCCGCAGCCTCCATGTTGGGACCGCCGACCTCGCCTGTTGCCATTGCATCCTCACCAATAAGGGGTTGTGATCTGAGATGGTCCTGGCCAAGTACTCCGTGTGTGTGACCAGTGCGGCCATCGGCCCTACGCACAGCACCGAATTTATCCTGACATGTAATGCATGAAGAGCCGAATAAAAGGAGTAGTCCCTAACTTCCGGGTGCTGCGTTCTCCATACATCCACCAGACCCCACCTCTCCTGCGAATCCCTCCTGTGTGTGGCTAATCTGCGGACCGGGGAATCAGTCAATGGCGGATGCGACCTGTCTAGCGCCACATCAGCGATTGAGTTAAAGTCCCCTCCTACGATGGCGGGCCCCGCCAGGAAGTGTGCAAGCGAGCCGGTGAGGCCATCAAAAAAGCGGGCCTGATCAACATTGGGAGCGTACAAACTGCATAAAACCCCATCCCTGCCATAGAGTCTCCCCTCCACTGCCACATACCTCCCCTCGGGATCCACTAAGTGGTTCGTGACCTCAAACGGGACCCCCGCTCTCACCCAAATCAGCACCCCTCTAGCAAAGGCAGAGTATGCAGTGCCAAACACCTGCCCATGCCAACGTTTCTGTAACGCCATACATTCTTGTTTAGTTAGATGAGTCTCTTGCAACATTGCTATTTGTACACCCCGTCTCACTAAATAGGCATGTACCTTATATCGTCTAGACATTGTTCGAAGTCCTCGGACATTCCATGTGACACATTTCAAATTAGGTAATGACCCCATAACAGCAAAGTTCCCGCCAGTTCCACCATGTCCGTTGAACACTCATATCAGAGCAGCATGACCCCCCACTCAAAACTCCCCAGAAAACTTCCCCAACCCCACACCCCAGAACAGGACCTAATAACGTAACATCAGCCCCCATCCAAACCTGTAACACCACACTCATGCTACTAACCTGTAGTCGCCACTACAGAAAGCCTTAAGGGCAATAGGATGGTACCTCAGGGCCGACCAGGGGCAAACCGGGACCCGCCCGCGCCCACGATCCCATATTGCTGTTGCAACAAAGTACCTGTTGGTGCGCCAACCTGTAAGGTAAGCCAGTCCCACAGGATCAACCAATAGAGTCCCTATCCCCGCTGTCATTCATTAAACAGTCCATCCGCTGTCTGCGGGGTGACTTTTGGACCCATCGTACTATCCACTTCCGAGACGTCGCCTCCCGATTTCCTGCTGTCGTCTTCGGTGTCCGAGCCCATCGATATGCTCCCCTGTTGGGACCCCGTTATGATAGCCGTCGCCGCCACCGCACCCTTCCTGTCTGCTGCCTGTTGATCGTCCCGCATCGCCCTTTTGAGTCTGTTTTTCTTGCGGATACGTTGCGATTTCCGAGTAGGGACAGGTTTCGGGCGCTCTCTCTCACCCCTGTGCTGTCGGTCCGTGCCAGCTCGGTACAGTTCAAGCCACGACCACACTTCGTTAGGCGTCTGAAAGAACTGGGTCTTACCATCCAGGATCACTCTTAACTTTGCTGGAAAAAGAAGGGAATATTGGATACCCTCTTCTCTCAGTTCCCTCTTGACGGCCAAAAAGGACGCTCTGTTCTTCTGGACCTCCTGGGTGTAGTCCGGGAAAACTGTAACTGAGCTATTGTCCACCTGGAAGGGGCCCTCCGAACGCGCCCTCTGGATCAGTAAGTCCCGGTCTTTAAAGTGTAACAGTCTGACAACCATTGGTCTAGGAGGGCCACCGAGCGTGGGTGGGCGGGCCGGGACCCTGTGCGCCCTCTCCAGGGAAAAGAAGGGCGAGAGGCCCTCCGGGGCCACTACTGTTTTAAACCAAGTTTCCATGTAGGCCACTGCGTCCTCCCCCTCAACTTTTTCCGGCAGGCCTACGATCCTCACGTTGTTCCTTCTGTTGCGACTTTCGGAGTCCTCCACTCGTTTTTCCAGTGTCGACAAGCGTCCCAGGATGTCCGATAATTTATGTTCCGCGGTCACCACAGCTGGTTTGAGCTCCTGCAGCAGCTGTTCGGATTCCTTCACCCTATCTGAGAGTTTGGCATGGTCCGCTTTGAGGAGGCCCAGTCCCGTGGCGACCTGCGCGATATCGTGGTGCAGTGAGTCCTTGGTCGCCGTTATGGCCTCTAGTATCCCATCCAATCTCTTGTTCAGCCGCTGTTCCTGTGCGTCCGCGTCCATGGCACCCTGCGACCCACTACTCGCCTCCAGAGCGCGCGTCGTGTCCGTCGTCTGCCGCCCTTGCAGGTCGCCCCGCGTGGCCGCCATCTTGAGTGCAGCTCGCACCCGCTGTAGCTCGGGTCCCGGAGGGATCGCGGGCCCCAGTGTCCGTAGTGAAGGCGACTGTCTCTCCCCGTGGCTATCTCTCTTCCAGTAGGGCCACCGCCTCTGATCCGGAGCACCACGTCAAAATGGCCGATAGGAATAGTCCAGCGCACCCATAAGACCAGCCAGCCTCCCTATAGCCCTGTTGGTATCGCCAGCGTAGTCACAGCACCTCCTCACAAGGGGGTCGCAAGGGGCTCTCAGCCAGTTTGTGGCGAGACTTGCGTGGGGCCGGAGCAATCGGCCGCGTCCAGTAGTGCCAGTGTGCAGCCGTCACCTGGGCACCATCTGCCTCAGACGCAGCACTTCTCACCCTCAGCCCAGTGAGCCGCCCCTCCTCCGCAGTGCCCGTGTGCCACCAGGAATCGTTGGGTTATGCCAGGCAGACTCAGCGGTCAGATCCGTGCCTCGAGCACCGCTCGCCCCTACCAGGGGCACCCACAGCAGTCAACCGTCTGCTCAGGAGGACCCTCTCACCGTCTCAGGGCTCCTGCTCAGTCGCTGCAGGCGGCTCCCATATCGAGCGCCAGACCACGTCTTCCTCTGCTCCACTCCCTGCTCGCCCGACCAGCACCCCTGTGGGGGGCCACTCATGCAAGGGACTCGGTTGTGCCCAGGGCGCCCTTCGAATGCAGGGCCGTGCCTCCTCCTCTGCTATGGCAATGATGGGGGATGGGCGTCCCCTCCTCCGAGAGGAAAGGCGGTGCTGCGCTCTCCCCAACTCTCGCAGCCTCCGGAGGTCCGATCGGTGGGCTCTCCAGCTGTCCGCACCCAGCCTGCCGCCACCGTCGCTGTAATCCCGCTGCGGGCTGCTGCTCCTTTGCGCTCCGCTCGGCCGCCTCAGGTCCGGGCTGCAGCCATCTTAATTCTTTCAGTCCGCTCCGTCCAGCTCCCACTCTCGGCCGTCTGTGCTGTCCTCCGGCCCCCGCTGGCTCGTTTTCACGGCCCGCACCTTTAGGACACCGCCGATAGAAAGTCCGGCCGCCGACCGGTGCTTGTGTTGGCAGAACACAGGATAATTGTAGGGATCCGGCGCGGAGCTTCAGGCTCACGCCGCCATCCTGATCAGTGCCCAAACCACGCCCCGGTATGTACACTTGTGCCATGTGGCACACATACATGCCCTAAGGGCATGTATGTGTGTCACATTGCACACAAGCCAGAATCAGGGGTGCAACAGGATGTCGAAGCTACACCCTGTCCCCCTTGTAAATTCGGTAATTTTACCGAATCGGTATTTACCGATTCGGTAATTGACATTGATTCCTATGGGCCTCAAGGCCCATAGGAATCATAGGCAATCATAGGCAATTACCGATTCGGTAATTACCGAATCTTACCGATTCGGTAATTGATTCGGTAAATATACCTTCATCCAGATTGCCAGTTCTTAAATACCGAATCGGTATGATTCGGTATTTAAGAATTGGTAATCAGGGATTACCTACATCTGGCCCGTAGTGGCCTAATTTAAGGATTCAGTAATTTACCGAATCTGTAATTTAAGGAATCGGTAAATTACCGAATTCTTAAATACCGATTCGGTAAATTACCGAATCCTTAATGTAGGAAGCACTCAAGTGAGTGCTCTTCACATTTAAGGATTCGTTATTTACCACCAACTTCAAGTTGATGGTAAATAACGAAAACCGTTAAAAAAGCAATTTTGTGCTTTTTTAACAGTGCCATGTGGCAGACATACATGCCCTTAGGGCACTTTATGTGTGCCACATGTTCATCCATGCACTATTCAGGGGTGCAACAGGGTGTCAATGTGACACCCTGCCACACTTGTAAGTTCTCCCCCTATTACTGATTCGGTATTTACTCGGTCATTCATTGCTATGGGCCTCCAAGCCCATAGGAATGAATGGGGAAAACCGAATCAGTAAATACCGAATTGGTATTTACCGAATTTTACTGATTCTGTAAAATTTTCCGAATCATTAGCTACATACCATTTACCGATTCTAAAATACCGAATCGGTAAAATTCGGTATTTGAGAATCGGTAAATGGTATTTACCTACATATGGCCCTAAGTGCCATACACTCACCCAGCCAAGCATGCACAAAAATGTTGAGGAGCCTGAGTGAGCCCGCATTATTTTTCACGGGATTTGTACTCGAGGTACACCCTCCAAAACGAATTCTTTCTTGATGCAAACAGGCATAGGATAAGCCATGTAAAATGCATAATGTTGCAGATATTATATGTTATATGTGGGAATATCATGTCATATTTTGCCTTCCCAAAGTTTGGGCCTGGTTTGTTTTAGCACTAGTATTTTATGCAAAGACTGGTAGTGCTAGTTGTGGCTTTATGTGGACTGCTGTGGGTTTGTGCACTGTTATATCCCACTTACACCTCCAGGCATTTGTGATCAGAGGGTTGGAGCTCCTTGACGCTGCACTCATATCATCTTTAGACATAAAATAGCTTTTGTGAAGGAAAGTTGATCCACTCTGCATTTTCCACCACTTTGCATTGTAGGAGAGGCCCCAGTAAATCTGGTCCAGAGCTCTTTAGGTCTTACATCAGTCATATTCAAAGGTGGACCCAAGAGGTTTGCCTTTCCAGTGTATCCGCCCCACCGGATCCAGGCAGAAATCTCGCACCCTTCAGGCAGGATTCTGGTATCTGCTCCCTTGATGATCTTATCTTATTTCTTACCCTAGAATGGAAAATACACACTAGGAGGGAAAGAGAAGTTCGATTCTTTGGCCGACCTCATTGAACACTATAAGAAGACGCACATTGAGGAGGTGTCGGGATCTATGGTTTACATAAAGCAGGTAAGAACTCCCTCTGAAGGCCTTTGCTGTCAATGATGCGAAGCCGAAACTGTCAGTCCATGAAACAGGAATGTTTGTTGTAGACCTCAGCTGCCCTGTCCAACGGATATATAGATGTTTTTAGACCCCATCATTGCCACTCCTCCATCACCTTAGTCTGTTCTGGATATCCAGATGGCTTCAGACCTTCTGCTGCCAGTTCTTTAACTGTGCTGGTATCATACGGAGTCCTAGCACAGCCAGATGCTGCTCTGTCCCGGGATACCCTGAGGGCTTCAGTCCAGGCAGATCTATCCCTTCCCATTTCTTGGAATATTCTGAGTATTCCAGTCTCAGTACAGCAAGCCATTTCCATGTCTTGGGGATACACTCTGTGCTCCATTCCAAGGGTGCTCAGCCCTTTCCATGTCTTGGGAATACATTTAGCGCTCCTTTCCTAGGGTGTTCAGCCCTTTCCATGTTTTGGGAATACACTTAGCGTTTCACTCCAAGGGGGGTTAGCCCTTCCCTGTCTTGAGAATACACCTAGAGCTCCACTCCCAGAGCAGTCATCCCTTTCTGTATCTTGGAACTCTTCAGATGGGCAAGATCCAGGAGACAAACAAAGGTGGTCAGACCCCACACGACCCATCTCTCAACATCTTGCTCATTTATCGGTCTCTTGTTGCATAATTGAGTCTGAGAAGAAGTTGCATGAGAGATGCAAGGGCTGATAGAATTGTAGTTTTTCTGCAGCAATTTTATGTTTTCCCTATCTGGTTGGGTAGGGGCTGATGCCAAGCATCTGTCTTTAATGCCTCCTCCAAACAATAATCTGTTTTACCTTTGCATGGTCCAGTGATGAGCTGCTTCTTAGTCAGACCTGGCTCGAAAGAGGCTGAATGTGACTTGCATAGCTGGGCAGGCAATAAGGGAAGGAAGGGGGTTGGATTGTTGACTCAGTCTTTGACTACCAGATTGAGAAAAAACGAACAATGGGATCAAGTTTGGGTTAGCCAATAGTTCGGGTTTCCTCTAGTACTAACGTGTTTTTCAAGACAAAAAGTCCCTGCTCTAGCTTCTCTGAAGGTTCCCCTCTCATACCTATGAAAATGGACACAAATCTGGGGGAAATGGATGTGGAGTCAAAATAAAAAGCAACATAACGATTTCTAGCAGCTCTGGTTGAGCAGTGAAAGCTCTCAGAAAAAAGCAAATGTTTGCGCATACTGATCCAAGAGAACCCCACTCACTGCGGGAAGTGGGAAACTTTACTGGGAACCCAAAATTGAGGGTGCCAGCAGAACCGGGGTGAAGTCATGAATGGCTAAGTCAAGAAGGGTGGCATCATGAGGAACAGCGTTCATGCCAGCCTGTGCATTATGTGTTTTTACAAAGTATTTTGCCCGCAAAACCACAAAGGGAAACTGGAATTTCTGTCTGGTCTAGCAGATGTATGTGTATCCAGTAAGCTTCATGGTATAGGAGTGGTAGGATAACTCTGGAGTTTAAGTAATTTGCACTTTGGTCACAGCTTTGAATTCTAAAGCAATATCTCAGAGGATTAAAGCTCCAGCTGGACAGCATAGCATACAAGCACATGTGACAGATTTACATTTTATATAAGAGTTCAGTGATTTCATGATTTTGTTGCAGGTATCATTCTGTTACCTGGGGTCACAAGTTACAGTCCTGGTAAATAGCTAGTTTAATTTTACAACCATTTCAATAGAGCCTCAAGTCACCTACAAGGCATACATTTGAAACTTTACAGGTCTTAAATAGCTGGTTTGTTATTCTGTGGTGGATTAAAAGGGGACCTCAGTCAGAAATGGTGGCATGCATGTGGCCTAATTTAGGATAACTAGTCCACCAGTGATGTTGTCACCCTGAAAGACGCCACGAGCAGGATTTCAATTGGTCTTTGAAGCGCATGGCATATTTCTACAACATGCCGCGAAATCACAACCAGCAGGTGAAGTGCACATGCCATGTGGGTTCTGACAATGTACCCCCAATTTGAGAAGTACTTTCACTGTGTCCACATAGACTGGGGCAACTTCTATTACTGGCTGATGTGGAATTTCTCAATGGGCTTTACCATAATATGGCACTTCCCATGACAATGTTAGCCAGTCTGGGGGAAAATGGCACCACTATGATGGACTTCTTCAAATAGGGCAGGACTTTCTTGACACCCTGGTGGATGGTTATTCCGCTGCACAGACCCAGCATCTGGGCTCTTACTAAATAGTGTTCATTCTATGCTGATGACTTGTGAATGTGGTTTCCTTTACTCTTGTCTACTGGAATAATGGTTCAATGGGCTTCGGAATAAATACTGTGTAGTGTTCTTTTAGTGGTCCAGACCCTAGTTGGTGCATGGTTGTGCCCTACTGTATATGTCTCCAGTATTCAGCACCGCCATCTATCACTGTCTCTAATACTGAGTACTCTTTGTTTGGTTCATGCTTGTCTCTATTTCCAGCCGTACTCTGCGACCTGGTTCCATTCTGCTGACATTGAAAACCGGATGAAGGTGCTAGACAAGAAATCTGAGGTGGCGGGCACAGCCAAAGCTGGGTTCTGGGAAGAGTATGATGTAAGCTGGAATGTCTGTTTACTCTCTGTTTACTCTCTCTCTCTCTCTCTCTCTCTCTCTCTCTCTCTCTCTCGCTATCTCCCTTTCTCTGTCTTAATGTCTCTCTCACTTGTTGTCTTGCTCTACCTGTCAGCCTCTCTTCTTTCTCTGTCTTTCTCTTCCTTCTCTGTTTATCCTCCCTTTTCCTCTCCCTCTGACCTTTTTCGTCCCCATCTACCCTATTACACTTTACCTATTCTCTTTCTAACTCCACCAAACTCCTGCTGTTGCTTAAACTAAAACTCTGGCAGAGTTCTACAAGGTTTGCTTTCCCACCCAAGGGTGCCACTGCTGAAGTTCGGTTCAATGCACCAATGCTGAATGTGAAAGACCGATTATGTAGCTGCTCAGAACCCCTCCCAATACACTTTTGAAGTGGAATCTTTGCTTTGGAGTTACTTACAATCCCTAAACCAGGACCTGGGACACTGTGGTACCAGAAACAACCCTATGTCACTCTTTATAATATCACACACACAAATGGCACTAAGAAGAATGGAAACTTTTAACTAAAAGCATTTATTCCAACAGGGCTAACTGTTTCTCAGCACTCTAAAATCACCACACAGAATATCATAAAAACAGCAAGTAAGCACGTTCCGAACAACGCAAATGAAAATGAGCATTTCTAACATAGTTAAAATGCCATTTAAAAACGAAACACCCTAAACCCTACGCCTATGCACTGCCCTAGGAAAGCATGGAAAATAGAACTTGTCAGGAGAAGCAACGCACAAAGAGGCGTGAAGGCAGTGTTGCATGCGAAAGGAAAACATACGCCACAGCAGCGTCCTTTTTCTTGCCTTCTGCTCACTATCTGAATCAGCTGCGATATAGCAACTTCTTGGTGCTCTAGCAGCAGTCGGAATCAGCTCCAGCATTATCTGGTGCGATAATCTTTTGCAGAAAACCTTTCTTGACAAGCAAATGGTCAAGTGGCAGTCCTTTTATACTATCTCTTATAAAGTATTGGATTTCGTACATAAGTTCAGAAGTTTCTGACATAGGCTATTTGCATCAAGGTGTATATTCCAGACATATCCTGATGATCCTAAAAGGTAAATGGACAACAATTCAGACTATTCTGTTTCGACTATATGTCCGTTCGTGCTCTTATTTGACCGTGAAATTTTGATAACTAGACACTTGTCCCTGACTGTTGTCACATAAGGTGTGATATCTATGTCATTGCTTGAATAACTTGACAATTTCACAGTCCTTATAATGATACGGTCAGACAACATCTGCGTTAAGGACCGACATGATAATGATTCTGCATAAATTGGGAAAAAATGGTGATGCCCATGACCTAATATTGAGAAAATAGCTACTCCGATAACTCAAGATGGAGACGGGAGCTTTCTTAAAATGGAGTCGAACATTAGGGCCTTAACATCACTGCTCTTGCTCTTTTACTCTATCTCTCCTCCTAACTCTCTCCCTCTCTCTCTCATCTGTCATTCCTGTCTTTCCCCTCTCTTTATCTCTGTTCGTCACTCTCCCTTCTCCTAATCTAGTTTTTCCTTGATCTCATTGCTGTCTCTTTTTGTCTGGCCCTCTAATGTCCATCTGCACTTTCCACCCATCACCCCATTGCTTTTGGTCCTTAATTAATTCTGTTAAGGTATCAGTTCCAACAGTTGCACATAGATCAGCATTTCTTATAGATGTGATTTAAGGGTTAGCACCTGAGTCATCCACGCCATTACTGTCTGAAGCCCTGGTGTATGTTTGCTCTTCTTTGGTTGCCCATGGTATGTGTCTCTTTTAATGTTTGTTTTTTAATGGTATTTTTACTATTTCTTCCTCTGTCGCTCCCTATCCTTCACTATATCCACCTTTCGTCCTCTAGTCTGTCCTCTTATCGCCTTCTTCCTTCTTCTCTTGCCCCATCACATTTCTTGCTCCTTGGTTAATTCACATTCTGCCTCATCTTGGTGGCTTCCAGGCCTTACAGAAGCAGGAGGCCAAGCAGGAGCGAGATTGCTCTGAAGGACAGCGGCCGGAGAACAAGAGCAAGAACCGGTACAAGAACATCCTACCCTGTGAGTATGGATGGCACCTATGAGACATGGAGGAGCTCTGAACATGCCCGTAGGAGATCTGAGTCTGTGTAAGACTTCTGAATGTACCTGTACCTATCAGAGAGCGGATCTGTAGTTATGGATTCGCGAACAGTGCTATGTAATGCCTTATAGCTTTGGTCCCCTTTGTTTTGAGTCTCCAAGTTGTTCTACAAAGTACACATTAGTTCAAAGTACACTCTTAACCAACGCTGGTCATTTTTTGCAAATTTCAAACAGATTGGACTATGAGGGATGAAACTAAAAGGGGTGCAGGTGTGACAAAAGTTGATTTTCCCCTCATAATTATAAGAATAAGTTTCACTCAAGATTGCAACAAAATCTGCACAGAGTGGAAGAGACGAAGGGCTCGGTCCACCTGGGATCTTTTTTTAGTTTGATGTAAACCTGGGCAGTAATTTTTGAGCTATCTACAGAGTAAATAAGTACAATAGAGAGTTGACATCTTAACTTTAAATCCTTGGGCACCCTGCAATTTCGTAAGCCGCCCTTTCGAGGAGCGAGAGGATGTGGATCGTTCTCTAACCGAGGCGGATATACGCAACAGCCCTCTTACAGGCAGGGGAATCTACGCTATCAAACACAGCGTTATCAATCCTTTGGTCAACGAAACAATCATTATTCCCAGAACAAGAGGAGACCGGCCTACCGCGGAAAGGATAAACGACAATGAGCCTTATCACCTGCCACCCCTTCTGTCCCAATCTCATACAAAAATTGGAGGACAAATATCAAAATTCTACTCAAAATGGTCATCGATAACATCGGACAGGTGGGTCCTGGACATTGTGGCCAAGGGCCATGCCCTCGAATTCGAACAGTTTCTTCCAAATGTTCCCCCATAGGGACCACCTCCAGCTCATCTAAAGGAGCTGTTTACCCAAATCAATTTGATGTTGAAGAAAGGAGCAATCGAGAAGGTTCTTCAAACTCTGAGGGGAACAGGATTCTACTCCAGATTTTTTCTAATAAAGAAGAAGTCCGGAGAATGGCGTCCAATTCTGGATCTCCGTGCCCTAAACAAATATCTGAAGAAGCTAACGTTCAGAATGTTATCGCTACAGGAAATACTGCATCTCCTATCGGCTGGAGACTACATGGCCACCTTGGATCTCCAAGATGCGTATTTCCACATCCCCATCTTACCTCGGCACAGAAAGTTCCTGCGATTCAGAGTGGCTGGCAGGGATTATCAATTCAAGGTCCTTCCCTTTGGACTGCGCTCGGCACCCAGGGTCTTTACAAAGGTCCTGGCTCCAGTAGCAGCACACCTCTGGCTGGAGGAAATACAAATATTTCCATATTTGGACGACTGCCTTATCAAGGCCAGTTCTTGCGCAGACACAGACAACCATTTACAACAGTGTCTAGCTTCTTTCAATCTCTGGGCCTTTCCATCAACGTCAGCAAGTCCCAGTTGGTACCATCCCGAAGACGAGCTTTCTTGGGAGCGACCCTAGACACCCAGCTGCTCCAAGCCTTCGTGTCAGATGAAAGACAAGTCAGAATACAGGACTTGGCTCGAAATCTACTTTCAAAAAAGTCAGTTTCAGTCCGACGGTTCAAATCCTTTCTGGGAATGGCATCGTCTTGCAGTCCGTTGATACCGAATTGCCGTCTCAGAATGAGGCCTCTTCAAGAAGAACTCAGCTTACAATGGCTGCAGGTCTCGGGTTCATTCGAGGACCTCATCCAGATCACCCCTCGCATGCGGGTTCCCTTCTCTGGTGGATGCAAAGAAAGAATCTGCAACAGGGCTGCGCGTTCCTTCAGGACGCACCAAACTTTACGATCCCCACGGACGCATCTCTCGAAGGCTGGGGAGCTCATCTTCAGGGACTGACAATCAGCTGCAAATGGAGCCCTCAGCAGAAACATTGGCACATCAATCTGTTGTAGCTGAGAGCCATCTTCCTTGCCCTCAAATCATTTCGAGCAATCATTCAAGGAGCCACTGTATTGGTTTGCACGGACAATACAACAAGCATGCACTCTGTCAACAAACAGGGAGGGACAAGATCAGCTCTTTTGTCTCAGGAAGCCCAGGAGCTATGGGCATGGGCAATACGACACAGAAACAATCTTCTGGCGGTTCATGTACTGGGAACAGAGAACGTTCTTGCAGACACTCTCAGCAGGACAACAGTGTCCACTCACGAGTGGGAACTTCATCAACAGACGGTGGATCGGATCTTTCGGCAGTGGGGTCATCCAAATCTGGACCTCTTTGCGACCAAGAAGAACAGCAAATGCCGGTTCTTTGCAAGTTGGCATCCCCACAAAGACTCTCAGGGGAATGCGTTTTCGATCAACTGGTCTCAAATATATGCTTACGCTTTTCCACCAATACCGTTAGTTCCCAGAGTCCTGCGGAAGATGAAGAAAGAACCGTGTCGGCTGATTCTTATTGCCCCCAGATGGCCTCGCCAATATTGGTTCACAGAGCTCCTTCTCCTATCGGAGTGCGAACCAATCCAGTTGCGTCCAACTCCGGACCTGCTCTCTATCCAGGACGGTCAGATTTACCATCCGGACCCGACATCTTTGAAGTTAGCGGCCTGGCGTCTGAATACCTTGAGTTTGCCCACCTAAACATTCCTGCAGATTGCAAGGAAGTACTAGCCAAAGCAAGAGCACCTGCTACTATAAAGACTTACAGTCTCAATTTGAAACGTTTTTGTATCTGGTGTCGCTCAGTTGGAATTCATCCTCTTTTGGCTAAGCCAGAGCAAATTTTACCTTTTTCCTTACATCTGGCAAAATCGGGATTGTCTCATGCAACCCTAAAGGTTTTCCTGGCAGCGATTTCAAGATACCGACAAGATGGGACCTCTTCTCTCTATTCTTCAAGAATTATACTACAATTCTTCAAAGGTCTTTTCAGAATGTTCCCTCCGTTACGTCGTCCACCACCATCGTGGCATCTTAATGCAGTGTTAGCGCAGCTCATGCGCCATCCTTTTGAGCCTATCCACAAAGCCAATTTGAAATTCCTTACGTGGAAAGTGTCACTTTTATTGGCTTTGACTTCCTCTAGAAGAGTCAGTGATATCCAGGCTTTCACAGTTCATCATCCTTTCTTACAGTTTACAAATAAGTCAGTGGTGCTCCGCACGAATCCGAAATTCATACCTAAGGTGCCTTCGGACTTCCACCTTAACGAGCCTGTCATCTTAAAGACATTCTTTCCTAACCCACAATCCCCTGCAGAAAGGGCATTGCTTACACCGGACATTAGGAGATGTTTAAAGTTCTATTTGCAAAGAACTTCTATGTTACGCAAATCTGATCAACATTTATCACCTATGGTGCGATTCGTAAAGGCCAAGCAGTATCTAAGCAAACAATTGCGAGATGGATCTCTGCAGCTATTGACTTTTGCCATACACAAGCAGGACGACCTTTGCAAGCAGCTCCTAGAGCGCACTCTACAAGGGCAGTGTCTTCCTCAACTGCTCTTGTTCGAGGCATGTGGGCTGCTGAATTCATATCTGTGCATAGATCGCCGCCTAGTGTTGGGTCCGGATGATTGCACATTGTTGTCCTGGAAGAGTCTTCGAAGTATCACGAGATAGGTGGCTCCTCCCCTGGATTACAGTGCGCATGGGCATCGCCTCCATCCCCAGATTGTTTTTTTACGCCATTGGGTTCGGATGTGTGTCGGTTCCCTCTGTCGGAACCGATAGTTGTTAACTCTCTTAACTCGAGACCAAAAGGTCTTTAGGCTTGGCGCCGGTATCGTTTTCGTTCGGGTTTACTGTTTCTTCAGCTCCGAACTCTCGCTGCCCTTCCGCGTACTGTCGGCGCGGACGGGCCTACACGACGCTCCAGACATGGAACGGACTCCGTTTAAACGGTGCCCGGTGTGCAACGCGAAATACTCGCACCTCGACGTGCACCCAGTGTGCAACACTTGTCTGTCGCCGGACCACGACGAGGCCAGGTGTATGGCCTGCTCGAAGTTCCGGTGCAAGAAGACCCTCAAGATTCGTCGGGCTGCGAGACTCCAGGCCCAACTGTCTGCGCCCCCGCCGGACAACATCTTCGAAGAAGACGTTGGAAGCGACAATGTCCATCAGGTTTCGGACTCTAGCCCTGCGTCCGAGGGGGAGGCCTACGACGCAGGAGACGAGGAGTTTGACGAAGCCGACCACGAGGTAGGGGACGACGATACGGCCGTTGCCACCGTGGGGGATAGGTCGGAGGAGGAGCATCCCCGGACTGACTCAGGGGTTGACCCCCTTTCTGCGGCCCAGGTCGAGGGATCGCTTTCGGGCCTTACCCAAGACCATGTTATTAGTCCAGCAGCCCCGCCTACGGGCCCGGCCACGGACGTTTTGGAAGTGCCACTCACATTTCCAAAAACGAAAGTGAAGCCTTCAGGTTCAACACCTCCGGCTGCGAAACCGAAAGTAAAAGCGGTACTGAAGGCTCTGGAGGCGTCAAAATCTAAGAAATTCAAAATGGCCGACATGGACAGTCCCGCCAAGATGGCCGACCCGAAGGCCTCGGGGTCGGTGCCGAAGGCGAAGTCGTCCGACGCGGCTGCGTCGGCGCCGAAGAAGGTCGCGGTCGATGACCCGAAGAAGGCTTCAAAGAAGCGTCAAGGCGATCCCAAAGCTCTGGCTTCCCCGGCTCTGGCCGTCGGAACCGAGGACGGTACCGCATCGACTCCGAAGACGGTGCCTCTCGCGGACACCACTCCCAAGTCAGGGAAATCACGCGAGGCGGTCACTCCCTCTCCAGCCCTTTCGAAGAAAGTCGAGGAGTCCCTGCAACGGATTCGGAAGGTCGCGGAGCTTCCCAACCCTGAAGCTGGGGTGTCGAAGCCCGCGCTGAAGCCGTCCAAGGCACAAGCGCCTATCCGCTTCACCCTGCCGCCGAAGTCGACGCCGAAGGCCTTCGCTTCGAAGCAGGTGGCTGGGGTGCCCGAGAAGGAGGTATCCATGCCCAAAGCATCTCCGGTGGTGTCTAAGCCTCGGCTCCAGCCACTCGCAGAGGGAGAACGTCGTGAAGTCATCATCGACGCCAATACCGGGAAACTGTCCCTCCTCAAGAGGAAAATCACCACGGAGCCGGTGCTGGAACATTTTCGCATTCCTCTCAAAAACAAGAAGGGCTCTGCGGGTGCTTCAGTGCCTTCGACGCCGGCATCTCCAGTTGACCTGCCGCGTTCCCCAGCTCGCTCCTCCGCGGGGGATGATGACGAGGATGAGGTCGAGTACAACTATCCGGCGTACTCGGATCCGGAGGAGGAACATGAACCCTGGTCTGCCGGAGGCGACCCTGAGGACCCGCAGTCGGGTCAGGAGCCGCATCTCTTCGCGGCGAAAACATCGCCAACGGAGGACTCTGCTGCCTTCAACGCGCTCATCGAGAGAGCTGCGGCTAACCACGATGTCGAGCTACACTCAGACCCTGTGGATGTGGACTTTTTATTCGACACTTTCTCTGTGGCCGAAAAGTCAATCAAAACTTTGCCGATGCTCAAAGGAGTGCTCAAGCACGCGCAGGAGGTCTTCAAGGAGCCCACACGGGCACGTGTCATCAATCCACGCATTGATAAAAAATATAAGGCAGCGCCCTCGGATCCAACATATATCAAGGGACACTTGCCACTGGACTCTTTGGTTGTTTCCAACGCTCGCAAGAGGGCGAACTCACAGACAACTGGTGACGCTCCTCCCCCAGACAAAGAGTCCAAAATATTTGAGGCCTCAGGGAAACGGATTGCTGCACAGGCAGCTAACATTTGGCGCATCTCAAACACGCAGGCCCTACTTGCACGCTACGATAGGGCTCATTATGACACCCTAGAAGCACTGCTGCAGCACTTGCCTGACCAGTACAAGGAGGCAGGGGAGATGTTAATTCAAGAGGGAAAGCTCATCACAAACGCTTCCATAAAATGTGCGCTAGATGTGGCTGACACAGCATCCAGGGCAATCAACACTAGTGTGTTGCTCAGAAGACATGCATGGCTTAGGATTTCAGGGTTTAAACCTGATATACAAACGACCATCCTGAACCAGACGGTTAATCCTGCCCATTTGTTTGGCCCTGAGGTGGATGCGACGCTTGAAAAGATGAAAAAAGATACAGACACTGCTAAGTCTATGGGGGCCCTTCAGTCTCAGCAGTTTCGGGGTGGCTCCTTTCGCCGCTCCAATACCAGAGGCACCTCAAGGGGTCAGGCATCGCAATCCACCCAGTACTACAAAGGCAATACCCAGACCTCATACACCAACAAGGGTAGAGGTGGCTACAGAGGCAACAACATCAAAGGCAGGGGACGTGGAAACAACAGCTCCAGGTCCACCGCCGCCAACAAGCAGTGACGCCTTGTCACTGCCCCCCGACCACACAACACCGGTCGGGGGGAGACTCCAGCAGTTCCTGCCCGCGTGGAAATCCATCACCACGGACAGGTGGGTCAAGTCTCTTATCCAGTACGGTTACTGTCTGGAACTTACCTCCACTCCACCGAACTTACCTCCAAGAAGCCATCCTATGTCCGGCGAGCACTTGCTCTTGTTGCAGCAGGAAGTTCAGGTCATGCTGCAAAAAGGCGCAATAGAGCTCGTTCCACTGCAGGAAAGGGGTACAGGAGTTTACTCTCTGTACTTTCTAATCCCCAAAAAGGACGGTTCCCTGCGGCCCATCCTGGACCTCAGGCCCCTCAACTGGTACATTCTCTCGGAGCATTTCCATATGCTCACGTTGCAGCAGGTACTCCCTCTGCTTCAACAGGGGGACTTCCTGGCTACGTTGGATCTAAAAGACGCATACTTTCATATCCCCCTGCATCCTTCCCACAGGAAGTATCTCAGATTCACGATCCAAGACCAGCACTACCAGTTCAGGGTTCTGCCGTTCGGGGTCACCACAGCGCCAAGGGTCTTTACGAAGTGCCTGGCGACTGTGGCGGCGCATCTGCGACGCCAGAACGTCCACGTCTACCCTTACCTGGACGACTAGCTCATTCAAGCAAAAACAGAACAACAGTGCGCCGACCACGTGTCCCGCACCATTCATCTCCTGCACGATCTGGGATTCTCTCTGAACTACCCGAAATCCCATCTCCAGCCCGCCCATGTACGACAGTATCTGGGCGCAACAATAAACACTCTGGCAGCCACTGCGCAGCCAAATTCAGTGAGAATCGCCAGTATCCAAACGCTGATCCAACGATTCAGACCTCAACACTCGCTTCCAGCGAAGGTGTTCATGCAGTTGATAGGCATGATGGCCTCCTGCATCTCCATTGTCCCGCACGCGAGGCTACATATGCGTCCGCTTCAGGAGTGCCTGGCACGTCAGTCGACTCAGGCTCATGGGCAACTGACAGACCAAGTGTTGGTGAGCGGTCGGGCATACAACTCTCTTCATTGGTGGAATCCACAAAACCTTTGCAAGGGCCGACCATTCCAAGAGCCTGTGCCGCAGATTATCCTGACAACGGACGCTTCTCTCCAGGGTTGGGGAGCGCATGTACTCCACTACACGGTGCAGGGACTATGGACACTACAGCAAAGGAAGATGCACATCAATGTGTTGGAACTGATGGCAATCTTCATGGCCTTGAAGGCATTCAAAGTACATCTGTGCAACAAGGTCGTGTTGATCCGGACGGACAACATGACAGCCATGTACTACATTCAGAAGCAGGGAGGCACACACTCTCCGCAGCTGTCTCATCTGGCTCAGAGCATGTGGAAGTGGGCCATCCAGAGGAACTTCTTCCTCATGGCGGAGCATCTCCCGGGCAAGGACAACCAGATGGCGGACCTGCTCAGCAGGCACAGCCATCAAATGCACGAGTGGGAGATACATCCATCCGTACTCCAACCGTACTTCCAAAGGTGGGGTCATCCAGAGATAGACCTGTTCGCCACAAAGGAGAACGCAAAATGCCAAAGCTTCGCCGCCAGGTTCCCACACCCGCAATCACAGGGCAATGCGATGTGGATGAACTGGTCAGGCAGATTTGCGTACGCTTTTCCCCCAGCACCTCTGATACCGCTGGTGGCACGCAAGCTCAGGCAGCACTCGATGACTCTCATCCTGGTTGCTCCAACGTGGGCTCGCCAACCGTGGTACACCACGTTTCTGGAACTCTCCGTGGTACCGCATCAAAGGCTTCATCTCACTCCCAGCCTTCTGACGCAGAGCCATGGCGACATTCAGCACCCAGATCCGCAACAGGTCAACCTGGCGATCTGGCTCCTGAAGTCCTAGAGTTTGGCTACCTCAATCTTCCTCCCGATTGCATGAACATCATTCGGGAGGCAAGAAAGCCCACTACTAGAGCTTGTTATGCGGCTAAATGGAAGAGGTTTGTCATTTACTGTGTTAACCACGATATTGACCCGCTAGATGCTTCCATTCAAAACATCATTGGTTACCTGTTCCACCTGTATCAATGCAATTTGGCGTACTCTTCCATCCGCATTCACCTGTCTGCTATGGCAGCATACCTCCAGAATAGGCAACACCTGTCACTTTTTAAGGTCCCTGCTATCAAGGCTTTTCTGGAAGGACTCAAGAGAGTCATTCCACCAAGGACCCCACCAGCTCCAGAATGGAACCTCAATGTGGTTCTTACAAGACTGATGGGTCCTCCCTTTGAGCCACTGCACTCTTGTGAGCTTCAGTTTCTGACTTGGAAGGTTGCTTTCTTAGTAGCAATTACATCGCTACGGAGGGTTAGCGAGTTGCAGGCGCTCACCATCCAGGAACCTTTCTTCCAAGTACATGCTAACAGGGTTGTGCTCCGCACTAACCCTAAATTCTTTCCCAAGGTTGTGTCTCAATTCCATATGAACCAGACAATTGAGTTGCCGGTGTTTTTCCAAAACCCAGAGACGCTGGCGGAGCGGATGCTCCACACCCTTGACGTTACAAGAGCCTTGATGTACTATGTGGACAGGACAAAAGATTTCCGCAAAACCAAGCAGCTTTTCGTTGCTTTTGCCTCACACCACAAGGGAAACGCTATCTCCAAAGCTGGGATCGCTAGGTGGATTGTGAAATGCATTCAGATCTGTTACGCTAAAGCTAAACGCACTCTCACTATCCCACCGAGAGCCCACTCCACCAGGAAGTTGGGGGCCTCTATGGCTTTCCTAGGTAACATTCCCTTAGAAGATATTTGTAGAGCAGCCACATGGTCTACCACACATACTTTCACTAAACATTACTGTGTAGACGTGCACTCCAAACAGCAGGCAGCTGTTGGTCAGGCTGTTCTCAAAACACTTTTTCAGACTGCTGCAGCTGGCACGGGCGGCCGCCGCTAATGGAGGGACTGCTATGTATTCTATGCACAGATATGAATTCAGTAGCCCACATGCCTCGAACTGCAAATGCTACTTACCAGTATGCATCTGTTCTTGGCATGTAGGGCTGCTGACATTCATATCGCCCACCCTCCTCCCCGGCGCCTGTAGCAGCTGCAGTCTTCATATATATATATATGCTCATAGCATGGTCATCACTCACATTCTTCACTCCATCTCTGCCAATGGCTAAAAACAATCTGGGGATGGAGGCGATGCCCATGCGCACTGTAGTCCAGGGGAGGAGCCACCTATCTCGTGATACTTCGAAGACTCTTCCAGGACAACAATGTGCAATCATCCGGACCCAACACTAGGCGGCGATCTATGCACAGATATGAATGTCAGCAGCCCTACATGCCAAGAACAGATGCATACTGGTAAGTAGCATTTGCATTCTCTGGAGTCCCTCTCCAGCACATCTGCAGAGCGGCGACCTGGGCCATTTCACCTAACACTACTGTTTGGATGCAGCCGGCGAGACCGATGCTTCAGTGGGTCAAGCAGTTCTGCGTAATCTTTTCAAATAAGGTGAGCCTTTGTTTCCCACCTCCTCTTACTGCTGTCAGACGCTTAGTTATGGTTATTTTATTGTGCACATGCTCAAGTATTTGCATTTTAGCATGCTTTTAGTGATGTGATTATTTACATATATATATATATATATATATATATATATATATATATATATATATATATATATATATATATATATTTCATGGTTATGTGCATCTCATATTTACCAGCTTATGCTCCAAGGAGCGTCATCCAGACACGGATGTGTACTGCTAACTACTCTGATTCAGGCATGTGAATCTATGAAAGACACCCCTAATACTGGAGAAGAGCAATAGTTACTTACCTGTAATCTGTGGTTCTCCAGTGTTAGAGTCTTTCATAGATTCACATGCAACCCGCCCACCTCCCCTCAGAGGCTCTTAGGCTACATTGGTTTACCATCACTCCCTGCGAGAAAATCTGAGAGCCTGAGCCTCTGGGGAGAACAATCTGGTCGGTGCTGTCGCCTGATTGGCTGCAGGTTGGTCTATACAAAATGACTAGGATAGTCATGAGTGTGGAAGTTTTTTCTCCTGTAGCTTGGGCTACTTTACTTCCTGGTTGGGAATTACTGGTTTTTACTATGATATTATGGCATATTATTGCTATTTTTTGTACCGTGGGACTCCCACTCCGACGACGGGGAATGATTCAGGCATGTGAATCTATGAAAGACACCAATACTGGAGAACCACAGATTACAGGTAAGTAACTATTGTTCAAATGCACCAATAGGGAACCAGCAAGAAGAAACATTTTTCCTCAGAATACATTTGAAGTTTCTCTCATTGTAGTACTAGATTAGGTCTGCAGAGGTTGTCACAGTTTATTCAGGCAATCCAATTGATACATTGTGTAGCACTAGCCTGGGACAGTTCGAATGTCAAATGGCTAGGTCCAGAGGGAGACGGGTCTCTGGGAACATTCTCAGTTATATGGGAGAGCCTCGCAATTCTTTATTTGGAACGAGAAGAACAACATTTACACGTGATAGGTTGCGACGTTGGTGCAAGATGAAGAATAGTTGTAAACCCAACACGCCCAATTTGTAATGTGTTTAATATAGAGAGAAATCGGCTTTCACACCTCTAATAGAGAAACGGCAAATCTAAAAGATGAAAAAGCTAATTATGCAGAGTTGCCAAACTACATTCTAAGAAAACATGATATTATCACTACCAAACCATAAAACACCCAGAGACAAACTATAATAAAAAATATACATGGATTTGGAGCGTTTGTGATAAGATTGTGATTGGGAAGTATTGCTGAGGGCCATGGCCTTGTGGTTGTGCCCTGTATTATGTCCTGTACCATTGTGTCTGGGGACAGACTTTTAATGTGGCAAACCAGTATTGAGTACACCCTATTCCAGGGCTGATGGGGCATGGCCCTTCGCCAAACCTTTTAGTTCTCTTATTTAACAATAATTCCATGTATTAATTTCTAATAAAGTGCACTTTTTGTGACCCCCCCCCCATAACTTCCTACTGCAGAACCAATAGCACACAGCTTTCATAAGGCTTTTGTGCATATGACCATCTTCATTCAGCCCCTTTGCCCCAGTACTTGCTGGAAAGACCAACTGCAAGTGTACTTCTTCATCCAATTGAATTCTAATATTTTTCAAAATTTTCAGCATAGAATCTGCTTCAGATCCATATGTGCACACATTTTGAAAACAAGATGTGAAGTTCTTTAGGCATGGTGTTCAGAATACAAAAAATAAAAAGACCATAAGCTAGAGAAAAAAAATGTTTAAATAACTATAAAGCTGCATCCCTTAGGGCTGTGCTTTCCAAACGGTGTGTTGTGACATGTTAGTCTGTCGGCTGCCGTCTGTAGGTGTGTCACACAACATGGTCTATGCAATACGGTCTAGGCATCATGCAGGATGGTACTGCGCATGCTACTGATACATTACCTGCTCCTGCGAAAGAGGAGGAGTCTCCAGTGGCGGGACAGCGAGCTGTGATTGGAGTCGGAGCATCGCTGCTGCTCGCTGCCACCCTCCTTCAGACCCGTTGCAGTACCTGGCAGCGCCAGTGGCGGTGAGTAGACTGCTGGTGGCTCCTGCAGTGCAGTGATCTGCGTCACCCCCCGCAGTCCTGTTCAGTGTACCTCAGGGGGAGGCCAGCAGCACCATCGCTAGCCACTGGGGGGAAGTGACAGCAGCATCGCCAGTGACGTGGCTCCTCCAGCTCCAAATGCTCACTATCAACCTCATACATCTCATTAAAATAGTGAGTGTTGCTGGTTATTAGCAAATAGTTTTCATTCTTGCACATATTTACATATTGTTACTCCTAAATGACAGCAGTCTTGGAAATGTATTTATGTTATTCTTTTACAAATCATATATATTGCTATTTGAACTCAATTAGGGAACTTGTCGACTTTTTACTCAAAATGATTGTGTGCTGCTTAATTGGGCCTACTTGAAGCCTTTCAGTCCATTCCTTTCTCTCATTCCACATCCCCATCCATTATGAAATGGCATGGGTCACCTGCATAGGCTTATAACACATTTTAGTGATTTTTTTCATTTTTATTATTCCGGTAATACTTGCCGAACCATGATGTTGGGGGTCAAAGCATATCGGAGTAGAGTAAGAATTGGCTGCTTTAGTGTTTAAATTCTGGTTGTAGGGTTTGGTAGAATTTAAGGGTAACTTCCTTTATTACATCCCCTAGTATAGAGATTCCAATGAGGTCCCATTCTCCAAAGTCCTCAAGGCCGGCCACCAGGGGTCATCATGCTGGAGACCAGGCGGGTGTCAAGAGCAGTGAGCTGCATTCGAAGATGTATGTTGGGTTGTGCGGTCTGTTGTAAATGCAGGAAGAATGCATTCAAAAGCGGAGGGAGCATGTTCTGGTGTTGTAACAATATGCTTTTGTTTGACTGTTCGCTCTTGATTTCAAATGAGCAATCAAAAGAAGTTGAAAAGCAAAAAAAGACCAGCCACCTGGGCCAGAACCATGCCCAACCATAGGGGAGTCTGCTCAATCAGCTTATTGTGCCTCCCTATATGACGCATGGTAGACCTCCACAGTTTGAGGACAACTCTAGCCACCTGCGGGAGGAATGGTGTTGTAGATTGCCACATAATAGTTCGAAGTCTTGGGGTACCCTGATAGCCCGTTTTTGTACTACCGGTACATTTGCAGGGTCATCCCAGGTATCTTGCAGCTATTCATTTATTATGATTAGTGGTGGTGCCTTATATTATGTTCGATATCAGCTGCTGTGATGCCACATTGAACGCAGACTTAAAGCATTTAGTCAAGCCTATGGGTGGAAGGGCCTTGTTCCATAGAAATCTGCGGTGCACCTCGTTAACCCTATCAAAGAGGGCACTTGTTATGTCCTACGGGTAGTTCTGCAGTTGATATAAGGGACACCATTTTAAAAATGGCTGGTTGGCCTAAGAGTGACATTGGGAGGACCGACCACATTTTGATATCTGTAATCAAATCATCAATTGGTAGTTGTATGTTGTCCTTCTAGGTCTCGATCAGTAGGCGTGATGAAGACTCCCCAGTAGCGAAACCCTGTGTGGTCACCTGAATGTCTGCAGCCGAGACTAGGTCCCAGGGGTAGGAGTTGACAGGGAAGATCGTAGATGTGGCTGTGTTAACCCCTTCGATGCTGATGACGAGCTCAGCTCGTCATCAGTCACGGTGTTCGTGTGCTGATGACGAGCTGAGCTCGTCATGTAACGCGGCTTTTGCAAAAAAGCCACGTAGCGCAAAAATAACCCCCGCACGCATGTGGTTAATGAAGAGTCCTGATGGTTCCCAAAAAATCCAGAGAATTCGGAGCGTACAAGGGCCAGAGGCCCTGAGGGTCTATCAAAAATATCAGTAGGTCACCTGCATAAAGGGCGACACACGCACCTTATTTTAGTAACTCAAGACTGCATGGGGAGGAACATGGAAGGCTGTGGTCCACCAACTCTTCCTACGTTACTACCAGAGTATCAAAACACAGCCATAACCATGAGTGGGAGGAAAGGTGTGCCGAAGGACTATTACAAGGAAGATGAAGAAAACGGAATTGGAATACTGTATGCAATCGAGGCATTTATACCGTCTTCTGCTTTCACTGCACCATACTTAGTTAAAGAGCCTTTTCTTACCTAGCCCCTCAACTATGGAATAAACTACCTACACATCTGCAGTCCCTTTCCAATCATCAGGCTTTTCACAAGGGCTTAAAAACCTGGCTCTTTCCCAATTAATCTCCTCTCCTCCGCTCCCTCTCATTCTTGGTTGTCGTTTGTTGCTAAGCGCCTTGAGACTTTTGTGATTTGTGCGCTATACAAGAGACTATGACTATGACTATACTCGAGGCCAACTGAGGCAAAAGACAGGTTTTAGCACTGTGTTGTGTCCCAACATAATGTTACACTCAACAGCTGCACATCTGATCACTCAATGAGTGTTGACATTGATAGAATATAGAAGGAGGAACAAAGTGGCTAGAGCCTCAGTCTCTGGTATGTCCTGAATCCAAAGTGTGAGGTCACAAACTAACTAAATACACTTGAGAACATTTCTGCAAGCTGAAGTAATCTGGATTATCTCGACCTGATCATCATGCATTGAAGATCCTCAGACGGGGCGCTCCCGAAATGAAAGTGACTCCCATTAGCGAATCAGATAGCTAGAAAAGTAGCCCACATTTGCTAATCAGGGAAGTTTTGAGCTTGTAAAGACAGTTTGTGTAAGTGTTTTACAATGTGTGGGAGACTGCATGCATTTGTGCTTGCTGCAGGCAATGTGTATGGTAAAATCTGAGAAAACCATACTACAGAAGACCAGTCAGACCATAAAACAGGCCCTCAAGCAGAGAAAAGGCAGCACTCAAACTGACTTATCAGACCCGCCCTTCAGCCATTGCCATATTGCCTTATAGGCTTGTCCAACCCTGCCATTAACACCCTCACACAAGTAATCAGATTTGGGAAAATTGTATTAGAGCCAGTGTCAGACAGTAATTTTGCAGGGGGACAGGAGGGTCAGACACACATATACACTCACTCAGACCCATGCAGTCAAAAACGTTCACACACACACACGCATTGGCAACACTCACTCATAACAAATTCATACATAAATGCATAAACACACACACGCACCAAACATTCAAAAACATAAAATTTACCTGCCCTTCAGCTCCTGTGGAGAACATCCTCGAAGGACCCAGGAGGGTTGGGACTGCTGCCTTTTCTCACTGGCCAATGAGACGAAGCAGCAGTCCCTCCCTCGTCACAGAGTGGGATGGGGTCAGGGAGACATGCTGACCCCACCCCACTGTTTGACGAGGTGCCACTGATTGTCAATTGGCCCTGGGCACTTCATGGCTTAAAACAGTCAGGGCAATCAGTGATGCTCGCCCTTGTCACGAGGGGGAGGGCCTCGGGGCACTTTTGCCAGGCTGAGGAGGTCACGCCAACAGAGCTGTAAAGTCCTCAACCTGGCAAATTTCAGCACAGGCAGCCAGGAGCCTACGCGGTGAGCACATGTCTAGCTCCTCGCTGCCTGAACAAAAGGGTGTCTGTCAGGATGACCTTTGCTTAGCCTGACACACTGTTATTCCCCGCAAAAAGGTGAGAATTTTCCGCCCGTATGGATGGGCCACGGCTGATTAAGGTGGTCTCATACATGTGATTTTGAACTTGAGGAGAGCTCAGAGGTGGGTTGTAGGAGCAATGTGGAGACCTCTAACATACCCCTACGTCAGTACCAAGGAGGATACCGATACGAGGATGTCTATCATTGAGGATGTCTATCAGATAAGCATAAAAACACCTAGGACACTCTTTATCCAGCTTAATAGCTGCGCCAATGAGACCTGTTTGAGGAGAGCTCCTAAACATATTGTGAGGGACTCCAGGAAAGGTCATTGTTAATAGTGTGTGTTCTGTGTTCTTTCTGATGCCTCTGTCCACCCTAGGTCCTACTTCCAGTTGCCTCGCCTCCTGACTGACACTTTCCTCCTCACTTTGTACCCTTCTTTTATTTTTCTTCTTTCTCAGTTGATGAAACCAGAGTTATCCTTGAATCCAGAGCCCCCAAGGTTCCAGGATCCGATTTCATCAATGCCAACTATGTCAAGGTAAGGGAAGATCATTGTAGTCGCTGAGGCATTGCGACTGCTGGATTAGAAAGAACTGATCCCACCGGGTGCACCATTAGCTCCAAGAGGCATCGGTTGACGTCCTGTTTCAGCACCTTCAGCTTTCCTCCACCTGTCCGTCCATCTGTCTCAGTCTCAGGAGGAGATGTGGCAAACAGATCTGAATTCTAAATGCATTTTTCCCACTTGACCAGTTGTGTGTGATCCTGGGCTTTGTCATCTGGTACCTCGTTTCGTTATCCTTCTGAAATATTTGGGGTACTTAGAAACAGGTAAAACTCTAGTATTGATTGCCATTTCAATAGTGGACATTAATCCACATCTGTCTGTCTTTCTGTGTCTGCAGAACCGGTTAGTGAGTCCAAACGAGAATGCCAAGACCTTCATCGCTTGCCAAGGGTGCCTCGCCGACACAGTCAATGACTTCTGGCAGATGGTGTGGCAAGAGAACTCCCGGCTCATCGTAATGACTACGCGAGAAGTGGAGAAAGGCAGGGTGAGTCCCAATCTTAAGTCTCTTTTTCACTCCACTGGACAGGCTTTGAGATATATATATATATATATATATATTTCATTTACTTCATTTAATCACACAATGGCGAATGCATTTCGGCAGCCCTCTGCCTTCTTCAGCGCCCAAAGCATCCTGTGGTCAAACGCAGTGGATAAGTCCCTCCTCTCAATCCCTTGCTGTTGCAAGCCCGCTCCACCCCTTGATGTTGAGTTCACGCACCTGTGTGAAGTCCCGAAGGTAGGGCAAGACTTCATATCCCAGAATGCAGCGTGATGAAGTCTAGGAACTGCGGTTCCGGGGTGGGACACGGAATGTCAAAATGTCATAGCGGGGAAACAGGGAACAGCATGCGCCCGACAGAACACTCAATTAGATCTTCCCATGTGGATGTGCAATTTGCAGAGTGCCTCCTCCGGTCCCCCAACACTACCTCAACCACGATATCCAAAGAGTCTATGCACCAGGGGCTGATCCACAATGTGCTCAGCCCGGCATGGGATTAATAATCTCAAAACTGCTTGCTTGCTCCCCGGTGTTCGTGGCGGGATACTGGCCATCCAACTAACGCTGGTAAAACAAGCACGAACTGCAACAGTTCAGGTCCCAGTGACGCCAGTGCCCAAACGAGGTAGGGATTTCTGAAAGGCGTCTCTGGGTGACGCTATTAATGATCCACACACTCTCCTTTGAAAAAAGAGACAGAAACCCAGGAGGACTCGGTAGGAAGCCTTCATTTAATCACACAATGGCGAATGCATTTCGGCAGCCCTCTGCCTTCTTCAGCGCCCAAAGCATCCTGTGGTCACACGCGGTGGATAAGTCCCTCCTCTCAATCCCTTGCTGTTGCAAGCCTGCTCCACCCCTTGATGTTGAGTTCACGCACCTTTGTGAAGTCCCGAAGGTAGGACAAGACTTCATATCCCGGAATGCAGCGTGATGAAGTCTGGGAACTGCGGTGCCGGGGTGGGACACGGAATGTCAAAATGTCATAGCGGGGAAACAGGGAACAGCATGCGCCCCACAGAACACTCGATTAGATCTTCCCATGTGGATGTGCAATTTGCAGAGTGCCTCTTCCGGTCCCCCAACACTACCTCAACCTCAATATCCAAAGAGTCTATGCACCATATATATATGAAAGAAAGAAAGAAAATATCATTACATACATGCGTTACATCGATGATATTTTCATCATTTGGCGAGGTAGTAAACAAGAGGCTAGCAATTTTGTGAATGCTATTAACATTAATGATGCCAACCTCATCTTTAGTGCAGACATAAGTGAGTCTAACATTAACTTTCTGGATGTTGAAGTCAAAATAGTTAATGGGGGTATAACAACAGGCCTGTTTAGGAAGAGTACGGCAGGAAATACCATCCTGCACGCGCAGAGTTTCCATCCAGGGCACACCATTAGATCCATCCCCTATGGTGAGTTTCTCAGAATTCACAGAACTTGTAGTTCATTAGAACTAAGGAACCTCCACCAAATGGAAGCGATGAGAAGGATGGAAGCGAGGGGCTATAAACCAAGTGCTCTTAGATGGGCAATGGATAAAGCTAATAAAGTGGATAGGTCCAAACTTTTGCAGGCCCCCAGCAAACCCACGTCTGTTATTGACAATACAGTTGGCAATAGTAATCCCATTAGATTGATTACAGGTTACAGTCGACAGGCCAACCAAATTTCCAGAATGGTCAGGAAACAGTGGTCAGTTATCCTTACTGACCCAGTTTTGAAACAGATCATGCCCAACAAGCCTGAAATCACCTATAGGCGAGCTTACAGTATGAGGAATGCTTTGGTCTCTAGTTCCCCCGAGACTGCTAGCAAGGCAGATTGGCTGTCATCACGGAAGGGTTTCTTCCGTTGCATATCCTGCAGGGCGTGTAAATTTGGAGTAAACACCAAATCTTATATGACCCCTTTTGATGACAAACCGATCAATTTAAGAGCCTATTTCAATTGTAAAACAGAGCTAGCTATCTATGTTCTCACTTGTACGTGTAATTTGAGGTACGTCGGGAGCACTAAGTTACCCGTGCACCAACGTATCCTTCAGCACCTGAGAGCAATAGTTAACTGTGATAAAAGCTATCCAGTAGCTCGCCATTTTGACCAATTTCATAGTCGTAACCTTTCCCATTTGAGTTATTTTGTAATTGATGCAGTTAAGACCAGCAAGAAAGGGGGAGATTATGAAAAACGTCTAAGGCAGTTGGAGTCCCTTTACATAGTTCGCCTTAATACCAAGACCCCGGGAGGTTTGAACATGGGGGAAGATCTGAGTACTTTCCTGTAATATACTTTCTGTAATATACTATCTGTATGTCATTCTTCTTTTCACTCACGTTCCTTGGTCCCCTCAGGCATTCTGTATAACCATCACTTAATTTGTCGCTTTGCTTGATTTGTGGACATATGAGTATTTATATGCATCTGCATATTTTAATTCACTGAAACAGTTTTTTTGGAATTTTTTTATTCCCTTCACATGTTGATGTCCGCTCTGTGATATATGCAGGACATCCCAGCACTCCCTCACCATTTAGTTATACGTTTTTGTATCTTTTTTAGGCGGTAGAGTAATTCTTTGGTTGTATAGGTGATATTATTATGCGCCAGCATTCAGATTAGTCAACTTAACTGGGGTAACCAATTCTAGTGTGTCTATTTGATATAGAATCGCCCACAACCTGAGATCAGTGCTGCGGTACGAGATATACACTTGCAAGGACTTGATTTCAAATTTTTTTTTTGGTGTATATATATGAAATGCATAAATCAGTTATTACGTATTTGCATGTTTTAATAATTTTGCGTATTTGTACATGAATTGTTTACAATAGATCAGGCAGCTAAGCATTTGCACTTTATTATATACATACATTTTTTATTTCAGTGTATATACTACTGTATTTGTACAGTTATTAAGTGGCGTATTTGCACAACAAACTATTCTTGCGTATTTGCACATGGAAAATGTTTACATAAATGTACTCCTTGCATAAGTTATAAAAAGCTACACCGCAGGCGTTGTAAATATGGGTTGATTCTCTGCTGTATATATCTTCTAATGTATGTGTACAACTACTTTGATTTTGGACCCGTTGCAATATGGCTGAACCATTGATTGTATTCAAAGTACTAAAGGTTGCAGCTTTAGTCCTTCTTCTAGTTCAATGTAACTGATTGAGGCAGTTTGGCGCGTTTTAAACAATCAACCAATGTATATAAACCTTGTATATACCGCTTACCCGCTGACAGTGAGCAAGGGCGTTCACGCCCGAAACGCGTCTGTTTGGCAGTGTGTTGCACCTCTGCACTTTGATGAAATAAAGGACGAAGAAAATACCTTTAAAGTCTGGCTGTGGATTTATCCATTTGTGTCTGCGCACTGGGTTTGTTGTGGAAGCGCCGCAACCTCCGGTTGGAATCTATATATATATATATATATATATATATATATATAATCAGTGGCGGCAGGTGACATTTGAAAGTGGTGAGCGTAAAACAATTGTCGTAATCCACTGTGGCGAGCGTAGCGAGCAAGCTAGAACCACCTACTGGGGTTCAGGGAAAATTTTGAAGAAAGAGTGGGCAAATGGTGCATTTTCAAGCAACTCCAATATGCTCCAACCTCAAATGGGCCCTGAGCCCTAGACTCCGGGAACCCTACCAGGTCTCAAGCCTAAACCCTACAAAACCAGCCTCGGCCTTTTCTATTTTTTGGCTTTGCTACCGTTCATGAACTCTATATATGACGACTCCCCATTGCAACGGATTTAGACAAATGGGTGGTAACACAAAATAAAGAGGTGCACAAATCAACTCCCACATATAGTTACCACCTAGATGGAACAGGCGTTGCCTTCAACATGTAAGTAAAATTACATTTGAATTTGGTAAAGTAAACAGCCTTTTATCATTTGGAGGATGATATGATTGAGTAAAAATAATTATGTAAAACTAACCCCTATTTTTGACAGCGCTTAGGAGCAACAAAACAGTAACATGAAGAGCTCTACTTGTTATTATAAAGCTATCGTGCAAATTTATGATATACGAAGCCTCTAAGAGATACACAAACGTCACTTTAAAGTCTTAATAGAACGTGGAGTCCTCCCTTCACTCCCACCGCCCCACCTGTTGTCAATAGCCAATTCTGTAAACTTGCATAGCCATGGTCCGAACACCAAAAGAGATGGCCACGTGGAAGCTGGTGCCTATCTTCGAGGGATGAGCGAGCAGCAATACCATGAAAAGCGGATGCTCACCAGGCCATTGTCTCTGCATTAGGGCTGGGCTGTCTTTTGATAGTTTTAGTGTATGTTGCACTGGTAGAAAGAAGTGTTCTTCGCACATTTTGTTACAGCATAGAGTGAGTGTATTAGTGTTACAAGTTACACACACGGTTCAAGTACTTATATAACACTAAACCCTACAAGTAATTACTGATGATTCCAGCTCAGCCTCCAGGTCCCATCCTATCCTTCCTTCGGATACTAGTGGGATACGGGGAAGGCACGCTCTACAGACCGACAACATTCCATGCACCAGAACACTCAGACATTCCAGTGTGTAGGACACTGCAGCACATTAATTTTTTTATGACTTTTCACGTCACTCTGACTGATTTCTGATGATGTCTGACAATTGTTGTGTTGCCTGAACCAGCATGTCGAACAAAGGTAGAATGCTTCTACCCTTTGCTTCACATGTTCGGTCTGAGGATTTATATGGTCGCAGTGCTGACCTCTGAGAATGAAGGCCTGTGTGAGATTTTTCTTGTCTGCTTAGATATGAGGTCATTCAGAATGGGAGTGTTCACTGAAGGTTCAGGAGATCTGGATCTCTGTCAGAATTTCATGATAGGTACGTAAGAAAAATCTACATACAAGGAGAGACAGTATTTACAACGCGGTCAATACCTCGCATTACCATTAGCACACATTTTTTACAACGCATATGACTTTACCATGCCTGTCTTTACCATGCAAATGTTTACCAAGCATATGCCTTTACAACAAAAATAAAAGTAGTGCGGAGGTAAGTGTATAATATCGGAATAAATAAATATATATATATATTTATATCAGGATTGGGGCCCCCGGTAAAATGGATTCCTTGGCAAATATGAAACGGAGGGGGCATGATCCGCTCTCTAGTGCACACCAGCACAAATGGTTTTCCAGAGCAATGTGGCGGCATTAGATGGAGCAAGGGAGATGAGAGAGGTATTCCTCTCTTTGGCAATACCGCAGGAAAAGCACCTCTACGAGCATTGCAGGACACTGTTCAAGCACTTTGCAATTTTTAAAAATCATGGAATGCCAGAGCAAAAGCAGCTCTAAATAATACCACCTTGGCCGTAGAACTGCATGTGTCCGGCAGGGCGAGGAGCACTGCTGACAAACGTTCCAAACCTATCGGTTTCCTAACATCAGCGGTGGGTGCCTGCAAGCGCCGCCATCCTTTCAATGCTTTTTGAACTAGGAAGCTGTTTGTCGGATCCCTGACTCCCTTGGCACGTGCGAAAAAGGAGACTGCTGCTTTGTGTCTGCTAGCTGTCACCGCCGTGCGCCCTTCCTTATGTAATGTGCTCATGTACCTATTGAAACTAGCCTCTAGGTCCCACTTGCTCTCCCAATCATGACCCAGAAAGTTACAGTAAGACCTGAACGCCACTTCGTAAGCTGTCCTTGTCTTTGGCGCTAGGCTGGTTGCCACGAGGTCTTGTAGTTGGGGGCACCAATCTGCCAGAGAGTCGATGGGAAGTGAGCTGGGGATGCCTCTGCAGCCGTTATGTGGTCCCTGAATACCTGCATCTTAAAGCGAGAAAGGGCATCAGCTGCGTTATTTAAGACCCCTGGGACATGCTTGGCCCTGAAATGTATATTCAATCTCATGCAACATAGCTCAATCTCTTTCAACAGGCGCAGTATGAATTGACACTTTGCCGCCTGCTGATTGATGCATTCCACCACGGTCATGTTATCCGACCAGAAGATCACCGAGCGATTGGCCAATTCCTCAGGCCACACTTTCAATGCCACCCAGATTGGGAAGAGCTCAAGGAACCCAATGTTTGTAGTCAGCCCGCTCTCTTCCCACCAGCCAGGCCATTTCTGCGCCACCCACTTCTTGCCAAGAATAGCGCCAAACCCCACACTGCCTGCAGCGTCAGTCCATAAACCTAACTCAGCTGAGGACAGCGTGGGGGCACCCCACAGCACTTTGCCATTGAAGTCCTCCAGAAATGCAATCCATATCCGCATGTCCTGGCGAACCTCAACAGACAGCCGTGCGTGATGATGCTTTTCCCGCAGACCCTTCATGGCTTGTGCAATTGAGAGGGGAAACGGGCGTGCCATGGGAATCACTCTCAATGCAAAGTTTAGCTGACCCATCGTCTGCTGCAACAGTTGTAAAGTGACTTTCTTTGTCTGCAAGCATAATTCCAGGGTCGACCTGAACTTTTTGATTTTGTCTGTGGGTAACCTGAAACAGCCTTCCACGGAATCTAACTCAATTCCCAGAAATTCTAGACACATCAATGGCCCTATCGTTTTCCCCTGCGCCAGCGGGACCCCGAAAATACGCATGAGCATGCAAAACTCCTGCAATGCCCACGCGCACTCCTGTGAGCCCGCCGGACCCAGGAAAAGAAAATCGTTTAGGTAATGCATGACAGACTTGTGGCCCGTGGATTGTCTCAGTACCCACTCGAGGAAAGAGCTGAATTGCTCGAAATAGGCACATGAAATAGAGCAGCCCATGGACATGCACATATCCATGTAGTATTTACCTTCAAAGGAGAAACCCAACAGGTGCAGATCCGCCGGATGCACAGGGAGAAGTCTAAAAGCTGACTCACTATCTGATTTGGCCATCAGTGCCCCAGGGCCCAAAATCCTCAACATATCAACCGCCTGGTCAAAAGATGCATATTTCACACTACAAATTGACTCATCAATTGCATCATTCAAGGATAAACCCTTTGGTGCCGACAAATTGTGTATGAGCCTGTACTCACCCTTTTCCTTCTTTGGTACTACTCCTAAAGGTGAGCAAACAAAATTCTGCACAGGGATGTGAGGAAAAGGTCCCGCTATCCTACCTAGGAGCAGCTCCTTTTCTATTTTGTTCGCCACTACCTTGGGGTTGTTCTGTACTGACAACTGGTTCCTACATTGCGGTGTCCCAATATAACCCCCTGCTGGAATCCGGAAACCATGTGTGAAACCCTCTTGCAACAGCCTTGCAGAAGTGTGGTTAGGGTATCTATTGAGCCAAGGGATCATAGCCGTCACAAGAATAGGGGAATGCGCCATAAGTAGATGTATCCTGCTATTCTGGTTTCCTCCTCCCTCTGTTACCAGACCCATTGCCTTTTGACCGGCATGTCGTCTCTGGGTGGGAAGGATGGCCGCATAAGTTACACGCGTGCCTGAATTTGTAAGTGCCCGGTGCCCTGTTGCATGTCCCCCTATTGAAATCCCAGCAGACCCCCTTCCCGCCTGCACTACCTCTGGTCTTGTTGCCCATCTCCCTGCCCTGCGCTGGGTGAAAGGGCTGCTGAAAGGGCTGCTGGGGCTTGGGAGAATAACCTTTATTCCCGGTAGCGCTAGTACTTGCGGCCTGGCCCTTCTCAAACTGGGAATGCCAGGAAATAGAATCAACCTTGTCCCAGGCTAATGACCTGTTGAACTCCCTCGATTTCCTGAAAGCTATGTCGTATTCCTTCCATGCGTCCCCCCCATGATTCTCATGGTACATAGTAATCCTGCTCTGATAGCAGGCCATCACAGCTTGCATACCTGAGAAGCGTTCACCAATCACTGCACTATACACTGAAAAAGCCCTGATCCAATTGACGAGTGTCTCCTCCACCCTAAATTTGTACAGTTGTGATCGCCATTCGCTAGGCAACATCATATCCTTCTGTGATTTTGCATAGTCCCACTCCCTGTTGTCAATCAGTAATGAAAAAATATTAACATATTTGTCTGCCCAAATTAACTCCTTCACACTATGAGATACATGCTGCGCTAAACACTCCCCCTGGAGGGAATCGCGCCCTCGCCCAGCACCGGCAGGGCAACCTCCTTACCCCTTTCGGTGGGTTGTGTTGTGTCCACTGTCTTGGCTGTGCCCCCAGTGCTTGCTGGACCTGTTTGGGGAGAAATTGGTGCACTCGGCGTGCTACTCCCGGCCCTAGCCAACAATATTTGAGCAACCATTCTTTGGGCCTCCCCCGAGGGGTCTGCTGCGGCAGGTAACACTCCCCCGATCCCCACCCAAGGAAGTACTGCTGCTATCTGTGCTGCCAGTTCCGGCGGCACCGGTCCCGGGGCTGTGATGACCGGCGGGCGATAATCGGGACAGGGCCAAACGCTGGCGCGACTGGCGGTGGGATACCAAGGGGGCCGGGTCAGTGGGGGGCATGACAGGCGCTACTGGCACACTCCCCTGGGGTTGGGGGGCCGGAACCGGAACGCTTGCAGGGACCAGAGGTGTAGGAATTGGCGAGGTAGGTGCAACAGGCTGTACATTAGGTGTTGGACTTGGGACCCCCCGCCCTCACCGGACCTGGGTGGGCGACCACCCACTTTCTTAGTCCTGGCACGTTTGGGTGGTGTCTCAAATTCCCCCCTTGGTTTTGGGGGGCACTATGGTCCGCTTCGGCCTGCCCGACGGGCCTGCCTGGGCATCCACCCTCGCTCCCAATTCAGCCACAGTCTTGCCCAGCTTATCCTCCTTCCCCAATCGTTTATCCATTGCTGACATCCTGCGCATCATTGTTTGAAACATTAATTCAACACTCGCATTCCCTGCACCCCGTCTGGCAGACATGCTGCTCTTAACCTACACTACACAATCGGTTATTTATGAGCACACCGTGCTCTGTACCTGTCTCAGTCGGAGGCTCACGAGCTGGCCGTTGGCACCACGCAGCTGTGACCGCACACCCCAGCTAGTCTGGAGTGTTTGGGCGAGCGAACTCTAGCCCAGCGGCCCGCCAGAAGCAGAGAAATGCAGGCCTGCCCGCGTCCCCAGGATCCGCCATCCACCGTGAGCTCCAACTGCTACCCGGTCCGCAGCGATCCTTGTCTGTGGCTCCTGCAGCTCGAGCTGTTGCACCAATTACTACAGAAACAAAACAGTACACGTAAACTTCTTGCCTGAATCAGACGGGGACAGTGATATTACGTGGTTTGCCCAGGCTCATACCGCAGAGACAAACAGAAAGATGCCTATTCCATTTAAGTGAACCTACCGGATGCTGCTTAAGGAGTACAAACAAGATTAAAATATTTAAGAAAATAACATTAACTAATATCCTGGGCAGGACTCAAAAGTATAATCAATATTATGCCACTAGCAACACCCTCCGACACAGTTGGGTGTTGTGCCCGCTCATAGGGAAGGAAAAACGATTAGTCACAGAACCCTACTTTTCATCTACCCCAACTGCTGAATGTAAACTTGTGCTTCAGGGCTGCCCTGCCTCATAACAAGCCTGTTATTCAATCCCCACACTCAACATAACCGAGTCTGCCCCCAATAGGGCACGAGCTCAGTTTACTTTTGCCAAAACCTGTGGTCACCCATCCAATTACTGCCGAAGCCGACCCTGCTTCGCGGGTAAATACGATAGTAAACCACAGTTCTTCGCCCACGATATACTTCCCCACAATTTATCAGCCTCCCGCTCGCTTCGTTGGGCCGATCCTCACTCCGGGGCCCTACCCGAGAGCCCGTCACATACCTCGCGCCTTGTAGGCTTTGCGGACCACGATATACTCAGTACACTCGCTCCCTGTGTTTGTAAACTCTACCGCTTTTTGGTTGCGGCACCCAAATTATGGAACACCTTGCCTCAAGACATCAGGCTAAACCCTTCACTCCTCCAGTTCCGCAAGAGATTAAAGACATGGCTTTTTAATCAATAGCTTCCACTAAAAATCCTTTGGAGCATTTAATACCGAGCTGAAGTTATGCGAATTTGCCCAGCGCCGAGACGCCTGCGGGTATTTGTTCACGCTTTATAAATGGCAATAAATAAATAAATAAAGCCTTTGCTCCGGTCCACAGTGCGCCGCCTGGTGCTCCTGGGCCTCGGATGCAATTCCCAAACGCTCCTGTTCCCTCCGCTCGATGCTGCTGCTGAACGACTAATTTCCGACACCTGCAGGACAAAAGGAAAAATTTGTGCTCCCTCGGATCGATGGGGATGCCGACCGCCGCTCAAATTCCTCTAGACCTGCAACAAAGAAAAAGAAAAAAGAGGCCGCTTCCCGCGCTCCCCAGGCTCTTAACCCCCCCTATGCCGCAGTCCCGCCCCTTGACCCGGAAGCGCAAAACTGCTTCCGGGGCAAGGGCGGGACGCGCGAACCAACCAGGATCGACCAAAAGGGGGGGGCCGGGCCCAGCCATGTGTGCGTGGGGTCCAATTGGCCCCCCTTTTCTAAAATCATGGAATGCACTTTCAATCGTGAATAATTATCGTGATTTTTATGAGAACTAATACACCATTCAAGCATAAATAATGAAATTATCAATCTATGCACGCCTCCGATGGAATAATAAGCGCATTCTGGAACCTGTAGTGCTGAATTGGAGGCACATGACCACATGGAGACTACAAAGCACTCACCTGTGATGAAGGCGGTGACCACACTGAAACGCGTAAGGACTTAATTGAGTGCTCCTGTAACGTGTGATGCAGACGAATAAAGTCAGCTCTTCTGGAAGCCGGTGTTGGGCTCATTTTCCTTTCGGGTCAAAAACGCACATTTCCATGATCTCTGAGCCTGCCCTGCAGGATTGGGGACTCCCGGTAAAATGGTGTGTGTGTGTGGGTGTGGGTGTGTGTGTGTGTGTGTGTGCGTGTGTGTGTGTGTGTGTGTGTGTGTGTGTGTGTACGTGTGTGTGTGTACGTGTGTGTGTACGTGTGTGTGTACGTGTGTGTGTACGTGTGTGTGTGGGTTTGTGTTACTATCCTTGTGGGGACTTGGGTGTGATAACACACTCACGCTGTGGGGACTTGATTGCACTGTGGGGACCTGAACCCAGGTCCCCACAAGGTAATGTCCTTTAAATGATAAAAAATGGCTTCAGGAACATCTGTGTCAATTTTTACAACTTTTAAAAAAATTGTCTTGTGGGGACCTGTGTTTCAGAAAGTGTGTTTATATTTTTGCTCCCTCTGCCCCCATAGACAGGAGGCGGTACTGCAGTCTTAAACACACTTTGCATTTAAACACACTTTGTTCACCAGGAACACAAGTTAGCAGCAGAAAGCACAGATATTTCAAAGGAAAAGCTGCAAAACCCGGGGTTAAAACATTTTTTTCATGCAAAGTAACATTTTCCCCATTTAATAAAGTAAAACTTTATTTACATGAAAGTTTTGCATTCAGACTATTTGAGTTTAAAAATATTGTTACAAGCAATTTGGATACGATTTGAATCCCAGATTACATCACTATTGTGGTATGATCCTCAGCTGCAATTAAAGAATGATGGTACATTAAAACATGATACAATATAAACTGATCTGATCGTTTATTACAAATTTGATTACATATTAATATGCACTTTGGAATACGTTCTTAAGATGATGGCTAGATGAGTGAGTGCCTAGAGTTGCATTGTGCTAACAGCTATGCTCTCTCAGATGCCGAACTGCAGTAATGTCATGCCCACAGCAATGGGAAGTTGAATTTTAACCGAAAAAGCATGTTCTTAGAACATTAGTGACATTCCTAAAAAATATATTCAAATATTGCCATAAGTTGAAATTACATTTAATTGAATTGCTTAATATTCAAACTGTTCCTATTGCTTTACAAATTAAATCAGCTTCATTCCCATAGAGGGGTGAAGAACAGTCATATAACAAGCATTGGCAAAGCCAACAGGTATCACCTACGAGACAGCTACTGGCTTTGACAGGGTTTTTTTGCCCTGCTGTACAGCAGCATGCCTGCTCTGCCTCATGGATGAAATGTAAATAAAAACATTTTTTAAAGCAATGTGATGCAACCAAAACAGACCACATAATGACATTTATTTTTATTGCTGGCAGTAGGGTGGGGGCGTGTGAGGGGTCAACACTATCAACGGAGGGGGGGGGAAGAAAAATCATATACGCTGCCACTAGTGACCACAGTATATTAAGAAGTTTTCAGAGCCTCCTTGGCCTTATTCAATTATAAAATGCAGACTCTTATATATATTAACCATAGTGAAGTAGGTGCAGAGGCACAGAGTCCTAGTTCACCCTAATTAGTGGGTATGTTTTAAAAGCCAAAAAAGGGGAGGTGTATAGGAGACCAAATCCCTAGCTTGCGTTTGGGCTCACTGTGCCCTTTCTACTGCATTGGCACCCACACGTATTACTGTTGGACATAGTGCTTCAGCTAAGGTGCAAAGTTCTGCTGTAAAATGGGCACCCTCATGTTGATGTCCACTTCAATTTGCCCTTCCTGTGCATTTAAATATAGTTTACCTTCCAAGATGATACTAGTATAACTACAACATACTGCTGTAGCATAGGCTGTGCTCAACCACCTGCCTTATGAGTGAGAAGGTCTTCAAGTCGGAAGGGTGGAGAGGATGTGGCGTTATGCTAGAGCTGCAAACTTCAAACTCATTTCTTGACGTTAGCTTGACATCCTGTGATTCTAGTCAAATCACTTAATTTCCCTGTGCCTAAAGAAATAGTACATGACTTAACTGGTGCTCATGTAAAGTGCTTCAAAGTGGAGTGACACAAGCACAGCACTAGTGATGAATGAGGCATTAGCAGAAGTATGTGAGAAGTGGCATCTGTTGCTTCACCATTTATTTATAAAGTTGTATATTTATTTATTTAAGCAATGTGTAGAGCGCGCAAATACCCGTGGGTGTCTTGGCGCTGTAGACGGGAGAGGCAGTAGTGAAGTGGTGTGCTGCTCATTGCTATTTATTAGCTTCCTGAAAGCTGGCAGCGATGGACAGGATTTAATTTGCTGAGGGAGGGTGTTCCACAGTCTGGCCGTGGCAACAGTCAATCGTTTTGTCTCCCCAGGAGACCTTGTTTGTGCGTGGGATCATGATGAGATGGCGGTTGAGGATGGTAGGTTTCTGCTAGGTAAGTGAGCGCAAAAGGCTTTCTTTAGAAAGTCCGGACCTGTGTTAAGAATGGCCTTGAAGACCATGCATAGGGCCTTGAATTTTATGCGACTTGTGATTGGAAGCCAGTGCAAGTTTTGCACCACCAAGGAGATGGATTTGTACTTGGGGCACCTGTAATTAACCTCGCAGCGGCATTCTGTACCATCTGTAGTTAGTTAGTTAGTGATCTTTTTCTGGACATTCAGGAGCAGGCCATTGCAATAATCAATTTTGGACATAACAAGGGTGCTAATCAGGGTTTTTCCTGAGCTTGGTGGAAGGAAGGGTAGCAGTTTCTCGATCATTCTAAGAGTGTAGAAGGAGGACGAGACAATTGCATTGGCATGAGCTGAGAAAGTTAGTTTATCATCAAACATGACGCCCAAGTTTCTTACTTTCGGTACAGGAGAGGGGGAGGGGTGGAGGGCCCAGGGCAGAAGGCCACCAAGTGGGGGACCATGTTGGCTGTAGATTGCCAAAGATCATAATCTACGTTTTTTCTGAGTTTACCTTTAGGCAGTTTTTGGCCATCCAGGAACTGATGACGAGGATACCAAATTGAAAACTGGCCGCCATTGCTCCTCCATCGTTAATTCCGAGCACCAGCTGTTTGTCATCAGCGTAAGATGGCAACCCCATCCCATGGGATTTGAAGACCTTGGCCAGGTCCGACACATAGATATTAAACAGTGGCGAACTCAAGGATGAACCTTGTGGCACACCACATGGGAGCGTAAAAGATGGAAAGTTATATTCGCCGAGACTCACTAGCTGAGTGCATTTGGCCAAGAACGACTCCAGTAAATCTTTGGCTTTGAGTTTAATGCCCATATTTGAGACACAGTCATTCAGGGTGACGTGATCAACCGTGTCGAGAGCTGCTGACAAATTCAGCAATTTCAGAACCTTGGTCTCGGGTGGCTCTAATCTCGTCTGCAGCTTTGATAAGGGCGGTTTCTGTGCCGTGGCCTTTCCTGAAGCCAAACTGTGTTTCATCCAGGAGATTGTTTATTATTTTTTCAAAAGTTTTTGCTTGAAAGGGGAGGCTTGTGATGGGTCTGTAATTTTTTGTGTCTGGTGGGTCGAGATGCTGTTTCTTCAGCAGAGGTTTGATGGTTGCCTTTTTCCAGGTAGCTGGGTAGATACCAGTGTTGAACATGGCATTACAGATGTCTGTGAGTTTAGGGGATAGTTAGTCGGGAAAAAAGTTTTGATACCGAGGCTGGGCAAGGATCTGTAGGGGAACCTGATTTGATGGTGAGAATGAAGTCTTAGATTTCTGTGGATGAAACTTGTTTGAATTGCGAAAGGTATGGAGACTTGCTGCAGTTGTCAGTTGGGGTTGGCAAATCATTTTTTGGTTGTGAAACCTGCAGTCCAACAGTGCCTGAACAGCCATGTAGGTATCCTGGAGAGCCTTGGGCCATTGAAAAGAAGCAGAAGAGGCAGTGCTTTTGGAAGGCATAGCTTGAGCAGCCTTCAGCCCTAGAAAGCAAAGTATGAAAGAAAAGCAAGTTGGGTCTAATTGGCCCATTAAAAATACATACCAAGACTGCCAATTAACTGCAAGGGCTGGGATCAGCAGTCTCTAAGCAGACTGATGGAAAGAGCAAATCCTAGCTGGTCACATGACTACCTTCTCCTGCCACTAAATGTTTTTGCCTAGAAAGGTCTGCAACCAGCACCCTTCTCCAGTGCCATAGACATATAGAGTCCATTGATCACCTATATGTACAACTACCATATCTGAATACTATATCTTTGATTATGAAATACTCGCCAGAACAGCTGCACCATTTTATTATTACAGCTTCACCAGCCCTGAAATCATTATAATCTCCCTAAAAAAAAATCAAGGGATTCCTAACTCTCACCATTTCTCTACTAAATGTGCGCGAAACTTATAGAATGTACAGTATTGCCCTATTAATGCTAGAAATATCACCAGACATTCCTAGAACTTCACCAACTCAACTTGATTATCAGCCTGGCTTTAGACTATCCCATTGCCACTCAAACCTGAGTCACTACCTTCTCCCTTCCAACATTTTACCACATTAGCCCACAGAATTACTCCCTCAAACTCACCAACAGAACTAAAGGTAGAGTGCATGTCTCACTCGCTATCCATAAGAGTAATATTCAAATTCTCAAGCTTACTATCTGTGACAAACTCTTTTGAACCCTTGGAAAGACCTTCCCAACCTTTCCATCAAAATACGAACTTGCTCTTACCCACCTAGTCCTGCACAATACTTATTTGAAGACTTCTCTCTTAATCAACTTATTCCTCACTTCCAGTCACCTGCTATCCATAGAGGATTCAACTTCAGGCCACAGACCAAATGATCCCATCCTTCAAAGAGTTATTTGGCAAATGCCATCTCAATAGCCTAGAAATAGCAATCACTGCATTGCTTTAAACCAAAGGCCATTGTTTGACATCATAGTTCACCATGTACATAATATCACCCCTGCCATTTGGTATGACCATCGCACTATCTTTGACAACTATTTTCTTCAATATAGTCCTCCATGTACCAGCACAATCACTAATAAACAACCCACCTCCTATTTCTGCTCCAAGAAAGAAATCAAGTCAGATTGATTCAAATACATTCTGGAGAAAAGTTTCTCGCCAGTCATCGCCACTAATTCCCTTCAATTCATCAAGAACCCCATAGACTACACAATTTCCCTTACTGCTGATTCATGTTCCGCCGCCTAAAGGAATCTAAAAGTAATATACACAATATGTGGTACTCAAAAGTGCTGGAACTGCTAAAAAAGAAAATCCATTAACGGGAATCCGTCTGTTTTCCTGCACTTCCCTCAAACATGCCAGAACCACTTATATAACCAGCTTCAAAACCAAACATGAATTTTATTTGGGCAAATCTAAAATGCATCGACCTGTCCCTGAGAGATGTCGTTAAAATGTTTAAGGAAGTGTCCTTACCTTCAAATGTAAAAATGGTTTGGCTGCCTTTCATCAGCAGCTCATAATGCAAAAGTATGCCCCAGCCAGGCCCTTGCATTTCATCAACTTCAACCTCCTCCATACTCCCAAATCCAATTGCAGTTTACAGGAGACAGTTGCTTCTCAGTTGTAATGCCCCTCCTGTGGAATAGCCTTCTCAATTATGGATGGCAATCAGGCAATGCCGCCCTATGGACTTGCCTGACAATTTGGTATATGAGCCTGTTTTATGGCAAGCTGGGCTCGTTTTTACTGTTGATTTCCCTGATATCACAGCAAGCATTGGCTGCAGCAAACACAAATGCATGCAGTCTCCCATATTTCGCCAAATACCCAAACAGCATGTCTTTGCAAGTTCAGACTGGCCTGATTTGCAAGTGTGGGGGTTATCTGGTTCACTGATAGGGGACACTTGTATTTTTGTACCCAGACCAATTTTTCGTTCCGGTCCAACCCTGGCTCAAGACCACAAAGTCTACAAACCCTGCATTATTTAAATTGTTTCCCACCAATCAGACTCTGCAAAAGTCTGCTAACAAAGCCATAGCTCTCCATTAGGCTTAGAGCCACATTCCTAGCAAACAGCATCTTTTGACCTGGTTCCAGTAAATTGGACAGAGCAAGGCATTGCTTTAAAGTGCTCCCTGGTTTGTTCTCTACCGGGGATCATGGTAGGCCCTAGGTCCAAATCCTCTTCTTCTACCTGAACAGCAGCAAGCACCTGCAGGGTAATGGTGCCTCTTGTCAAGCTACAGTTTGAACATATCTCTTGGGCCATTAAAACCTAAGCCCTCAGTTTACCACATTAAGACCCTTCTTGAAGACTTCACTACAAAACTATGCAGACATCCATGGACGAATGAATGCACATACGTATGTAACCAAATCATAAACACCCTGGTACTCCATGTAGATCGACATCAATCAGCATTTATTAACAAGAAAAATTGGTTGAAAATCTGGCCTTTCAATTAACTCACTCTGCTAAAATCCACACATTCGCATCAATAGTAATAAATATGCAGCAAACAAAAGTAGAATGCTCTTCAAGGCAATTAACCATTTCACCAAACCCCGACCAGGCAGATAAATACCACATTCAATAGACAAGTGCAATGCTATCATCCTCTTTTTCACTGAGAAATGTGTAAATATTTGACAGCACGTGGATTATACTTCAACAAAATGCTTTTGGAAAGTCCCTTTGCCTCCCTATGCAAAGCAGCCCGCCCTAAAATCATACTAACATTTCGGCCCTTACTGTGTCTGTGACCTTTCATATTTGACCCTGTTCCCTCTGGCACGATTTGTGCTACATATATACAAACATACAGACATACATACATACAAGTATACATACATGGATACATGCATACCAACAAATGCATACATACATACATCCATATAAACAAACATACGTGCATATAGTTATCAAGTAATTCTACATTCAGCTCTCATCTCATCTGCTTTTGTCACTGTGATGTCATAATACTATATCTGTCAGGGTAAAAATAAAACTACAAGTTTCAGAATGTGAAAAATAAAACAATACAATGCTGAGAAACGATGCCAGCACCACATAAACAATATTCACAAACTTCTAGCTATAAAATTTTAAATGGGGGTAAAAGCTCACACATATACAGACTAGTTCAAGTTTCAAAAATTCTTTCTCACTAATCGGATAGACAAAATATTATTCTAAATGCGATTCGAAATTACACTTATTGCATTTACTAGGAATGTGAATATAATTTAGCGATTTGATTTTTAATTTTATTCTTAAATGTACCTTAGATTAACAAATGGATTTTCACAATAGATTCCAAAGTAAAAATATCAAGGCTCAAATGCACGCTTTCAAGAACCGGGAAATGAAAGTTCCTGTGCCCCTGTCCCGGTCATTTCTGCCAACTAGAGAACATGCAGAGAATGTGTGAATCATTCATGACTGAGGACGAGAGGCGCGTCCTTCTTCTGAAGGGCCCCATCCTTCGTGGTAGCCCTCCCCCACAGGCAGGTTGATATAGAGGCCAGAGCCTCCTCTTCCTCTGCCTTTGTCCTGACTACGGCCGTGGATCAGGTGTGAATGGGCGCGCTCCCAGGTTCAGCATAACAAAGGGCTGAGAGCTGGAGGCTCTCAGCTGCATTCCGACCTGGCCAGTTCACACCCTGAGCCAGGGCGTGCACAGCAGCCGCAAGACATCCCGGGGCAACCCTGCATCCCAGACTGTAGTCTGGAGGAGTGGATTCAATGGGCAAACCATAAAAGCTGACGCTGAAAAACGAACATTTGAAACGCATCACTTTAACTTCCCAATTTTGCATTATGTGAAAGTATACTTCGGAGATCAACACAAGGATATCAAGTGCATCTTTTTATAAGACTATGGCAAGACTGTCTCATGACAAGAAATATCTTTCTCAGGTTAGGACCTTTTTGGCTTCTTGTAAAATGCTGCTAGCATCATTTTTATTTTACACTAGCTAATTTAAAATTGAAAAATAATTGGGGACCCTAATAAATTGTGACAGGAAAGTTTAGATTGCTAACACTTTTGCTCCTGAAAACATGGGTTCTATTCGTGCATTCAGCACAAGACAACAATATTTTGCGCAGTCTCTTTATCTCCCTTCCTGACTGTTCTACTCTCCAAGTCCCTATCACATAAAATCATTCTTTAAACACCTTAACACTATTTCTGGAATTATATGTCCGAGCTTCAGCAAATGCAAAATAATTATGTGGCAACATGATAAGGGGAGAGGAAAGTATAAGGAGATTGGCGGTGGTGTTATTATTAGCAAATCTACTGACTTTGGAGCTGGGAAACCATGTTAGAGGTCTCTTGGTATCGGCTCAGCTTCTTATGATTCTGGGCAAATAACCTAACCTCCCTGTGCGAACGTGACTTTGTGTAATAGAATTGGTGCTCAAACAAAGCATTTAAATGCTTTTGGGTAGAGTTTGCGCTATATGCAACTACAAATTTAAAAAAAGCAACAGAACTTTTTTCTGATTAGTTGCATTCAAACCCTGGAAAAAACATGAGGAGTCCCGAGAAGGAGATAAGGGAAGGTTGACATGGAAAGACATATGTGGGAAAAGTAAGACAGCACAAACCAAGCATTAGCAAAGCCAATAGGAATTACCTATGCAAGAGTGATTGGATTTGCCTATGTATTTTAACCATGTTGTACACAAGCGTGGCTGCTGTTTATCATGGCTAAAAGTTAGTGATATAGATAGAGTGGACTGAAGGGTCGTAGAGTGGAATGGTTAACATTGGAGTAGAGGGTTGTGGCATAGTGTCATGAATTGGAGCAGCAGAGTGGAGTCACAGAGTGGTGTACACTAGAGGCGTAGCGTAGAGTGAGGTGGTCTGGAATGCATAGGTATAGAATGTTGCAGGGTATATTGGCATAGAGTGCAGAGGCATGGTTTTCAGTAGAGTGTTGAACAGTAGAATGCAGTGGTGCATGGTGGAGTGGTGCAGGGTGGAGTGTTGCAGAGTACAATATAGGGCTGTAGAGTGCAGTGGCATAGAGTGCAGTAGCGTAGAGTCGAGTGTTGCAGAGTGCAGTGGCATAGAGTGGAGTAAAATGGAGTGACCGTGTCTGACTGATGCGTCTACTGTAGGGGCTTGTGTTTGACCACATGGTCACAGGTTCAAATCCTTGCAGGTCTATTCAGACTTTCATCCTTAGGTCGATAAAATGAGTACCATTGAGTTGGGTAACAATAAACATCTGTTATTCAGCACCAAGAGGCCCTTCTGGGTGAATGGGCGCTTTACAAATATACATTACGTTATGTTAGAATTGAGTGGTGTATAGTGCATTGGCCTAAAATGCAGTAGTGTAGAATAGAGGCATAGAGTTCAGTGGAGTAGAGTGCGGTGGTGTAGAATGGTGGAGAATGCAGTGGCAAAGAATGTTGAGTAGAGTGGTGAATAGTGCAGTGGCATTGAGCACAGTGGCGCATAGCCGAGTGGTGCAGAGGAGTGTGGAGGGGCCTCGAATGCAGTGACATATAGTGCAGTGGTGTAGACTTCACCAGTTTATAATTTAGTGGCATACAATGTAGTGTCATGCAATGCAGTGGCATAGATTAGACTGATGCATAGAAGCATCTATTGGTGCATGGAGGAGTGGACCAATGTGGCATGGAGTGCAATGGCATAGAGTGCAGTGGTGTAGATTAGAGTGACATAGATTAGAGTGGCAGAAAGTGCTGTGCAGTGTAGTGATGCAGAGTTCAGTGGTGCAGAATTCAGGGATGCAGAGAAGAGAAATGTAGAGTGCATTGGCAGTTGTGCAGTAGTGCAGAGTAGATTGTAGTTGAGTTTAGTGGCAGAGAGTGCAGTGTTGCAGAGTAGACTGCCGTAGAGTGCAATGGTGTAGAGTGTCTCAGAGTGCATTTGCATAGAGTGCAGTGACATAGAGTAGAGTGGCATAGAGTACAGTGGGGCAGAGTAGAGTGCAGTGGTTTAGTCTACAGTGATGTAGAGTTCATTGGCATAGAATATAGTAGCATAGAGTTCAATGGTTTAGAGTAGAATGGCATAATGTGCAGTGGCAGAGTGGCAATGAGTGGAGTAAAGTGGCATAGCTTGCAGTGGTATAGAGTTCAGTGGCATAGAGTAGTTTTTTTGAGTAAAGTGAAGTGGCATAGAGTATAGTGGTGCAGAGTGGAGTAAAGTGGCATAGATTGCAGTGGCATATAGTCCAGTGGCGTAGAGTAGTCTGTTTCAGAATAGAGTGAAGTGACATTGAGTGAAGTGGTGCAGTGGCAGAGTGGCACTGAGTGGAGTAAAGAGGCATAGATTGCAGTGGTATAGAGTTCAGTGGCATAGAGTAGATTTATTTAGTAAAGTGAAGTGGCATAGAGTATAGTGGTGCAGAGTGGAGTTAAGTGGCATAGATTGCAGTGGCATAGAGTAGATTGTTTCAGAATAGAGTGAAGTGACATTGAGTGGAGTGGTGCAGGGTAGAAAGTCGTAGAGTGCAGTGGTGTAGAGTGGCATATAGTGCAGTGGCATAGAGTAGAATGGCATAGAGTACAATGGGGTAGAATATAGTGCAGTGGTTTAGACTGCAGTGACATAGAGTGCATTGGCATAGAGTGCAGTGGGAAAGAGTGGAGTAGGGTGATGTAAAGTGCAGTGGCATAGAGTAAAGTGATGTCGACTAGATTGTTTCAGAGTAAAGTGAAGTGCCATAGAGTGTAGAGGCACAGAGTGAAGTTGAGTGGCGTATAGTGCAGTGGCATATCGGGCAGCGGGGTAGAGCAGATTGAAGATATATAGAGTGGAGTTGTGTAGGGTACGGTGCAGTGGCATAGAGTGCAGCAGCATAGAATTTACTGGAGTGCAATGCAACATCATACAATGCAGTAGCGTACATTAGAGTGGTGCATAGTAGAGTGCAGTGGTGCAGAGCAGAGTGTAATGTAGTGGTGAAGAGTAGAGTAGAGTGGCAGAGAGTGCAGTTGCATAGAGTGGTGCAAAGTGCAGTGGCGTAGAGTGCAGTGGCATAAATTCCTGACATGCAAAGTAAAGTGCCATAGAGTTCATTGGCATAGAGTGCCGTAGTGCAGAGTAGTGTCATAGAGTGCAGTGGTGTAGAGTGGCGTACAGTGCATTGGCATAGAGTACAGTGGTGCAGCATGGAGTACATTGGCAAAGAGTGCAGTGGTGTAGAGTGCAATGGCTTTGAGTAGAGTGGCATAGTGTAGTGGCCTGGAGTAGAGTACTAGAGTGCAGTGGCATAGAATAGATTATTTCAGAGTAAAGTTGCGTAGAGTGAAGTGGTGCAGGGTAAAGTGCAGCAGCGTAAAGTGTAGTGGACTGGTGTAGAGTGCATAGAGCGTTGAGTTGAGTGTTACAGAGTAAAGTGCATTGGCATGAATTATATTAGCATTATGTGCAGTGGCACAGTGCATTATAGCAGAGTGGTGTGGAGTGGAGTGGCATAGAGTGGAGCTGTGAAGAGTAGATTGGAGTGAGCTAGACTGGAGTGGTGTAGAGGGCAGTGGTGAAGACTGCAGTGGTGTTGAGCAGAGTGGCGTTGAGTGCATCTGTATAGAGAACAGTTATGCATAATAGTGTAGAGAGGCGTAGAGTGAAGTGGCATTGAGTGCAGTGGCATAAAGTGAAGGGGTGCAAAGTGGAGTAGAGTGCAGTGGCACAGAGTGCAGAGGCATGGAGTTGTGTAAAGTGGAGTGGTGCACAGTAAAGTGCATTGACATGGAGTGGTAAAGAACAGAATGGCGACTGCATGGTATGGTAGCGCCCTGTCATTACAGACAACAAAATTTCTATTGAAATGTCCATTACATTTTCACAGACATTTTACAAATAGAGCTAGGCAGTGCACAAACAATGTTGTTTGGAAATGCCATCACCTAGTGCATGGGTACTCACAAACTTTCTCTCAGGGGCTAATTCGCAGTGTGGTTTGTGGCTGAGGGCTGCACCGGTGGGGGCGGGGTCAGTGAGAGAGGGGGCAGGGCTAGAGCCCAAAAAAAACCTGTTACCATGAGGTTGAACAAAGGCCCCTGCAGCGGACGTCTTTGTCCACTGACCCACCAGATCCAGCATACACACATATCTCTCTCTCCCTCTCCCTCTCTCTCTCTCTCTCTCTCTCTCTCTCTCTTCCTCTCTCTTCCTCTCCCTCCCTCCCTATCTTTCCCTCCCTCCCCCTCTCTCCCTCTCTCTGTCTCCCTCCCTCTGTCTCCCTCCCTCTCTCTGTCTTCCTCCCTCTGTCTGTCTCCCTCCCTCTCTCTGTCTTCCTCCCTCTGTCTGTCTCCCTCCCTCTCTCTGTCTCCCTCCCTCTCTCTGTCTCCCCCCACTCTCTGTCTCCCCCCACTCTCTGTCTCCCCCCACTCTCTGTCTCCCTCTCTCTGTCTCCCTCTCTGTCTCTCTCCCTCCCTCTCTCTCTCTGTCTCCCTCCCTCTCTCTGTCTGTCTCCCTCCCTCTCTGTCTCCCTCCCTCCCTTACTCTGTGTCTCCCTCCCTCTCTCTGTCTCCCTCCCTCTCTGCCTTCCCCCTCTCTGTCTCCCTCCCTCTGTCTCCCTCCCTCTCTCTGTCTCCCTCCCTCTCTCTGTCTCCCTCCCTCTCTCTGTCTCCCTCCCTCTGTCTCACTCCCTCCCTCCCTCTGTCTCCCTCCCTCTCTCTGTCTCCCTCCCTCTCTCTGTCTCCCTCTCTCTGTCTCCCTCCCCCTCTCCCTCCCCCCTCTCCCTCCCTCCCTCTCCCTCCCTCTGTCTCCCTCCCTCTCTCTGTCTCCCTCCCTCTCTCTGTTTCCCTCCCTCTCTCTGTCTCCCTCCCTCCCTCTCTGTCTCCCTCCCTCCCCGTCTCCCTCCCTCTCTGTCTCCCTCCCTGTCTCCCTCCCCGTCTCCCTCCCTCCATACCTCCCTCCCTCCATACCTCCCTCCATACCTCCCTCCCTGTCTCCCTCCCTCTGTTTCCCTCCCTCCCTGTTTCCCTCCCTCCCTGTTTCCCTCCCTCTCTGTTTCCCTCCCTCTCTGTTTCCCTCCCTCCCTCTCTGATTCCCTCCCTCTCTGATTCCCTCCCTCTCCGATTCCCTCCCTCTCCGTCTCCCTCCCTCTCTGTTTCCCTCCCTCTCTGTTTCCCTCCCTCTCTGTCTCCCTCCCTCTCTGTCTCCCTCCCTCTCTCTGTCTCCCTCCCTCTCTCTGTCTCCCTCCCTCTCTCTGTCTCCCTCCCTCTCTCTCTTTCTCTTCCTCCCTCCCTAGGGCACCCTCCCGCCCTCTGTTGCCCTCCCTCCCTCTGTCGCCCTTCCTCTCCCTCTGTCTCCCTCCCATGACACTCCCTCTCTCTCCCTCCCCTGACTCTCCCTCTCTCTCCCTCCATCACCTTCCCCTGACACTCCCTCTCTCCCTCCCCTGACACACTCTCTCCCTCCCCTGACACTCCCTCTCTCTCCCTCCCCTGACACTCCCTCTCTCTCCCTCCCCTGACACTCCCTCTCCGCCTCCATCGCCCTCCCCTGACTATCCCTCTCTCCCTCCCCTGACTCTCCCTCTCTCTCCCTCCATCGCCCTCCCCTGACACCCCCTCTCTCCCTCCATCGCCCTCCCCTGACACTCCCTCTCTCTCCCTCCCCTGACACTCCCTCTGTCTCTCCCTCTCTCTCCCTCCCCTGACACTCCCTCTCTCTCCCTCCCCTGAAACTCCCTCTCTCTCCCTACATCGCCCTCCCCTGACTGTCCCTCTCTCTCCCTCCCCTGACTCTCCCTCTCTCTCCCTCCATCGCCCTCCCCTGACACTCCCTCTCTCTCCCTCCATCGCCCTCCCCTGACACTCCCTCTCTCTCCCTCCCCGGACTTTCCCTCCCTCTTCCTCCCCTTTGCACACTGTTAAAAGTAGGTTGTGAAGGACAGCCCTGCCATCAGCCAGGGGCAAGCAAGCTTATTTATGTGACCACCAGAAACCTGCGTGCCAGGTCAAAGCCCTGAAGGAAATATATGTGTCACATACAGGCGTGCAACACCCATTGAGTTTAAAATCGCCCCCACCCCCTTGTCAGCCTGTGATGAGACAGCTTGCCTGGCGCGCGCACAGCCGCGCCGGAGCATTTCACAGGTCTTTAAAGACCATTAACTTTTTAATGAGGCTTTGTTCTGTTTCACCTCTTCTGAGGCCCCTGCAGCTCCACTCTATGGCTGGAATCTCTCGGCCCCCAGAGAGCAGAGCCTCTCCGAGTCCAGGCTGCTGCAGCCGGTGGTGTTTACTGACACTCGAGATTTTTTTTTTTTAAACTGGTACATGTCTGTAAGGTCCGCGGGCCTCCAAGGAAGGCTTGCCGGGCCGCGGGCGGCCCGCGGGCCGTACTATGAGTACCCCTGACCTAGTGTATTGATTTGTTTTGGTCATATTAAAGTATTTGTTTCCAAAACACTTTAGAATTAACATAAAATGTCCTTCATTTGTATGTAGTTAATTCTGCAATAGTCAGTAATACTTGCAACTTTAGTTTAAATGTTGTTGTGTGCTAGAAAAAAACTTTCTTACATCTAGTATCCAGCATGATTGTCACATAAATCCTACGACTTTTATGTCAGAAAAAGAAAAGTAAACACCAAGCTCCCTCGTTAGACAGAGAATGAAATTTGACCTCTGTCTTTGAATGCAGCGCAAATGTGACAAGATAAGACTAGATCTGCTGTAAGTTTGCCTAGACATTCTCTGATGGCATGTTTTTCAGAAGATGTTCATTAGCAATTGTTTGATTTGCCGTATGATGGCCAAAGATTGTTCAGCAAGTTTGGACTTGCATCTACCATCTTTGTGGGACCTGGATATCCCTTTAATCAGATCGCTGTCTCTGTGGGGGCCTGGCATCCCTATAATCACACACTCTCTCTGTGGGGACCTGCCATCCCCATAAACACACACTATCTCTGTGGGGACCTGGGCATCAATATAACCAATCAAACGCTATCTTTGAGTAATTGAACATAACTATCATCAAACATATCTTTATGGGGATATGCCATCCCTATAAACACACAGTATTTCTATGGGGACCTGTCATCCCCATAAACAGACACTATCTCTGTGGGGACCTGCCATCCATATAAACACACACTATCTCTGTGGGGACCCGGTTTCCCTGTAGTCACACACTATCTCTGTGAGGACCTGGGCATCCCTATAATCACACACTATCTCTGTGGGGACCTGGACATCACTATAATCACACACTATATCTGTGGGGACCTGGGCATCAATATAATCAATCAAGCGCTATCTTTTAGTAATTGAACATGAATTTCATCACACATATCTCTATGGGGACCTGGCATGTCTATAATTACACTCTACCTCTGTGGGGACGTGGGTTCAATATACTTTAACTTTGTGGGACTTGAATATGACTGTCATCACATACTATCTCTTCAGGGACATCAACATGTATACATAACAGACTGTCTTTAGAGGGACTGGAACTTTACATGTATCACACACTTTCTCTATAGGTCAATAATCACCATCTTAGTGGGCCTCCCTAATAATGCACTATCGCTTTGGGGACCTAAGCTTCAGTATAATCACAACATATCTCAACATCACTTGAACATGACTGTAACTACACACTACCTGAGCAGGCACCTAGGCATCATTATAATCACATACTACCTCTGCAGGAGCCTCGGCATGACAGTTATAACAGCAAGCACCTCAGCATCATTGTTATAACACTCTCTATGTGGGGCCCTGAACATGACTGTAATCACATACTATCTCTGCGGAGATGTACCATAACAATAATCATACACTATCTCTGAGGGGACTTGAACATGAATATAATCACACATTTTGTCAACGGGGTCTTGAGAGTGACTATAATTAAGCGCTATACGAATTCTGAATGAATATCAGAATGACTCATCGTACACTTTCTCTACAACACTTGAACAACACTATCATAATACTCTCTATGTGGGACTTTAATATGGTTATAATCACACACTATCTCTGTGGGGGTCCGGGCATTCCTTTAGTAACACACTATCTCAGTGGGGACTGGAACATGACTATTATCACACACTATCTCTGTGGGGACTGGAACATGACTATTATCACACACTATCTCTGTGGGGACTTGAACATTACTATGACCACACACTATCTCTGTGGGGACTTGAACATTACTATGATCACACACTATCTCTGCGGGGACTTGAACATTACTATGATCACACACTATCTCTGTGGGGACTTGAACATTACTATGATCACACACTATCTCTGTGGGGACTTGAACATTACTATGATCACACACTATCTCTGCGGGGACTTGAACATTACTATGATCACACACTATCTCTGTGGGGACTTGAACATTACTATGATCACACACTATCTCTGTGGGGACTTGAACATTACTATGATCACACACTATCTCTGTGGGGACTTGAACTTGAATATGATCACACAATATCTCTGTGGGGACTTGAACATGGCTATAATACCACACTATCTCTGTGGAGACCTGGGCATTCCTATAATCACAAACTATCTCTGTGGTACCTGTGCATTACTGTAATGGTGTTATTTCTGCATGAACTGCAGCATGACTATCATCGTACACCAAAACCACAATATCTGTAGGGACTTGGGCATCAATCTAATCATGCAATATCTCTGTGGGGGCTTGAAAATTATCATCATCATGCACTTACTCTGTCAGCTCTAGAATATTATTATAATATCATGCCATCTCTTTGGGGACTATTAATGCACAGCCATACGTACATGGTGCCAATTGGTGAGGTTGATGAAAAACAACTAGGTGGTCAGATGGCAACTTGGTTTTGCCATCTGACCCCATTGCAGGATCTTAAGCCTCTAGATTAATTTAACTATGTGTAGTTTTCATATTCCTTAATGTTTGTGTGCCCTCAGTAATAGGCTAAACATCCGTGAATCCCTGTCAATGCACTTTATATATATGATCATTTTCTACTGTAAAATGCATTATTAGACAAATCTCTGTTCTAGGTGCACCTAAGACATAGTGACCTATTCAAATTTGACTAAAGTATCATGTTATGTATGTATGGCACTGAAAAATAGCATTTATCTATTAGATAATGAGTGTATTCAATCAGAAATGAGAATTATGGAGTAGGTCCCCACAAGGATGGTAACACATGTCCAAGTCCCCACAATGATGGTTCTGTGCGCGTGACTAAATAACAACATATTTGTAAAATTGAAGCAGGATCCTGTAATATGAATTTTTTCTTAACATTTTTCTGTTATTGGTATATTTTTAAAACATTGGGAAGGGTTAGTCCCCACAAGGCTGGTGAAAACACATAGTCCCCACAAGGATGGTAACACGTGTATGTGTGTACGTGTGTGTGTGTACGTGTGTGTGTGTGTACGTGTGTGTGTGTGCGTGTGTGTGTGTACGTGTGTGTACGTGTGTGTGTGTACGTGTGTGTACACAAAATGCCCCAACGCTTGGGAGAGCACACCACTGTTCGCCTCCCATCCAGGATAAGATTTTCACTCGCCCCCACCTTCCAGTATGTACTATTAACTGCCAACGCGTTGCAAATCTTCACGACTCTTCTTCCTGGGCAGCACGCAGATGCAGCAAAGAATCATTTCCATAGTTTCAAATCGACCTTTTATTTGTGGGTTGGCCTCTTAGCGAGCCTCGCTTCCATGTTCATTCTCGCTGTGCATTGAGGGATAAGTAGTCCCAGAAACAACTAAACATTTTCCCTAAGTGGGTTCTGTTGCATCTGTGATCCTTAGGTGCGTTTAATTCCTTATAGTAAGGTCCAGAAATGAAAGTGAGTGATTTTAAATTAACTGTGGCTTGCAGTGCTGCATCAGGATTAAGAACAGTTCGTTCGAGGCATGTGGGCTGCTAAATTCATATCTTAGCATTAGATCGCCACCTAGTGTTGGGTCCGGATGATCGCACATTGTTGTCCTGGAAGAGTCTTCGAAGTATCCTGAGATGGGTGGCTCCTCCCCTGGACTACAGTGCGCATGGGCATCGGCTCCATCCCCAGATTGTTTTTTTCCGCCATTGGGTTCGGATGCGGTCTCGACGTCTCTCCGTCGGAACCGAATAAACATCAATCTTAACGGCCAAAAGGCTTTGGGTTCTTTACGTCGGTATTGTTTGCGTACGGTCTCGAGTTCTTCCGTCTCTCGGAGCCGGAATCAGCGGAGTTTTTACTACTCTTCGGACATCGAGGCCTTCTCATCGCGACTCGACACCAAGTTCCCAACATGGAGCGGAGTCCGTTTAAGCTTTGTCCGCTCTGTGGGTCCAAATACCCACATATAGACGTGCACCCGGTCTGTAATAAATGCCTTTCGCCAGACCATGACGAAGGAAGTTGCAGGGCCTGTGCGAGTTTCAGGTCGAAGAAGACTCTCACGATTCGGCGCGCGGTGCGCCTTGTGGCCAAGCAGGCGGCCCCGGATCCAGAAAACATATTCGACGACCAAGAAGAGGAGGACCAGAGCCATCATCTTCAAATCTCCCCGCCTGAGACGGAGGTCGAGGCTGATCCGGAATATGACGACGACGGAGTCGTGGGTCAAGGCCTTGAATACGTCGACGAGGTAGGAGACGACGATATGGTTTATGGGGCCGCGGAAGATAGCTCAGGGGACGAGCTATGCCCCGAAGTTGACGGACATCAGGAGAGGGTCGCGGGATCGCCTGTCGGCCTTACCCAAGACCCTGTAGCGCAAGCCACGGCCCCGCCTGATGGCCCGGCCACGGACATACTTGCTGCGCCGAGGGTTTCGAAACCGAAACTGAAAGCAACGGTCTCGACAGCACCTAAAATGGCCGACCCGAAACCGAAACCGAAAGTTAAGGACTCAATCGTCCCTAAGATGGCGGTCGTAACAGCAAAAACAAATAAACCGGCAGCCTCATCGACTCCGTCGACCTCAGGTCCGCAGAAGTCGAAGACACACGGCGATTCCACAGGGTCAAAATCGGCGCCGGAGGAGAGATCCTCTAAAAAGGGTGGCACGCACAAGACAAGCGCGCCGGCGCCGGCAAAGCCAGCCAAAGCAAGCGACACAGCCCCGGCTCCAACGGGGACATCTGCGCATCGCTCCAAGGACTCGGGGTCGGCGCCGTCCATCACTCCAAAAGACCAACGGAACGTCGCATCCGAAGGCAAGGCCACCTCGTCGGTGCCAAAGACATCGGTCACCGACGCATCTCTTGTTGCTTCTTCACTACAAAGAATTAGGGAGAAGGCTTTTTCTTCGTCGACGCCAACGCCATCGACGCAGAAGGTGGCAGACGTCCCGGTCAAGCCCGCTAGTAAACTCCTCTTCCTTCTACCGCCAAAAGTGGTGACGAAGGCCTTTTCATCGAAATCGACGCCAAAGAAGTCGATATCTTCGACGGCAGGGGCATCTTCGGGTCAGGTGCTCGACCCAGAAGAGGATTCGGAGTGTTTCATAGACGCGGACACAGGGAAGTTAACCCTTTACAAAAGGAAAATCACTTCGCAGCCAGTGGAATCCTATGTCATCCCCCTAAAGAAGAAAAAGTTTCCACAGGACGCCTCAGGCCTCATGGAACCTATTCAGCCTCCTCTGGGAAGGAGCCCAACACCGTCTCCAGACCATTCTGAAAGTGAGGGCTATGGTGAAGACGAACAATACACGTTCCCAGTCAATGAACCTGATGCACAGCCAGATTCATATGATGCCATTGGGGACCAAGGCACCCAAGATGTGGGACAAGACCCACAGACTTTCAGTACACGTGCATCCCCTACAGAGGATTCTGCAGGTTTTCATGCACTCATTGAGAGGGCAGCTGCTAATCATGATGTGGACATGCATGCTGACCCAGTTGAGGAAGACTTTCTATTCGACACCTTTTCAGTTTCGGAAAGAACTGTAAAGACACTGCCTATGCTCAATGGGGTCCTCAAGCATGCTGCGGACATCTTTAAAGAGCCTACCAGGGCGAGGGTGGTCAACCCACGTATTGAAAAAAAGTACAGACCAGCGCCTGCAGACCCTGCATACATTCGAGGACAGTTGCCGCTTGACTCCCTGGTGGTAGCAAACGCACGCAAAAGGGCCAACTCCCAAACAACGGGTGAAGCTCCTCCCCCGGATAAGGAGTCCAAAGTGCTAGAGGCAGGAGGCAAAAGAGTGGCTGCGCAGGCCGCCAATTTCTGGCGTATTGCAAATACACAGGCACTACTGGCACGTTATGATAGATCACATTACGACACACTAGAGCAGATTGTGGAACACCTGCCTCCGCAGTTTCAAGAGGGCACCAAAATGATTATACAAGAAGGACAACTGATCTCCAACGCGGCCATAAAGTGTGCACTTGATGCCGCGGACACGGCCGCTAGGGCCATTAACACCAGTGTCATGCTCAGAAGACAGGCTTGGCTCCGCATATCGGGGTTCAAACCTGACATTCAAACAACCATACTTAATCAGCCAGTCAATCCGGATAGACTGTTTGGTCCAGATGTTGACACCACCCTGGAAAAAATTAAAAAAGACACTGAAACTGCTAAATCTATGGGGGCCCTACAATCACAGCAGTTTCGTGGCAATAATTTTCGTCGCTCAGGTGCCCGTGGAGTCACCAGAGGACAGTTGGGTCAACAGTCACAGTTCCCTAGAGGTGGAGCACAATCCTCGTACCCCAAACAAAACAAGAGGGGCTACAGGGGAAACAGCAACAAAGGACGCGGCAAAGGAGGCAACAATTCACGCTCCTCTGCCACAAGCAGCCAGTGACTCTCTGTCACTGCCCCCCGACCACTTAACACCTGTCGGGGGGAGAATACAGCAGTTCCTGCCCGTCTGGATCAACATCACCACAGACAGGTGGGTGCGACAGCTTATCCAGTACGGTTATTGTCTAGAGTTAAAATCCACTCCACCCAACATTCCACCAAGGCAAAGACCTATGTCCGCAGAGCACTTGCACTTATTGCAGCAGGAAGTGTTGGTGATGCTGCAAAAAGGGGCAATCGAGCTCGTGCCAGTGGGGGAGGAAGGCACAGGGGTTTATTCCCTGTACTTCCTCATTCCAAAGAAGGACGGATCTCTCAGACCAATTCTGGATCTCCGTCCCCTCAATCTGTACATACTGTCAGAGCATTTCCACATGCTTACACTGCAACAGATTCTTCCTATGTTAAACAAAGGAGACTTCTTAGCAACCTTAGATCTCAAGGATGCTTATTTCCACATTCCGCTACATCCGTCCCACAGAAAGTACCTCAGGTTCACTATCCAGGGCACGCATTATCAGTTCAAAGTCCTACCCTTCGGAGTCACAACTGCCCCAAGGGTGTTTACCAAGTGTCTGGCGACAGTAGCAGCGCACCTCAGGAGGCAGAACATCCATGTCTACCCCTACCTCGACGACTGGCTCGTTCAAGCCAGGTCGGAACAGCAGTGCGCCGCGGACATGTCGACTACCATTCACCTCCTTCACGACCTGGGTTTCTCGTTGAATTACCCAAAATCACACCTTCAGCCGGCACATGTCCGGCAGTTTCTGGGTGCAACAATCAATACCCTGACGGCCAAGGCGCAACCAAACCAGGTCAGGGTAGACGGCATACAGTCTTTAATCCAAAAGTTCAGACCGGGACACTCACTTCCAGCAAGAGTGTTCATGCAGTTGATAGGCATGATGGCCTCCTGCATCTTCATAGTCCCTCACGCACGGTTGCATATGCGCCCGCTCCAGGAGTGCTTAGCAAATCAGTGGACACAGGCTCAGGGACAATTAACAGACCTAGTGTTGGTTACCAGTCGGGCATACAACTCTCTTCATTGGTGGACTCCACACAACCTTTGCAAGGGCCGACTGTTCCAGGAGCCAGTGCCACAGGTTATCCTGACAACGGACGCATCTCTCCAGGGATGGGGAGCTCATCTGCTCACTTACACGGTGCAGGGACTATGGACGACGCAGCAGCAGAAGATGCACATCAACTATCTAGAACTGATGGCGATCTTCATGGCACTCAAGTCCTTCATTGTACATCTGTGCAACAAGGTGGTGTTAGTCCGGACGGACAACATGACCGCGATGTACTACATCCAAAAGCAGGGAGGCACCCACTCACCACAGCTGTCTCACCTGGCTCAGAGCATGTGGAAGTGGGCCATTCAGAGGAACATCTTCCTCATGGCAGAACACCTCCCAGGGAAGGACAATCAGATGGCGGATCTGCTCAGCAGATACAGTCATCAAATGCACGAGTGGGAGATACATCCATCGGTACTCCAGCCGTACTTCCAAAGGTGGGGTCGTCCAGACATAGACCTGTTCGCCACAAGGGAGAACGCAAAATGCCAAAGCTTCGCCGCCAGGTTCCCACACCCCCAATCGCAGGGCAATGCGATATGGATGAACTGGTCAGGCAAATTTGCTTACGCTTTTCCCCCGACACCTCTGATACCACTGGTGGCGAGAAAACTAAGGCAACACTCGATGACACTCATCCTAGTTGCTCCAACGTGGGCGCGCCAAGCCTGGTACACCACGTTCCTCGAACTCTCAGTGGTGCCGCATCAAAGACTGCGCCTCACGCCCAGACTTCTGACGCAGAACCATGGAGAAATTCAGCATCCAGATCCGCAACAGCTCAACCTAGCGATCTGGCTCCTGAAGTCTTAGAGTTTGGATACCTCAACCTACCTCCTGAATGCATGAACATCATCAAGGAGGCGAGGAAGCCGTCAACCAGGGCATGCTATGCCGCAAAATGGAAACGTTTTGTCATTTACTGTGCAGACAATGACATAAACCCGCTAGATGCATCTATCCCTAACATCATTTGCTATCTGTTACACCTTTATAAGTGCAAGCTAGCGTTCACTTCTATTCGGATACATCTATCCGCCATCGCAGCTTACCTTCAAAATAGGCAGCACCTCTCGGTCTTCAGGGTGCCTGCCATTAAAGCGTTTCTTGAAGGTCTGAAACGAGTCATTCCCCCAAGAACACCGCCAGCTCCGGTGTGGAACCTCAATGTGGTCCTCACCAGACTGATGGGACCACCATTTGAGCCAATGCACTCGTGTGAACTGCAGTTCCTAACGTGGAAAGTTGCTTTCCTAATTGCCATTACGTCACTAAGGCGTGTTAGTGAGCTGCAAGCGCTCACAATACAAGAGCCTTTCATTCAGATTCATCCAAATAGGGTAGTGCTACGTACTAACCCCAAATTCCTTCCAAAGGTGGTGTCACATTTTCATCTCAACCAAACTATCGATTTGCCGGCATTCTTCCAGAACCCACAAACGGTGGCAGAAAGAATGCTCCATACGTTAGACGTACGGAGGGCATTGATGTACTACATAGACAGGACACAACACTTTAGGAAGACGAAACAACTCTTTGTTGCCTTCTCACCACAACACAAAGGCAACCCAATTTCCAAAGCTGGAATAGCCAGATGGATTGTTAAGTGCATTCAAATCTGTTATCATAAAGCCAAGCGCACTTTAACAATACCCCCAAAAGCACACTCCACACGCAAGTTGGGGGCATCCATGGCTTTCCTAGGAAACATTCCTCTAGAGGACATTTGCAGAGCAGCCACGTGGATTACACCACATACCTTTACAAAACACTACTGTGTTGATGTACATTCCAAACAGCAAGCGGCTGTAGGGCAGGCTGTTCTCAAGACACTTTTTCAGGTTTCTGCAGCTGGCACGGGCAACCGCCGCTGATGGAGGGACTGCTATGTATTCTATGCTAAGATATGAATTTAGCAGCCCACATGCCTCGAACTGAATATGCTACTTACCAGTATGCATCTGTTCTTGGCATGTAGGGCTGCTAACATTCATATCGCCCACCCTCCTCCCCGGTGCCTGTCGCAGCTGCAGATATACTATTGTATTCAATCATTAGCATGGACATCCTTTACACTTTTCACTCCATCCTCTGCCACAATGGCGAAAAACAATCTGGGGATGGAGCCGATGCCCATGCGCACTGTAGTCCAGGGGAGGAGCCACCCATCTCAGGATACTTCGAAGACTCTTCCAGGACAACAATGTGCGATCATCCGGACCCAACACTAGGTGGCGATCTAATGCTAAGATATGAATGTTAGCAGCCCTACATGCCAAGAACAGATGCATACTGGTAAGTAGCATATTCATTTACCGCAGCGGCCCATTGCATTCTGAGGGGCTGGTGCTTCTCCCCACGGCTTGGGCGGCCGTGTAAATGTTTTCCTACAAAATGCCCCAACGCTTGGGAGAGCACACCACTGTTCGCCTCCCATCCAGAATAAGATTTTCACTCGCCCCCACCTTCCAGTATGTACTATTAACTGCCAACGTGTTTCAAGTCTATAACTACCTACTGGAGACTGCCAGTAATGTTATATATACGTGTGTGTATATATATATATATATATATATATATATATACATATGTATATATATACACATATGTATGATTATTTACATATATGTGTATATATACATATATGTGTGTGTATATATATATATATATAATTTCCAAAGTCCGCACTCAAGACGCTGACTGCGGCCCCTCGGGAGGTGGCACCAATGCCGGCCGAGCAAGCCGGTAAATACAATTGTAAAGTTCCAAACTTAAGCAGTGCTCTCAGTCCGCAAAACAACACGACACCGCTGTAATCTCCAAGGGTGTTTATTTCGCTAACAACATGTTTCGGCTGCGGACAGCCTTGTTCACGTTAGTTTGAAAAGCAGTTTCCGTGGTAAATAAAGTGTCCGGAAATGTAAACATAGAAACGGGACTTGAATACCACATACCATGATTTGCATGATTAAACAATTAAACGGAACATAATTTCCACAGAAATTCGATTTCCTGTACCAGGCATTGTAAATAATTAATGTACGTGTTCTAATACAAAATTTGACTAATTCGTACATTATTGAAAATTGTATTCACAAAATATCAGGAATGCATTGGTGTCCCACTGATATTCGTACAATGTTAATAATCAATGATTCAAACATAAAGCGTTGTCAAACATGCCCTGAATAAACGATAAAGCCGCCGCCGCCATGAGTGTAGTTTAACAAAGGCGGCGCAGGACTACAGGTTGCTATGACAACGTTCCATTTGCGTGAAGTTCGTGTAAGAACACATCCTCGGTATGGATAAACCAAAGTTAGAACACAAATGAAAAAGCTGCAATAAGTGTGTGCCTGTGGAGACATGCCCTGAGGATACAGATGATAACATATCGTGCAATGAACAAAACAACACTTGACAGTTCTAAATATCGCTGCCATATTTGAGGTTATTTTTAGACAGCATAAGCATAATGTAGCATGGATGTCTAGCTGGCTTACACTGTCACATGAACACAGACCCAATGCGGTGTATCGTTGTGGTTACCACAAGGAGTCAACAGGGTCACATATCCATTGCAAAGTTAGCACGTTCCACTGTGTAGGACGGTAATACACACAAATAAAGGAGGTTATGCATAGAGTGTAGTCTATGTGTGTAAAGCAGCAAGTGTACTATGTTGGCAAAAATACCATAACACAACAAATCGGGCAATGACAAATGATCCCAAATGGAAACCCAAAGGTCCTGGTCAAAGGTATCAAGTCCAAAGTAGAAGGTTGCCCCCCACATCGGGGCCTACCGCGCTGAGAGAAACTGCCCAGATGTCAAGGTGAAGTGAAGTGATTACGTGCTCACAAAAGATGAAAGTCTGTTTTCATAAAACAGGACATATAAGATGAGTGAGGTGATGACAAGATCCCGTGTGGAAGTCAATCTATAGAAAACATGAGAGGACAGAAATGAGTGCTCAACATGTGTATAAAATTCACTAAGAACATCTTGAAAATAAACAGTGCATACAAGGATCAGGAAGAAGTAAATGAATACTGAAAGCATAAACAATGTAGCTAAAACAGTATCAGCATAACATAGTTACTCTTTGAGATGAACTGCTAGCTCCTCATCCTGATTCAATCCCCCTAGGGCCTTAGTTTGAAATTCAATTATGTATTTGGACTCTTTTTGTCATAGTTTAAGGGTCCTGTCACCCCCCCCCGGGGGTTTATTTCCATGTGTTCCAATACATGAAAACTCATTTGGGCTGGATTGGAGAAGTGCTTTTCAGCAAAGTGTCTCGCTACAGGATATTTTTCATTGTTATTGACGATGGCTCGGTAGTGCTCAAGTACTCGATTTTTGGCTTGTTTAGTGCTGCTGCCTATGTACCACAGACCACATGGGCACACAATTGCATAGATAACAAAAATTGTGCTGCATGTAAGAAATTGAGTCAGTTTTTTGCTTATCCCATTGTATACTACAGTTTTTTATGGGTACTGTATCTACACGCCTTGCAGTGACCGCAAGGAAAGAAACCTGCCAGACCTAGGTTCTGTGTTTTGGGATAGATAGTGATGTCGCTTTTGACCAACATATCACGTAAGGACCTTCCTTTTCTATATGTGATAAGAGGCCGGTTAGATAAATCCTTGCCAATCACATTGTCTGCAGTAAGGATGTTCCAATTTTGTGATACAATTCTATGAATCTGCTTGGATTCAGTATTGTACGTGAGGATGAGACGTGTTTGTTCATCCTCACTGATGGTATCAATCTCTTTGTCATCTAAGGTATCTGACCTGGGTATGCCATCCGCTCGGGATTTAGCTTTTTTTATAACCCATGCTGGATAACCTCTGTCTTTAAATCTGGTCATCATTTCACGACTGACCTGTTCATATGCCTTGTCAGTGCTGCAGTTCCTTTTCGCCCTGAGCAGCTCTCCGAAGGGAATGCTCCACTTGAGAGTCTCCGGATGGCTGCTCAGGGCATGCAGCACGCTGTTACCTGCGGTAGCTTTTCTAAACAGGCAGGTCTGGAGTTTACCGTTGATTACCTCAATTTTGACATCTAGATATTCTGCGGTACTATTGCTGATGTTACTCGTGAGCACAATGTTCAGATCATTTGTATTAAGTCTATTTACAAAGTTATTCGCCATCTCAGGGGACCCACTCCAGATTACAAAAAGGTCGTCAATATACCGCCACCACGTGTCGACATATTGCCAAAATGTTCTCAAATTGGGATCTGAGTGGATGCTTTGCTCCCAGTGCCCCAAAAAAAGGTTCGCAAAACTGAGAGCAAAGCATGAACCCATCACAGTCCCAGTTGTTTGTCTGTACATGACACCATCAAAGACAAAATAGTTGTTGCAAAGACAATATGACATCATGTCCACTAGCATTTTACTATGTTCTCTAAAACGCAGAGGACGCCCTGCCAGGAAACTGGCACAGGCTTGTAAGCCCCGTTTATGGTCAATAATGGTGGACAATGATTGTACATCCATAGTGATTAGAAGGTTGTTCTCTTTCCATTGTACAGCTGATAGTTTTTTCAAAAAGTTCTTTGTGTCTTTTATGTAACTAGGAAGTCTTTTATGTAACTAGGAAGTTCGTGTACCCAGTCTCTAAGAAAAAAATCAACATATTTGGATGTGTGTTCAGAAACACATCCTCTTGAGGACACGATGGGTCTCCCTGGTGGATTGGCTGTATCCTTGTGGAGCTTGGGAAGGAGGTACAGCACTGGGAGTATGGGATGATCGTTTTTGAGGTACCTAAATTCCTCCCACTCCAAGATACCTTGATCTTTCCATTCAGTAAGTTTGTCCCAGAGAGTGAGTATACTGTTGTTGTAGAGATCATAGGATGTGATAGTATAATATTTCTCATCCCCTAATTGTCTTAGTGCTTCTCTGTTATACATTTCGCGATCCATATTTACTATATTGCCTCCCTTATCCGCAGGGCGGATAACTATGGTTTTATCCTCCATAAGAGAGACAAGTGCTTTTCTTTCTTGTGGATTCAGATTTTGCTCCCTGGCAGCTCCTCTGCCTTTCTTGGTTCTCTGTGCACAAATTTGTTTGGTCAAACAGTCATGGAAAGTATCAAGATTATCATGGGGCATGTTGGGGATAAATGTGGACTTCGGTTTAAAACCTGATAGTGCACTATCATCTGTAACAAATGCAGCCTCATTCAGCATTTGGGTGGTGGAGCCCAAATCAGTTTCTTCTTCACTTACAGGCTGAGCCTGATCTAATGCTATAATGTTAATGATGATGTCCACATCACTAATAGAAAAGTTCTCATCTCTAGTAGTGGAAGTAGGTCTACCCCTACCATGATTGTTACTTAGTCTTTTGAGTTTATGCCACTTTTTCAGTTTAAGTTTGCGTATAAACTTAAAGATATCAATACGTGTTGCGCAAAACTCAAATGGCATAGAGGGACAAAACGAAAGACCCAAACTTAAAGTTGATTTTTCCAGGTATGACATTTTTCTTTTTGAAAGATTTATTACAGTTTTATTTACCAGTTCTTCGTCTATCATTGACCTCTCTTGGAGCGTGTGACGATATTTCTTGTGTCGCCTTTTGCCTTGTCTTTGTTCCCACCTCTGGAAAAGCCTCTTCCCCCGGTTGTTCCTCTGTTGCCTCTTCCTCGTGCTCGTCCTCTGCCCCTCGGGGTGTGTACCTCTGGTGCCGGAGTCTCCACTGCCGCCCGTCTGCTCCGGCGCAGGTGGCGGTATTCCTCAAAAAAATTCACCTTGGGGGGGCGTGCATCAGGTGCAGCTACTTCTTCAATTGATGCATCGGATTCCGTGCCACTAGATATAACGGAAGTTTCCACATTCTGTGGTGTAGAGATTGTGGAATTGGGTTTATTTTGATAAAGATGGTCATATTTTCGACTAAACGTTAAGATTCTGCCACTCTCGTAATCGTTGTAGTCACGATCCAACTTCCGCTCCTTTCTTGCTTTTATATCTTCTTCATAGTTTTTGAGGCGTGTTTTCATGGGGGTAATCATGTTGTTAGCTGTTTCTTCATCAACTTCAGATTTGATGCTTTCCATTAAATCATTGATTTGTTTTAGGAGTTCCTCTCGATCAATCCACGCATACTTTACCAATATTTCAAGGATGCGTTTTGAGCTTAAAGCGGAATTCTCTGACCAGTCTTTCAAGATGGCTGGGTTGGGTATTTCGTAGGTGGGTGTGGTAAAGATCCTTAAACCACGTGGAATCATGTCTTGGTCTATGTAGTTTTGGAGTGAAATAGCCTCCCACCATTTAGAGATCTCGTTCTTTTTCAATTTCTATAATTTGTCAATTTTTTCTTTTATAGTAGGTGGGGACTCTGTATTCTCTTCCTTTGGTTGTCCTGCCCCTTTCTTGCGTCTTGTGAAAAGGGCCTGTGCTGCAGCTCTTCTTGCTTCTTCCTCTTCCATCGTTTGTTTGCACCCCTTGGAGCTGATATGAATATAGGGCTTGTGTTGAAAATTGCAGTCCCTTCAAACAATATGAAGTTCCTCCTGCGCAAGAAACTACTCCTCACAGTGCAGAATGCCAACCTAGCTGGGTAGCTGAAGATGTAAGATGCACAATCCTCTGAGTGGTGGCTTTTTGTTGCACGTTGTAGAATCACATAAGACTTGGACTCTCTTCGGAACGGTCGCTCACCCTTGCCCCTCCTCACTCACAGCTGCATCACTCCACGATACCGCGTTGCTGATTTCTTCAATTTCGTGCTCTGGGTAACATCTTACTGTAGCGCTGCTTTACATAGAATAATAGCGCTGTGTATCCTCCAATTGTACAATTGTAGCGCTGTGCGACAGAGAATTGTAGCGCCTTTGTAGCATCCATTTGTAGCGCTGTCTTATATAGAATCGCTACGCTGTGCATCATCCTATTGTAGCGCCGTTTTTACATAGCATAGTAGCGCTGTGTAGCCTTCACTTATAGCGCTGTGTAACATTCATATTTAGCGCGGTTTAGCAGTGAATTGCAGCGCCGCAGCTTTGATTGGTTTCATCAGCGCGACCTCGCTCAGGCAGCTGCGCTCATTTCTCCAGTGTTCTTGTTCATGTACTGATCTCTAAGAACTCGCATTTGTTGTCCCTGTCTGGCTTTCCCCTTTGACCCTCCATTTTGTTGTTGGGATCCCCTGACCCGCCCCTCACCCACACTACCGCCTCCCTGCTGCCCCTCCCACCCACGTTTACCGAGCCTTCCATTCCCCTGGCCAAACTGTGACCACCTGGACTCTCTTCGGAACGGTCGCTCACCCTTGCCCCTCCTCACTCACAGCTGCATCACTCCACGATACCGCGTTGCTGATTTCTTCAATTTCGTGCTCTGGGTAACATCTTACTGTAGCGCTGCTTTACATAGAATAATAGCGCTGTGTATCCTCCAATTGTACAATTGTAGCGCTGTGCGACAGAGAATTGTAGCGCCTTTGTAGCATCCATTTGTAGCGCTGTCTTATATAGAATCGCTACGCTGTGCATCATCCTATTGTAGCGCCGTTTTTACATAGCATAGTAGCGCTGTGTAGCCTTCACTTATAGCGCTGTGTAACATTCATATTTAGCGCGGTTTAGCAGTGAATTGCAGCGCCGCAGCTTTGATTGGTTTCATCAGCGCGACCTCGCTCAGGCAGCTGCGCTCATTTCTCCAGTGTTCTTGTTCATGTACTGATCTCTAAGAACTCGCATTTGTTGTCCCTGTCTGGCTTTCCCCTTTGACCCTCCATTTTGTTGTTGGGATCCCCTGACCCGCCCCTCACCCACACTACCGCCTCCCTGCTGCCCCTCCCACGCTCCGCCCCCTCCACTGTCCATTTATGTCAGATGGTCCCACGCGCAGCGTCCACGCGCTACGGACACGCCGAAGGTACGCCAAAGGTAAGCCCGTCTGCGCCTGGACCGCGCCCAGCGCCAGACCCCCTGCCCCTCGCGCTGCCCAGCCCCCCCGCATTACCTATGATGCCGCCACCCTCCTAGCCCTTAACCCCGGTCGCGCCCCCAACTGCGTCCAAGCCGCTCCCAGACACACCCATGGACCTTTCTCCTGCTACTCCTGCAAATTCAGCGGCACCGACAACATCTCTGATACGACTACTCCACAGACTCCCGACCCCAACCACCTACAATGCATCCTTCTCAACACCCGCTCGGTGCACAGACACGCCATTGACCTATGGAACCTTCTAGACACCTTCTCTCCAGACGTCGCATTCCTTACGGAAACATGGATGAACGCTTCCTCCGCACCAGACATCACCATTGCCATCCCTGAAGACTATAAGATCACTCGCAAAGACCGTACCAGCCACACAGGAGGAGGAATCGCTATCGTCCACAAGAAATCTATCCGCATCTCAACCAGCTCTGACACCAACCTCGCCAACTCCGAACACCTTCACTTCCAGATCCACATCGACCCCAAAACCACTCTCAGAGGCACCCTCCTCTACAGACCACCAGGACCCCGCGCAAAATTCAGTGAAGACATCACGGACTTCATCTCTCCACACGCGCTCCCCTCCAAAGACTACATCCTTCTGGGAGACCTCAACTTTCACCTCGAAAAGATAAACGACCACAACACCGCCACCCTCGTGGACAACCTCGCCAACCTTGGACTTAAACAACTGGTCACTTCCCCCACCCACATCGCAGGCCACACACTCGACCCCATCTTCACTTCCAGCAATCATGTCTCCTTCAGCCACACTACGGACCTCCTATGGACCGACCACAGCTGCGTTCACTTCACCTACAACAAGCCGAAACCCATCAACCACCCCCAACCTACCCTGCAAAGAAACTGGAAGAAAATCACCACGGAACAAATCTCCGCATCGCTCCTTCGAAACTCCCCAGCCCTCTCTTCTAACGCCAACGAAGCCGCAGCCAGCCTCACCCTATGGCTATCCAACACCGCCGACATCCTAGCACCACTGAAAAAACGTCAAAGCAAACCTGGCAGCAAGAAGGCCTCTTGGTTCAACGATGATCTTAAGAAATCCAAGAAACTCTGCCGCTCCCTCGAAAAAGCCTGGAAAAAAGACCCATCCACCAGCACCAAGGACGCCTTCAAAAGCGCCACCCGCACTCACCACCAACTGATCCGAAAAGCCAAGAAAACAGCATTCAAGGATCGACTTGACAACAACGCCCACAACAGCAAGGAACTTTTCAACATCGTCAAGGAATTTTCCAACCCCTCGGCCAACTCCAACGACATCACCCCCTCTCAAACCCTCTGCGATTCCCTAGCCTCTTTTTTCCACAACAAGATTGCTGACATCCACAACAGCTTTGACAACCAACCCGGAAACCAACCCACCCCACCATCTGTTGACCATCCTCCCCCCGTAAACACCCTTAACGCCTGGAACCCAATCTCCACTGAGGAAACCATCCGCCTGATGAATTCCATCCACTCTGGATCCCCCACAGACCCATGCCCTCACCACATCTTCAACAAAGCAGACTCCGTCATAGCACCGCACCTCCGAGACGTCATTAACTGCTCCTTGATATCCGCGACCTTCCCAGAAGACTGGAAACACGCTGAACTCACCGCCCTTCTGAAAAAACCAACAGCGGACCCCACCGAACTCAAAAATTACCGCCCCATCTCGCTTCTTCCATTCCCGGCCAAAGTCATTGAGAAAGCCGTCAACAACCAGCTCGCCGCCTTCCTCGAAGCCAACAAAGCACTCGACCCCTCACAATCTGGCTTCCGAGCAAAACACAGCACTGAGACCGCCCTCATCGCAGCAACAGACGACATTCTAACTCTACTGGACAATGGAGACACAGTCGCCCTCATCCTCCTCGACCTCTCTGCAGCATTCGACAGTCTGCCACAGCACCCTTCTACAACGCCTCAATAACATCGGAATCCAAGGAAAAGCACTTGAATGGATCACCTCGTTCCTCACCGGAAGAACCCAGAGAGTCCGCCTACCACCATTTAAGTCCGAGGCCTCTGAAGTCATCTGCGGCGTGCCTCAAGGATCATCACTCAGCCCCACCCTCTTCAACGTATACATGAGCCCCCTCGCGGCCATCGCCCGCCAACACAACCTCAACATCATCTCTTACGCGGACGACACTCAACTGATCCTTTCTCTCACCAAGGACCCCAGCACCGCCAAAACTAACCTACACGAAGGAATGAAAGAAGTCGCCGAATGGATGAAACAAAGCCGTCTGAAACTGAACTCAGATAAAACAGAAGTCCTCATCTTAGGCACATCCCCCTCTGCTTGGGACGACTCCTGGTGGCCGGAAGCCCTCGGAAAAGCACCCATCCCGACAGACCACGCACGGAACCTTGGCGTCATCCTGGATTCTTCACTCTCAATGAACAGACAAGTCAGCGCCGTATCCTCTTCCTGCTTCAACATTCTTCGCATGCTCAGAAAAACATTTCGCTGGATCCCCTCCGAAACAAGGAAAACAGTCACCCACGCACTAGTCACGAGCCGACTGGACTACGGAAACACCCTCTACGCAGGTACCACCGCTAAACTCCAGAAGAAACTCCAACGAATCCAAAACGCCTCAGCCAGGCTCATATTAGACATCCCACGCAACGAACACATCTCCGGTCACCTTAAAGACCTCCACTGGCTCCCCGTCAATAAGAGGATCACTTTCCGACTGCTTACCCACGCACACAAATCACTCTACGACATCGGACCAGATTGCCTCAACTCTCGACTGTCCTTCTACACCCCCTCCCGCCAACTACGTTCTTCCAGCCTAGCCTTCGCCACTGTACCTCACATCAACAAGACCACCATGGGAGGCAGATCCTTTTCATACCTGGCTGCTAAAACATGGAACTCACTCCCCGCTTACCTTCGCCTCACCCAGAACCACCTAGCGTTCAGAAAGCAGCTTAAAACGTGGATATTTGACAAATAATCCTCCTCCCCTTCCTAAGCGCCTTGAAACCTGGGTATGTAGTGCGCTATACAAATTTTATGACTTGACTTGACTATGTGTTCTGCGGTGTCAGAATGCACAACCGCGTATATATGGGAGTTAGCCTAGTTACTGACAGGCTTTATGGGTAGTTTAAAAGGAAAACAGGACTCGAGCAACCAGAATCGAGGTCCGCGCAGCAAATGCCCCAGCAGGAGCGGCGACAGACGCCGAAAGGAGACTGCCCCTCCCCCCCGTATGGCAAAATGCGGCGGCCCCCAGGCTAGCGCTCTTACCTGTACCTTCGGTGTACCCGTGCAGTTACCAAGGCAGCTGCTGGATGCGCCGGTCCAGTGTCAGCGTAAACGAATAATTTCCAAAGTCCGCTCTCAAGACGCTGACTGCGGCCCCTCGGGAGGTGGCACCAATGCCGGCCGAGCAAGCCGGTAAATCCAATTGTAAAGTTCCAAACTTAAGCAGTGCTCTCAGTCCGCAAAACAACACGACACCGCTGTAATCTCCAAGGGTGTTTATTTCACTAACAACATGTTTCGGCTGCGGACAGCCTTGTTCACGTTAGTTTGAAAAGCAGTTTCTGTGGTAAATAAAGTGTCCGGAAATGTAAACATAGAAACAGGACTTGAATACCACATACCATGATTTGCATGATTAAACAATTAAACGGAACATAATTTCCACAGAAATTCGATTTCCTGTACCAGGCATTGTAAATAATTAATGTACGTGTTCTAATACAAAATTTGACTAATTCGTACATTATTGAAAATTGTGTTCACAAAATATCAGGAATGCTTTGGTGTCCCACTGATATTCGTACAATGTTAATGATCAATGATTCAAACATAAAGCGTTGTCAAACATGCCCTGAATAAACGATAACGACACGACACGTACATTAATCCCCATGACTCCACGACACGTCCACAAAGGGAGCTGCATGTCAGCAGCTCCCCTTGTGGAAAAGCAATGACGGATCCCGCTGGACGCGGGGAGCCGGAGGGCCCATGGTCAACATGGTCCCCAAAGGATAGGGCCGGCCTCGTGGGATGGGGTTCCCGGGGGCCAGAAGAGACCCGGGAGGGAGGCAACGCAGCCCCCCTCCCCATAAAAAAAAAGAAAGGCAGGCCGGCACCAGGGGATGGGGTCCCCAGGGCCATAATTGGCCTGAGGAGGGGGGACACGCGGCCCCCCTCCGAAAAAAAAAGCAATGGCCAGTCCCCGGGGCCAGAAGTGACCCGGGAGGGGGGCCATGTGGCCCTCCTTCCAAAGAATAAAATAAAAATAAATAAACAAAATACACGCGATCGTGCCTAGGCCCCGCCCCCTCCAAGCAACACTCTGCAAACGCGCCCTGTGGCGCGTTTTAAGTTGAGGAATTAATTCCCCTACAATACTGTGGGTCCCTGGGGGCCAACTAGCCCACCAGGTACCTCCAGTAAGCGCCACAGGGCTGCGTTGCAGAGAAGTGGTCCAGGCCATGCCCCTTTTCACACCTTTCTGCAACGCAGCTCTGTGGCGCTTACTGGAGGTACCTGGTGGGCTAGTTGGACCCCAGGGACCCTCAGGGTTCAAGGGGACTTAATCCCTCAACTTAGAACGTGCCACGGGGCACGTTTGCACAGTGGTGAAGGGAGGGGGATGGTCCTGAGGTGACGTGTGCAAACACGCCCTGTGGCGCGTTTTAAGTTGGGAATTAATTCCCCTCAATCCTGAGGGCCCCTGGGGGCCAACTAGCCTATAAGGTACCTCCAAAAAGCGCCAGAGGCCTGCGTTGCAGAGAGGTGGTCCAGGCCGTGCCCCTTTTTACACCTCTCTGCAACGCAGCTCTGTGGCGCTTACTGGAGGTACCTCATGGGCTAGTTGGACCCCCGGAACACTCAGGAGTCATGGGGACTTAATCTCCCAACTTAAAACGTGCCACGGTTAGAAATTAGCATTTAAAAAACCGTAGAAAATCACGGAAAAATCCAATGGACACGCCAATACCAGTAACAACATACCCATTCACTAATTCCAAGATCTACACACACATCCACTCATTCACTAAAAGTCCTATACAGTCACTCATACATGCACTCACTCATCATATGTACTCATACACCTATACATACAGTTACACACGCCACTAATCCATAGAATTACTCACACACATAGTCACACATGCAAAGAAAGTATCACACATTCATTTTCTTGCGTACACAGTTATACACACACCACCACACTTACTTCTACAGAAACTAACACATACTTACGCTCTTAAAGAATCACTTATAGAAACACATACTCATTTATACAGGTACTCTTCCAATCTCTCACTCTCACATATACTCACTTACATACACCATTACTCACATATACTAGTTTAAAACATATATGTAGTTAATCATAAAGACACTACTGAGACAGTCATTCACTCACCAACACACCCATACACACACTCATCCACCCATACAGTCCTGATCACATGCGGTCTTCAACACATACAAACAGTGACTCCCTCATTCATGCATCTATGCACAAAGTTATACCCCCAACGAACCACTCAGACACTCCTACTGATACAAAAAAAACTAATAACCCATATAGACACTCATGTAGCTACTCACCAACCCATGCTGCCACTTATACACAAAGTGAGAAACTGATACATATATTTACACATTAAAAGATTACTCACTAACGCATGTATTCACTAAGATACACTTAGTCAGTTATACAATCAGTTTCACACAAACAAAATCATCCATTTAGACACTTATATACCCACTCATTCTTCCATCGACCTCGACATATACAAATATAAAACATATTTAAATTTCACAAAAACACACATTCACTGGATGATGTCATGAGTGATGTCATGAGTGATGTCATGAGTGATGTCACTGACCATGTCATGAGTGATGTAATATGTGACGTCATCAGCAGTGCATTGCGGGGGCGCGAGTTATAGGTAGCTGAACTAACTATAACGGGGGAATTTTTATGGTTTTGTACGAGTGAAATGTCCAACTAACTATAACGACCTTGAAACCTATGGTTTTTTCAGTGAACATATATATGTATATATTAGGGCAAGGGCGTTTTTAGGTTTAAGGGATGGAAGAGGGTATCGGATGGCAAGGGTATGTTTAGGGTTTAGAGTGGGTGAAGGTTTTTGGGTTGGAAGGGTATTTATAGGGATTAGGGTGGATGGGATTTTGGGTGGCAAGGGTAATTTTAGGGTTTAGGATGGGTAAGAGTATTTGGGTGGCATGACCATTGTTAGGGTTTTTTGGTGGCATGGGTGTTTTTAGGTTTTAGGGTGGGTAAGGTATTTGGTTGGCAAGGGTATTTCTACCGTTTAGGGTAGGCAGAGGTATTTGGGTGGCAATGGTGTTTAAAAGATGGGTGGGGTGTTCGGGTGGCAAGGGTATTTGTAGAGTTTAGGGTGGGTTAGGGTATTTGGGTGGCAAGGGTGTTTTTAGGATTGGTAGGGGTATTTGGGTGGCAAGGGTGATTCTAGGGTTTCGGGAGGTTGAGTTTAGGGATTGGGTCAATAAGGCAATAATATTTTGATATATATATATATATATTTTGATATATATATATATATATATATATATATATATATATATATATATATATATATATATCCGTCACAAAGTTTGCCTGTGAAAGTGAGGACACCAGGCAGATGAGTTCTGTATATTGCTCTTTATTCCTCAGAAGCACACACAGGGAACGGCAATGTAGCTTCACCCCTCCGACGCGTTTCGTGCTCGAGAAGCACTTAATCATGGAATGCTAGGGTTGTGGTGATTGAAACCAGCTTGATTCGCTTGGATATTTGGCGGCCTGCCTGAGCCGCGGGAAGGACCCTGCTACGCGTTGCGCAGTCCTGCTGGGATGTCACATGGCGTTCGAGCATTGGGGCAGATGAGTGCCTTCCGTCAGATTAAGTGGCAGCACTGAGCACGGCCATCCATTTGCAGACCCACTTGGGATTTGAGACACATTTAGTGGGTGTTTGAACTCAGCATCTTACCTCAAGAATAATGCCTGCACTACGATGACCAGCAAGCCTCAGGAGAGGCGCCGCCCAGGGGCGGAGTAACAGTGGTCATCTGGTGGTAGCGAATCAAGCTGGTTTCATTCACCACAACCCCAGCATTCCATGATTAAGTGCTTCTCGAGCACGAAACGCGTCGGAGGGGTGAAGCTACATTGCCGTGGTTGCCGTTCCCTGTGTGTGCTTCTGAGGAATAAAGAGCAATATACAGAACTCATCTGCTTGGTGTCCTCCCTTTCACAGGCAAACCTTGTGATGGATATATATATATATATATATGCATATATATATATATATATATATACACACACATGTATGCGTGCATATACATATATATATATATATTTTTATATATATATATATATATAAATCCAATAGCACGATCTCGAACCTCCAACCAGTGGCGAACAAAGACCAGCGAGTCCCAAAATAAGGCAAAGATGTTTTTTATTGCATAAGTCTCAGAAAGTGCGCAGCGGACTGACGCGTTTCGGGCGGATGCCCTTGATCACAGTGAAATGCAATGGTGAACGCCTTATTCTTAAATGCTGTGAATAACACCATGTGATTAATGAAAATAGACAACATACTTCAAAGTCGAAGTCATTCCCACTATGAACAATAAAAAGGTCCTTTGTAGTGTGAATTCTTGATACAGTAATTCCATGTTTGTCTTTCGTATCTTTGCATAAAACTGAATAAATTCATTGGTATTGTTCTATCTGCATAAATGCAATGATGTGAATACCACCCTCGAATATTTTTGACCCAATAACGACAGTACATGATATTATAAATACATTGTAACAAAGCAGCATGATTGGATGTGCAAAATGTCGCATTTGTAGAACATAAATAGATAAAATGCATAATAAAACGGCATGTGTTAAAAAGTAATATTGTGAATACTTAAACACATTTTGTTATCAAAAATTACTCTAAAAGCCATTTTTTCCAAAGTTGGAATGTGCAAATATCGCAATGTAAACTAATTAATGCATTTGATGACTGTCATATGTTATGGGTTAAATGATTATTGGGGACATCTATAGTGGATGGCAACCCCACAATTTAATAGAAAAAAAAGGGGGGGAGAAAAAATTAATTAAATAAAGGAGGGTGGTAATGCAAAACCAAGATATATATATAAAGGCTTCATACTTATCTGCGAAATACTTACTTTTTGGTTGTAAAGGCAAGTGTGGTAAAATTGTGGGTGGGAATGGTATATGCCTTTTAACAGACGCATTGTAAAGTCACGCGTGGTAAAGGCATGCGTGGTTCTGTCATACAACCACATACAAGAAATCTAAATGGAAGGTATGTCCATAGTGTACTCTTGACAATCTGGCGTGGTTCTGACCCTTCTGGACCTATGCTGAGCACCCTGATCTGGAGCCTGATTGAAAGATTGACAGGTGGGGACATTACGTCTGCCACCCCGACTGGCTTCCGTCTGCTATGTTTAACGATCTCCACCAACCCAGCGGTGATATCTGTGCTCCCAGAGGAACTGCTGCCAGGATACTTCTTCTAACGCCAATGTAAGCTTGGTCGATGTCTTTCAGGAGGCCATGCACCAAACTGTTATTTTTTTCTTTCAAAACCAACTGCCAAAGCTGGAGTTTGTTATTGAAACACAAAAAACGAATGACCCTCACACCCTCTTGAGTTCCTTCTGTCGCCCATCAGGATGTCTGATGGTGGATCCTGCGGGAGCACAGCCGACGGCGTAAAGTTGCTCTCCGACTATTAATAAATAAGGCATGTGACCTAAGGGTTTCACGGACAGGTACTTACCCCGCACATTTGTGGCAAAGTACCCTGACCGCTAAGCTCCAAATCAGACCCTTAGCCCTTTAATGTAAAATCATGTGAACAGACATCCTGCGTAAATAAAAACCGATCTGAGAATCAGTGTGTGTTTTTTCACCTCCATTTATCAATATGGGAGGCACAGTGCTTAAATGGTTTGCTTCCTTCCTCTCTGATAGATCCCAAATGATCAAAATAGCGAACAGTCTTTCATCTCCTTTGGCGGTAGGTCAAGGTGTCCCTTAAGGCTCTAAACTTGCACCCACTTTGTTCAACCTCTATATGGAACCATTTGGAAATCTCCTAAGTAAATCTGGGATCCTCTATCAACTTTATGCGGACGACACTCCTACCTTAAGGTGTCCTCCACACACTATCTCTCCATCTTAAACTCTACTCTCTACTCCATTCAAAACTGGATGTTAACTCATTCTGAATCCCTCAAACTGAATTCCGCCTCCTATCCTCCTCACTCTCTCCTCCTTCCGGTTCAATCATGGATGTATCAGATGAATCTACTTAACAATAAACCCATCATTGTCGACCGCGCAAACTCCCTTGGTGTCATACTCGACAAAAGACTCAATCTACTCTCCCACATCAATTCCATTGCAAAGTCTGCTCAATACTAACTTCGCCTTCTTTGGGTGATTCGACGCTTCTTCCCGGAGCAAGACCTAAAAACCCTGGTCCAATCGCTGGTTCTCTCTAGATTGGACTACTGCAGTTCTCTTCTTACTGGCCTCCCCAAATCCCACCTGTCCCCCCATAAATCTGTTCTGCAGTCAGCAGCTTGTTTCATATATGGGGCCAAAAGAAGCGACCACATCACACCCATTTTATCTTCCCTCCGTTGGCTTCCAATCGAGGCAAGATCTATCTACAAGATTGCCTCTATCACCCACAAAGCCTTGCACTCCTCCTCTCCTTGCTACTTGGCGAATAAACTGAAACTCTCTAGAGCTCTAGACCATTACGTAATGCGGAAAATGTATTGCTTGAACCTCCCACTTTCAAAAAGGAAAGATCGATGGCCCAATCCTTTTCAGGCAATGCGGTGAGATTCTGGAACTCACTTCCGGACCACCACCACCTCTTTCCAGTCCTTCAAAACTGACCTCAAATTTCTCCTCCTTCAAAGACACTTCCAAACCTAATTCACACCCTCTCTATTCCCTCAAGGAAGTTCTTTCACTATAGGAAATGTTGTACTCCATGCCTATAGAAGTGCCTTCCTAGTGTGTTCTTGTGTTTTGAGTGACTGCCACTTATTGCAGTATTATACCTCTACTTGTATCTTGTATGCTTATGTAACATGCGCACTTGTCACTTTTTCCTCTTGTAACTTATCGTTTGCTACCTCTTCTTGTATCTTGTTTACTTTTGTTACATGCACAATTGTCACTTTTTCCTCATGTAACGTAACGTTTCCTTTTGTAATATACCACTTGTAATTTTCTCCTCATGTAACGTTAATAATAATGCCCAGCTAGAAGTGCCTGGCTATTTTCCTCAAAGTACAAGAGGCTGGGCGCCTGCTGCGTTCTAGTAAAGGGAGTGGATGAGATGATTTAGAAAGAGCAAACGGAACCCTTGGTCCAGATGACTCGACTCACCTTATAAGGTTTGAGCTAAGATGAAAGCACATTTTTCCAAGAAGACTGGCCAGGGACTACCCTGTAAGGAGAACCTTCCTTGCGGCTTGCCTGTCATGGATTTCTTGCCTTGCATGATCCCGGGGATGAGAACCCTGGGATAGAGCGGTTCAGGCGCTGGACTAACTACCCTTGAAGAACATTATAGCCCACCTCTCATTGACATTACCATGATAGCTACTGGAAGTTGGGCTACTGGGGGTGCTGCAGCAACCCCTAAATAAGCATTTGGGAGTTCTAAGAGTGAATGATCATTATGGAAGATATTCATTTTTCTTTTTATCTTAACCCATTCGTGGTGTGTTCAAAGACAGAGATCAAATGTCAGGCTATGTCTTCTGACAGATTGCTGCTTATTCTTTAAACAAGGAGATTGGTGTTCACTTTTCTTTCCAACTTCAAACTTAGAGCGTTTTGTCAGATGAACTATTTGAAAATCTTGCTGGGTACAAGAAAGTGTGAAAAGACAGAGTGTAGGATGGAAATACCTGCAAACAAACTGTACAAATATTTATAAATATATCAGCAATTCGAAAACCACAAAAGAAATTCTCACATTTTTGTAGTTCTGAAGTGTGATGAAATCACAGATTTTAATACAATCAAAACAAATCAAGACGCTTAGTGATATACAAATTAAAAATATTTGTTGAAACCCAATTTTCTCACATTATCGTGTGCGCACTATGGTATTATCAGTAAACCTGCACATTTGTACGAATTATGACAGCATTTAAATATAAAAATGTGCTGTCAGTAAAAGTATAGATTTGCAAAAATATTCTTCAAAAAGCATCACTGGCTACCACGCCCATACTACCCTCCTGCTGGATGGGTGTGGCTCCTTTGCTGTGCCTTAACAGGCAATGTCCACAGGACCTTGCATTTCTACTCCTCAACAACTACTGCAACACGTGAATCTTTCAGTCTCCTGTTCTGTCCTCAATGTGTTCTTGTGTTACACTTTTGTGACTTTGTAACCACTTGATGTTGTATTGTTCAACTATGACTCTTATGAGTCTCCTCATGTACCTAGCTAGCCCTATACTGAATGTCTACTATACTTGTTATCTATGTTGTGAACGTTTGCTGTTGTAAAGCTTTCTGACTCAGATGCACTGTATCGATTTGTTATTTTTGATGTGAACATTTACTGTTGTAAATCGCTCTGATACCTTTGGGTCTAGCTAGCGCTATTTAAAATTCTCAAAAAAATACATTAATCAAGGTGTGAAGCTTGAATTTGGCTATGACTTCAGTGATGTAACATTGATGGCAGCATACCCACTCTGAAAATTGTTCCTGCATCGCTGATTTCTGTTAGCTCTAAACCAAGCTATCTCTTCACTTTCGCCTGCCCAACCGTGCTAGGCCCAAACACTGTTAATTCAGCCAGATACCAACATCATACAAGCCATGGTGGCAAATGCAGGCAACGGGCTCCATACTTAGTAAGGCAAAAGACCTTTCAGTGCTATTTCTGCATCGCCAAGGCTGAAACAGTTCTTAAAGGCCCTCTTCCTGAGTTATAGGCTTTATCCACAGAGGAGGGCCTATGACGAGGGAGAAGGTCTTTACCCTCAATGTGGCCCAAGGCAGAAGGGCTACAATGCTATTAGAAAACTCCACCCACTAAGAATAGAACGCAGGATGCAAACGCCAGGCTGAGTAAATACTGTATTTTCCGGCGTATAAGACGACTTTTTAACCCTTTAAAATGTTCTCGAAAGTTGGGGGTCGTCTTATACGCCGGGTGCCAAATTTTACGGTATTTATTCATGCGTTTTTATATAGCGCGGATTTTACCCGAAAGTGTCAGACCGCTTCACAATAGGAAATGGTGCATTACAGGAGGAAAAAGTGACATGTGTGCAGTTTAAAAAAGCGTACAAAGTACAAGTACAGGTATAATATTGCAATAAATGGAGGGCACTCAAAAACAAGAACTAACGTTACGTAGGAAATGGTGGCACTGTGCAAGTATCAAAAGCAAACAAAAAGTAAGAGGTAGCAAACAGAACAAATGGCGCCTTGAATCCTACCTAGACTGCAGCTGCGCACGCGCCTCCAACCGCTTGCGGTGCATACTTTCCCAATTAAGTGCTGGCTCTTGCTACTTCCTGAGGTGGTTTGCTTTTGCGACTCCCGGCAAGCAAAAAAAAACATAACTCCGCTTTTAAACCTTGCCAGATCTAAGATCTGTTGTTCAAAGAAGGAAAGAATCAGGATCCCAATCCTTGAATTACTCACTAGATCCAGTGTATCAAAACATTTTGACCTTGGTGTCTTGTTCTGGCTAAGCACAACACTACTATTGTGCACCAAGACCTTTATGCCTGCAAGACAATGGCCACTATGTCATACAGATTGGGGAACAAATGAAAAAGTGACCATACTCCGGTTGATTAGGCATATTATGGCGCTGTGACCCAACACTGAGCCGCAAAACGTTACCGGTACCGTACGGTACATTACATCAGGCAAAAGTGACAATCGAACAAATGGCGCCGTAGAGGTATATTATTGCAATAAATGGAGGGCACTCAAACACAAGAACAAACATTACGTAGGCAATGGTGGCACTGTGCAAGTATCGAAAGCAAATAAAAAGTAAGAGGTAGCAAACAAAACAAATGGTGCCGTGAATCCTACCTAGACTGCAGCTGCACACGCGCCTCCAAACGCTTGCGATGCATACTTCCCCAATTAAGGCAGACGAGGCAGCAGGACGTCCAAAAGCATAACTACCAGCGCTAAAGCCCCTAAGATGGCGACCCCCACTGTGTTGCGCGTCTGACACGCGCTCCTCCACATGTGCTCACCTGGAAGTGGGGGTAGTCTTATACGGCGAGTATAGCACGAAACCTACATTTTATCAAGAAAAGTAGGGGGTCGTCTTATACGCCCAGTCGTCTTATACGCCATAAAATACTGTACCTATTTAAATTGAGGGCGGCACCTCTTGCTGTACTCTCATAAGTAATTTTTTATTGTACTGTTTGTTGTCACACTTTTTCACACTCACCCCAGTGCCACTTGTGAAGCACTGAACCTGGCACTTTAGGTAGAATGACATCCTTTTTGCCTGCATTCATTGCAGCATGCCACTCTCTGGAAGTGTCACCCAGCTGTTTCTATAGTCGTCTATTCCTCTTATTCTTCTTTCATTTGTTCTTTTTATAAAAAAGTTTTCATTCTTTTCTTTCATTCCTTCTTTCTCCACTTTTGCCTTGTTTTTCTATTTCTCTCTTTCCCACTTTCTTTTTTTCTTTATTTCACACTTATCTTTATTTATGCCACTTCTGATCGCTTACTTCCTCACTATTGTCTCTCTCTCTCTCTCTCTCTCTCTCTCTCTCTCTCTCACACACACACACACACACTCTCACTCTCTCTCACTTAATTTCTAGCTCGACAACTCAACCTGGCACCTTAGGTAGAATGACATTCTTTCTGCCCACATTCATGGCAGCAGGCCACTCTCTGGAAGTGTCACCCAGCTATTTTTGTAGTTGTACCTTCCTCTTTTTTCTACTTTCATTTGTCCTTTTTAAAACGTCTTAATGATTTTCTTTCATTCCTTCTTTCTCCACTTTTGGCTTGTTTTTCTATTTATCTCTTTCCCACTTTCTTTTTTTCTTTATTTCACACTTCTCTTTTTTATGCCTATTCTGATCGCTTACTTCCTCACTCTTGTCTGCCCCTCTCTCTTTCTCTCTCACACTCTCTCACACACTCTCACTTAATTGTTAGCCCTCCAACTTTCCCCTAATGAATACCTCTTTTCTTTTTCTCAGATCAAGTGTTTACCTTACTGGCCAAGACTGAACAGTACTAAAGAGTTTGGACCATATCTTGTAGAGAACGTGAAAGAACACACAACCATCGACTGCAAGACCCGACTTCTTCGGCTGTCACTGCTATATGACGTAAGTGTTCTTCCTGCCTCACTAAAGAAAGTACACCCTGTCTCTTGCTGAGATATTGTATCCATCGCTGAAAGAACCATCTACAATCCTGTGTCCAGGTCTGGAGATATCATCTGGAGTACAGTGTCCACTTCTGGAGACCTCATCTTGGTTTTTACAGTTCCAAAGGACATTTCAGTACATAAGCCACATCCGCAATATTGTTTTCAGTTTGGGGCTTCGTCTGGAGGTTTGTAGGCAGCACCCAAGTTGATATCTGGAGTACTGTGCCCACTTCTGGATGTCATATTTAGTGCAAGGTGATGGGGAAAAGTAGCTGGGACATCCTCTAGTGGACATGAAGGAGATCCTTTACCTTTTTATGTCCGCTTTGCTGCTCACTTCTTTGGATCCATCCTCAGATGAGCCTGCATCCTGGATGAAGCCTGTAGGCCAGTTTCGTCACGCCCTAGGTTATATTGAGATGTTATCCCACGCCATTTGATCTGAAGTGATTGGCAGTAGTTTTCCTGAAATTGATGATCCAGTTGCTCAGTGGATTCCGCGAGTCCATGGTTTCCAAGAGGGCTTCCAGATCGGGAGAGCAAGAAGCGTTAATTCAGCAAAGATTCTGTTGAATGTCTTCGCTCTGTGGGCAGATTCAAGTGTGTAAACCCCAAGTAGGGGTTAGTGAGTGCAGACAGAGAACCAGTGTTATTTTTTCTAAGTATGGCAGAATATAATTAACAAATTTTGATTTTGATTTTCAGATGGGACTGTTATTATGAGATGGTTGAATGATAAAGTAGTAATGTTTGGGAGGTCAGAGGAATGCTGAGAAAGTTATAAAGAGTTTTGTAGTTTGAAGATAAATCAAACTCAGAAAACAGCTTTAGCAATGTTTAATCAGTCACTTAGGGCACAACAATTGATGCGAGTACATATGGTATAAAAGTTGTACCATACCATCTGAGGGAGAATAGGAGATTACCGTCGAGTTTGCGGCTAAAGTCCTTTGGCGGCAGAGTTTTTCTACAGTGCAGTTGAAAATAAACCAGCTTTTTGTAAGTTGGGCTGTAGAAACATTCTGGACCTTTGGGTGGGATTCACATTTAAAAACAAACCCAAACCTAATTGTGCAGAAAGAAGTGTCCACCTGTAAAGGATTTCACAAGAGTTCTGTAAGAATTTGTTGGGTAATATATACTAAAGCTTAATAGTGCTTTGGGCTGTTTTACTGGTTACACCGGATTTGGGAAAGCCAATAGGCCTGTGATTCATTTGCCAATTCATGCAGCATGCACGCATTTGAGCGAGACGCAACAGAGGAAACCAGCAGGAATGGACAAAAGGAGCTTTAGTTCTAAAGTAGTTCCTCATGCAGTTCAATGCAGGCACTGTGGAGGAAGCTGCAGGATACACTCAAATCATTAGGTGAAAGATTAATACTCCATAGGGCCGATCTCACATGACTGTGGTCTGGGGTAAAACCCGACAGAAGCAAAGACAGGCCACTCTGGTCTCGCTTCGATGTCAGCACACAGTCGGTCAGTCAAGAATGCTTTATTCGGTTGCTTCATAAAACAATCATAAAAGCACAAAGAAAAGAAAATACATCATTACATGATTTACATTTTAAAAAGAGAAATGTACTTATCGTATCAAGTTAGAAAACGCAACAATTAATAATCTGATGATAAAAAATATCTATACATAGTATAAGCACATAAAGAATATCATCTTGATAATTTTATATAGACAAAGTGCCTAGTACATTATTAAGTTAAAACATTATTAAATTCACCTATATTAAATCCAGATTAAAGCTCTAAATAATCATAGAATTCCTGTCTCAAGACTTTCTTTAAGTAAGTCACTATTTTAAATGTGCTGTGTACATCTTCAAGCTGTTGTAATACAAATAGGGCGGGTCTGCATTGTCGAAGCCCAATCATTTTTAAAACCGGTACCAGGTAGAATCTCCTTAAAAAGGTATAAAATGTACAAAACAGTATGACATGGATGGTAGATTGGTTAGAGCTATTGTCACAGGGGCATAATTGGAGGTTTGAGGACCAGTCGTTCATTTTAGGCAAGGTGACTAGTCTGTGAAATACCTCCAACCTAAATCTTGTCAATAAAAATCTATCATAAACTCCGGGTACAAAAGTTAAATAGGGTTGGATGTTAAAAGTAGTTAAAATCAATTGATTGTGGAGTACAGTAGGTTTCAATATCTCTGATGACATTCGAATAGAATCCAACAAGAGTAGACCCTCCTTTCTCAATTCCTTCCTTGATATTTACTGAATAGACAGAGAGTTAGTGAAATATTCAAGGTGCCCAAGGTCTTTTAAGAAATTTGTGACAAATTTTATCCATGAATTTTCAAAACCCCTTCCAATTTTAAAGCATCTGAGAAGATTTCCCTGTTTAATTTTGCCTCTTCTTGGTCCATAATCTGTGCCAGAGAAGTACAGTTTCAAGCTTTATTAAATCAGAAATGAAGGGTAGTCCCAACTCTGCATGACATATGCAGGATGAGGTATTATTCGGGAGTGATAAAATATATCTCAAAAAAGAGTGTTCTATGCGTTGGATTGGGAGCATGTCAGGAAACCCCCAAATTCCTGTTCTGAGTATTGTGAATAAAACACACCTTGCCTTATAGATCTTAATAAGCTCTTCTGGTGGACTTTTTCCCAGCTTTGCAATCCTCATTTTAGGATCACCCCCCTCTGCATGCGACGACTCATGGTGGCCACCAGCCCTTGGCAGCGCGCCCAAACCAACGGACCACGCTCGCAACCTGGGATTCATTCTAGACTCCTCCCTCTCAATGACCAGACAAGTCAACACCATCTCGTCATCATGCTTCAACATCTTACGCATGCGCCAAAAGATCTTCCGATGGATCCCCACCGAAACAAGAAAGACGGTCACCCAAGCACTTGTCACAAGCCGACTGGACTACGGAAACACCCTATACGCCGGAACCACAGCCAAACTGCAGAAAAAACTCCAACGCATTCAGAACGCCTCCGCCCGACTCATCCTAGACATACCCCGCCACAATCACATCTCCGGTCACCTGAGAGACCTTCACTGGCTCCCCGTCAACAAGAGAATCAAGTTCAGTCTCCTCACCCACGCACACAAGGCCCTCTACGACCTAGGACCCAGTTACCTCAACACGCGCCTGACCTTTTACACCCCCACCCGTCAACTACGATCGTCCAATCAAGCCCTCGTCACGATTCCATGAATCCGAAGAGTCACCATGGGAGGAAGATCATTCTCCTACTTAGTGGCCAAAACTTGGAATTCTCTCCCCACCCACCTCCGCCTTACACAGAACCACCTCTCCTTCAGAAAACAACTCAAAATCTGGCTGTTTGATAAATAGCGAAACCCTCTCCCCCAAGCACCTTGAGACCCTCTGAGTGAGTAGTGCGCTATACAAATTTTGACTTGACTTGACTTGAAGGTGATCAGGGCAGACGCTGTCCTTAGGAGTACCAACTTTTTAGCTGTAACTGCCTGTACCCAAGTGTCATTATGGGCAAAAAGGATTCCCAAATAAGAGAACCTCTTAGTTGTCCCTATCTTCTGTCCTGCAACAAACATATCTTTAAATCTCTTAATTCCACGGCCACAGCGCATGATAAAGGTTTTGGATGAGTTTACTCTCAGGCCAAGATATTCCATACACAGAGAGAAACTGTCTAGGACCCTCTGCAAGCCAACCTGAGTGCGGGACATCAGCACAGCGTCATCTGCATATAGAAGTGCTGGTATTGGACATCCTGCCACGTATGGGAAATCTTTGTTGTCTTCAAGGAGGGCATCCCCCAGGCCATTAATATAAAGGTTAAAAAGAAACGGAGCCAGGACACATCCTTGCCTGACTCCGCTCTTAATCGAAAAAGTAGCAGAGCATTCCCCCTTCAAGCCACAGCGCACGCGTGCTTTGGCGTCATTGTAAGAACGCTTAAGAAAATTAATAATCTGAATCTCAACCCCCATGTCTTCTAAAATAGACCAGAGTTTACTGTGAATTGCGCAATCAAATGCAGCAGTGAGATCCACAAATGCTAAGAATAGATTCCCCTGTTTGGCCCTAGTGTATTTCCCTACCAGGATTGACAGATTTATCCCCTGCTATATCGTTCCAAGACCAGCACGAAAACCGTACTGCAGGTCGGACAGAACAGAGTTCTCCTCTGCCCAATCCTGCAAGCGTTCCAAAATTATTCTTCCTAATACTTTAGTTACACTATCAAGTAGAGAAATAGGCCTATAACATCCAGGGTCCTGTCTATCCCCTTTTTGAAAAAATAGGCACACAGCTAGTTGGGCCTAGGGTTTCACAAGAAAATCAAATCAAAACTACCACCAGCCTGCAACGTAAACTGTATTCTCTGTACCTAAAAAGTTCCCAGGCATTACAGATGTTGGTTAAGAAGCAAACTTACCTGGCAAGCTTATTTTTTTCCCCAACCAAGCTCTTAAGTCTCACATCCACACATTAATGTGTGGCCCAAAGGGTTTGCTACTTTGTAAGCAGTTTTCTGTTGTAAAATCTGGACCTGTTGTACGTAACATCCCCTCTTTCAGATAAGTTGGTCTTTGCCACATATGGTATTTAAGCCAGGCACTGCAATGGAGATCAAGATAGATATCAATTTATTTTAGGGCATTTTTAGATCTGCCTTGACCGAGAAGCCGTTGATGACCTCATGAGGCCAACAGAACAAGCGCTTTAATAAGCACTACGCTAGAGGGCTTCGGCTCCTCCTACATGTTGATTCTGTTAGCATTTGATTGGGTAGAGGTTGTGTGCTTCTGCAGAAAAACATTCTTTGTGCTTTGTTGGAAAGCTTGTACTCAGTACTGTAGACATGAATTGGTTATGGTGACAAGCGAATGATGCTGTGCAAGAGATACCATGGTCTGACCTGCTATTATGAAAAGTTATGAGAAAGGTAGTAGATCCATGTTATTTATCGTGAAGACGTGTTGAAGTCAACAGGCCTGAATGGTTGAATTGCTATTACACTGTGGAAAAGCCTGTATATGGTATTTTGTTGCACGCAATCTCGCAAACTGACATAGTAGGCAAGGCTTTTGGGGTTGCTTACCCTCGCTGACAAACCTTGGGGGGTTGAAGATTTGCACTGAGGATCCTTGTTCGGCCCACTCAGGAAGAAGTATGTCTTGTGTTGCCAACAGTAATCTTGTACATGGTTGTAATTTTCAAACTGTATACCAGTGGTTGACTTATGGGGAAGCTTACGGTCAATACAACAGAATTGATTTGGGTATTTTTGACATGCCAGTGACAAAGACTTTAGGCCTGAGTGGTTTGTAAGGAAAAGTTAAATCAGACGCCATATTTCTGATCTGCTTATTATGAAAGTTTAACTCAAAGGCCCAACTTATTTTTTGTGTGAAAACCATGTGTTTTTGGCAATAGATCTTTAAGTGTAGATTAATATTACCTATGTTAATGCCGGTGGGCAATGTTTTTTGGTTACATGGAATCTCACAGACTTAGTAGTCAAGGCTTTTTGTGCTAAGAGCCCAAGGAGTAGGAGATTTGCACTGTGATATTTCTTATTGGGTCCTCTTAGGAGAGGTTGTGTATACTTTTGCCAAATGTAATTTTATGCTAATTTTTATTTTAGGATGGCGTGCCTCATAGCTGCCTTGTGTGTAAGGTTGTGCTCAATACAGTAGGCCTAAGTTTGTTATGGTGACCAGCCATTCATAAATTATACAGGCCTGATTTGCTTATTGTGAAATCAGTCAGTTGGCCTGGCTTATTTATTGTGAAAATCAAGTCAATAGTCCTTTTAAGGTGGATTGTTATTAACTGTGGTAAAGCCGGTGCACGTGTATTTTATTACAAGTAATCTCAAAGATTACCATAAGGGTTTTCTTCTTGGTAACCCCCGCTGACTAACGCTCACCTCAGCAGACCTGCACAGTGAGATTCCTTCCGAGGCCTGCTAAGAAGGGGTTGCATAATGTTTTGCCAACTTTAATTTTGTACATATTTGTGATTATATGCACACTCCTAGGAGCATCTGCGTGCTCTATAAATCTTGTTCATCATCATGTTCCTCATATGTCTCATAGTTGCCTTGTGGCAAAGATTATGCTTGTTCATGATGGCAAGTGAATGACAAAGGCTAGACTCCAGTTGGGCTGTCCTTTGTATAGTGGCAGATGCTAAAGACAGTACAGGTTTATCAAAAATGAAAAGGGACACTTGTTACACCTTACAACCTTGGGTTCAAGGAAGAAGAGTACCCTCATTTTTCCTTTTCATCAGTTTTTTTTGCAATCTTAAATTGGTACACTAACTAATCATAATACATAATACCATTCAAAGGTTGCCACTGTCTGCTAATTTTGTTATACTTATTCGTAATTGCAAGCACCTTTCTACTACATTTATGCTGTATAATTCTTTACTATTTTTATTATTTTGCATATCTTTAATATGCTTGTTGAGATTGTTTGTATGCGTTTTTGTTGGTGGGAGGGTGAATAAATGCTATACTCACGGCATGATTTAGATCTCAGCAGTCGGGTTCCTCCATCACAACGGAGACGGATATCCTGTCCCCCGAAATATAAATCCCATAGGATAAAATCAGATTTATATTTCAGCTGATAAGAAATCCTTCATTGTTGTGAGGGAGTCACCTGTCTGTTAGAGAGGCACTCGCCAGTTCTCAAGGTTGTTCTACCATGGCGATGATAATTCCCCAGATCCTCTGGGAACTAACAGCCTGACAGTTATTGACAGACACACACCATCAAGCTTCATGCTCAATGGCTAACACAGATAGCCAGATAACTCATAACAAATGCGTTCCTTGTAAGTTCTTTGACTATTTTTCATCATTGTACTGTAGCATAGCCATTTTTCTCCAGTGTTTTGCACTTTGAGCATCTGAAGTTCTTACAGGGATAATAAGGCCTGCATATTGCGACCTAACATATGTAAAGACTCAATGTTAAGTAGAGCTTGGGAAATGAGGAGAGGCAAGTCAGTATGCAAGCATACCCGAGTCGCTCAGCATAACAGACTGCCCTGGGCCACACAAACCCAACCATAAAACCAATATGCAGACCTAATTATGCCTGTAAGAATTCCAGAGTAGGGGGGGGGAGACCGGCTGCTGCTAGGAACTGGAGTCAGGTAAGTGCCTGGAGAAGGGGAGAGGAGACCGGCTGCTGCAAGGAACTGGAGTCAGGTAAGTGCCTGGAAAAGGGCAGAGGAGACTGGCTGCTGCAAGGAACTGGAGTCAGGTAAGTGCCTTGAGAAGGGGAGAGGAGACCGGCTGCTGTAAGCAACTGGAGTCAGGTAAGTGCCTGGAGAGGGGGAGAGGAGACCGGCTGCTGCAAGGAACTGGAGTCAGGTAAGTGCCCGGAGAAGGGGAGAGGAGACCGGCTGCTGCAAGCAACTGGAGTCAGGTAAGTGCCTGGAGAAGGGGAGAGGAGACCAGCTGCTGCAAGGAACTGGAGTCAGGTAAGTGCCTGGAGAAGGGGAGAGGAGACCGGCTGCTGCAAGCAACTGGAGTCAGGTAAGTGCCTGGAGAAGGGGAGAGGAGACCGGCTGCTGCAAGGAACTGGAGTCAGGTAAGTGCCTGGAGAAGGGGAGAGGAGACCGGCTGCTGCAAGCAACTGGAGTCAGGTAAGTGCCTGGAGAAGGGGAGAGGAGACCGGCTGCTGCAAGCAACTGGAGTCAGGTAAGTGCCTGGAGAAGGGGAGAGGAGACCGGCTGCTGCAAGGAACTGGAGTCAGGTAAGTGCCTGGAGAAGGGGAGAGGAGACCGGCTGCTGCAAGCAGCTGGAGTCAGGTAAGTGCCTGGAGAAGGGAAGAGGAGACCGGCTGCTGCAAGCAACTGGAGTCAGGTAAGTGCCTGGAGAAGGGGAGAGGAGACCGGCTGCTGCAAGGAACTGGAGTCAGGTAAGTGCCTGGAGAAGGGGAGAGGAGACCGGCTGCTGCAAGGAACTGGAGTCAGGTAAGTGCCTGGAGAAGGGGAGAGGAGACCGGCTGCTGCAAGGAACTGGAGTCAGGTAAGTGCCTGGAGAAGGGGAGAGGAGACCAGCTGCTGCAAGGAACTGGAGTCAGGTAAGTGCCTGGAGAAGGGGAGAGGAGACCGGCTGCTGCAAGCAACTGGAGTCAGGTAAGTGCCTGGAGAAGGGGAGAGGAGACCGGCTGCTGCAAGCAACTGGAGTCAGGTAAGTGCCTGGAGAAGGGGAGAGGAGACCGGCTGCTGCAAGCAGCTGGAGTCAGGTAAGTGCTTGGAGAAGGGGAGAGGAGACCGGCTGCGGCAAGGAACAGGAGTCAGGTAAGTGCCTGGAGAAGGGGAGAGGAGACCGGCTGCTGCAAGCAACTGGAGTCAGGTAAGTGCCTGGAGAAAGGGAGAGGAGACCGGCTGCTGCAAGCAACTGGAGTCAGGTAAGTGCCTGGAGAAGGGGAGAGGAGACCGGCTGCTGCAAGCAACTGGAGTCAGATAAGTGCCTGGAGAAGGGGAGAGGAGACCGGCTGCTGCAAGCAACTGGAGTCAGGTAAGTGCCTGGAGAAGGGGAGAGGAGACCGGCTGCTGCAAGGAACTGGAGTCAGGTAAGTGCCTGGAGAAGGGGAGAGGAGACCGGCTGCTGCAAGGAACTGGAGTCAGGTAAGTGCCTGGAGAAGGGGAGAGGAGACCGGCTGCTGCAAGGAACTGGAGTCAGGTAAGTGCCTGGAGAAGGGGAGAGGAGACCAGCTGCTGCAAGGAACTGGAGTCAGGTAAGTGCCTGGAGAAGGGGAGAGGAGACCGGCTGCTGCAAGCAACTGGAGTCAGGTAAGTGCCTGGAGAAGGGGAGAGGAGACCGGCTGCTGCAAGCAACTGGAGTCAGGTAAGTGCCTGGAGAAGGGGAGAGGAGACCGGCTGCTGCAAGCAGCTGGAGTCAGGTAAGTGCTTGGAGAAGGGGAGAGGAGACCGGCTGCGGCAAGGAACAGGAGTCAGGTAAGTGCCTGGAGAAGGGGAGAGGAGACCGGCTGCTGCAAGCAACTGGAGTCAGGTAAGTGCCTGGAGAAAGGGAGAGGAGACCGGCTGCTGCAAGCAACTGGAGTCAGGTAAGTGCCTGGAGAAGGGGAGAGGAGACCGGCTGCTGCAAGCAACTGGAGTCAGATAAGTGCCTGGAGAAGGGGAGAGGAGACCGGCTGCTGCAAGCAGCTGGAGTCAGGTAAGTGCCTGGAGAAGGGGAGAGGAGACCGGCTGCTGCAAGGAACTGGAGTCAGGTAAGTGCCTGGAGAAAGGGAGAGGAGACCGGCTGCTGCAAGGAACTGGAGTCAGGTAAGTGCCTGGAGAAGGGGAGAGGAGACCGGCTGCTGCAAGCAACTGGAGTCAGGTAAGTGCCTGGAGAAGGGGAGAGGAGACCGGCTGCTGCAAGCAGCTGGAGTCAGGTAAGTGCCTGGAGAAGGGGAGAGGAGACCGGCTGCTGCAAGCAACTGGAGTCAGGTAAGTGCCTGGAGAAAGGGAGAGGAGACTGGCTGCTGCAAGGAACTGGAGTCAGGTAAGTGCTGGGGAAACGAGGCCAAGCGGCGAGTACAGGCAGGAACGGTTTAAATACCCTCCCTGTACCGCAGGTATTGACATACACGTTTGGCATTTGAATACACGTTGTGCCGGTTGACATGTGTTAGTGCCAGTTTACACGTGTGGAGACGTCCCGCAGCTGATGACATTAGCATACTTGCTTAGTGACACGTTTTACCAGTATCCACGTGTCGGAGATTGTCAATGAGTACTTGCATGAATATTTCTCATGTTCCCAAATAACAGAGTGTGCAGCCACACAATCAAAGTAATGTGCACATTTCATTGTACATTTATAATGGTTGTCATGGGCATCCTCACAATTGAGTGTAGAATTCTGGAGTAAACACACTTTTCTGATGTTTCTTAACGAGTGCTTAAGGCGGGCATGTGTGAGAGGAATTACACCCACAACACCGTCTGCCAAGATCTAAATCAGACCCTGAGTCAGCAAGTGGATGAATGGTTGCATGAGTGCAAAGATGAGTGGCAGAGTATGTACATTGAGGTATTAGGACAAACCTAGTGGGATTGCCACACACTTGTGTGTTTTATTTATTCCAGGAAAATAAAGTCCGGGACATTTGGCACTACCAGTTTCTCAGCTGGCCGGACCATGGCGTGCCGGGAGAGCCCAGTGGGGTGCTCAGCTTCCTGGATGAGATCAACCGAGTGCAGGAGCAAGAGCCCAATGCTGGCCCCATCATTGTGCACGGCAGGTATACATTGGCTGTGGATCAGTGGTGAGGCAAGCCCACATGTATCTGTGATCCTTCATTCCCTCAATTGCCCCCTCCATCCCCTATGAACAGTCTATCTACAGTACTTCTTTTTCACCAGTTCTTTCACTTGCTTTGCCTTTGCTGTGGTTCCTTCTGCCAGTTTGCCTGCTCTGTTTAATACACCGTCTAACCCACCAGAGTACTTCATAGCTACAGTCTGACAATCAAACATTCCTTGTAAGTGTGCAAAGGAGACATTACCATCAAAAATTCACAACCAAGGATTAGACACTAGACAGAGACTAGTGTTTTACAGCACCAACCAACATTTTCCAAATCTTAAACCATCAGAAACATGACATCTATACCTTGGCATGGTACAGTGTCGGTAAAGCCGGTCATTGCTAGGGGTGGGCGGAACTCGCAGAAAATATGCATATCTTGCTGTTTGCACTGCAAATTAGCAACAGTAGCTCAAGCAGCGCTGAAAAATCAGCACAAACAACACCATGTGGTGTGCAAGAGCACACAACCTTTCAAGTTTATTTTGCGCTAACAGGAGAAATGAGCGGGTGCAAGCCTCTCCTGCTGAGAGCCCTGGCACCTAGGTTTTTTTACAAATGAACCCCTGCTGCCTGTGTCCCTCTGTATGTGTTTCTTGCTGCGGTTTTTGAGGAAAGGTTATGTATTTTCTTCATTAATGTTCTCCTGGCACTTTACGTACTTTCCTACACAATCTTAAGATATTTCTGTGGGTTCGACAATGTGGGCTGTAGGCCACACACAGATGCTTCTGTGTTCTCTCTGCTCTTTGGACCTGCCTGTCGTGGTCCTTTTCTGAATCTCCCCTTTTCTGAGCATCCTCTCCTCTCTGGAATGGCCTTAAGTCTGGTAATTCTCTATTCTTTAGAAATTACCTCATGTGGTCATCCACTGCTCACTGAAACTGCCCTGTTCGAGGCATATGAGCTGCAGATAGTACACTGTGCATTAGATCGCCACCTGGTGTTGGGCTCGGATGATTGCAGGTTGTTGTTTTCTTGGAAGAAGTCTTTGTTAGTCCCGATAGGTGACTCCTCCCTTGGACAATACTGCGCATGGGGATCGGCTCCATCCTCAGATTGTTTTTTCCGCCACTGGGTTCGGATGAAAGTTTCTCTGCTCCGGCCAGAAACAGTTTTTCTGCAACTTCGACGCGCAGAACTTCATAAAACAAATAAGACCTGCCTTTGACATCGACTGCGGCACCTTTCGACACCAAAGTTTCCATTCTGGTCATCCAAGTGGGCCTTTGGGCCTATCGACGCCGTGCGGCCTACACCATATGGAAAGGACTCTGTTCCGCAAATGCCCGAAATGTCAAGCAAAGTTCCCACATAGCGACCACCACGAGGTTTGTCACCTCTGTCTGTCGCCGGACCACAACGAGTCGACCTGCACAGCCTGTGCTTCCTTCCGCTCGAAGAAAACCATCCGAGACCGGAGGGCCCGTCGACACGAGATGAGGAGATCGGGCCCAGCACCGGAAGACATCTTCGACGACGAGGCTCCACTCGTTCCCGAAGAGACTCACCGGATCTCCTGATGGTCTCTGAGGCAGATGACTCTGACGACTCCATTCCATCGGGTCAGCGCGTGAGTACTACTGCCCCTGCCACACATACACCCAAACAGAAGGCAAAGGTCAGCACTCCGCCCGCTGGGCCCAGTCGAGACCGATCATCTATTGCAAAAGTTCCGCCTTCAGGCTCGACTCCGAAGAAATCTTCCACGCCTTCCGGTGCCTCGACACCGACCAAGAGTCTTCCGTCGGCTCAGAAAAAATGTCCTCCTCCTTCCGGTGCCTTGTCACCAAGCAAGACTCAGTCGGGACCGAAGCCAAAAGACCCTTCGGCTCCGACACCAAAAGGAGTGCCGACACTGAAACCAAAACCTGTTTCGGTACCGAATCCAAAGGACGCACCGGCTCCGAAGCCGCACACGGTGCCGAAAACCACAGAACCTGATTCTGAGGCCTTCAAGCCCTCGAACATGCCTTCCAAGCCAAAAACGACGCCTTCGATGCCGAAAACTAAGCCACAGGACCCTCTAATACCTCCCAAGGCTAAGGACACCCGGCAACCTACACCGGCACCGAAAACATCAGCGCCTAAGAAGGTTGTGCCTCAAGAGGACCTTTTTCAACCAGATCCTCAACAGAAAAAGATCTTCATCGACCCGAAAACTGGTCATGATGGTGCCACACCACTCCAGAAGGGACCTGCAGCTACACCACCTACTCCTGTGGTAATGTAAATGTGTAAATGTATGTAAATGTATAGGCATTTATATAGCGCACTACTTACCCGGAGGGTCCCAAGGCGCTTCGACCGCTGCGAAACCCTTCCTGGCTTCCCTGAGAGATGGTCCCTTAATGGGTATCTCAAGGGTGAGACCAGGCATCCCCGGCGGTCTGGTGGGGCCGTTAGTGAAGATGAGGCAAGCTAATGCCCAGAGTTGCCGAGTGTGAACGCTGATCAGAGTGGGCACCGAGGCGAGAGAATTATCGAGTCCGCTGACCCTGGTCCAGAAACCTGCCGCGCCGGGAATCGAACCCTGGTCCCGGGCCGTCCTCTGCTCTCGGGTCTGCCGCCTTGTAATGGCTGGATTTTCTGAGTAGGTGGGATCAGCCCCCAGGGGCCCCTCCAACCCAGCCAGAACGTACTCACCTTCCGTCCCCAGGACCACCTATATCCAGGCACCTGGTACCTACCTGAGGATGGGGAACTCGCAATATACAAGCTCATATTATTAAGAACACCACTAAATCTATAGGGATACTAAGAATACTCACTGATTACTAGGGATATCCATACCCTACACCACTCTTATTCACATCAGTTGGTCTCGCGGCCACCCTGACCCAGACCGTTCTACCCTAGGGCAGATCTGACACACAATCTGGTGCGTCTACACACGGGCCTGCAGAACCCAATGCTCCCTTTTCCAAATTGTTCGCGATCCTGCGAAACTACGCGCCAGTATCCTTCCTGGCGTTCTCACTTATTCAAGCCACAATCCGGTGGGTTTCCACGTTGGTATCCCCCCCAACGCTCTCATTAACGCCGCATATCAACGACGACCACATTCCTATGAACACCTATACATATATATATATATATATATTGGGATATTATCTCAGCTGTCTACTCGGGATGAAACTACAATAATGACTTTGAATATAGTTCCAGATTATATAATGTACTCTCTGCTCTTGGCATCAAAGGTTCACTCACTCCCTATTTATGTGATCACCACTTACCTGATTGGGATTACTCATCCATTCACATATCTAGTACTCACCTAGGAGATATGTTTACCTTCAGTGAACAAGAATAGGGGCTACACACCAGTTTGTTATAAACTGGGGATCGTTTATTATAGTAATATAAACATTTATACAAATCTAACAAAGGCCATAGGTAGAACACACCGCTTGAAAGAGAAGGATTACACATAACAGGAACACTCCGCTAAAAGGGAAAAGATTAGACATAAAGTGTAAATGTAGCTAATGTGATGAAAACAATATCACCTGATTAGTGTGAAGTCTTGTTCTAGCTGTCATCTGGGTTCCTCTCTCGTCTGTGCCTTGGCTCATCTCAGGCTCTCTCTCTCTCCTGCACTCTTGGGTACACCTCTGCGCTGATCACTCTGTCTCTGGACTCCTCTCCCCCACACGAACTGTCTCTCCACCTTCCGTCTTCAATCTTAATGGTTCCTGCCGCTCTGATCACCGTTCATTCCACTATCTTATTCACTCTGTCTCTGCGCCAATGTCCAATTCCATCTGCTCCCATAGGTTAATCCACGAGCTCTCCTCTATCTCTTCTAAAAGGCATTACTTCAGACTCCAGCTATTCACACCTCCTCCTGATAAGCAACTGCTTCTGACTGCTTCCTTCAGTTCCAGCTCACTATTCAACTCAGCTCTTAACCCTCTCTCTCTCTCTGCCAACTCCACTCCACTGCTGGACTCTCTGCTGGACTCTCTCCTCGACTGCCCTCTGCTTGACTCCCCTCTGCTTGACTCCCCTCTGCTTGACTCCCCTCTGCTTGACTCTCTCCTCGACTAACTGACTCCGCCTCTGCACTTCACAAATATAGAATGCTGTTTCCTCATGGAAAGTTCCAGCCAGCAGCTTCTTCCCACCAATCCCATGCACCAGGCTCCTTGCGCTAGACGCTCCCACAGTGACCAGTCTGCTTGTTTCGTCTAGAGACCTGAGCCCGGGAACAATTCCTGATTAGATTCAGCTCTGGCCGGTTCTCTCCGGTCCGCTTAGGGCGAACAACAGTTATAACTATAAACATTGCTTTTGCCCTAAAAAGCCTCTCTGCTTCCATCAAGATGGAGTCTCTCTAGCTTTAGGCCTGTAGGCCTGAAAGGGGTGAAATGCTCCTTAGCTCTGTCAGAATACCTACATAAACCATACCAATATGTCTAATATGTCAAAGCCAATAGGCAATAGACAGGTTAAAGTCAAGAATAAAGGCATATTAAGCAGCTATCCTCTTCTAGGTCCGGAAAAAGGGCTTAAAAGGGCCAACACAGGCTAGGAATACCTATACTAGATGCGAGCAAGATTAATGATCTATATCACTGCTAAATAAAGCCAAAAACTCTGCCATCACACGCCTCTAACCAGTGAGCCACACTGCCAAAAAGGTCTGTGCAAACTCTCTGCAATTTTCCTTTCCTGTCTCTCCTCCTTCTCCCATTCCTCCCTATATTTCACCTCAAACCTCTCCTATACAATCTCCATTGTCATCAAATTCACCACAGAATGATGATGAATAGGATTTGGGTGGAGGGGACGGGTAAGGAGACACTGCATACCCAGGAGGCGAGGGCACGTGGAATTTTCCATACACAATACCTGCGTCTGGGTGGGGTTTTCCATACACTGCAAATGAACCTGATGTCCCTGAGGCACCCTCATACCCATCTAAACCTTCTCCTCTTGAGGATACTATTGGGTTTGGCCAGCTGATAAACAGAGCTGCTACATACCATGGTGTCCCCATGCATTCTGAGGCCATTGAGGAAGATTTTCTCTTAGATACTTTTGAGCAGTCTCTGAGATCCGCTCAAATTCTTCCCATGATCAAAGGAGTGATTAAGCATGCTACTGAGGTCTTTAAAGATCCTGTGCGTACCAGAATTTTAAACCCCAGAATTGAAAAGAAATATAGACCTGCACCCTCAGACCCAATCTATATTAAAGGACATCTACCACTAGACTCTTTAGTGGTGTCCAACGCACGTAAAAAAGCAAATTCTCAGACCTCTGGTGAAGCCCCCCCGCCTGACAAGGAATCCAAAATTATTGATGCGTCAGGCAAAAGAATAGCTGCGCAGGCTTCCAATATATGGCGCATAGCTAATACACAAGCCCTCCTCTCTCGTTATGATCGGGCTCACTACAACCAATTGGAGAAGTTGCTTGAGCACCTCCCAGATCAGTACAAAGATCAAGCTACTGACCTCATACAGGAAGGCAAGTTAATATCTAACGCTTCTATCAAATTAGCGCACTAGATGCCGCAGACACAGCATCTAGGGCTGTTAATACCAGTGTCGTTATTAGGAGACATGCGTGGCTACGCATTTCAGGGTTCAAACAAGAAGTACAAACCACCATTTTGAACCAGACGTTTAACCAAAACCAATTATTTGGTCCAGACGTATACACTACCCTTAAAAAAGTTAAAAAAGACACGGGCACTGCCAAGTCTATGGGGGCCTTACAGTCTACCCCAGCTTGAGGCTCCTTTCGTCGCTCCTTTTACAGAGGCGGCTGCAAACAAACTGGAACAGACACTAACACGTCTTTCAAGACACAAACCTCCTCTAACAAGAGTTACTACAGAGAAGGATACAGAGGCAATAATACCAAGGGCAGAGGTAAAGGTAATACCAACATTCGAGCCTCTTCCGCCCCTAAGCAATTACTTCCCTACGCTCCCCCGCAGCATTCCACTCCTGTAGGGGACAGACTAACACAGTTCCTGCCTGTCTGGAACTCTATTACAACTGACAAGTAGGTAAGACAGTTTATCCAACATGGCTACTGCCTAGAACTTACAGCAACCCCTCCACACATACCTCCCAGGCAACGTCCAATGTCTACCGATCATCTAGCGCTGCTTCAGCAAGAGGTTCTGTCCCTTCTACAAAAGGGTGCAATTCAGTTAGTTCCTTTACAGGAACAAGGGGCGGGGGTTTACTCGCTGTACTTTCTAATTCCCAAGAAAGACGGGACCCTGAGACCGATTCTAGACCTCAGGCCCCTCAACCATTACATACAATCAGATCATTTCCATATGATCACTCTGCAACAAGTGCTTCCACTGCTGCACCAGGGAGACTTCCTTGCTACACTAGTTCTGAAAGACGCTTACTTTCACATCCCTATACACCCTGCTCACAGGAAATATCTAAGGTTTGTGCTGGAAGGACAACACTATCAGTTCATAGTCCTTCCATTTGGAGTGAAAACAGCACCAAGAGTATTCACAAAGTGCCTAGCAGTCATAGCAGCACATCTGCGAAGACAACAGATCCATGTCTTCCCTTATCTAGACGATTGGCTCATAAAAGCCAAATCTGCCTGTCAGTGCGTTACACACACACATCAGACGATCCAAACGTTGCACGACTTAGGGTTTACAATAAACTACACCAAGTCTCACCTAGAGCCTTCGCACGTACATCAGTATCTAGGGGCTACAATAGACACGTCTACAGCTCTAGCTTATCCCAGTCCAGCCAGGATACAGAGCATTCAAAGCTTAGTTGCTGTTTTCCAACACCTTTCATCAAAAGGGAGGGAAGAGGAATTGAGGTCCATTCAGTTCCCCTGGGTAGATCACGAAATAATCAACTGTGGGAATGGACACTGGTATCTACAATAACCATTGGTTATTCTTTGACAACCCTCATAGACGCTTGTTGATTCTGATGTAAACTGTGCGGTATATCTTTTCGGCCGCCCCTTGTCAAGCGTCAGTGCATAGTCATTGGGTTGTCAAATAACGTGCTATATGCCTGCCTCACCAGAGGCAACCTCAAGTTAGTGTAGAAGTGTCCAGAAATTGGGGGACAGATCTCAGGAGGTAGTGGGTAGAAAAAACGTTTAAAAAACGGTGACTCCCCAAAAACAAAATTTATTAAAGAAAAGGTGAGTACTGTTGGTTACAAAATAGTGTTATATTGAGTAATCGAGTTACCAGATTACCATATTACTCTTAAAGACAGGTCGACATGTTTCAGCTCACCTGGGCCAAAAGGTCTTCGGAGCTTTCGTCAGGACAAAAACAAAAAACAGGACAAAGAAAATGGGTTTTAAAGTACTCACACAACTTGTGTAGTTTTCATGGAATTGTACGAAGATCTCATATTGAGATTCCTGTGTTATGGGAACAAAACGGCAATTCAAAAAGAACGTTTACATGAAATAATGGCATATAGCGTGCTTACAAAGCTTAAAGCTAAGAGAGAAGAACAATAGTTCTTCAAGTAAGGTGCACCTATTGCGGGCACTAAAGGGGGACGGGGGTCTAGAAGAGTAGAACAAATAGGAGGTTCAGTTCACTGGAGTTAAGGACAATCTTAAGGGTAGGTACGCATTGCGCAGCAACAGGTTTTTTAAGTTTTAGGAAGGTCACAGGTTTCAATAGGTCTAAGGTAGAGCGCTACAGGAAAAGTAGTGCTTGAGTAGCAATATCTCACATACCTTCAATAATAGTTTATTTCTCCACATCAGGTTGCAAAAGAGTCGCTAATAACGAGGTCTTTGCTACGAAGATGAAATAAACAAAAGGTTTTTAAAGGTTAGGGCCTCACAGTGTATACTAGTACCAAAGGTCTAGAGGCGTTTGTTAACGGAGCTAGCCGCCATTCTTACCCGCGTGTAGGAGAGCATTAACTCCTAGTGCTGACTCTGCCCCTGGAAAGTAAGTTGACTTTATGGAAGATTGTCTCTGAGTGGTCGAGGGTGGTAGCTCTGATATGACAATAGACTATTTTTGGCCGTTGGTTTTGTGTAAGTCTTAGTCTCAAGTTTACCGTTTTCAGAGAAGATGGTCAAATCAAGAAAGTCAATGCTCGTGTTGCTGGCGGTGAAGGTGAATTTGAGCCAGCGATCTTTACTATTCAACCATTCTATGAATGTAGTTAGGTCTTGTTTAGTTTTGTGGACCAATACGAATCTCTCCAGTGGAAACTGTTCCTCCGTTCCCACAACACAGGTTTCATATATGTTTCCATTCAATCCTACACTAATGAGTGCACTACCTACCTTCGCAGACCCACCATCTTTAAGTAGGTCTATTCTACCTGGTAACCCCTTTTCTATTTTCCGCTACAAATAGTGAACTCAGTAGGTCCTCCTTACTTTCCAGGGGCAGAGTCAGCACTAGGAGTTAATGCTCTCCTACACGCGGGTAAGAATGGTGGCTAGCTCCGTTAACAAACGCCTCTAGACCTTTGGTACTAGTATACACTGTGAGGCCCTAACCTTTAAAAACCTTTTGTTTATTTCATCTTCGTAGCAAAGACCTCGTTATTAGCGACTCTTTTGCAACCTGATGTGGAGAAATTGACTATTTACGAAGGTATGTGAGATATTGCTACTCAAGCACTACTTTTCCCGTAGCGCTCTACCTTAGACCTGTTGAAACCTGTGACCTTCCTAAAACTTAAAAAACCTGTTGCTGCGCAATGCGTACCTACCCTTAAGATTGTTCTTAACTCCAGTGAACTGAACCTCCTATTTGTTCTACTCTTCTAGACCCCCGTCCCCCTTTAGTGCCCGCAATAGGTGCACCTTACTTGAAGAACTATTGTTCTTCTCTCTTAGCTTTAAGCTTTGTAAGCGCGCTATATGCCATTATTTCATGTAAACGTTCTTTTTGAATTGTCGTTTTGTTCCCATAACACAGGAATCTCAATATGAGATCTTCATACAATTCCATAAAAACTACACTTAAAGTACTTTAAAACCCATTTTCTTTGTCCTGTTTTTTGTTTTTGTCCTGACGAAAGCTCCGAAGACCTTTTGGCCCAGGTGACCTGAAACATGTCGACCTGTCTTTAAGAGTAATATGGTAATCTGGTAACTCGATTGCTCAATATAACACTATTTTTTAACCAACGGTACTCACCTTTTCTTTAATAAATTTTGTTTTTGGGGAGTCACCGTTTTTTAAACGTTTTTTCTACCCACTACCTCCTGAGATCTGTCCCCCAATTTCGGGACACTTCTACACTAACTTGAGGTTGCCTCTGGTGAGGCCGGCATATAGCACATTATTTGACAACCCAATGACTATGCCCTGACGCTTGACAAGGGGCGGACGAAAAGATATACCGCACAGTTTACATCAGAATCAACAAGCGTCTATGAGGGTTGTCAAAGAATAACCAATGGTTATTGTAGATACCAGTGTCCATTCCCACAGTTGATTATTTCGTTTTCCAACACCAACAGTCTCTCCCAGCCAGAGTGTTAATGAAACTCATAGGCATGATGGCATCTTGCATCTTCATAGTTCCACACGCAAGATTGCAAATACGTCCGTTACAAGAGTGTCTAGCACGACAGTGGAACCAAGCTCATGGTCAACTAACAGACCTGGTGTTGGTGGACAGCCGCACACATCGCTCTCTGCAGTGGTGGAACACCAAAAACCTGACAAAGGGGCGGCCGTTCCTAGAGCCAGTTTCACAAGTAGTGCTCATAACAGACGCATCCCTCACAGGATGAGGAGCCCATCCCCTACAACATACCACTCAGGGTCAATGGACCGCTCAACAGCAGCTACTCCATATCAACCATCTCGAGCTGCTAGCGATATTCCTAGCACTCAAGTCCTTCCAACTTCACGTGCAAGGCAAAGCTGTCCTCATCTGGACAGGCAATATGACAGCCATGTACTATATTCAAAAACAGGGGGGACACACTCTCTGCAACTGCCCCAGCTTGCACAAGACATTTGGAGATGGGCCATTCCTCAAAACATACATCTGTTAGCTGAAGACCTTCCAGGAGTTCACAATCAGATAGCAGATCTGTTGAGTCGGCAATCACAACAGATTCACAAATGGGAATTGCATCCACAAGTTCTTCAGCCATTCTTCCAACAGTGGGGTCATCCACACATAGACCTGTTTGCCACCCACGAAAATACAAAATGCCCTGCCTTCGCCACCAGGTTTCCACACCCACTGTCCGAAGGCAATGCGATGTGGATGAACTGGTCAGGCAGATTTGCGTACGCTTGTCCGCCTCTCCCACTAATTCCATTAGTGGTGCGCAAGCTCAGACAACAGTCTCTCAAACTATTCCTTGTAACTCCCACGTGGGCACTCCAACTGTGGCTCACCACGCTATTGGAACTCTCTCTAGTTCCACACCAAAAGTTGCAGCTCACTCCATCTCTGTTAACACAGAACCATGGCGAAATCAGGCACCCAGACCCGCACTAACTGAATCTAGCGATCTGGCTCCTGAAGTCTTAGAGTTTGGGTACTTAAACCTACCATCAGACTGTATGGCCATTATTAAAGAAGCCAGGAAACTCACTACTAGAGCGTGTTACGCTGCTAAATGGAAAAGATTTGCAATCTATTGCACAAATAATCAAATAGACCCCCTGGATGCTTCCATCCAGAATATCATTTGTTACCTTCTACATTTACAAAGGTCTAATTTGGCATATTCTTCCATATGCCTGCATCTTGCAGCAATTACAGCTTATTTACAGAACAGACAACATCTGTCTCTCTTCAGAGTTCCCGCGATTAAAGCGTTCATGGAAGGCTTAAAAAGGATAATCCCACCCAGGTTGCCTCCTTCCTCTGTGTGGAACCTAAATCTTGTCCTTACCAGACTCATGGGACCCCCTTTCGAGCCCCTACATAGATGCGAGCTGCAATTCCTAACATAGAAAACTGCTTTCCTTGTTGCTATCACCTCTCTCAGAAGAGTAAGTGAAATACAAGCTTTCACTATACAAGAACCATTTTTTCAAATACATCCTAACAAAGTGGTTCTTCGGTCTAATCCAAAATTTCTCCCAAAAGTCGTCACTCCTTTTCACCTCAATTAGTCTGTTGAGCTACCTGTGTTTTTCCAAAACCCAGACTCGGTAGCAGAAAGGGCTTTACAGACCCTAGACGTTAAAAGAGCTCTACTCTACTATATCGACAGGACTAAATAATTTCGAAAAACTAAACAACTGTTTGTCGCTTTCTCTCCTCCGCACAAAGGCAACCCCATCTCTAAAGGCGGGATTGCACAGTGGATTGTAAAGTGTATACAAATATGCTATATAAAGGCTAAACGTACACTAACAGTTCCTCCTATAGCGCACTCCACTCACAAAATAGGAGCCTCTATGGCTTTCTTAGGAAATATACCACTAGAGGACATATGCAAGGCAGCAACATGGTCTACACCACACACCTTCACTAAACACTATTGTGTTGATGTGCAAGCCAAGCAGCAAGCTGCGGTAGGCCAAGCTGTCCTTAGAACTCTCTTTCAAACTACTGCAATGGATACAGGTGACCACCGCTAGAGGGGATACTGCTGCACAATCGATGCACAGTGTACTATCTGCAGCTCATATGCCTCGAACGGAAAATGCTACTTACCAGTATGCATCTGTTCTTGGCATGTAGAGCTGCAGAGTAGTACACGCCCTCCCGCCTCCCCAGGACTTGTATCCGTTCCAGTTTTCATCTTACTTAGATGCATACGCATGGACATCCTTCTTTTCTTTCCTTCTACTGACTCCATCTTTTCCCATCATGGTGAAAAACAATCTGAGGATGGAGCCGATGCCCATGCGCAGTATTGTCCAAGGGAGGAGTCCCCTATCAGGACTAACAAAGACTTCTTCCAAGAAGACAACAACCTGCAATCATCCGAGCCCAACACCAGGTGGCGATCTAATGCACAGTGTACTACTCTGCAGCTCTACATGCCAAGAACAGATGCATACTGGTAAGTAGCATTTTCCTTCTTGATCATTCTTGGGAACAGCCATCTTCTGCTCATCCTCTCCTCATCCTCTCCTCTCCTCTCTGGACCTGCCCTCGCCTCGTCGTCTTTTTCTCGCTTGATCTGCCATTGCCTGTCATCTTCTGCTCTCTTGACCTGCCCTTGCCCGGCCAATCTCTTCAAGGTCAGGCTATGCTTTCACTGTGGCCTGGTTTTCCGCATCTTCCTTCTCTCTATCCTACATATGGTACACGATTTCTTTATGTCTCCCTATTCCCCTAATTTGCCAAGTTGCCTCTCTTCCATTAACTCCTGAGCATTGAGCATCTACTCTCTTGCCACACTTGAGTGGTAGTCTCTTCTTCCACGCCTGTCCTTCACGTGCCCATTTATTTTCCTCGCAACTTTTCCATTTTTTCTCTGCATTTAACAGAAATTAGGTCTTTCAGTTATACAGAGTCCGCTCTTATTCGCCTTTCATGCACCTAGAGTCTTGATCCTTACCAGGGTTCTCTAAAGTCGGTCCTGGAGGACCGGATCCATGCCAGATTTTAAGATAACTACATTTATCTTAATGGGGATATGCTAAAAATCTGACATGGATCCGGCCCTACAGGACCAACTTTGGAGAACCCTGATCTTTACTCTTATTTCCATTCATAAAAATAACCTTTATTTTTCAACCCTGCTCTTGTCTAATAAAACAAAGGCCTTAAAAGTGTCTCCTGCCTCTCACCATGTGTGCTCATCTCCTGCTTATGTTGACATACATTCTGTTTGTATGTACCACTGCTTACTGTCTATAAAGAGAAACAGTGCTTTCCCCAGATGTTTGGTTAAAATTGAACTCTGTCGCTTGGATCCCCTTCCGATCCTAACCTTTCTCCAACCCCGGGAGCCCACCACACGATGTTTGCAGACGCGATGTCTTTTATTGTTTTCAAGCTTAACTTGTAAAATAGTAGATATAGGGTCCCAAACCTTTTATTAGTACTCCGACGCCAGTGCTACCAAATGCTGTGGTTGTGGAATACTAAGGCTGCCTAGTCTTGAATCCAACACATGCCACTTTCTTCATCCTCCCTACACCTCCTGTCTTTTTATCTCACTCCTGCAGGTTCTTTTCACCCCTACTCTCTGCTTTTGTCACTGCTTTCCATCTTTATGTTCCTTATTCTTTTTTTATTATCTGTGTGTTTTTCTCACTTGCTATGGGCCAAAATCTGATCATTAAATATACGTTCCGGTCCCTAAAATTAAGTAACACCTGCAAGCACCAGCAACAATTAAGCACCGGTTTCCCTGTATACCCATCAGCTCTGATGTTCAAGGCGTGTGCAACAAGTTATCCAAGTGGTCTCTAAGCTTTTCAGTGTGATGTCTACCCTCATAAAATAATATGGATGGGCTCCCCAAATGGCTTAAAAACAGTGCTTAATTTGTGCCAGTGGTTTCCAGTGCTCACCACCGGCACTTTATTGTCAATACATGCACAACAAGGCGTAGCACACTGCACACCCACAAACACCCAAGATCATGTCCCAGATCCCCAGATCCACTGTATCTATCAGGAGTATCATTTCTCCAGGAAAGATCATCATGGCCGGAGCTTGCGACAGTTTGCCACAAAGTGGCGCTCTCTAGCTAATTTAGAGATGACCATAACAACAGTTAATTAATAATTCAATATACATTAAAAATACTATCACCTGCCGCCCAAGCCATTCTTACAGCTTTGTGGGTCTGAAATAGTCTGAGCTGTCACACTTGTAGGAGTGCGATGCTTAGTAGCTGTGTTGTGACTATAATTGGCAGCGCTGGCAGGGGCAATTTGTGACGCTAGCTACAATGGCCCCCTGATGAGAGCCCTGGCACTTCATCTTTTTTTTAATAAATTAAGCACAGCTTAAAACTACTATCATGAATTGGTAAATAAAGCAAGCCCGCTTACCAATAGGGGACATTATAGAGGGGTTATCTTCCAAGAAAGGTAGATCGAAAACTGATATTCTGTATTCTGTAGTGCGTTTCTGTTTATCACAGCGCACGTATGCAAAGCATGCAAGTCCAACATTTCACTTGAGATTTGAGCGGGGGCTAATTCAAAGAGGTCTAGAACCAGACTATCATGGCCTAAATATTGTCTGACAATAATATTGCTTCCAAAATATAGTTTACAAAACCATCGTTCCATTGAAGCTAATCATGGAAAATATATATCCAATGGAGTTCTATTACTGAAATCTAGGTCTTGATATTTATCTTAGCAATATGTTAGTTCTGACTTATAATTATTTAAAGAAAAAACACATGTACTATATTCTGTGCTAATTTTTTCCTACAATAAATCCATATGTCAAAATAAGGAAAATAATGTGAGCAAAGGAGCCAAAATGTTGAAGAGACTCCAGAGGACAGGGGTGTACATATATATACTTATTGACTGTAACATATTGACAATTTAAAAATATCACCTGATTAGTTCCGTTCTGTCCAGTTTCCCTTTTAAAAAGCATAAGTGAATGCATTAGTGAAATGCTAAAGCAGTTTAGCCATTATTTAGAAATGTGTTAATAAATGGAGCAAATAGTGTATTTCACAGCCCTGGCTAAAAATCCATATGTGTCCAATGCGGTTCTACAATACGCTAATGGATGTGGTTCCAAAACTGTATCTATCAGGAGTATCATTTCTACAGGAAAGACCATCATGCGCGAAAAAAGTATTTGCTGCAAAAAGAAATAATGAGTTAATGGAATGAAACCTCCATTTGGCTTAAACGCACTGTTGCAACAGCTAAGCAATGTCTTACTTTAAATGTGATTTAAGGTAAACTAGTGAGTGATATGAGAAAATGTTTCCTTGTTTTCCCTTATGTAGTATCATGTGTATAGATCCCCGCTCTTCTTCCCTTTGACTTGTAACACCCACCCCCAGCGAGAACACACCTCTGATCAAAGGTCTCACTGATGCAGCAATTGAGAGAAAGCTGGGACCCCTCTCTTACCTTTCGTCAATCCCCGATTTGTTTATCAGCTCGAAGCTGGTCTGGTGTACCCAGGGAGTTGTTAAAGACCAGTCTTGAGTCTTCTTGTAAAGGGGAAGACATAACTTTAGTCAACTTCCTTGCCAGCGTCTTATGTCCTTTGGCATCTCTTTGCACCACTAACCTATCCTGTTCCACTGTGATGACCTTCAATGCCCTATGCATAAAGAAGATCCTGTTTTGTCCCTTTGTCATGATACCCCCACTACAGATACTCAAAGCTGCTGACAGTGGCAAGTACGGAAATGGTTTGTAACTCTGGCTTGAGCCTTCTTTCATGTCATACTTCTCTGCCTCTCTGTTAATCACCACCATTCTTTTTTTGTATGCCTCTCTACATCTGAAATGCTTTCCCATCACACTCTGACTTTTGACTCCCTCCCCTGCAGCGCCGGGATTGGCCGGACGGGCGCCATCATTGTGATTGACATGCTGATGGATATGATCAACACCACAGGTAACTGACATGTTTCTGCCTGTAATCAGACTGCATCAGGAGTTGAGCAGCTCATCAGTCCAAGTGTGCTGCCCTTTTGAAAGAACCCTGCAAGAAGAGAGTTGTGTTTTCAGCTCTGTTTGCTTTTCTTAAAGCAGTTTTCAATGCTGTGGCATAGGCCAGTGTAAATTCCAAATTGCGCAGCACTATCAGTCAAAATGTATTGTGCTATGAGGCTTACTCTAACACAGCATTTATCTTAAGACAAATATTTCATACATTAGTGACAAGGGGCTCATATTGTTCTCTTAAACTGCTTCTTCCGTTATTCTCCATAGTAACTCTGGGGATTGAGTACCTGCTACACAGATAAGAATGTAACATACCGTTTATCATTTCAGAAGTCTATTAAAGGACTACCATTGACTTATTTAATGATAAGGCATGTTATTTAGTACCCAAATAGAACATTTAAATCAACTGTGTGCGCAATATAAATGATCATTACAGTTGTGCAGTGTGTACTTTGTGTGCAGGCCGAATACAAGGGTTCATATTCATGCACACGAGTTATGATAAGAAGCCAGGTTTTAAGTTTAATGTTTAACTATATGTCTAAGACCACAGAATGTAGAAAGAAAAACTTAGCTGGTGATCTAAAGTTCGGCAGTGCACATTGTTTCCACCTGCAAGTTTTTGCCCTTCACCCATATGTGGCAAAACATACAACTTTGCAACTTTCTTGAAGTTGAAGTGTTTCAGAGTACTCCACAATTGTTGCAAATAACAAAATTGTACTCGCCTCTGATGTTGTAGGCTCTTTCAAAGCTTCATCGCAAGCCAATCTCTGTTTCACACACCTGATGCCCACGTCATTATTTTCTTCTTTGCCTCCTCCATACTGCCTGTCCGCGTCCAGGCCTGAACTGTGACATTGACATCCAGAAGACAATCCAGATGGTCCGGGAGCAGCGTTCTGGAATGGTGCAGACCGAGGCTCAGTACCGGTTCATCTACATGGCGATCAGTCAGTTCATCGATACCGAAAAGCAGAAGCTCGAGGCCATGCAGGTACCATGGGCTGAAGTGAGCAGAATTCACTTCTTTGGCTGACTGGGTGACAGCAGAACCAATGAGAGATGAGTACGGACCATGAACCACTGGGAGATGGGTATAAACAGACAAACTCTAGGAGATGGGTATAGAAAGACTGAAACTCTAGGAGATGGGTATGGATAAACTGAGACTCTGGAAGTTTGGGTATAGATAGACTGAAACTCTGGGAGATGGGTATGGATAAACTGAGACTCTGGGAAAGGGGTACAGATAGACTGAACCTCTGGGAGATGGGTATGGATACACTGAGACTCTGGGAGTTTGGGTATAGATAGACTGAAACTCTGGGAGATGGGTATAGATAGACTGAATCTCTAGGAGATGGGTATGGATAAACTGATACTCTGGGAAAGGGGTACAGATAGACCGAAACTCTGGGAGATGGGTATAGATAAACAAACTCTGGGAGATGGGTATAGATGGACTGAAACGCTGGGAGGTGGGTATAGATAAACAAACTCTGGGAGATGGGTATATATGGACTGAAATTCTGGGAGAGGGGTTTAGATGGACTGAAATTCTGGGAGAGGGGTATAAAAACGGAAACTCTGGGAAATTGGTATAGATAGACCTGAAACACTTGGAGATAGGTATAGATAGACTGAAACACTTGGAGATAGGTATAGATAGACTGAAACACTTGGAGATAGGTATAGATAGACTGAAACACTTGGAGATAGGTATAGATAGACTGAAACACTTGGAGATAGGTATAGATAGACTGAAACTCTGGAAGATGAGTATAGAAACCTGAAACTCTGGGAGAGGGGTTTAGATGGAGTGAAACTCTGGAAGATGAGTATAGAAACCTGAAACCTTGAGAGAGGGGTTTAGATGGAGTGAAACTCTGGAAGATGAGTATAGAAACCTGAAACTCTGGGAGAGGGGTTTAGATGGAGTGAAACTCTGGAAGAAGAGTATAGAAACCTGAAACTCTGGGAGAGGGGTTTAGATGGAGTGAAACTCTGGAAGATGAGTATAGAAACCTGAAACTCTGGGAGAGGGGTTTAGATGGAGTGAAACTCTGGAAGATGAGTATAGAAACCTGAAACTCTGGGAGAGGGGTTTAGATCAACTGAATATCTTGGAGATGGGTACAGGCAGCCTAAACCATTGTGAGATTGATACAGACATACTCAGATACTAGGTGATGGTTATAAACGGATTTAACCCCTAGGGAATGGGCATGGGCTAGACTTATGTGAGCTAGTTGGAGGCATAACCATTTCAGGACTGATACGTTCATACGCCTCACTGAGCTTGGAGTAAATTAAAGTCTGTGAGGTAAGTATGGGCAGTGAAAACCACTTCGAGCCAGGTGCAGACAGAGTCACTGCCAAGTGGGTGCAGAGTGAACCACTGGAAAATGGATATAGAGAGAGCTACTTTGAGACTGGTGCAGACAGAAACACTATGAAATGGGTGCTGATGTTGAGATGTGCAGTGATGGGTACCACCAGAGACACTGTGACATGACTAAGGGCAGTGAAGTCCAGAGGGATACAGAGTGGACCAATGGGAGATGGGTAAAGACAGAACACAATGAGATGGATACTAAGCAAATTACTGTGGGATTGGTAGAGGCTGAGGAAAGGGCTTCTAGGCATCTACGTTTATGACCCCTATATGACCGCGCAGACAAAACAAACCTGAGAAGGACAAACGTCGAACCACAGTGAGGCAGTGTCAACAGAACTCATGCAAGGTGGACTCAGACAAGATATGGGTTAGACGGGCACCAAGAGAATATTTATAGAATGGGCAAAGATGAAAGCACAATGAAAGAGTAATGACAGAACTACCGTGATATTGGCACAAATAGGACCACAGCAAGATGGGTGCTGACAAAACATTCCTGTGAGAGTGATAAAGGCAGCAGTGGGCACAGAGGGGACCACTGGGACATGGGCACAGGCAGGACCACAGTGCGGTGCGAACAGATGGTGAGAAACGCTGAGATGTGTATAGTGAAAAGCAATTTGAGAATATTTTGCTGCACACATATATAGTCAATCCGAACCAATATGAAACTCCACAGAGAGATGGACATACCTCCATCTCTGTGCATGATGATAGGGGGCATATTATGACGCTTTAATGATCCTTGCAGTTTTACTCTTCTCCTCATATTTTTTGTTTTGCAGAAAACTACAGAATCTCAGTACGGTAACATCCAGCGAATTCAAGGGGCTAAGAACACACACACAGAAGCTACACGCAAGTCCTCGAAGTAAGTAACTCCTGCATCGCTTAAGTAGCTCCTGCATCACTATCCATATTAAATATTTGTGTATCTTCTGTCACCGGTGCCCCTCTCCCATGAACCACTTTCTCTTCAGTATCTCTACGATGCTCCTCTGAGCACCGACAGTATTTATCACAACTCTTCCCTCACTAAGATTGTTCCTGACACTTCTCTTTCCTATTTTTAGGCAGAAAGATGAGGCCATGATCTATGATAACCTCCATGCCACATGGGGGAAGAAAGATGACGAGTCAAAGGAGCAGAAATCGACGGAGCGGGAGAAGCAGTAGTAGTGATATTTGCTTTAATCAACAGATACATCATCAAAGCAAGTACAAGGAATGGTCATAGACCCATATGTAACAAAAATAATTTCAAACTGTCCGTTAGAACAATAACATTAAATAAACAGTTAAAACACCAGAGTGTAAAATATCTTAAAATCCTAGGTACATTTACAGTTCATTGTACTGTTTGACGCGTGGTTACAGATAAATGCATTAGCATCATGTCAGACCCTTACCATACAAACTCCTCACATCTGATAAACTGAGGGTCGAATCTGAAGTTCAAATAGCAAGACTGAAAAAAATTACAGTCCGTTGCCCTGCAGAAATTGCCTGAGATCTAATGGCCAATACCCATCCCAAATATTTTGCTAAGTCAATGACATTAGATGTTAATGTTTCGGGCTCAGTAATCTTAGCTCAGCGTCATTTATTCTAATGCCCAGAGATCTGCAGATTGAAGACCGCCACATTCGGCGCGGAGCAGTGTAAGCTGGGCAGACAAACGGCAAGTGAGCCACGACTCCAATTGGGCATGGCAGATGGGACAAGATTTGTCACCTAGTAAATCCCATCTTGATGTAAGTAACCTTACTGGTAATGAACCTACCCTGAATTGGAAGTATAACTCCCTATCATGTGGCTTGGTTATGATATCCCAGTATAGTTCCAGCTTTGGAGATGACTTTACATCTAAAAAGTGACCTGTGAGTGAGGAAGAGTCACTATTCATATAGGTCTTATGGGTCACCCAGTCCCGAAACATACCTCTCAAAAATGCTTTAGGGGGCAACTGGGTACTCACTAGGTTCTCCCATAGTGTTACCATGCCAATACTTGTTAACCCCTTCCGTGCGGGGGTAATTTCCCCGCTGTGCTGGGGGGCGCACGCAGCGCCCCGGTGCTCATGACTCGTCATGAGGCACGGCACTCATGACCACATCCATTTCCGTGGAACGCTCAGCACAGCAGGGGAATTATCCCCACGTCTGAGCGTTCCACGACTCATGACGAGCTGAGCTCGTCATAAGCACCTTAGCGCCGTGCCTCATGACGAGCTCAGCTCGTCATGAGCATGGAAGAGGTTAAGGTGTCTCTGACTTCCTGCAGCCATTTTATTTTGTTGTGGCAGTCTGGTCTAATTAGGTCCTTAAGGCCTCCAACATAAGATGCCAATTCCTGTTTTGACGAGATTCTCCGCCAATATAGTAAGGGGCGCAGTCTGGCTATATCAATCAATCAATCAATCAATCAGTGACACTTATAAAGCGCGCTACATACCCGTGGGGTCTCAAGGCGCTGGGGGGGGGGGAGCCGCTACTGCTCGAACATCCAGGTCTTCAGCTTCTTCCTGAAGGAGAGGTGGTCTTGGGTCAGGCGCAGGTCGGTCGGGAGGGAGTTCCAGGTCTTGGCGGCCAGGTGGGAGAAGGACCTTCCTCCTGTAGTCGCTCTTCGGATGCGGGGGACGGCGGCGAGGGCGTGGTTGGCTGATCGGAGGTGGCGTTTGGGAGCGTAGAAGTTGACTCGGCTGTTGAGGTAGCTCGGGCCTTGGTCGTGTAGGGCTTTGTGTGCGTGGGTGAGGAGGCGGAAGGTGATTCTTTTGTTGACGGGGAGCCAGTGAAGGTCTCGCAGATGTCCGGAGATGTGGCTGGTTCGTGGGCTATATCGACCAACGCCTTCCTACCTAAGTCATAAAGCAATGGGCGTACTGGGGTGCTTTGTGGAAGGTTAGTAATTTTACACAATAACCTATTTTCTGTTGGGGTTAATAAGGAGAGATTCTCAAACCCCCAGACCTCCGCCCGATATGAAGCGGAATTGACAACTTTCATATTATATATTTGCAGGACTGGGCTAACTGGTTTTGTAAGGGATGCATTGAACTCAGTTTGCAGGGTTCCAGCCAGTTGTCAGTGCTTCACCGTATCTATGTCAAGTTGCCGGTTCCACCTCATGTTCTTCTACATGATAAACCCCAGATATGTGAAATCGGTTACCTGTTCTAAGGGCCGCTTATTCAGCACTATGCCTCCTCTGAATGATCTATGGGGATTAAAAGACATACATTTTGTTTTTGACACATTGATTTCCAGGTCCCGTAGCTGGCAAAACTCTTCAAAGAGTGACAGGGCTTGTTGGAGTCCGCTCGGCGTTTTAGCGATAATCAACGTGTCATCTGCGAACATTAAAATGAGGACTCTAACACCGGCTAAAGCAGGGGCATTAGTAGGGGTAGATTCCAGAAATTTTGCAATCCCGTTGATGAACAGAGAAAAGAGTGTTGGTGCCATTACGCAACCTTGCTGCACAGCTATTTCTGCAGGAAAGGGATTTGTAACATTACCCAGTAGGCCCTATCTAATTTTGGCATAGTTACCCTCATGAAGTCTGACAATGAGGGACAATAATTCGGGTAGCATCCCCATCTCTCGCAGTACTACCCATCATTTTTTACTGGAGACGAGGTCGAAGGCTGACTTAAGGTCCACGAAGGCAGCGTATAAGCTGCCCTTGTCCAGGACCACCGTCTTCCAATATAGCAAAATGAAACGAAATACCTGATTAATAGTACTGGTAGGAGCCCGGAAACCTGCCTGAAGTGGAGATAGAATACCCTGCTCATCTACTCAATCCTGGACCTTATTTAGGACAAGCCGTCCCATAATCTTTAGGAGGGAATCTATTAGGCTAATTGGCCTGTAGTTTCCAGGGTGAGAATTGTCCCCCTTTTTGAAGACTGGGATTATCTAGCCCCTTTCCATGAATCTGAGACTGGAGCCCCTTTGGCAATTTCATTTGCCAGTAACATAATATAACGATACCATTTGGGCTTATCAGTGAGAAATATGTCAGCCGAGATCCCATCAGAGCCCAGTGCATTACCTCCCATTACAGCTCCCAGCGCAAGGCTGACGTCTGCCTCGTCAAACCCGGACCGTGATAGTAAGAATATGGAGGCTCTACCACCTCACTATCATATAGACTACTAGCATATTGCAATATAAAATGAGTGACCCGTTGGCCCTGACTTACATAGTTTTGTGGCTGAGATGGCTGACCACATCTGTCCCACTTTGCAATATTCCAAAATTGTTTAGCACTTTTGCTTTTGCATGCCTGTTTGAGGTCCTGCCATCTGTTCTCATCCCATATTTTCTAGGCCTTCTACTGAGCTCTCTTGTAGGTTTGCCTTGCAAGTTGTACTTCACTGGGGTCCCCTTCTCTAATTGCGTCCCCTTGCGATCTGCGCCTCTTTGCAATCGTCGTTAAACCATTTGCAAGTTTTCTTAGGGTGAGTACCCCTAGTCTTCTATTGCTTAACAAAATAAGTGCGGAGCCAGGCAAAGAATTTGTCATGGATTACAATTACAGGCTCAGAAGTTACAGATTGGCCACGAGTGCTTCCATCTGTACAATTACACTATTAGGGGGTCATTATGATTGCGGTTATTTCCGCATCCTCGGGGCCGGCGGAAGCCACCGCCGGCTCCGAGGATGCGGAAAAACCGCAGCGGACTGACCAAAGACCCACCGCCAGATTAGGATGGCTGGTGGGTCCTGGTTTCCGTCCGCAGCTTTTCCGCCACGGTCGGAATACAACCGCGGCGGAAAAGCTCTAATATGGTGACGGTGTCTTCCAGACACCGTCCACCATATTAGGATGGCCAGTAAATTACGCTTTTCCGCGGCGGGTTTTCCGCCGTGGAAAAGCATACGGAACTTCACTGCGGGGGCCCGTTGCGGGCCCCCTAGGTGAAGGGGGGGTGGGGGGTGCACATGGGGGGTACCTTTGGTACCCCCCTGCATTTGCATGCAGAAAGCGGCAGGCACCGCGCGGTGCATTTTTAACATTGCCGCGGGTGCAGCTTGAAGCTGCACCCGCCGCAATGTTAAAAATAGAGGATGTGACCGCCAGGGTGGCGGTCACATCCTAATTGCACAGGAGGGAACTCTGCATGCCATGCGGAGGTTCCCTCCTGCTCTGGGGTCGCGGATGGACGCAAGTCCGTCCGCGATCCTAATCGACCCCTTAGTGTCTAGGGAGATGTTTTCAAGGACGTCAAATTTCTCAAGTATATTAACCGATTTTAATCGTCTCATGTCATTGGTGGGGGCCAAATCCAAAGTGAATAATTTGGTGCCAGGCAGAATAATTCGATCTGCAACAATAGATCAAAAACTGCACACAGGGGGTTGTGGTCACTCTCTAACCGCTCTCTATCAACCATGTCCCTAAGCGCATACCATAGCTGTAAGTTGGTCAATAAATAGTCAATGCGACTGGCACTGTGACCGTTGTTAAATGTACAAGCCCCGTGTCTATCGGACGAAGACCTACCGTTTGCCGCCCTTGGGCCTTTCTCCAAGCAGAAGGAAATTAATTTGATGGCCACGTCTGACCATTTTTTAATGGGAGCCAGTTCTAATTTTGGGATGCCCCACTGGTCATCTTCCTCATCAGAGAAATTACATTTCTCGTTTGTAAGAGGCTCAAAAGACATGTTAAAATCACCAGCTATTATGACACTAGAGCCCCTGGAATACTGGTCTATTAAAAAGTCGAGAGCCACTATAAGTTCCGACTTTTTCCCATTCGACCCCCTCACGTAAACATTGTAGATGTCAACTCTCTCTTGCTGGCCCCACTTCAACCGAATTATAAGAATATCCTTGCTCTGAGACTGGAGTACCTGCACAACAAAGCTGATAGCTTGACGAACCGAGATTAATAAACCTCCTGAGGGTCTGCCTTTTCCCTCACTAGTAGCTGGTATATGATAATTTAGGTTGCTTGTATGGTAGAAAGGATCCATCGTCCAGAGTTCCTGTAAAAGACCGATGTCAAAATACTCGATAAAGGTGCTCCAATCTGGAGATGTGACCTTTGTCCTCCACCCAGCTATATTCCAAGACATCATAGATAACCCAGATGAGGAATTAAAGCCTGGTCCCCTCAGGAGTATTAGGTAAATCACCACTAGAGACCCCGACCCTTTCTGCAAAGGAGACCTTGTCAATATATTTCTTGGAGCCAGATCGCAAGTGATACACGGGAGCTGACTGGTAAAAGAGATATGAGGGGAGGGTTCTCTACAAGATGGAGAATTGACCTGGGGTCCCAGATGATTTTGAAACTTGTTCAGCAGTCAATCATTAGCCTCCAAGGAAGAGGATCCTGCTAAACAAGAGGGTGGTTGCCCAGGTGAACCCCCATAAGGGTTAATGGGTGGAAAATGCCTTTACTGGATGGAAGAGTTATCTGGAGAGGATGTACCAAATTCCAGGGCAAGGAAATTGTCAGTGAGGACTTGTCCCTTTAACGTGAGCTCAATACAATCTAGTGGATGAACTCGGGAAGTAAGTCTAAGTGCTCTAATTATATCTTCGTGAATGACTGAATGGCATCCCCTAACATAACGAATCCAGTGTATTGCTTTGTTGGTCAGGGAATCTGCACTTTCCTTGCCGTTACTATCATCGTATTTAGGTACATTAACCATATAGATTGTAGAAGCCTGAAACGGGTTGGGACTGGGAAAATGAATCCTTCGCTGATGAGGACTATATAGGAGATTTCCTGTCCTGGGCAAAGGGGAGGGTCTGGTGCAGGTTTGCGCTGCTGCCGGGATTAAACTAGTCTCATTTGGGCGATTTGGCCACACAAGAGGGGTCGCTTTCTTTTGAGATGTGACAGGGGAGACGGACCGGTTGGAAACCTTATTACAGGAGCCCTTGTCTACAGTATCTGTCTTGAGTGTGGGGTGATTTACCTGACTCTCTTGAATTGGGATTTATAATCTCTGGATGAGCAGAGTCCTTTTCTAATAAGAGTTTGACCATAGAAGTTAGATCCTCAATCATTGTTCGCATAGACACTACTTCCAACCTAAGGGTGTTAATAAGATGATACATTTCCTGGGGTTCTGTGGAAAGATAAGTGCCTAATTGTGTGCTAGGCGAATGAGGGGGTCTGGGGGGCAGAGAGCGAGAAGTGATCAACTGGGTGTCCACCCTGACAAACTCGAGTGAATCTGCTAGGGGAGAAAATCTATTGGTACTGGAGATATCAGCTCCCAACGATTGAAAGTTATCACATATGAGCTTACTGGGAACCTGACTTCCCTACCCCGTATCTGAAGTTCCATCCAATTGGATTGCAGGTATTCCTCCTCTAGGAGCCTTATGGAACATGGCTGGAATAGTTGGCTGACGTCCTGGGCTGCGGTTGGAAGAGTGCGCTGGGCGTTGGGATACATCAATACTATCAGCCTGTGCGCATATATCACCCTCTAAAATGCCCTCACACTCACTAATAAGTGTGTCTATTCGATCCAGGACACAGTTACTGCCTGGGTGTTTCTGTTTCTGTGTCTTCCTGGCCTTTCCCCCCTTATTATCCTTCCAGATGCTTCCTCCAACCCCACCTCCACTTCCCTCCATGTTTTTTCTTTTCCCCATTCTTAAAGGATTTAAGTTTTTTAAGTATTAAGGACCATCCATCCGCGCCAAGAATATGCAGGGACTCAATGTTGACAGTAGACAGAAGTTAAACTTCATTCCCTCACATGCAAACACAACCATAGGATATGTTAGGACAATGAGTTCAATGTTTGGAGTCCTAATTAGGCAGGGTAGCCGCACAATTGAACAGTACCTGACAGGGTGCGACCAAATAGGTAGTGACATAGTCCCTAGTCTGTAGACCAGATGAAAGGGGGTTGGCCCTGCCTCTTCCTGGCAAGGACGGGCCCGCCCTTGACCCGGGCGCGTCCCGCACTGGGGAGTCTGGAGCGCTTTTTAGCATGAGATGTCAGGCACCCTCCTCCCTCCTGGGAGAGCAGGAATCCTGGGACTTGGAGTCCCCCAGACAGGCAGCATAGAGGCATCAGGAACCGGGCTGAAGCAGTGGCCCACGCTGTGGGATTCTGGAGCGCTTTTTAGCGCGAGATGTCGGGCACGCTCCTTCCTTCTGGGAAAGCAGGAATCCTGGGACTTGGAGTCCCCCCAGACAGGCTGCAAAATGTCGGCAGGAACAAGGCTGAAGCAGCGGCCCACGCTGTGGGAGTCTGGAGCGCTTTTTAGCGCGAGATGTCAGGCACTCTCCTTCCTTCTGTGAGAGCCGGAATCCTGGGACTTGGAGTTCCCCCAGACAGGCTGCAAAGTGGCGGCAGGAACAGGGCTGAAGCAGGAGAAGCAAAAAGGATCACTGAAGAAGAAATATCTCCCAAAAAACAGAACGTAAGGTGGGTGGTCTCCTCTAAAAAAATCAATTTCTGATCTCCACATGTTGACGCTGATTTGAAGAAAAGGGAAAGAAAGATAAAGTATTGACTAAAGGGGATATATGATTCTCAGACGCCAAATCTCCCTATCTATTGTGCACCATCAGGGGTTTCTGCAGAGCATACTAGAATGTGTTTGATTTGTTTTGTTTAAAGAATATATACTGAATCTTCTCCTTCCCACCAATTGTTGAGTTTAAAAAAGCATATCCAGACACTTCAAGCAAAACCTCCACTCGCATTCCCAAATAGTCTGATAATTGGCTTTTGAATTTGGATATTAGGTTATGCTATAGAGTATTTGTTAATTGCACCCTTATATAAGTTTCATTTTGCTAAAGGACCTACAATAACATCTGAAAGCAAAAAATGTGAACATAGATTTCCTGAAGCGCCACAACAGAACTACTGGTAAAATAGATGAGCTTTTGGAAGATTCCTAATGCGAATGAGAGATGAATGTTGTTGCAAAGAAACTGGCAACACATTACAAGTCTTTGCCGCTGTAACAGAGAAGGCATGGTCACCTTAAATTTGGTTAGCAAGAAGATCTGGTGCATTGAAACATAGATGACTGACCTTACGCAGGTAGATTTAGCAGACAAAAAATCTGGAAGGCTCCAAAAAACTGATGTGTGGACTATCTCCATTGCTTTAAAAATGACCATTTTCTAAGTGGAGCGCCAATGCAACTCTTTCGGCACAGTTGAGATGTGATGTCATCTGGAGATATTACTAATCAGCCGGGCTGTCGTGTTTTGAATACTCTGAAAGTAGTTTCATATTTTTGCTGGAGCTACCAGGTTAACCAACTTTGCGTAATCCAATTGGAACTGTTGAATACTGGTCCTCTACACATTTGTAATGGCTCTCCTCTCCCACTCTTCTTTCAGCTTGGCGTGAAGGAATCACCCTGGCCTCTGTAGTATTGGAGTACTATTGGGTGTTTCCTCTCTGACCAAGAGGATTGATACCAGTTACTCCTGGTGCACACTTCCTTCTCCTGGCTAAGCAACTACGCCAGGAAACCTGCTGCATCCCCACTGTCCCCAGGAGAAGGCCCCATGTACAGTATGCATCCCACTAGGGGCACTTCTGGCTCCCTAAGAATCCCTGGCACCCTCTGCAATACTTCTTCCAATTTCGGGGCCGAGGCCCTTAGTCTGTATGGACCTCCTGCTAACAGTGGTTTTCACAGTGACCAATTGTGGACTTCGAGCCTTGCATGGTACTCTCCTTGCAGCCTTCAACGATGATCACCAAGTCATGTGACCTGTAGAGCGTGAACCAATGGCTGGCCAGTTTATTCATTCCATTGGTGGCAATCATTGTTTTTCGCTCTGCCATCATTTGCAGCCAATGTGGCTCTCTGTCATTGCACAACGTTTTTCATGCTTGCCATTTCCACACTGGTCGCACCATTGTCAGAATGTTTACAGTCTGCCCCTGAATGAGGGATCCCCACTATGGGAAACCGTTCACGTCAAAATTACAGATCCCCATACACAACACCTTTTGAGATGCATATTGTGATGCAAAATTATTATGAAACACACCAGAATTAATGTAATATCTGTCAAGGGCAATTCGATACCTGGTAGAGTGAATCTGACCTGAACCAAAACAAATATGAAACCTGGCAGAGTGAATATACTACTTAGTGATTAATATAAATAACATACACTCTGAATTGAATAAGAGATTTATTGAAATATACATCAATGATACTTTAATTAATATGGCCCTCACTATAAAAAATATAGCAATCGGTGAAACAAATACAATATGATTTAAAAAGAATGGGACATTCCTTGAAATGACTGACATGTGCCAAGAGGAATATGACAAATTAAAATGAATAAGACTGATATAAATGAATATAAGTTACTGAAATGAATGTTAGATTCTGAAAAAATATTGTAATAACATAAACTGAAATTAACATAACACATGTTGCAATTCATATAAATTGAGTTGAAATTAATATTACATAGATTGCAATGAATATGAGACATACAGAAATCAATAGGAGATCATTTCAATTGAATATGGCTTGTGCTGAAATTAATATAAGCCCCATTGAACTGAATTTGACATGCCTTAAAATGAGTATGAACAAAGCTGAAATTCACATGACATTTGTAAAAATTAATATGGCATGCATTGAAATTAATATGATCTTTATTTAAATTAAGGATAAATGTTAAAATGGATAAGTTGCATCTTGAAATGAATATGGCAAGTGTTAATATGAATATAACGTCTATTGAAATAAATGTAATATTGATTTAAACAAATCTGAAACATGTTAAAATTAATATGAAATTAGTTGAAATTAATGAGGTCCATTGAAATAAATTTAACATGTATTAAAATGAATACGAGTAACATCAAAATGAACATGACATTTATGAAAATTAATACAGCTTGCTTTGAAAGTAATTTGATACACATTGACATGATTATGATGTGTGTTGAAATGGATAGAATTCATGTTAAATGAATGTAAAATGTATTATTTTGAATGAGACATCCATTGAAAGGAATATGCTAGTTGCTAATATAAATAGGACATGCATTGAAATGAATATGAGCCCCCATTGAAATTGATTCAAAATGCCTTAAAATGAAAATGACCAATACTAAAATAAAATGAAACTTGTCAAAATGAACGTTATGCTTTGAAATGAATATGATATACATCAAAATGAATTTTTCATGCATTGAAATGAATATGTCCTATGTTGAAATGTGACCCATGTTAAAATTATTCTGTCCGGTGTTAAGGTGAATCTGACATCTATTGAAATTAATATGACATTCTTTTAAAGGAATATGACACAAGTTAAGATGAATATGAACCACTTTGAAATGAATATGACACCTGTTGAAATTAATATGGCCATATCAAAATAGATATGAAGGGGGCATGGCCAACCAACATGGCAGCTCGAATGTGATTCCGAACGGCTATGTCCCATGCCTTGCAAAAGTAGTGAAAAAGGGCACAATACCTGGCACCGGCCCCAACCTATGCAACGACAAGGGCTGCGGGGGCACTGAACAGCGGTTGTGAGCCTCTGGATGCTGGTAGATGGTCGGAGCCGTAGGCCAGACGAGAGGCTCCTGAGGTGTTGCCGAGCAACCTAAGATGGCGGAGGCCAGTGGTCTGCACCGGTAATAGTGGGAGAGGCCCACCGACGTCCCGTTCGAATGGTGGAGACAGCGAGCAGAACCGGAGGTGAGCGGGGCCCCGCTCCACACGGTCCCCACTGGGGGTGACAGGAGTCTGTCCCCAGGAGCGGCAAGCCTCCCCAGGGCAACGCGGCGGACCCGGGAGGGTAGGCCAGTGCGGTGAAGACTGGATTACCGCTAGTAGGAGGCAAGCGTCTGGGCTCCCCCCCAGCCGGTAGCTGGCCCCCAGGAGCAGTTCAAAGGGCAGGGGAAGATGGACTGGGCGCCTGTCATTCCATCCCTGGTGCCTGACTTTAATATGGCGCCCTCGCCCCACAGCGCGCCCTCGGTAGGGCATAGGGGAGCCTAAGGCGCAGAAGGCAAAAATCCCCAATCTGCTCAACGCGAAAAGGTGGTGAGCACTGATTCCCCCGCCATCTCATCATCTGGACAGAAGAGCTGGGTGTCAGGCTGTCCATTTCAAATGTCTGACCTCAAGATGGCGCCGGTATCTCTCAGTGCAATCTCGATCAGGTACGAGGGACTATAAGGGGCAGCAGGAAAAGACCCCAAATTGCGTAATTCCTGGTGTCAGTGGGCACGAACCCCCCCCCCCAGCCATCCCTTCATCTAAGAAGCCCCCAGGAGATAGGGAAGAATTGCAGAGCTTTGAAGCCCTTGAGGTGGTCTTTGGGGACCCGGTTGGTGCCCCATGGGGAGGAATCATCTCACCCGGGGCGACAGATCCATGGTCGGTGGTGGGACTTTGCGCTGGGTGGCTTGCTCTTGGTTCGCTCACGGGTGGGAGGGTGGCTCCGAGCTGACCAGACGCCCTGCACCCATATGCAACCCAAAACGTCTGCCAACAATTGCTGGCGTCCCTCAGAGACTCCAGAAAGTAGCTATGAGACGATATCAAATCAGACATATTTGCCTCCTCCGACGTGTTTGGAGCAGAGATGAGGGTGAAGTTGATGGCCCTGCAGGCCGATGTAGACTCGGTGGGAACTCGTACCGTAGACCTGGAAGCGAAATGCCAGAATCTGGAAGATCGGGTGAAGCCCCTCGAGGAATGCGCTGTGGAACTTCGCGGTCAGCTACAAACTTCTGCCCTCAGATGCGAAGAATTAGAGAATTGCTCTCGTCGGGACAACATAAGGGTCAGGGGCCTGGAAGAGGGATGTGAGGGCCCGATCTGGATGCGTTCAAGATAGGCCTCTTCTCCACCGTCTTCAGAGAGGAAGCCCTGCAGTGCAGCTAAGTGGGTACATAGAGTGGGGCCAAGGCTGTCCGAGAACAGCGGTAGACCACAAGATGTGTTTGCGAAATTCAGCTCCTTCAAAACGAAAGAACTGGTCCTGCAAAAAGCAAGAAACATGGACAAGATATAATTCCAAAATGTATCGTGCTCACTCTTCCAGGACGTGGCTCTGGCCACCTTAGTGCGACGACAGCAGTTCAGGCCAATCACAGAGGCTCTGTAAGAACGTCAAATACGATATCGCTGGACCTATCCCTTCGGCATCGCCTTCCAAATGGACAATAAACATGTCCACTACACAGAAATGGAAGAAGCGACATGCCTTCTGGGAATCAGACTCCCTTCCCTGACACGAGCGACTACTTCGAGGGATGGCGAAGGAGTGCAGCAAAAGGAATGACGCGGTGGCGGCACTTGGCGGACGACGGGACGAGAGAATATGAAAGCATCCGACTGAAGTTTTGAGGGTGTCAGAACTCTCGATGGGTGGATCAAGGGGTGAATGGCCCTATGACTGTCATTTCGAGTGCCGAGACCCCTGCTCAGATAGATTCTCTGCATTTTTTTCTTCTTTTCTTGCTCCTGTGAAAATGAAGATTTACGGGTTATTGATCTCACTACAAAGCCAACACACAAGTGCCCTATCTAATTGGTAACGGGGTTCCTGGGAGCGGAAATAGGCCGGCTCCTGGAGTTCAACATGGTGTGGCCTTCCTCTCTGATGGAAGTCCCCACAACTCACAGTTATTGTTTGTTTGTTCCAGCTCTTTTGTATCATGGTGCTCATACAATGGATGACGCTAATGGAGCCGCAGGTGGGGGAGGAGGGGTGGAGAGATATTTGGGCCAGGGGAAGTTTGAGGGGGAAATTACGAAAGGGGCGGCCATAAAATGACAACTGACGGTTAACTGTCTTTCCTAGAACGTCAGGGGTCTTAATTCCCCTAACAAAAGGCAAAGCCTATAGAAATTTTTAAGTGATCATCAGATTATGATAGCCGCACTACAGTAAACCCATTTAAAGAAAGGTGAAGAGGCTTAGCTGAAACACAAACGTTACCCGCAGATTTTTGGATCCTCGGCCCCCAAGAAACAGAATGGTGTGGCTCTTCTTTTCCACACCTTGGTCTCCCTTAATCACCAAGCTACTAAAACAGACGCAGCTGGGCGCTTTCTGATGGTAAAGGGGGAGCTCAGGGGCCCTAACTCAGGGCAACTAGATTTCCCGGAGGCATTTTTACCTACACTAGAGGGGATTGCATATGGGGACATTTTACTGATGGGGGACTTAAACTTAATTTGGGACCTGACATTTGACACAACTCCACCGCACAGTACTCCAGGTGGGACATTCAGCAAGACCCTTAAAACTTCCCTTCACCGTTTCGGACTACTAGATTCATGGAGGGAAACACACTCCACAAGGGACTATTATCTTTTCTACCATTCTCATAGAACCTACTCTAGAATAGACCACATCTTTCTCAGCCAATCCCATCTTCGCACAATTTCGGAAACTAGGTTCCACTAGGTCTGCCTCTCAGATCATGTCCCTCTAGAGGTACTCCTATCCTGGCCAGCCCAACAGCCAAAACACAGAAGATGGTACTTCCCCAACTGCCTCTGTAGCGATAGACTCCTGAGAGACGAACTCAGGAAAGCAATTACAGAGTATTTTAATAACTATGACTCTGCCCTCACATCGTATGCAAACTACTGGGACACGGTGGGCGTGTACGGAGGACGGCCGGGGGCCATTCGAACCACGCCCAGTAATAAATCACCCGCACCACGGCGGAATTTCCGCCGTGGTCAACGGGTTAAGGCAGTTATTAGGAGCAAGTGCTTAGAGAATTCCGCCGTGGTCAACGGGTTAAGGAGGTTATTAGGGGCAAGTGCATAGAGTTAGCAACCACCCTTAGAAACCAGCAGAGGGGGGAGAGACTTCTGTTAGAAGGGGAACTACAAAGTGCAGAAAAAACACACCAGGAGCATCCGTCGACCCAAACTCTCCGCAAAGTCATGTCTCTAAAAGGTAAACTAAAGGCCATATACACTAATAGGACAGAGAAATCTATTCTAAGGCTCCAGGCGCATGGCTACGAAAGCAGCAACAAAATAGGTACCCTCCTGGCACGGCAGCTGCGGGTGAAACAAGAAAAAGAATATATCAAACAAATAGTGGACAACTCTAGCATATCCCATCTTGACAAGGAGGGTAAAGCAAATGCTTTTAGAATTTTTTATCGCACTCTCTACACAGCCAATTCCCTAGAACCCCAGGCCCAGGAGAGCTACTTGATACACACACAATAAATTGTATCAAAGGAATGAATACAACAAACTGAACTTGAGTCGAGTACATTTAATTACTCCCTCTCGGATGACTGCTGTTCATTATTTTTTGAAACGGCAGTAGTGTTCATCAACAATGGAAACAAACCACTTAATACATTTGTTCACACATATATGAAAACAATACACAAATAAAACACATAACATAATCCACAAAGATATATATGTACAAATGAGTGTCCCCTTAAACAATCCAAGAGAACCAGGAGAGCTACCTGGCACCTCTCAACCTGCCTCAGATTTCTGCCCACTCTAAAGAAGAACTTAGTTGTCCCTCCACCGGGGAAGAGGTTCAGAAAGCGATAGACGCTTTAAAGCTACAGAAGGCTCCTGGCCTAGACGGGCTAAATGCTCAATTCTATCGTACCTTTGCTCCTGAGCTGACTCCTCATCTGGAGTCCCTTTTTAACGACATATCCAGTTCTCAACCGGTGACCGATTCCATGGGGTCATCATTATTCCCAAACCGGGGAAGGACCCCAAGGCCTGCGTCTCATACAGGTCCATAGCTCTCGTAAATCTAGGTGCAAAACTGTACTCTAAAATACTGGCCAACCATCTTAAAAATCTCCTCCCCGCTCTGATTGATCCCAATCAGTCGGGTTTCATTTAGGGATGGCAGACCCACGACAATCTTCGAAGAATAACTCGCATAATAGAGAAGGTACAAAAAAAGGGCATTTCCGCGGCCCTTCTCTCCAGGGCTGCCCTTTGTCCCCAATGCTCTTTGCTCTCCGCATCGAGCCACTGGCGGAGCGGATCAGGGCAAACCCAAATATAAAAGAGGTCCCATTTGGTACTGACGACCATAAGATTTCCCTCTTTGCGGATGATGTCCTACTTCCCTTCACCGGCCCGCTGGGCTCGGTCCCTGACATTCAGGCAGAGCTTGACCGCTTTGAAGTAGTCTCCGGCTCTAAGGTGAACCTCTCTAAATCATTTGTGCTCAACTGAAGTACTGTGCCGATTAAAGGAGACTTCCCCTTTCTGCTGTACAGGCAAAGACATCACGTACCTGGGGGTCAAGCTCACTCCAAAACTTGCTGGCCTCTATAAAGCCAACTACCCACCTTAGCTGCCGCAAATTAAAGCAGATCTAAGCAGGTGGAGAACTGCCTTTGTCTCCTGGATTGGGAGGATCAATGCAATTAAGATGAATGGAATCCCCAGGCTACTTTACCTCTTTCAGGGCCTTCCAATCCCGGTGGACAATGAACTAATTACCACTCTGAAAAAATTGATTACTAAGTTTATATGGCAGGGTCAAAGAACACGACTTTCTTACTGAGTTTTGACCAGTTCGAGGGATGAGGGAGGCTTAGCCCTCCCGGACTTCCGGGGATATTATAGGGCCCAGGTCCGTGTGCTGATGGAATGGTCCCTTAGGAAATCTGAAAAACACTGGCTCCACATGGACGGTCAAATAACAGGCAGGACCATCTGGGATCTTTTATGGCTAAAGAAGCAGTGTAGACCCCCAAACACTTACGTCAGCAACCCCACAGCAACTACTTTGCGGATCTGGGACCTTCTCACAAAAACATTATCCCTGACAACCTTCCCCTCGCCATACACTCTCATTCATTTCAACCCAGAGTTCCCGACGGCATTACAAGATGGTCCCTTTAAACAATGGAGAGTAGGGGGCTGCCTTGTGATCTCCCACCTTTACAAACACGGGGAACTCTTGACGTTTGAAGAGTGTGCCAAAACATTCCAGTTACAATCCACAGAGGGCTTACACTACACACAGCTCAAACATTGGGTACAACATCCCCAGGTGCGGCTTTCGCGACCAGAGACCTGCTCCCAATAGAGAAATTTGCACAATCAGGGGCATCCACTATGGGGACTATTACCTTTGTGTACTCCCTCATTAGGGTGCTGAGACCACACTCGACACTGAGACACAACACATTCTGGGATGCTACTCTTTCTAGGCCACTAGAGGAGAAACCATGGAGCACCTTATACAAAGATATAGCCAAATGCAACCATTCTTTGCACTTGAGAGAGGCCCATTATAAAATTACGTATGACTGGTACTTGCATCCCCAGAAATTGCATAAAATATTCCCTAACTCCACGGATAGGTACTGGACGGGATGTAGGCTCTTGGGAGATTTCCGTCACATCTGGTGGGACTGCTCCTTTATTCAACCATTCTGGAAGGAGATTTTCTCACAGCTTAAACTGATACTAGAGTACCCCCATCTTGGGGATCCGAAACCCAATCCTGAAGCGGCAAACATGTGGAGACCGCTCCATCATGTGATCGAGCCTGGGAGCTGCCAAAATGGCTATTGCTGCAGCCTGGAAAAGGGCAGAGGCCCCATCCATCACGCAATGGCACGCTAGATTGTGGCGAGCGTTAGCCCAGGAACGGTTAACAGATATAACAGCGGGTTCAAGAAAGGGTTTCGATTACATCTGGTCTCCGCTAGTGGAATATCTGTCAGGAGGGTTGCCCCTATTCGCATGCGGCCACGGACTCCGACCACTTCACTTCTTTCACATTTAACTAATGGGGGGCTAATTTTAGGAGAGCACACAGGGAGAAAGAGTTGGCCCAAAGCCCTGTCCACGGAATTACCCCACCACTCGCCCACTTTGCAACATAGACACCATGATACATTAGTTTGGTTATTACATAGTTGTTTTTTCTATCTTGTTTTTCTATATACTATTATAGATTTGCCCCTTTTAGGGCTTCAAGGTGAGATTGGACCCAGAGGTGGTGTGTAGCAAAGGTCCCATAGCAAGGCAGTCTGTCGAATGATGCAATTCATAATGCGAAAGGAGTAGACCGGGATACTTCAGTACGGTCAAGTATGGGGGTAAGACCTTGGCAACAAGCTGAATGTATCTAGAGGATACCTGTAACTCTTGGCCTATATAATGTACTTGTTGAGATTACAATATTCTGCTATGTAATGTTAAAAACTCAATGAAAAGATTTTGAAACAAAATGAAGATGACATTTATTAAAATGAATATGGCATTTTATGAAATGAATATGAAACTTTAAGATAAATGTAGCATGCTTTGAAATTAATAAGCACACATCGAAATGAAGACAAGCCATATTTAAATAAATATGACCCCTGTTCAAATGAATATGGCTTGCAATGAACATATGTTGATTTACTTATTACATATAGAAATTAATATTACATAGTCTGAAAGAATATGATAAGGACTAAATTGAATTAACAAAACGTAATATAGCACACATTTAACAGAACATAAATCATGGAACCAGCCTTTACCATGCAGCCATTACATGTTTCCATTTGCAACGCAGGTAAGTACTCTACATTTGTCTCACTGTACTTATCACATCGGTAAGTATTTTTGTAAATAACATGATTTATTTTATGTGCGCATAGAGATAAAGGGAGGTAAGGATGATTTTAGGGTTTAGAGATGGTTAGAGTTAAAGAGAGGTAAGAATAATTTTTGGTTTTAGGGGTGGGCAGAGGTAAAGGGAGGAAATCATGATTTTAGGGTTTAGGAATTGTGTAGAGGTAAAGGGAGGTAAGGAATAAAAAAAGGGGCTCTCCTGTACAAAATAAAAAACCCTCACACATAAATTTATATATATTTAAAAAATATATCCATATACATGGGTGTGCACACATATGTATATATCTTTATCGTTTCAGGATTAGGGTGCTGTCCAAATTATGCAAAAGAGGAAGCAGGGCACAGTCTTCATGGAGTTCAGCTGCTTTCTATGGAGCACTCTACAACACCACTGAATCTGCTCACCTCAAATGTCAATTTTTCTAGCAAAATTTTTAAGTATAGGATTTGTACAGTTCGATCCACTCCAAGTTAGAAAGTGATTACGAGTTTGGCAGTCTTGAAGCGGGCTGCCACGCGAGCGCCACGCTCCAAGGCCGCCAAACCCATAGTCTGGCCGACTGCCATATTCCGATTGGAATACAGGTCAGAAGTCTTGCGGCAGCTGCCCGGCCCACAGCGGTGCCTATCAAAGACTCATATGTGAGCCTTAGAAAGGCAGTGCTGTGTAACCGCCACAGCGCGTTCCAGCACAACATGGACTTTGAAGTCCATGTTGTGCTGGAACAGGGGTTGCATACAGTCAGAGGTGCAAACCATGTGCCCCCCTGCATGCATCCCCTGGTCCCCTTAGTTTCCTCATTACCACTCTTTTCATGGTGGGCTTACTGCCATGAAAACTGTAGGGGTGAGGAAATTTGTAATATGCTTGGCAGTGCCACAGCGGCACCACCAGCATATTGCGGGCCTCAGACCGCTGCAAGACTGCCAGGGATCGTGGATCCCTGTGGTAAAAGCGGTCCTATGGCGATCTGACCATCAAACTCGCAATACTGCAGTTGCGCCACTGGTAGCCACACTGCCACCTTGGGTTTGGCGGTTCATCAGACTGCCAAATTCGTAATCAGACCCTAAGCCTTTTGTCATTTTTGCAGCAAAGTCTTTAAACATAAGATTATCTTGTGCCATCCATGCCGAGATATAAAATAACCAAAGCATTTAACCACTCCAGGCCCGTATCACAACTTTGTATTCAATAAAAGCAACCCTTGACACATGAGTCAATCAGTAAATCATGTGACTTGTAAAGCGCAACAACTCACCCATAAGGGTCTCAAGGCACTGGGGGGAGGGGGGGTCGGTGCGGAGGGGGTCAGTCAAAGGCACTGTGGTTCAGTCGAAGAGCCAGGTCTTGAGGTCCTTTCTGAATCGAGGCAGTAATGATGATTGCCTGAGGTGGAGATGCAGGGTGTTCCACGTCTTTGCTGCGAGGTAGGAGAAGGATCTTCCTCCGGCCGTGGTCTTACGGATACGTGGATCGGGCCATTTGGGCAGAGCAGAAGGTCTCTGGTGGGTGAGTGGAATGCGAGACAATGGCTAACGTACACAAGTCCCACGTCATGTAGGGCTTTGTAGGAGTATGTAAGGAGCTTGAAGGTGATTCTTTTGTTGACTGGGACAAGTGGAGGTCCCTAAGGTGCCCGGTGATGTGGCTGCGGTGGGGGATATTGATGATGAGTCTGGCAGAGACGTTCTGAATGTTCTGCAGTTTCTTGAGGAGTTTCTGATTGATGCCGGCTTCGAGTGTGTTGCCGTAGTCGAGTCTGCTGCTGATGACTGTGTGAGTTTGCGACTAAGCTTGGGGACCGTGGTATCCATGATATGCTGCACATCTACTGCTGCAGATGTGTCTCAATCGCATTATATGGATCCGGTGTTTGGGGGTATAGTCGTCACGTGGATCTACAGGTGGAGGAAAATTGTTTTATTAAAAAATTTGTTATGCTTACCCAAATCAGCCTCAACCGAGATAACACACCAGGAATTGGTGTTGGAGTATTTGTCTGACTTAATCATCCTAAGGCCCTTGATGGTGTGGAGAGCAATCTGGATGAAGGAAGAAACTGGTTTTACCAGTATTATTAGTGACTGCCTTCTCCTAGACAAATGCTCACTGATCCCATGGATTCATTATGTGGCGGCAACAGCTAGAGATGTATTTAATCTAGACGTCCAGGCTGACCCCAACAGTCTATCCGATATTCCCAAGAAAGAGTTATAGTGCCGTTATTTGAGTAAGAAAGCACAACTACAGAGAAATACTAACATGTTGCTAATTACGTCACAAATTTACTATTCCAATGTGATGACACTTGGCTTTCAAAATTATCTGAGGATAGTTACTAGACCATCCCACCGGTTTGTCCTCACTAGATTACGATTAGGAATCGTTCACCATTTGGTGGCGTTCCCTCGTATGAAAAATCATCCTTCCTCACCCTGCTCTTGTGACAAGGTTACTAAACAGAGCACTGTACACTTCTTATTTATTTGTGATCCTTATTTGCACCTTCGAATTGCTTACTTGAAACCTTTATTTAAAAAAAGGCTGTAACAACAATAAGATCAGCAATGAGCTTACTGTTTTCCCTAGAGGATCTTGATATCTGTTTCTTCACAGCTACATTTATTCTGAAATCAATGGCTGTTAGGAAAAGTATGGTCTTTTAATCTTCTAAGCAGTTCTTTTAATTTTTATGAGCTGCATCATGTTCACATTTTTATCAATGTTTTCCTCTTTTTAACTGGTATTTTTTAGTGATATTGGAACCAGAGTGTATTTGGAGGAATGTATTTTGCACATATTCTGTATGCTTTTATGATTGTTTTGTGAAATAATCGAATAAAGCTTTTGAAAGAAAAAAGACTGTGTGAGTGACCATCTTTCTGGACTGGGTGGGGAAGAGCAGGTGTAGCATGAGGAAGCAGGATGATGAGACTGCGTTGATCTGGTGGTTCATGGTGAGCGAGGAGTCCAGAATGATGCCGAGGTTTAGTGCATGATCTGTGGATGAGGGGGGGTCCAAGATCTGTGGGCCACCACGATTCATCCCAGGCAGAGGGGGTGGAGACCAGGATGAGGATTTCAGTCTTCTCTGAGTTGAGCTTGAGGCAGCTGTCCTTCATCCAGATGGCAACATCCTTCATCCTGTCATTTAAGTTGTTCTTGGCGACTATGAGTTTGTTGGTGAGGGGGAGGATCAGCTGAGTATCGTGGGCGTAGGCAAAGATGTTAAGTTTGTGGTTCCTGATGATGGCTGTGAGCAGGCACATGTAGATGATGAAGAGAGTGGCGTTCAGGGAGGAGCCCTGAGGCACTCTGCAGAGGATCTCTGTGGGTTCAGAGTGTAACAGTGGTAGTCTGACTCTCTCTGTTTTGTCAGTGAGGATAGAAGCGAATCCATTCCAGGGATTTGTCACAGATGCCAGCTTTGTGGAGTCTTGTGAATAGGGTGTGGTGGAAGATGGTGTCAAAGGTGGGCGGGAGGTCCTGGAGGGTGAATGCTGCAGTTTTTCCGAGGTCGAGGAAAGTGCAGACGTCATCTGTGGCTGCGAAGAGTGAGGTCTGTGTGCTGTGGTTGCTTCTGAAGGCGTATTGGGAGAGGTCCAGGATGTGATTCTCTTCAATGAACTCAGAAAGTTGGGCCTTGATTGCCTTCTGGATAACCTTGGCTAGGAAAGGGAGCAGAGAGATGAGTCTGAAGTTCTTGAGGTCCTTCGGGTCAGCAGAGGGTTTCTTCAGCAAGGGGTTGATCTCTGAGTGTTTCCAGTCTTTCAGGAAGTGTCGTAGTTGATGGAGCAGTTGATAGTGCAGCAGAGTTCGGGGTTATGAAGGTGGCAGCTCTGTTGAAGATTTGGTTCAGGCATGAGTCCGAGGGGGCTCCAGAAAGAATGCACTTCATGATCTTAAGGGTGTTCTCGGCAATAAGGGTAGTCCAACAGAGCAGGGTCTGCTGGGGTCCGGTGTCGTGGTTGCCGGAGGGGTGAGAGGGTCTTGGGTATTGTGGCTGTTGAAGCTGCCGTAGATCTACTTAATCTTGCAGTGGAAGAAGGTGCTGCAGATATTGCAGAGGTCTTGGGAGGGTGGGATGTTTGCTGTCTCTCTGCTGGGTTTGGCGAATTATTTGACCATGGCGAAAATGTCTTTGCTATTGAGTGTGTTGGTGTTGATGTGTTTAGATGCAGCGGTGGTCGGTCCAAAGGATCTCACAGGTGTGGCTAAAGGTGATGTTGCCATTGGCGTAGAAGATGGGGTTGAGCATGTGTCTTGCTGAGTGGGTTGGGGAGGTGACCCGTTGTTTGAGTCTGACCGTGGTAAGGTCCTCCAGCAGGGAAAATGTGTTCTTGTTGTTGGGGTTGTCCAAGTGAATGTTAATGTCGCTGAGGAGGATTTAGTCTGTGGAGTTCAGAGTGTGTGGTGCAATGAAGTCAATGATGGAGTCGCTGAAGGGTAGTCAGGGGACGGGGGTCTGTAGATGAGGGTGCTATAAAGGGTGGTGTTCGGGTTGGTCTCCATGTTAGTCAAGTGGTCGTCCGAGTGGGTGTTGAGGCGGAGGGTACTTTTGTGTACGATGGGGATGCCTCCACCCAGTTTATTGATTTTTTTTTTTTAATATATTTTTATTGCAGGAATTAGCCAAAGTTACATGTCAGATCAGCAATACATTTGTAGGAATAAAAGGGTAGCTACATCCGATCCCCCATGAGAAAACATCGTGGGTACACAGCCATTTAGCCCACAACCCAAGGGTCGGGCGGCATCTTCTTACATAGAACACAGGTGGGGATCTGGTAGAATGTCGAAGCTGATCCGGGTAATCCCACAGGCTTCATCTGCTTTTCTAGATCAACCTAACAGAAAAAACTCCCCCCCAACAGTCATATGATTCAACTCCCTCCCCCCACCCAACCCCGCCATCAGTGTGTAGTGGTATGTGTAGGAAGAGCTTATGGGAATACCCCCCAGATGACTGTAATGAGATCCGTATCTCGGACTCCTAACGGGACTCAAGTTCGCTGCATCATCACCCTCAGAATCGCTGGAAGCGCAGTAATCTCTAAGGGCCTGCACTATTGACTCCCATTCCAGCACTGATTCTAGCACCCTCTCGTTGTGCTGCCGCCTCGCCAGTTGGTATCGCAGAGTGCTCTCCCCCGCAGCCCACTTCAGAAGTTCGTTGTGCCATTTAGCTCCCGTCGGACCAACCCGTGCCTTCCAATTCCTGGTTATCTCCCGTTTAGCGAGGACGAGCCCTAAATCAATAAATTTGCTCGAAATTTTTGTTTTAGGGGTATGCGGGAACCAATGTAAGAGCCCCACCGCTGCGTCGACCGACAAAGTTCTCCCCGTAATCCTAGTTAGAGTATCCTCGACCAACAGCCAGTATGAGGACAGCGCCGGGCAGGACCACAACATATGAATGAGGTCTGCCTCAGGCACTCGGCATCTGGGGCAATCCGCTGAATCTGTGGCGAAGTATTGCTGAATCTTCGCCGGGGTCAAGTAAGCCCTGTGGAGTATGTAAAAATGAACCAGTTGAAACCAGGCATGGCGTGCTCCCTTCCAGGCTCGGCGCATGAGTTGTGACCAGGTCGTCTCCGGTATCTCTTTCCCTATATCGGCCTCCCAATGATTCCGCAGTGTGGTGAGGGGGGGCAAGCCTTCGTTAATCAATCTGTTATACAGACACGTGACTGCCTTGACCGTCCCCGCGGACATCATAACGTACTGGCACACCGGAGACGTAGGCGGTTCCTCTAGCCCACTTTTCCAATACGTCTGAATCGCTCTAACCAGAGCCGTGTGCAGGAGGAAGTCGCCTCGGGGAACATCAAAACGGTCTAGAATCTCTTGGAAGGGCAGTAACACCCCGTCCTCATAAAGGTCCCCCACCAAGTGCAATCCTGCGTCTTCCCACTGTCCTAGGCGCGACCAGTCTCCCCCGTGAGGCAGGGCCGTCAGCATCCCTAGCGGAATTTCGGGTGCATATGGGAGCCTCAGCTGACCCCGGGCGTGGGCGCGATTCCAGCATAATCTAATAGTCTTTTCTTCGAGCGTCAGGTCCTGCAGGGCCAGACGCTGGCGCAGTGCGATAAAGGAAATAACATGCCTAGGCATTCCCGTACCCCTCCCACTCTCCGGGCCACGAAACTCCCTTGCGACCTCCTGGGTGAAGGTCTGCAATTGAGCTGCCAGATAATATTTCTCAAAATCTGGCACTGCAAGGCCTCCTTCTGATTTTGGTCTCATCAGCGTCTTGAGAGCCACTCTCCGGCGGCCCGATCCCCAGAGGAACCCCACCACCATGGATCGCAATAGCCGAAAGGTGGCCGGCGGGATCCAAATCGGAAGCGTTCGAAAGTAGTATAGCAACCGGGGAAGTGCCACCATTTTCAATAGTGCAATCCGCCCCGCCACCGAAAGCGGCAGGGTAGCCCAAAATTCCATACTACCACGCAACGCGCGAGTACAGCGGGCTATATTGCCGTCCAGGAGGTCGGTGGGGTCATGGTATATGTATACCCCCAGGTACTTGAGGCAGCTAGGTTCCCACCTAATCTCTCTGCTAGTGTCGGGTCTGGGCGTTCCGCTGCGAACCGGGAACAGACAAGTCTTGTCCCAATTCACCCGGAGGCCCGAGACCTCCCCGAAAGACGTCAGTGCCTCAGCCGCTCCATTCAAAGCGGTATTCGAATCCTCAAGGAAGAGCAGCAGGTCATCAGCATATAGCGAGATATAATGCTGGCCAGATAAGGTCTGCAAACCGCCGAAAGAAACTCCGGACCGGATTGACAGCGCCAGTGGCTCCACCGCTAACGCGAAAAGCAATGGGGACAGCGAGCATCCCTGCCTCGTGCCTCGTTCTACTGGATATTGATGGGAGATCAGTGGGCCTGCTCTCACCCTGGCCGACGCCGAGGCATAAAGCACCGTGGTCCACCTGACAAAGCCCTCCCCTAGACCAAAGCGCAGCAACACGCTGCACAGGTAATCCCATTCCAAACTATCGAAGGCCTTTTCCAGATCGACCGAAAGGACCATCGGGCACAGGGCCTCCGTGTGCGGTTCCCCCAACAAGCGAAACAACCTGCGAATATTCATGGTCGTGTTACGTTTAGGTATGAATCCTGCCTGGTCCTCGTGCACTAAAGAGCGCATGTGATCTAGCAGCCTCGATGCAAATATGCTGCTTAGGATTTTATAATCGACCGTTAACATTGATAACGGTCGGTAAGACGCCGGGTCAGCTGACTCTCTACCAGGTTTGAGGAGGGGAACTACTAAGGCCTCACACATAGAGCCGGGGAGACGTCCCAAACGCTTCGCCTCTCTGTAGACTATCAACAGTCGGGGCGCCAATAGGTCGACGTAGGTGGAGTAGAATTCGACCGGAAGTCCGTCAAGGCCCGGGGTCTTATTCCTCGCCATCCCCTTAATGGCGCTACGGATTTCCCCCAGTTCGATGTCGGAGCCCAGGGCCTTCGCCACTTCGGGCTCCAACGCTGGCATCTCCAAGGGTTGCAAATAGTCCTCTATCAGGGCAGGGTCTCTGGTCGGGTTACTGCGATACAGCCGTTCGTAGTAGCGCTGGTAACAGCCTAATATCTCCGGTTGGGTGTGCACCTCAAGCCCCTCCGCTGTGCGCATGGCCGTCGTCAGAGAGGTCCGGCGCGTGGGATTGGCCAACCATGCTAGCAGCGCGCCCGACTTATCCCCCTCTGTGAGCGACCTAGTGGTGTAGGCCTTATAATCGAAGCAGCGCAGTCTTTCGACTTCCGCCGCCACCGCCTCTCTCGCCGCAGCCGTACGCTCATGGAGTTCAGGATGACCGGGGCGGCGAAGTTCCATCTCACGGAGCTTCCGGTCAGCTGTGGTCAGGTCATCGAGGATGACACGTCGCATACCCACCTTCTTAGAGATACAATAGCCCCTGACCACTACCTTAAACGCGTCCCATTCTGACGCTCTCGATCCAGCGGTGCCCCCATTGGTCGCAAAATAATCAGAAATGTTTCCCCCCAGGTCCGCCCTAAAGACTATGTCCTCTAAGATCTCCGGGCGCAATTTCCAGGTGGGCACACTAGGGGTCCCGGGAAACCAACGGAAGTCCGCTAGGAGGGGGTTGTGGTCCGAGATGGTCCTAGTCAAATATTCAGAGCGCACCGTTGCGGACACCAACTCCGCCGATCCCAGAAACCCATCTAGCCGCACGTGCAATTCGTGTAGGCCAGAAAAGTAGGAGTAGTCTCTAGAGTCGGGGTGCTGCGCTCGCCAGATGTCCGTGAGCCCCCAGTGTGTCTGCCATTCTTTCCTCCCTTTAGCCACTCGCCGGACTGGAGAGTCCGGGATGGGGGTGTGTGAGTGGTCGGCCTCCACGTCCACTACTGAGTTAAAGTCACCACCTAGTAAAAGGGTTCCCGAGAGAAAATGGGCCAATGAGCCCGATAACCCGGAGAGGAAGGCAAGCTGGTCCACATTAGGTGCATAAACACAACAAATATTCAGGTCCCTACCCCCCAATGTGCCGGAGATAGCTACATAGCGACCCTCCGGGTCCACCACTGATTTGGTAACCTGCAGGGGAACCCCAGCCCTTATCCATATTAGCGCCCCCCTCGCGTAAACTGAGTATGAAGTGCAGTAGACCTGCCCTCTCCATCTACGTTGCAGCGCCGCCCCTTCCGCCTTGGTGAGATGTGTCTCCTGCTGCAACGCTATCTGCACCCCTCTACGCACTAGATAAGCGTGAACCTTGTGACGTCTGGACATAGTGTGAAGCCCCCATACATTCCAAGTAATGCATTTTACATTAGCGATCTCAGCCATTGTCCCACATTGTCTGTCCCGGGCTTTCCCACCAACGCTCAAACAAAAAGCAAGCTATAGTCAGGTCAACACTGATGGCGGCCATCTTCCCAAACAAAAACCCAATACCCGTCTGAAACAAACCCCACCCCACCCACCCCAGAACAGGACCCAAATAGCTCCATCTAGTTCCCATCCAAACCGTGTCCCCAGCAACCCCCCGAACCCCGACTAATCCTGCGGTCGCCACCGCAGGGAAGCCTTAAGGGCTAGGTGCGGGCCGGGCGCCAGTAATGGGCCTTCGAGTCCCGAACCACCGAGACTAATTCGAGCCCCTAGTCAGGAAACGTCAGCCCGGTTGGGGCCCCCCAACCCCATCAGCGGATCATGGCATTAATCGCATCCTCCACAACCCCCGATGCAAACCCCCGCCCAAATGGAATTAGCTCACCCAGTCATCCCTGCCCGTCCAGCATGCCCTCAGCCGAGTCCGGAGTAACCCCTGGCAAGTGAACACTATCGGTCTCTGACTCCTCTGTGTCCGTATGAGCCCCCTCGCCGCCGGGTTCCGATTCTTCAACAATGGGGCCGCCTTGTGAACCAGACAGATTAGAAACCATTTCCAGTAGTCCCCGCCGCTCCGCCATAGTCTCTACAGTCGAAGGCTTGCCTGGTTTGCCGCGGCGGCTTCGGAGTCTCTTGGAACGACGTTGTTGTCCGGGCTCTGTAGTCCACTGGGATGATGAGCCGAAACCATCTTTGCCAGCCCTATATAGTTCAAGCCAATTACAGACTTCCTCCGGGGTATCAGAGAACTGAGTCTTGTCGTCAAGGATAATACGGAGCCTTGCAGAGAAGAGGAGCGAGTACTGGATACCCTCGCTCTGGAGCTCTCGCTTGACCGCCAGGAAAGAGGTCCGTTTTCGTTGGGTCTCATACGTATAGTCTGGGAAAATGTTCACCTGGCTATTCTCCACCTGATAAGGGCCATTGTGCCTGGCAGCGTTGAGGAGCAGGTCCCTGTCCCGAAAATGCAATAAACGCACCACCACCAGGCGTGGGGAGCGACCTTGTTGCGGCGGCCTCGCCGGCACCCTATGTGCTCGTTCCAGGGTATAGAAGGAGGACAGACCCTCTGGAGCCACCGTGTCCCGGAGCCAAGCTTCTAGGTAGGCCACCATGTCGCCATCTTCGATCTTTTCCGGCAGGCCCACCACCCGAATATTGTTCCGTCTGTTACGCCCTTCAGCGTCTTCCGCCCGTTTCTCCAAGGCATCGATCCGGGACAGGGCATCCTTCATCGTCGCGGCCAGAGTCTTCTGTGCTGGCTCCAGAACCTTCACCGAGCTCTCCACCTCCTTAACTCTATCCGAGAGCTTGCCGTGGTCCGCCCTGAGGAGGCCCAAACTCGTCGCGACCTGGGCGATGTCTTGCTGCAGGGCTGATCGCGTGTTTGCGATCGCCTCCAGGACCCGGTCGAATTGTTGTTGTAGGTGGGGACCGCCAGAGCTCTCCGGGTCAATTCGATCGTCCTTGTCCGGCGCCTCCGTGTCCGAGGCGGCCGGGGTGGTCCCTTTGGGCCCCCTTGGTTTCCCCATGGCGGATGAGTCTCGTGGGGGAAAGTTCGGCAGAGGCACTACCAAGTGTGGGCATCGACCATGGCTCTCCTGGTACGTGGTCGTTTTGAAGAGGGCCTTCGATCGTCTTCGCCAAGGCCTACCACTCCTCCGATTCTTCGGGACGTGCCACCGCTGTGTCCCCGGAGGCCAACCAGGGGGAGGCGGGGACGATCGGCGCCAATCTGGGTAGGCCCGTCGGGTCGAGGAAGACCTCGAATGAGAGTCACCAGTGCTGCCGGAGACTCTATGGCGTCAGGTCGCCGTGCTGCCCATAAAGTTCTCAGGGCTCCAGCGAGTTCAAGTACGCAGTGGGAGGCAGCCGGGCATCTCTCGTGGCACTATCAGTCCGCTCAGGGCCTCCGGCCGTTCATGACCAGCCTGAGCCGAAAAATTCGACTAACAGTCCATTCGGGGATGGCCACGGTGCCCAGACACTACCAAACCAACAGCCGGACGGCCGCTTCACGGAAAGATAGGATGTGGAGAAGATGCATGTAGATCAGCTAGGTGTCCACAGGTCTGGGGTCTCGGCAAAGCCCTCGAGAAGGTCCAGGCGCCATCTTGGGCTCCGCTCCTTTTTCCTCGCAACTTCGCTTTTTCGACGGAACAACTGGTTTTCGAGTGTCTCCGGGTGTCTCAGCAGGTCCACTCCAACCCGATCTTCGGTTTGTGGGGGTCGGGGTGCCCCACGGTCCCCGATCTGCAGGATAAAAGCGGGCTCAGTCCCGGAGCCGAGCTCTCAGGCGACCATCGCCATCGGCGTCCAAGCCACGCCCCCCCCTCCACCCAGTTTATTGATGCAGTCCTTGTAAATGATCTTGTACTTATCCGGGATGGCGGTGGCGATGTCCAGGGCTGAGAGGGAGTTCATCCAGGTTTTCATGAGGAAGGTAATGTCTGGGTCGATGGAGTAGAGTATGGCTCAGATCTTCTCTGCATTTTTTTGGAGGGAGCGTGTGTTGAACAGAATACAGCTGAGGCGGTCAGGTCCGGTATTAGTCTGCCATGTGGTGGGTGAGGCTGGTGTGCTGTGGCAGGCAAAGTTGCAGCTTCAGTTGTGGCAGGAAAAAGGGCCCTGGGTGTCAATTGGTGATGCCCGGCAGCAAGGAGTGTGGCGTTGAGGGCATGGAGGGTGTTGGTGTCATTTTGTGTGAATATAGTACTCAGGCAAATCTCTAATAAACACTAGCACATGAACATTGGCACCTGCCAAACAAAGAAATAAAAAGTGATCAAAACAAGTTTTTGCACCTTGGATACATTTTAATTAATTATTATAAAACATTATTTAATTATAAAAATTTGGTACATTCATATACATGCATGATAAAGTGTTTCAGCATTATAACATATGCATAAGTTCAAACATTTATCAAGTACATTTATAATACAATTAAAAGATGATCTCCTGTGTTGGTGTCATAGCAGTGGATGGTCCGAGAACTAGGGTCTGTGCCGCTGGGCGTGGTCCAGGCGCCTTCCGCTTGCAGCAGTGCGGCCACACAGCGGCCACTGTTAAGCAACATGAGGGGGGAGGGCTGGACTGCTGAGAGGCAGGATAAGTATGTAAGTAGCATTGGAGGGGGTGGGGCCACAGGGACCAGCAGCGACAGGGACATGGCGAGGAAAAGGTACAAAAGTGACAAGAGGGAGAAGTGGAAAAATGCAGAAAGTGACAGAAAAGCAGAAAAATGCAAAAACTGAAAGAAAAGCAGAAATTATGAAAGGAGTAAAAAAGATATGGTGGCAATCCCAAACAGCACACCTCAGCAGTGTGTTCAGCAGTCACTCACACATAGTCTCTGGGGGGATTTTCAGGCCCCACAGGGGGCAGCAAGAGCATACCAGTACCCCAAGATGTCAGCCAAGGTGGGTGTGAAGGAACTCCAGGGCTGACACGAGCCCCCTCGCAGCAAGAAGTGCTGGCCAGCCGTGGCAAGAAGCGATGTGCAGCCATGGTGACCCCACACCCAAAAAGGCGGCTGTGTCTGAGGCCAGCACCTGGTGCAGAATCCTGACCTGCAGAGCCACACGGGTGAGGCACGGCTGGCACACCACACCCCGGGACCCCCCCCCCCCCTAGCAGATAGCCTCTCAGCTACACTGCCCAGGCCCCCCACTAGCCCAATCAAGGCTGTCTTCGGCCACAGCAAATCCAGGATAGAGGTAGGAAAAATGCCCCAAGGAAGTCCGGATAAGCAATGGAATAGCTCCTCCGGCCGGCTCAACAAATGTTTAGCTCTTATTAGAGCTCTCCAGAGAGATAGCTTTGTCCAGACACAAGACAGCACCCAATTGAGGTGTCTCACACACATATATTTGCATACATTTATAAATATATACATATAATAGTGTGCACACACATGTATAGGTCTTATATACACTCATTCTCTCTCTCTATCTCTCTCTCTATCTCTCTCTCTCTTTTTCTCAGGTTTAGATGGAAAGCAGGTCCTATATAGAGCACCCTCAACACCAGCAACACACCTCAAATGTCTGCTTTGCTATCAAAGTCTTAAAGCGTAGGATTAGCACACTGCCATCCACGCCGAGATAGAAAGGGACAAAGTCTTTTGTAATTTCTACAGCAAAGGTTTTAAGCACAGGACTAGCACAGTGCTATCCAAGCCCAGCTAAAATACCAACCAAGCCAACCTGAAATTAATGAAAAGCAACCCCTGACGTGTTTCGCTCTCATTAGAGCTCTTCGGAGAGAGGTATAGCTTTGTCCAGACACAAGGGAGCACCCAGAATAAGTAAAAACAATATCCTGTCAGCCTTAGCATGACACATAAATTATGCAAATGAGAAGCAGAGAACTCTGGGTAGTTCTCAAGTTTAGGTGGAAAGCAGCTCCTGTATAGAGCACTCTCGACACCAGTGACACTCCAAATTTGGTCACCTCAAACGACTGCTTTTCTATCAAAGACTTTGATAGGAAAGCAGACATTTGTCACTGTAAATACAACATCCAGAGTAAGAACACATATAACAGGGACAGTCCTCGTGGGAGGCTACAACAGGAGAAAAGGAGGTAATAAGGGGGGACTTGGAAACAACTTAACCAATGAACAACAGAAAAAATTCAAAAAGACACTCAAAGGAGCCAATTAAGTACATAGCCAGAAAATAGGCAGGATGTCAAGCCCATATTCTGAATACAGCATGTCTCAAAGAGACAGTGCAAGCGTTAAGCGAGACCTAGAAATGTTAAATGGAATGCAGCACTCAAGAAGGCATCACAGACACTAATTTGGGGATGAAATGTTAGGGAAGAGTGGTGAAATATAAATCAGGGATGATGGAGATCAGAAATGAAGGGGTGATGGATGGGGATAAGAAGTGAGACTAAGGCGTGAAGAGTAAGTAATGCGAGATGAGTAGTACTGCATGAGGAATGAGGAGTGAGAGATAAGTAGTGTAAAAATGGGAAATGAGGGATTAGTATATAGTGATGGCTGAGAAATTAAGACTGAGAGTAAGAATACAAAACCAAGGGTGAGGGGTGAGGAATGAGGAGTAAGGGATGAGAGTTAAAGAGTGAGAAATTGTGAGTGAGAGATTTAGACAGAGGTGTGAAAGGTTATTGAGTGATGATAAAGGATGAAGAGTAAGAGAGAAGTGTAGAACATGCAGTGAGAGAAGAGAGGTAAAGTATGAGGTGTGAGGGTTAAGAGGTGAGAGATGATGACTGAGGGTTAAGGCCCGAGCAGTGAAAAATGTGAAGAGTGTGGGACAAGGAATCTGGCACGAGAAGTAAGGTGTAAGTGATGAGGTATGAGGAAGGAAAGAAGAGAAGTGAAGGTCTCAGGATGATGAAAGAGAAGTGAAAAATGAGGGCTTAGGGACAGGAAGCAAGGAATGAAGAGCAATTAGGTCAGAATTAGAATTGAGGAATGGGAGATGAAGATTGAGGGATGAGAATTCTGAAGCAAGGCATAAACAATAAAGAGATGAAAATGAAAAGAATGTATGTATTGAGAGATGAGGAACGAGAGATAAAGAGTGAGGTCTGAGGGGTAAAGGTGGAAGAGGGTGGGATAGGGGTGAGAAACTAGAACTGATCAATAATAATTGAATGGTGACGTGAAGAATTGGGGTTAAGGATGGAGGTGTGATGAATGAGGGGTGATCACTAAGCCATGAGGACAAAGGAAATTGGAAATAGGGATGAGTGATAAGGAATGAGAAATAAGTACAGAGGCATGTGCTGTGAGGTATTAGATTGCCCTAAAATAGACAGGGTGGTGAACATTTTAGGACATCATCATTTGTCAATTGCATTTATCACGCAAAGCGAAACGAAAAGGTGGAATCCAACATATACAGAATGAGCGACTAGGGGTAAACGGTGAGGAAGAATGAGGGTCCAGGGCTACTGGAGCCTTGGATTGTTGTTAAGGACACACTGATCCCCCAAAAGGACCTTGACCTTCTTGAAAGAAGATTCATAACTTTGAGATCATTTGGAGCATTTTTGTCAGAAATCTCCATAATTTGACCGACCTGTTGTCGAGAGCCAAGCTTGTGACATCAAACCGTGACTCACCCTTGTCATTGTTGTGTGCCCTATCACCTTGGATAGCTCTCCTGCCCTTCCCTAATGGAGAGCCCGATCAGGGAGAACCGTTCTTGTCAAGGGCTAGTCGCTCCACCCCATCCAGGGCATGAAAACGATTTGAGGCGGGAACTGTAAAAGCAACAGACAGTCCTCACCACATGCTCAATGGGAGTGCTTACAAGGCCCTTACAGGGCCAATGAGAAGACATAACCTTTTTTTTTGCAAAATGATCACATTCCCTAAAACAAGATGGTTTATAAAAATACCCCAGCTGTAATAACCCAACCATAGACTCTGTCCTGAGTTTTGGAATCAGGCCAAATAACCACTGCACTACATGGGGGATCTGAAATTTATAATTATAAAATCACTACAATGATCCTTGGGTCCCGATACCAATCATCTCACTCTCCATGTGAGCAAAATCTCATTAGACATGTAATAGGGGAACTTCCTCTGTTGGCCAGCCAATTTATACATTTATTAGTTAACTCGTCCAGGCCCTCCGTCTGATTCATTGATTCACATTCAACTCAGGAAGTCCTACCAAAACAAGTACATTGAGGAAAGATGATGTGGTGAGATCAGTCACTGTTTGCCACTGTATGGATACTGGGGTATTTAGCATAGGTGGCTGTATCCCCGCGCTCTAGTGTTAAAGGACAACGAGGCCTTATTAACTCCTAACGCTGTTGATGTGTGCAAAGTACCCACAACCTCAGTCCCTTTACCATGGGTAATTACAGCATCTCTAGGTAAAGTAGTTGTGTGGCTGGTGCTAGAGTCCTTAATCAGTTTGAGTTGCCAGTTGGAGGTCAAAACCTTGGCACGATCCCCTGTTACTGGTATTGAACATACAACTTGCTTTTTCTGGGTTAAAATGCAATCGATACACCTTTGGATGGCCTCCAACCGCACCGTCAATGAGGAAAGTTCTTTATGTAGCTGGTCTTTAATTTTTCAAAATAGGACTATGACGTCCACAGCCCAAGGATATGTAAGCATGTACCCCTCTAGGCTGGAATTATAAGGGTCAATAATGTTCGAGGCAGCATAAGAGCTAGCAGGGGCTAGAGGGGACTGAGAGGTGTTCTGCTGTTTAAGCGGTTTGGTGGTTCAACAAGGTCAAGATGTAACTTTCAGGCATGCCCCCGTTGGATTAGGGGCCGAATTTGCCTCCTCATCACTTGCTTGGTTGTTTCCCAACTTCAAATGGTCCACAGCACTTCGTACCACTTGGGCTGTATGATAAGCTTGAATTGAATCGTTTGGGACTCCCAGAGACAATGTTCTCTCAGTCAGGGTCATTTCTGTAGAAATTATACCCATAGCCCTCTGCAACATTTTATTGATGCTGGTAGTCTTCGAGGAGAAGGTGCTTTTGCTGAACCTCCTGGGGTTTGCGTTTGCCCATTGTAATTTGGCGTTATCAAAACCTCAAGATCGTGAGACGCAGTATCCACGGTATAGCAACCAGGGTAGAGCTATACCCAAACACGATAATACCTCCACGCTATTCAGCTCTCTAGTACAATAATAGAGGGACCCCAGCATCACGATGACAGAGGGTGGGCCCAGCCTTCTCCGGGCTCTATCAGGGGTAAGGACATGCCAGACCGTGGGCCGCGCTGCGGGAGTTTGGGGATGGTTTTAGCGCTAGACAAGCACCTCCCCTGGCCACAGATGCAGACGCGCGCCTCCTGGAGCGATGGCAGCTAGGATGTGGAGTCCCTAAACAGTGGTGTTAGCCCAAAGAGTAAAATGGGTGCTGGATGGAGGCATGATGGAAATGTGTATACACACTGATTACAGGACATGAGCTCCAAATTAATAGTATCCGAAGAGCTAATTTGGCCCCATTTCAGCTTTGATGAATACCAATTTGCTTTGGAGGTGCCGTCCTGATGTGTGAAAAAAAATCTGAGAAAAGCCGGATACTGCTGGGTTGTTAACCTACTCAAATATATGCTGCCCCAAGTGTTAAGGTGTTGTCATTTACTGTAGGCAAGTGTACTGTTTTGTGTAGAGTTGATATAACACAAAAGCTAATTTAAAAATAAATAAAAATATTAACATTACAGAATGGTTTAAATATGAGAACTCTTGAAATTGATATAAATAACAATGAGGCAAATAACACTGTTCTTGTAATGAATATGGGTATCACTGAAATTGGATATGAATTGTGTGTGTTAGACCTGGCACCTTGGCGTGAGTCTCCCTTCCACTTTTTGCTGACGTGCCTCCGATGTTTTGCTGGTTTTCCGATACTCAGGGCACTGCGCCACGGCTGATCCGTGCCGCAGTGCAAGTGCTCCCTACTGTAAATTGTACATACGATTGGTATCCATGATTGGTGCATTGGATTTACTGTTAGTCCCTAGTAACGTGCACGAGAGAGTGCCGGGGCTTGTAGATGCCAATACTGCTGGTGGGCCTGCAGCGCTGGTTGCGCCACCCACCGAAGCAGCCGTAAAGATGTGTCTGGGAACTGCGACCGCAGAACCCGCGTGCGGTCTCGTACTGTCACGCTAGCTGGGCAAGTGTCCCCACTTGCCAGCACCGACCCTTTCCTTGACTACATATTAGTCGCCCCTATGGTAGGCCTGCGGGCAGGGTGCATTGTAGGTGCAAGGTAGGACAAGCCTGATGAGCGTGGCATGTCCTAGTAGTGACTTACAACGAAGACCGTATTTCACTATTGAAGGCTACCTGCTCCCTTAGGCCAGACTGAGCTGCGAGGATTATTACACCCTATAATCCCCGCAGGCTCAAGGAGCATGGTAGCGAGTCATGTTTAGTATGCCTGAACTCAGGATGATAAGATATTTCTTGTAGTCAAGTTTATTTTAATATCCTGGGTTTGCAAATGCTACTTTTAGAAAGTTAGCCTTTGCTTGCTTAACCATTTCAGCCGCCTCTGCTGGTATGTGTATCTGACTGTCTGGGATGTGTGAGTGACAGGGCTGGAGGGATGACAGGTGGATGACTGCGCAGATTACACCTTAGTGGGAGGTAGGAGTGCCTCTTGACTCGAACTGTCACTGTGCTCGGCCACCACAATGCTGGCTCCACCCTCCTGGGGAGCGGCGGATGACTCTGCCGGCACCTGGCCCAGGACGGGCGGAGCCCCCATCAACAAGGTACTCTGGCCACCCCTGTCCGGACAATGCTGGCTCCACCTCCTGTGGGGCGTCTGATGCGCCTGCCCCTCACACTGAAAGCAGAAGCCGGAGTACACCCGCCGGGGTACTCCAGAACTGAGAGTGGCTATGCAAAGGCCCCCCTGGCCTGCGAGAACAAAAGAATTGGCCTATAAAAGAAGGAGCCCTGCTCCTTGAAGATTAGATCCGGTTTGGGCCACAGAAGGACTCTGCCCTACGAGAAGGACCGTGAGAGACAAGGAAGGGTGCTGACTCTTGCCTGTGTCTGGTGCCTTGCTGCTGAAGGAGAGGAAGACAAAAAGACTACGAAAAGACTTTTGCTCTACTTGTGCCAAACTCTGCAAAGAGATCTCCAAGGGCTTGCAACTGAACTTGCCCCCTGACCAGCGTCCCAGGACCAGTGGACGCTACCCCCTTGGAAGAAAGCGACTGCGGGTGCTGATCATCGCCGCAGCACCGACGGAGGAATCTCCTCCAAGACAACGACCTCCCGACCACCGTGACCGGGGCCCAAAGCAACAGCGGAAGCAAAGTAAGGACCAGCCGCCGCTGGCCCGAACACCGTGACCGCAACTGCACCGGGAGCCCGAGAGCAAAGCAAAGGAGGACCCGTCCGGTCCAAGCTCACGAGGTGACCGCATAGCGAGCAGTCACTCACCTGCAAAGACGGACAGTTGCCCTACGAGAATCCGCACAGTCGGTAGCCTGCCCGACAGCCCAGCTGTGAGCCCACAGCTGCCCCGACATTTGGCTGGGTACGTCCTGCACTTGGGGACCGTACTGCCACTTGTCACCGCTGCACAACCGCCGCCTCCAGGGTCGGAGCGGACGACGAGGAGAGGACCCTGCCGCCACAGAACACCGCTGCCCCGGATGACCAGTGACCTGCTCGGCTGAAGAGCCGCAACGATCAGCGACTCCGGGAAGGCAACGCGACGTGGGACAGATCCCCTGGAAGCCGCCGGCTCCCCAAGAACTTTGAGTAACACCGGCCTACGGGCCTCAAGAGAACTGCATAAGAACTGTGGTAACCCGAATCAAGTAATCTGCAACCGTTTTCATAAAGTATATTGACTGTATTCGCAAGCCTGCTTAAAACTATATAAAGATATATATTTTTACAGAATACAGTCTGGTCTCGTTGTGTGGTGGGTTGGTTGTAAAGGTGTACTGTTGCAAGTGTTTAACCCTATGTGCCCCAAAGATTAGCCTGCGACTGCTTAAGCCACACTACCTAGAGGGTAAGCAGAGGTTGTCTGGAAGGTAACCCTCAGCCCTGACGAGGAAGAGAGAGTCCCTGCTTGTCGCTAGTGTTGCACTGCGCCAACTAGAGCCTCCCCCTTCCTACATTGGTGGCAGCGGTGGGATTTCGAATTTACACTTGCGATATCTATACCTGAGCTTCTGACCACTACACAAGGATTACGGTCCAGTTACTTAGCCACAGACTTTGCTTTTTGAATTTTGCCGAAAGAAGATTCCGAGTGCAGAAACCATGCCGGGCACAAAGAGCCTGGATGGAGCAGAGTCCACGACCTCCGAGGTGTTGGAGGTGGAGTGGGACCCCACCAAAGTGGATAAATATTCCAGGGACGAACTGAAGTTCTTTTGCAAGAAACTCAAGGTCCCGCACGCTGGCTGCAAAAACAAGACCCAGCTCTCCAAGGCCCTGAAAGCCTGGATCGAGTCCCGGAAAACCCCGGAGGAGCAAGATGTCCTCGCCGAGCAGAATGCGACGGAGGAGCAGAATGCGCTTGGGGATCTGATCGATCTCGAGAGGCAAGACAGCGAGCACAGCTTTGGTAAAGGCCTGTCACCAGAGGAGCTGGCGGACAGGAAGGAAACCCGGAATCACGAGAGAAAGTTGGCAGAAATGAAAATCCAGCTGGAGCTTGAAACCAAAAGAATGGCGCTGGAAGAGCGAAAGCACCAGATGGATTACGAAATAAAAATGAGGGAGATAAGTCTCAAGGAGAGAGACTTGGATCGTCCTCCCTCTGGTGGCAGCACATCGCCAGTGCAGGTAGAGTCAAGAGTGCACATCCCGAAGGACGTAGTTAAGGAGTTCTTTAAGGGGGATGACATAGGACAGTGGTTTAGGGCATACGAGGTAGCCATGTCCTCCCACCGGGTCCCTGACAAGGATTGGGGAGCGGGGTTGTGGGGAAGGTTCCTTAGCGAAGGGAGAGAGACCTTGCTAGATTTGCCCGTTGAGAATCAGAGATCCTATGCCCACATGAAGGAAGCTTTATTAAACAGGTACGGGCTTACCCCTGAAATGTATAGACAGAAGTTTAGGGGATGTACTAAGCGGCCTGGGAATACGTATGTGGAGTATGTGACTTACTTTTGCAGAGCACTGGATGGTTGGGTGAAAGGTAACAAAGTTAATGATTTTCGAGGTCTCTTTGATTTAATTGCATGGGAGCACTTGTCTGATCACTGTTTTCCTGAGTTACGCCAGCACCTGATCGATAGCAAGCTGTCCAACCCGAGGAAGCTTGCTGAGGAGGCGGACCGCTGGCTCAGCACCAGGGTCCACAAGGGTCCCGTGGGAGATTCCGCCAAGAGTGGGCAGGGTCCCCAGCAGAAGAGTGGGGGGGAAAAGGGGGGAAAACAGAAAGGGTTCCAAAAAGGCCCCCAAAGTAGTTCCCAAGGGAATCCGCAGCAGGGTTCTCAGCCTCCCCCACCCCCGAAGCAGAATGGGGCCCGACAGGTAAACCTGTTCCAAAGGGGCCCTTCAATTGTTTCAAATGTGGCGAGCCTGGGCACATATCCAGTGACCCCAAGTGTCGCCTATTTGGAAAACCTGCACCCACTGGTGCTCCGCCCCGACAAGTGACTAGCGTTCACCTGGGAGAAGAAATGATGGTCCCGGGGGGTGGAGATCCCGTTCACATGACCCTGGTCTCGTTAGGAGACAGCGAGATGACCCCTACGAACTACCTGCCCTCTAACACTAAAAAATATGGGCAGGTGGTGATCATCAATGGCAAGGAGGCCGAGGCTCTTAGAGACACAGGAGCCAGTGTGACTGCAGTGAGGCAGCACCTGGTGTCTCAAGAGCAGGTTGTACCCCATGCCTACTGTAGGGTTATCAACGCTGATAATTCTGAGAGTCAGTGTCTGATGGCTCAAGTTCCCTTCGAGTGGGGGGGGTCTCTGGTACTCTGCAGGTCTGTGTGAGAAAAACCATGCCTGTTGACTGTTTGCTAGGGAACGACTTGGAGCACTCCCCTTGGGAAAAGGTGGAGAAAACGACTCACCTGCGGATGGTGGGTCTGCCTGACTGGGCGTGCGTGACCACCCGGTCAATGGCAGCCAGTAGGGGTGATCGAGAGGTCCTGGGGCCTGAAGGAGAGGCACAGGAACCGGCCTTAGGGAGAAGGCGCAGGGGGCGCGGGAAACCGGCCCCTGAAGTTCCTACGGTCCAGGAGGAGGCAGACCTTGAGGGGGATGCCCTGGAGCCTACAGGGGAACAGATCGCCGAACTGGGGGACCTGCCTGAGCTGACCCATTGGCAGCAAGAAGGAGGACCCTCCAGGGAGGAATTCTGCTGGGAGCAGAAAGAATGCCCTTCTCTCATGGGTATGCGGCAGCAGGCTGCAGACCAGGCCAATGGTGTTCAGGCCAAAACGCATTACGTGTACTGGGAGAACGACCTCCTGTATTCGGAGCCTAAGGCTGCTGAACCTGGGTCAACCCGTGTGCTGGTGGTACCCCAGAAGTTCAGAGCCTTCCTACTGGGTCTGGCTCATGATGTGCCTTTAGCAGGACATTTGGGGATGGACAAGACCTATGACAGGCTTGTCACCCACTTCTACTGGCCCCAAATGCATAAAAGCTCAGACGCTTATTGCAGAACCTGTCCGACTTGCCAGGCAAGTGGGAAGACGGGAGGGAAGAACAAGGCTCCCCTCCAACCCTTCCCTGTGGTCGGTACGCCATTCCAGCGAGTGGGTATTGACATCGTTGGGCCTCTGGACCCCAAGACAGCCATGGGCAACAGGTTCATCCTGGTCTTGGTGGACCATGCCACCCGGTACCCTGAAGCCATCCCCCTGAGGACAGTGACGGCTCCCGTGGTGGGGCGTGCACTGATGGGAATTTTCTCACGAGTAGGATTCCCTCTAGAGGTGGTGAGCGACAGGGGGACCAACTTCATATCGAAATATATGAAGTCCCTTTGGCAGGAGTGTGGCGTAACGTACAAGTTCACCACACCCTACCATCCCCAAGGTAACGGGTTGGTTGAAAGATTCAACCGAACCCTCAAAGGCATGATCATGGGCCTAGAAGGTCCGATGAGGCGTAAGTGGGACGTCCTCTTGCCATGCCTGCTTTTTGCATATCGCGAGGTACCACAGAAGTCCCTAGGGTTCAGCCCCTTTGAACTGCTGTACGGTCACCCCGTGAGAGGACCACTGAGTTTGGTAAAGGAAGGCTGGGAGCAATCTCCCAGGAAACCTCCCCAGAATGTATATAGCTACATGCTGGCCTTCAGAAACCAAACCAGGCGCTTCAGACAACTTGCCGAGGCAAATCTGGAAGCGAGCCAGGAGGAAATGAAGCGGTGGTACGATCAGAATGCCACTCTGGTCGAGCTTCAGCCTGGACAGGAGGTGTATGTCTTGGCCCCAGTGGAGCCCTGTGCCCTTCAGGATAAGTGGACAGGACCATTTGAGGTTGTGGAGCGCAAGAGCCCCGTGACATACTTGGTGGACATGAAGACGCCCAGGAACCCTTTGCGGGTCCTACATGTCAACCGCCTCAAGCCCCACTTGCGAAGGTCCGAAGTGGGCATGTTGTTGGCAACCGATGACGGAATGGAGGAGGAGTCGGAGCCTCTTCCTGACCTCTTGGTGGCCTGTGAGAAGGATGGGTCAGTGGATGGAGTTAACCTCTCACCCTCCCTGACCGCCGCACAACAGGAGGACTGCCGCCAGTTGCTGGGGCAGTTCCCAGACCTGTTCTCCCTGGTTCCGAGTGTCACAGATTGGTGCGTCCATGATGTGGACACTGGAGACAGCTTACCGGTGAAGCATAAGGCTTACAGGGTAACTGACAGGGTACGGGCCTGCATCAAGGAGGAGGTCTCCAAGATGCTTGCCCTCGGGGTGGTTGAGTCTTCCAGCAGTCCTTGGTCCAGCCCCGTGGTCTTGGTGCCGAAGGCTGCTGCGCCGGGAGCCACACCCGAACTCCGGTTCTGTGTGGACTACAGAGGACTCAATTCAGTCACAAAGACTGACGCGCACCCCATCCCCAGAGCTGACGAGCTCATTGATCGGCTAGGGGCTGCCCGGTTCCTCAGCACGTTTGATTTAACGTCTGGGTACTGGCAGATCGCCTTGACCGATGGGGCAAAAGAGAGGTCGGCATTCTCTACACCAGATGGGCATTTCCAGTTCCGGGTTATGCCATTTGGAATGAAGAATGCCCCTGCCACCTTTCGGAGATTGGTCAACCAGGTGTTGGCTGGACTGGACGAGTTCAGTGCCGCCTACCTGGATGACATCGCGGTGTTCAGCGGCACCTGGCCCGAACACCTGCGACACCTCTGGGAAGTGTTGATGGCCCTGCGCAGAGCAGGCCTCACAATCAAGGCAAGCAAGTGCCAGATTGGGCAGGGTTCAGTGGTGTACTTGGGACACCAAGTTGGGAGTGGCAAGGTAGCCCCCTTGCAGCCCAAAATCGAAACCATCCTGGCTTGGGAACCCCCCAAGACCCAGACTGCAGTGAGAGCCTTCCTGGGGCTCACTGGGTATTACAGGAGGTTTGTCAAGGGCTATGGCACGATCGTGACCCCCCTGACAGAGCTGACTTCGAAAAAGCAGCCCAGGAATGTGATTTGGACTGACACCTGTCAGAAGGCTTTCGACACCCTGAAGACTGCCATGTGCACGGCGCCCGTGCTCCTGGCCCCCGATTTCTCCAAGGAGTTCATTGTGCAAACAGACGCTTCAGAGCATGGTGTAGGGGCTGTTCTTTCACAGATGACTGAGGAGGGCTTTGACCAACCCGTAGCCTTCATAAGTCGGAGGTTACTTCCACGGGAAAGTAGGTGGAGTGCAATAGAGCGTGAAGCTTTTGCTGTGGTCTGGGCGCTGAAGAAGCTAAGACCCTACTTGTTTGGGTCTCACTTCCGAGTTCAGACGGACCACAGGCCCCTCAGATGGTTGATGCAAATGAGGGGTGAGAACCCGAAACTGTTGAGGTGGTCCATTTCTCTACAGAGTATGGACTTTACGGTGGAACACCGCCCTGGCACCGATCACGCCAACGCTGACGGTCTGTCCAGATTTTTCCACCTTAGTGATGTGGAACTCCCTGGGGAAGGGTAGTTCCCCCCACATTTCAGCTGGAGGGGACACATGTTAGACCTGGCACCTTGGCGTGAGTCTCCCTTCCACTTTTTGCTGACGTGCCTCCGATGTTTTGCTGGTTTTCCGATACTCAGGGCACTGCGCCACGGCTGATCCGTGCCGCAGTGCAAGTGCTCCCTACTGTAAATTGTACATACGATTGGTATCCATGATTGGTGCATTGGATTTACTGTTAGTCCCTAGTAACGTGCACGAGAGAGTGCCGGGGCTTGTAGATGCCAATACTGCTGGTGGGCCTGCAGCGCTGGTTGCGCCACCCACCGAAGCAGCCGTAAAGATGTGTCTGGGAACTGCGACCGCAGAACCCGCGTGCGGTCTCGTACTGTCACGCTAGCTGGGCAAGTGTCCCCACTTGCCAGCACCGACCCTTCCCTTGACTACATATTAGTCGCCCCTATGGTAGGCCTGCGGGCAGGGTGCGTTGTAGGTGCAAGGTAGGACAAGCCTGATGAGCGTGGCATGTCCTAGTAGTGACTTACAACGAAGACCGTATTTCACTATTGAAGGCTACCTGCTCCATTAGGCCAGACTGAGCTGCGAGGATTATTACACCCTATAATCCCCGCAGGCTCAAGGAGCATGGTAGCGAGTCATGTTTAGTATGCCTGAACTCAGGATGATAAGATATTTCTTGTAGTCAAGTTTATTTTAATATCCTGGGTTTGCAAATGCTACTTTTAGAAAGTTAGCCTTTGCTTGCTTAACCATTTCAGCCGCCTCTGCTGGTATGTGTATCTGACTGTCTGGGATGTGTGAGTGACAGGGCTGGAGGGATGACAGGTGGTGAATGCGCAGATTACACCTTAGTGGGAGGTAGGAGTGCCTCTTGACTCGAACTGTCACTGTGCTCGGCCACCACAATGCTGGCTCCACCCTCCTGGGGAGCCGCGGATGACTCTGCCGGCACCTGGCCCAGGACGGGCGGAGCCCCCATCAACAAGGTACTCTGGCCACCCCTGTCCGGACAATGCTGGCTCCACCTCCTGTGGGGCGTCTGATGCGCCTGCCCCTCACACTGAAAGCAGAAGCCGGAGTACACCCGCCGGGGTACTCCAGAACTGAGAATGGCTATGCAAAGGCCCCCCTGGCCTGCGAGAACAAAAGAATTGGCCTATAAAAGAAGGAGCCCTGCTCCTTGAAGATTAGATCCGGTTTGGGCCACAGAAGGACTCTGCCCTACGAGAAGGACCGTGAGAGACAAGGAAGGGTGCTGACTCTTGCCTGTGTCTGGTGCCTTGCTGCTGAAGGAGAGGAAGACAAAAAGACTACGAAAAGACTTTTGCTCTACTTGTGCCAAACTCTGCAAAGAGATCTCCAAGGGCTTGCAACTGAACTTGCCCCCTGACCAGCGTCCCAGGACCAGTGGACGCTACCCCCTTGGAAGAAAGCGACTGCGGGTGCTGATCATCGCCGCAGCACCGACGGAGGAATCTCCTCCAAGACAACGACCTCCCGACCACCGTGACCGGGGCCCAAAGCAACAGCGGAAGCAAAGTAAGGACCAGCCGCCGCTGGCCCGAACACCGTGACCGCAACTGCACCGGGAGCCCGAGAGCAAAGCAAAGGAGGACCCGTCCGGTCCAAGCTCACGAGGTGACCGCATAGCGAGCAGTCACTCACCTGCAAAGACGGACAGTTGCCCTACGAGAATCCGCACAGTCGGTAGCCTGCCCGACAGCCCAGCTGTGAGCCCACAGCTGCCCCGACATTTGGCTGGGTGCGTCCTGCACTTGGGGACCGTACTGCCACTTGTCACCGCTGCACAACCGCCGCCTCCAGGGTCGGAGCGGACGACGAGGAGAGGACCCTGCCGCCACAGAACACCGCTGCCCCGGATGACCAGTGACCTGCTCGGCTGAAGAGCCGCAACGATCAGCGACTCCGGGAAGGCAACGCGACGTGGGACAGATCCCCTGGAAGCCGCCGGCTCCCCAAGAACTTTGAGTAACACCGGCCTACGGGCCTCAAGAGAACTGCATAAGAACTGTGGTAACCCGAATCAAGTAATCTGCAACCGTTTTCATAAAGTATATTGACTGTATTCGCAAGCCTGCTTAAAACTATATAAAGATATATATTTTTACAGAATACAGTCTGGTCTCGTTGTGTGGTGGGTTGGTTGTAAAGGTGTACTGTTGCAAGTGTTTAACCCTATGTGCCCCAAAGATTAGCCTGCGACTGCTTAAGCCACACTACCTAGAGGGTAAGCAGAGGTTGTCTGGAAGGTAACCCTCAGCCCTGACGAGGAAGAGAGAGTCCCTGCTTGTCGCTAGTGTTGCACTGCGCCAACTAGAGCCTCCCCCTTCCTACAGTGTGTATAACACATACTGAAAAGCACGTGACCATGACAGCCAATCACAGTGGTCTCCTCTGATGCCACTTTTTGACGCAGTGAAGGTAGAGTTGCGGCGTGACATCGGGTTAGGCGGATCCTGTTGAAGGCCTTGGGCGCTGTAGCCCATGCATTCAACACATACCACGAGCTCCGCTCACATTTATGAACAGCAGGGAAAGCCTGGAGTGTCCGTGCCCATTATCGCCACTTGGTGTGGAGTATTGATGACCATTGCCATCAGCGGCTGGGAGAGTGAGGCGGGCCTGGCCAGACTTGCTCCGTGTTTGATGAATCCATTACCATTCCTAAGTGATTGTAGAGTTTATATGTTTGTATCTCTTCCTTGAGTGACTTTACAAAGTATACATTTGCAATTTTACCTGTTTATATCTCTTATGTAACTCATGTAATCCAAAGTCCTTATGTATCGCAACTGGTTCTTTTGTAAAGCGCTCTGACACCCTCGGGTAATGTTCGCGCTATATAAAATCGCAATAAATAAAATCTTTGGGCCCAAGATCCTGGTGGGGTGCCTTTTACTGCCCCTTGGACGCGGCGCATGTCCTATAAACTGTAATGAGAATTGCACTTCCCACGGCTGCGAAGTACTGCAGCAGGGGTTGCGATGCTCTTAGGTGTCCATCAGCGTCACCCACCTGAGATCTAGTGTCACTGCTGCGTCGTAGCGAAGAGCCACTGCTGCCACCCCAGGGATGCATATTTTTGGTTGAGTGAGGCTGCAGTGGTGACAGCGTCTGCGGCCATTAGCCCGGATGCACGGACGGTGAGAACACCGAGCTTCTACTCAGCGTGCCCAGCAGGGTCCACTCTCCCCTTGTGAGCCTTGCGAACCATTAACAGCGCGTATTGTATATCGCTGCTGTATATTATGTATTGAGTTGCTAAATGGTCGACTTTTTTTAATGCCTTGGAAACCTTGTAAAATACTGTCACAATTATGTCACCAGTATTTAAGGTTCCTGGTTCTCACTGGGGTCACTACGCACATTGTTATTTTTCATTGTATATAGCATTTTGTTTGTAAAATCAAAAATATGATTGTATCAAACTTAAGCCCTCTGACATCATTTTAACCCTTCCATTGCGATTGTGCACCTTGCAATATTGATTCTTTTATTCAACAGGAACCACTGTTTCTGACAATAATTTACCCACCCAGGTTCCTTAGTGAGTTGGGTTCCCTTTTCCTTTTTCTCACTTGTTGGTCAGCCGACCCATGTACGGAGTTGGTACGAGCTGCCCTCCGGATCTCTACTGGCGCTCTGGAAAGTGCTGACTATACGAGGCTTCTTTGCTGCATGATTTCTATCCTGCTCCACGCCGTGCAAGCTGTTACCACATTTCTACTAAGGCCCTGAAAGTAGTGTGCCTTTAAATGCTGAAAGTGATGCAGATAGACCCTCAGCATCATCAGATCAGCGCTCTGTAACAAGGTAGTGCGCAATTTGCCTCGGAGCCTGCATCCTGGCTAAACACAGGGGCTGCAAGCTGAACCAGCGGGGCTGGACTGACTACCGGGCGTTTTGGCATGCTGCCGAGCTGGGGGCTGATTTCGTTGATGGGGACCTGCGTGTGCTGAACAACATTAGTTTTGCTTTGCTGCGTGTCCCCATCAACAAAATCAGCCCCCACTGCAGTGAAATCAGCCCCCAGCTCGGCAGCACATCCAGCAGCACTGCCCCCAGCTCGGTAGCCTATCCAACCCTGTGAACCAGCATCCGGGCCACCCCTCCCGATTCTGGCGGGAGACCACCAATTTCAAGGCTAGTCTCCTGCCTCCTGATTCCTGCGGAGAAAACCGCGATTCCTCTGTGGGCTTCCCTGGACAGGCAAAGTTTATGTGTGACTCAAAGTATCCCCTACCAGTGCCAGTAACCTTCTCTTCCTGCAGGCCAGTGCACATTTGTGTCACGCTCTCTGCTGGCCATAGCACTTTCTTCTGGCACTGGGCAAAGCAAATAGGTCATGCCTAGTGGGTACAAGTGAGTGGATTCTGGAAAAGGGAGGTAAGCAGTGTAGTCAGTCAGGGAGCGGAGAGTATTCAGTAACTGGAAAAGGGCCAATCTGCCTGAATTCCATGATCTACTGGCCTCTACTGCACCCACGTCATCGAACTCGCTAGAGGACCAGGCGGACCATCTGTATGTATGTATGTATGTATGTATAGGCATTTATATAGCGCACTACTTACCCGTAGGGTCCCAAGGCGCTTCGACCGCTGCGAAACCCTTCCTGGCTTCCCTGAGAGATGGTCCCTTAATGGGTATCTCCAGGGTGAGACCAGGCATCCCCGGCGGTCTGGTGGGGCCGTTAGTGAAGATGAGGCAAGCTAATGCCCAGAGTTGCCGAGTGTGATCACTAATCAGAGTGGGCACCGAGGCGAGAGAATTATCGAGTCCGCTGACCCTGGTCCAGAAACCTGCCACGCCGGGAATCGAACCCTGGTCCCGGGCCGTCCTCTGCTCTCGGGTCTGCCGCCTCTAACCAGTGAATGGCTACGCCAGGCTAGCAATAAAGTTGCCCCTTTTAAAAAGATCAACGCTAAGCGTCTTCACGACGCACAACGGTGGTTCACGGACCAACTCAAAGCGGACAAACTTCCCCTGCGGCAAGCTGAACGCCGTTGGCGTCGCAACTACGACCCACAGCTCAAACTCGTTTACACTGACTCCCTAAAGTCTTATAAAAAATCGATTCTGATAGCTAAGACGGCCTATTTTTCTCAAAAAATAATGGACTCAAACAACAAAACCAAGGAGATTTTCTCTATTGTCAACGAGCTTTCCCTGCCTGATAGGGTCACCCCCCAACCCCAGCCTACCCAAACCCTATGCGACTCGTTAAACTCCTACTTTATTGAGAAAATCTCAACCATAAAAAATAATATCTTGACCCCTGCGTCCCCTACTCCTCCTCCCCTTCCCCCCAGAAACACTAGCATCCTGACAGAGTTTCCTCCTATCTCCCTACAAGATTTTTCCTCTCTTCTTCTCAAAGTCAGCTCGGGTTCTCCCAATGACTGCTGCCCCCCGCAGATTCTGAGAGAAGCCTCCCTTGCGTGTCCGGACCCCCCTCTAGCATTACTTAATAACTCTCTGGCTACTGGGGAGGTCCCTCTCTCTTTCAACAAGCAGCCGTTTTACCCATCCTAAAAAAACCTAACGCGGACCCCACAATCCTAAGCAACTACCGACCCATCTCCCTCCTCCCCTACCTAGGCAAAATTTTGGAGACCTATGTCACTCGTTGCCTGAGCTCCTTCATAGAGAAATCCTCCTTTCTGGACCCCCAACAAGCTGGATTCAGACCCCTTCATTCCACCGAGGCGGTCATAGTAGCAGTCATGGACGCCCTCAGGAAAGGTGCAGACAAAAACATCTCTCAGGCCCTTGTCCTATTAGACCTCTCGGCGGCATTCGACACGGTCGATCATACCATCTTGATCGACCGTGTCCACAATGCCGGCACTCAGGGGGTGGCCCTTGACTGGCTTAGATCATTCCTTGACCAGGAATCACAATCTGTTCACCTGTCCACTTTTTCTGCACCCTACACTTCCCTCACCTGTGGTGTCCCACAGGGCTTTGCACTATCCCCCCTTCTATTTAATTTGTACCTGCAACCCCTTTTAGCTTCCCTCCGCAACTCCCCGGTCACAATCTTTAATTACGCGGACGACCTCCAGTTAATTTTTCCCATTGACTCCCTCCCTTCCTCCCGTCTCAACTTTCAGTCCATCATGATGACCATCGCAGAGTGGATGTATCACAGCCAACTAAAGTTGAACCCCACAAAAACTGAGCTCGTACTTGTGGGGGGTCCCAATCATCCATGGAATTCCACCTTCTGGCCAACATCCCTGGGGACGGCACCCACTCCAGTGAGCACAGTAAAAAGTCTGGGGGTGATTATTTCTGAAGACCTTTCTAAGAGACCGCAAATTAACTCTGTCACCTCATCCTGCTTCTTCCATCTTAGGCGGATTCGCAAAATCAGCAGGTTTCTCACCAGAGATGCCCTGATTCAAGTTATCATCGCTCTCATCACCTCTAGGCTAGACTACGCCAACATGCTGTACGTGGGGATCCCTGCATGCCACCTCCACCGACTGCAGCTGGTGCAGAATCAGGCTGCCCGCCTGATTTTCCGCCAGCCTAAACATCAGCATGTCACTCCCCTCCTCCGCAGTCTGCATTGGCTCCCTGTCTCCAAACGCTGCACCTTCAAGCTGGCATGCTCAGTTTTCAAGGCCCTCTCTGATGAAGCCCCTGCTTTCATCTCTTCTTTCTTGACTCGCCACATTCCCCTTAGAGCTCTTCGTTCAGCATCTCTCAACCTCCTAGTGGTCCCCAAATTCAAACGAAAAAAGCACGGTGGTTTGAGTTTTTCTGTTCTGGCCCCCTCCACTTGGAACTCCCTGCTACCTTCACTTCGTCTACGCCCCAACTATGACTGCTTTTGCAGACTACTAAAAACCCTGCTTTTTCAATCTGCCTACGAATAACCCCCTCACCCTTGATCACTGCACCTGTCAAAGAGCGCCATGAAACCGTTGGTGAAAGTGCGCGGTATAAATAATTTTAACGTATTCAAGAAACTGTAATCCCCGGTACCTCGGGATTGAGTAGAGAGGGACACTACCCCGCCTTTATTACTTGCAATGAAACAAAGATCCGGTAGTGTGGTGTAACCAAGGTTTAATCAAGATTGTTAATACAACGCTGGGTCAGTGCTGTGGCTTTCGCCCTTTCCTTCCAACCGTCCTCTGCACGAATGCCGGTCCTGGCATTCACCAACAGAGGGCACCGTGCTAACTAGTGGCCGACAATGCCACTCGAACGATTTGATGAAGGACTGTGTAGCTTCCTGGCTCGTCCTCCGCATTAGTGTCAGTCCCGACACCATCCAACAGAGGGCAAGAAACACGAGCTTGAATCCAACCCGAGTTCTACACTAGTTCTTTAGAAAGAATACGTTTTTGCAAAAACCTCTCACACTCGCATACCCGCGAGCGGGGACTGATGTAAAGATAGCTCTTGTAGCGCGAGTCTCTGCGCTCGATTACCCTCGAGCGGGGACTGCTGCAAATAGCGCGTTGTAGCACGTCTCGGCGCTCGAATACCCTCGAGCGGGGACTGCTGTAAATAGCGCGTTGTGGCGCGAGTCTCTGCGCTCGAATACCCTTGAGCGGGGACTGTGGCAAATAGTGCGTAGTAGCGCGAGTCTCTGCTCTTGAATACCCTCGAGCGGGGACTGCTGTAGCTATCGCGTTGTAGCGCTACTCTCTGCGCTCGAATATCCTCGAGCGGGTACGGAGTTTTGAGAACTGCGGTTTTCAATGATGTACGTCGGAATGCTCCTCGCGGGGCAAACAACGGCGGTTTCAAGAATCAAGGTCTCACCTTGCTGAAGTGCAGGCTCTCGGTACGAACTTCAATATCCGACGCTGTCCTCTGCTTCCGTTGATGATTTTATGCCGGTTTGCAATGCGCTTGCTACCGGCTTGGCATTCTGGGTACTGTAGTTCATGAGCTAGTTGGTCTGGGGGTTTTAGTTCCGTTGACTGGCCGTCGGCGCTGTGGTCCCGTTCTGTGTCCTAACAGAAACACTGATAAGGGGGAAAGTTCCAGAAACAAGCCATTAGCTCTCTGGTGCTCAATAGCAAAGAGGGCAAGCAGTTCTTTCAAAGATGCTCACTAGCTCAGCTAATCAGCACTAGCGATGAGCTAGACAAGTGTAGACCACAGCCCCCATGAATGAGCTAAATAGTCAGAAAGTGGTGAGAGGCTAGCAGAGTCCTATAGTGTGCACCTATTCAAATAAATAAGCAATATGGAAGCTGTTTTTGAGACCTCTGAAGAAAATAAAAGTAGATGCTTTGACACCAAAGCTAATAGACAGATTACGGTACCATTCTGAATTTAAAACCAACAAACATGCCATAAGAATCGCAAAGAAGATGTACTTTGCACAACGAATCAATGAAAATTGTAACTCAACAAAGGAGCTATATAAAATAGTTAAGGAACTCAGTAACCCAGATGCAATGTCCCAAACACTGCCCCCTTCAGAAGAAGCTTGTGAAAACATTAGAACTTCTTCTCAGAGAAAATAAGCAAAATATATTCCACCTTTAATCCAATTATCAAAACAGAATCAAATGACTGGGATCACTGGACTTCACACTCAGAAGCTCCAACAAAGATGAGCAATTTCTCCCTCTTACAGAGACCGAGGTCTTAAAAGCACTGGGTGAAGTGAAGTCAGGATCCCCTCTAGACTCTTGCCCCCACTTTATCTTTACCCAGATTGCTGCATTCCTCTGCCCCCACGCCACGCAGCTCCTCAACAACTCTCTTAACGCCGCCACCTTTCCTGATATCTGGAAACAGGCGGTAGTGACCCCCCTGCTGAAAAAAGCAGAAACAGACGTTCTTAACCCTGAAAACTATTAGCTAATCTCTCAACTCCCATACCTCTCTAAAGTTCTAGAGAGGTTGGTGAATAGACAATTATCAAACTACCTAGAGTCCAACGATCTACTAGACCCCTCACAAACTAGCTTCCGGGCTACCAATAGCACAGAGTACTGGATAATATCAGATCACGGACCGATATAGCCCTGATATTGTTGGACCTGTCAGCAGCGTTCGACACGGTCTCACATAACAGACTGCTGGACATTCTTTATGAAAAGGGAATCCATTCTAAAGCTTTGGAATGGCTCAGGTCATTTCTAAATAATAGAACACAAACGGTTCAACTAGGTCCATTTCCTATCCAAACCTTGCACCATCAGCTGTGGTGTCCCGCAGGGGGCATCTCTAAGTCCAACACTATTCACGCCTATGTGTCATCTTTGGGGAATATTAGCAGAAAATGAGGACTCAGCATTGGCTCCTATGTGGATGACACACAGCTGATGGTAGCCCTAGAGGAAAGACCTGAGGTTACCAAAATAAACCTGCACAACTGCCTCTCAGAGATGGCACAATGGATGTCAGAGCATTGTCTGAAACTGAATGCAGGGAAATCAGAAATCCGGATCTTTGGAGGTGCCAACTTAATCTGGGACATCACATGGTGGCCCAAACTCTTGGAGAAGCTCCAACTCCCAAGCAATGTGCAAGAAACCTAGGCATCCTCATTGATAACCCCCTTTCCATGAAGGACCATGTGCAGGCCCTATGTTGAAAGGGCTTTCCGACTCTGAAACTGCAAGCCCAACTCTTACCCTGGATCACACTGGACTGCAGAAGTACTGTTACACAGGCTCTGCTTATAAGTCAGCTCGGTTATGGAAACGCCTTATTTGTAGGCATGACCGAGCTCCTCTTCACGCGGCTACAAGTGCTTCAAAACGCTGCAGCCAATCTAGTGTGCAATAAAAGCAGACAGGGCTCAGCATCAATGTGCATGAAAAATCTTCACTGGTTACCTATGTGACAAAGAGCAGTATTAAAACTACTCAGCCATGCACATAAAGCACTGCACCAAAGTGGCCCCAGAATACTACAGTAGCGTTCCAGAAAAAACTAAAAACTTATCTGTTCCCTAAGGACTAACACCCACTTGATTCTCCTCCCCACCAGCAGCCCAGCTACGACCTCTCGCTATCCAGCGCCGTGATATCCCTTGGGGTGATTGATGCCTTTTACAAATAAATTAATAATAAAACTGTAATGACATGATACCCAAGAACTATATTTGCAGTCTTGTAGTGGTATCTTTTTCAGTCACTTTTGTAATGGTCTGTGAAGTGAAAAACGTTCAATGTGATCCTAATCAGCTGTTGTCCTTATTTTAGTTTCTAAAATGTGTACCACAGCTCTGTGTTCAGGAAAGTGGTCTTTTTAAACCATACTGCTTATGTTTTGTAATGATATAAACAATGGACATTGAAATGGGTCCCTTCCAGGCAAAAACACGAATTGATGTCTGAATGATGAGTGAAAAAGGAAAAGGTAACCATGTTGTTCCTGCTTACATTTCACATGCTTTACTTAATCTTGCATTTCCTAAGTGTTTGCTTTTTCCAGGATGGTGGTACTTTTTTTTCATGCAACATAATACTCTTGTCTAGTGCATAATTTGAATTGAGTTGCATCCAGGTGTTTATAGCGGGGCACAATTGGGTTGTAGCTGAAGGCAGTATGAGTTTCTTTCTGTGTGGCAGTATGGTGTTCAGTGGGGAAGAGGATGTGGCACTATGGCCAATGCTGCCGAATTTGTAAATGAGGAACCAGGTTCAGCCTTCATGACCAGTCCACTCTCTTGCGGGAGCACATTCCTGTGCTTGACTTTAGAAGGCCTCGCTGTACCACAGAAGCCCTGGAGTCTTTGCACCAGCAGGTGGAACCTAGCAGTGGCACATGTGGGTTAACCTTGTCCACCACAACCCACACTGACGTTCACCTCCAGTCTTGTGGGTGAGCCAAAGCAGCACACCCAAGAGCAACAGTGACTCTGTCACTGAGGTCACAGGATCCTTGAGGCCAGTCCGCCTCACCCATTGGTACTTCCATTGGCCTTGTTCTATCAGCAGTAGTGCCAGGGATCGGTATTGTATGATTTGCATGCACACCAAACTACGTGGCATATTTCAAACCCCTATCGCCACACTGCGTAATTTTCAGTGATGATGTGATGGTGATAAGGGCCTCGCCTTATTTACAAGGCAGCATTAAGCCACTTAACGTGGCTTAACGCTACTTTGTAAATAAGGGACCCCTCACACTGTATTTAGTGTGAAAGGGGAGGGCAATGGGTGTTGTGATGGGCATTTTGTCCACCTACCTATTGATTTTGACGCTGCCCTCTGTTTACAAGGGTGGTGTAAAAAAATGCAGTGCCAAAATTAAGACCAGGGAAAACCTGGTCTTAAGCAGGCGAATGGAGGAGAAATGCTTTATTGCTCCTCATTTTTAGGTCTCGCCTGCGTTGCAGCGCATGAGCTGCTCTGCCTTGGCGAGACTTATTGTTTTGTGTCAGTGTCCTCTGGATGTGGGGTTGGTGTCCGCCTTGTCTCCATTAGGACCCGCCCCCCTGCCTCAGCACAAGGGACAGCAGATGTGCACGGGCTCGGCTCTCTCAATGCGCGCAGGACAGGAGATGTGCATGCATACGGCTCGGCTCCCTCAACGTGCGCATGACGTGCTTTCGCTTTCGTGCTGCGTGCCGTCTCTTGCTATTGGCCGCTGACACAAAGACGTGCCTATGAGACAAATCTCGGAATGTTTGTCCGTGACATACGAACGCGGCAGAACTCTGCTCATCTCTCAAAATGGTGCCGGGGCTGAAATGTAGGTTCAGGCACCGTTCCCTCTAGGCCGCACGCACCTCTCCTTACATCCCCGCGCACCAACTCGCTAGGAGCGCGCACATAGGACGTCCCGCGAGAGAGTTGCCGCCAGCCGCTTTGAAGAAGCGAGCGGCGGGAACATGACGAGTCTAGGTAAGGAGGCGTGGGGGGGGCTGGTGGCTATATGGGAGCGTGGGGCAGACTGTGGCCTTTTGTTTAAATATTGCTGTTAATTGGAGCCCCTTCACGGGCTCCGATTAACATCAATACTTAAACAAAAAGCCACAGTCTGCCCCATGCTTTACTAACAAAAGCGTAGACACTTTCCAAACACAGCGTGTACTTTAGCACACGCTGTGTTTGGAAAGTGTCTACACTTTTGTTATTAAAGCGCGGGGCAGACTGTGGCTTTTTGTTTAAGTATTTATGTTAATCGGAGCCCGTGAAGGTGCTCCGATTAACAGCAATATTTAAACATAAGGTCACAGTGGCCAGTCAGGAGGGCGGGGCCGCAGGGGGCACAGCGGCTGGGTAAAGGAGCGGAACAGAAGGCAAGAGGGGCATAAAACAAGGGAAAAAACGAGTGGGACAGATGGCAGAAGGGCACAAAAACGAGTGGGACAGATGGCAGAAAGGCACCAAAACGAGTGGGACAGAGGGCAGAAGTGCCCAAAAAGGAGTGCAACAGAGGGCAGAAGGGCACAAAAACGAGTTGGACAGATGGCAGAAGGGCACAAAAACGAGTGGAACAGAGGGCAGAAAGCCACAAAAACGAGTGGGACAGAGGGCAGAAAGGCAAAAAACGAGGAGAAAGCGAAGTGGAACAGAGGGAAGAAAGGCACAAAAAACGAGGGAAAAACGAAGTGGATAAGGCAGAAAGGCACAAAAACGAGTGGGACAGAGGGCAGAAGGTCACAAAAAAGAGTGGCACAGAGGGCAGATGGGCACAGAAAACGAATGGCATTGAGGCAAAATACAGAATACGAAATATAGAGGCAGCTAAGAACAGAAGGCAGAACGGGCAGAGAGGCATGGGGCAGCGAGGCGAGGGGAACAGAAGGGAAAACTGGGCAGAGACACGGGCAGCGAGGGGTACAGAAGGAAAGACCGGGCAGAGAGAGCACAGGGACAGCGAGGGGAACAGAGGGAAGAAAAAGGGGCACAGACCACGCACAGGCATCGGGGAAGACAGACAACAGCAGTCAGAGACATAACAATGAAAATACAGTCAATACAATAAATTTGCAAACTGCCTTTAAGACCCTTATTTTGGCTCTGTATGTGTGAAAATGCACCATCTTTTCTCTTTTTAAAGTAAACGTTTTAAGTGCCATTTGGCGCCGCAGACACGCACGGTTTCGTTCCTGGCACACATAGCCATGGTTGCAGCGCACAGAGACCCTCCACTGCCGCACACAGAGGAAAACAATTAGAGGGAACATTGGGTTCAGGTCCTGTTTTGTGACACTCGTCACCTTGGTCTACTCACACCTGACACCAAACATGTTTCAGTTTTGCAACTAGAATGGAATGCCAACACAAGCTCACGTATCATAAGATAGGAAAGTACGTATGTATATATATTTTATTAGAAGATCGATAAATGCCGCTGAAAGTTTTGCATCAGCCATATGCTTAGCAGTGCAATTTACTCTATTGCATTGCCTTTGATGGCATAGCGCTTTCTAAACTTTTGCAAGTGCTATAGGGATTCCAGCATGGTTCAGTAAGCAGCTACTACATTTGCTTCACATTCCAGATCGTGATACTTATTTTGCAGCCACAGACAAAATATAGGTTCTGGCGTAAGCTACATAAATCGGTTTTACTGTCAATATATCCCTATTGTATACAAATAATACTTTCCTAAACAGCCTAACACACCGCACTTAATTTAGATATTCATTTTTCTTTTCTATTTTGAAATGATATACAAATGAGGGAGTACGGCTCGAACATAAAAATAGGTTTGTGGACTTTTTAGAGTTCAAGAGTTCCAATCTACAAGAGGTAGAAATCCAATTGAGGACTGCAAGCACGATGTACAAGGTGTCCCAATCCACAAGGCGATGCTGACAATAGCGTGGGGGCGCCAGTGAGCTGAATTATGGTTTATTAGGAAGCAACTATTACATGCCAGGTGTGACTGTAGTGTGGCACCTAGGTTACGTTGAATGCACCAATGCATGTAGAAGGAGCTAGTGCACTATTGCCCAGTCTGTGACAGTGCACGAGCAGTGTACAGCAGGGTTGGACTGGCCTATAGGACTGGTCTGAAAGAACAGTGTATGGGAGTTTTTTTTCTTCTTTTTAAAAGTTTGTGCCTGTTTTAAGGCCAGGTTGGCTGGTTTTTACTGTTGATTCCCCTGATATTACAACAAGCATTGCCTGCAACAAACACAAAGCTGTGGGCAAATTGGGAAACAAAGTAGCACCAAAGGTGCACCCTCAACGGCACTAGGGCGGCCGGGTGCAGGGTGCTGTTTCGACATCAGGCGCCCTGTTAGTTTCAATGGGGAACCTCCGGTTTGCAAAGGCACTGCAGGCTCGGGGACGAAGGTCTTCTGCGTGCAAGGACCACTTCGAGAGGTAAGTTGGGAAGTTAGGGGATGGTTAGGCACCATCGGTTTGGGCACACAAGGCCTTGGGGTGCACAGGTGCCTTTTGGGGTCAGAACATCTTACCAGCTCCTGGTCGCGGTTAGGGGGCCTTCTTGATTTAGGCTGCAGGCGTCAGCTAGAAGTTTGAGGCAAGTCAGGGGTTGCTGGAGCTTGGGTAAGGATTGCCGGGGTGACCTACTCATGGTGTTTGCCCACTAGAGGTCGGGCCGTGGACAGCGGGTGCAAAGTGGGGTGGATCCGCAGTGTCTTTCCGGAGTCAGAGGCTGCAGATGAACACATCCGGTGTTCATGGGAGACAGAGACTTAGTAGGTGAAGGCAGGCAGGTCCTCCGGGGTTTATTAGGTTACTGGCTACAGGACACACAGGGATTTCGCAGGAGCAGGTTTGAGGGGGAGACAGGCCAGTAGGGCTGGGGCCAAGTCAGTGCGCGTCTTCCTCTTGTTAGCTGCTGCACGGCTGTTCGGTCCTTCTTCTTGTTGCAGGTTCTTGTCTGAAAAGGCAAGGTTCAGGGGTGCCCCTAAATATTAGATTTAGGGATGTTACAGTTAGGTAAAAGGCAGGCACTAATGGATCCCTTCCCTGGGGTGGGTACACCCCCTATTTTGCCACCCTCCAGGGCTGTGGGGGCATGAGCCTGTCCCTGGTTGACTGAGTCCCCCCATCTGCAAGATGACAGGGAGTGGGGTTTTTGCTTCACATCACCTCCCCCACCTGAGGGGTGGAGTTGGCAGAGGTGGGTACACCTCTTGCTGACTTGTTTTTCCTGCTGGTTCTCCCACCCAAAGTGAGGGTCAGAACCAGTGGGGACCAGTTGCTGAAAGCAGCAAGTGGCCTGAGAAGCTCACAAAGGCAGCAAGCCTTTGACACTTCCCCTTCGTGAACCCTGTCCATCCTGGGGGAGGAGGCTTGGCACCTCATCGCAGGATGTACATTGTTTCAGGCCCCAGAGAGCAGCAGACTATTGACCCAGGGACCCAGCAACAAGTCTGGTGGTGGCAGCTGAAAGCATCCACTCAGCCTGGACACTAGTAGTAGGTTAGTTTTCAGGGGGCATCTCTAATATGTCCTCTCAGTGCATTTTTCATTAAATCCCACACTGGCATCAGTGTGGGTTCAATGTGCTGAGAAGTTTGATACCAAACTTCTCAGTTTTCAGTTTAGCCATTATGGTGCTGTGAGGGTCTCAAGGCGTTGGGGGGGGGGGGGGGGGGCAGCTCCAGATCAGTCAAAGAACCAAGTCTTGAGGTCCTTCCTAAACGTGTGCAGGGTCGGGCGCGTCTGATGTTCACAGGGAGATCGTTCCTGGTCTTGGCCGCGATGTAGGAGAAAGCTCTTCCCCAAGTTCTGTGTTCTAGTGTCCCATACTATTGATGGCAAGGCTGACCCTCTATTAGTAGTAAAACAACTACTTAAGAGACCCCAAAATAAGATTAATAGAATTCTTATTAGTCAGTGAGTGGCAGGGAAACATAAACCTAGGAATACCAGGCCCATCACAATTTCCATCCAGAGAGAATAGGAAATAAATTGGGTTGTGGTATGAGACTATCCTCGGACATACTGATATTTCCATAGTTTCAAGCCAAATATGCTTAATAAAGACCATATCAATTCTTGAGTATTGTTTGTGAGGATGTGAATAATATGTATAACCAGGATCTGTTGGATATAGAGTCTGCCAGGCATCACAGATGCCATATAGATTAGTTAGGTCATTCAAAGAGAGCCTAATTCTGGGTTTAGGCAAAATGGCCCTATGATTAGTGGTATATATGCTATAATTTATCACATAATTAAAGTCACCCATTTAAACCAATTCCCCCGCCCAGCTCAATAATTCCAGAGAAAGTGTATCAAATATTAACGCAAAATACAAATTTAACAGAATATAACAGCAGCTGTACTAAAACCCATCCCCCCTACAATCCGCTGCAGTCTTTAATACCTGACCCTGACATTTTTTAGGAGAGAGCATCGCCACCCTTTGAATAGCTATAGACTGTGCTGTAAAAGCAATCGTATTGTACCCTAGATCCTTAAGTAGGGTCCTGTCTTTGTACGTCAAGTGGTTCTCTGTTAACACCAGCAAATGAGGTTTATAATGTGTAATTTCTTCCCATACCAGTAGTCGCTTGGACCCTGCATTGATCCCTGACACATTCCAACACATACATTTAATCTTAGCCATAAAAGAAAAACCAGAATCTGAGTTCCTGTATTTGGATAGTCCATTGTGAGCCACATATCTACAAAAACTACAATATAAATCCTGTCTGAATTCAACCTATTATGGCCTAATTCTCTCACCCCCACCCTGTACATGTGGGCTGATTAGCCTGAATAAACTGGATGGAACCATCTGTGGCATTAATTTGGAAGCTAATGCCCACTGCAAGTACCACCACCCACAAAAACCCCCACATCCCCTTTGCCCTAAGGAAGGAATCACCCCTCGCCCTTACTTATGTACCCCCTCCCTGCCTGGTGCACCGGACGTGACGTAGCAGGCCCACGACCCCCGAGGAGACTCCTCCCTTAGCCAACCCCCCCTGGTGGAAAAGGGGGGGGGGAGTGGGGGAAGCCCAATGGCACTAGAGGGCCGCCCTCCTGAGTGAGTACCATCATGGCAACAGGACCCCCCCCCCATCCTAGCATGCATCCCGCAAATAAATACACGCCACACAAGTATTAACTTGAGGAAAACTGCTGCAGGTTTATTACAGACAACGTTATGTAATCTTGTGGGTTAGCTTACGGGCGATGCAAGGGCAGTCAGCATTCTCGCCACCTGCCCGCCACTGTGGGCACAGTGACACGGGGATGGACTCAAGCGCACCCCGCTAATGCGCCACCAGATGAGTTCTGTAGTCGCGGCGCCTTTTACTCCCGTTCCCAGCTGTGACCAGGTTTGACGCTTCAACGGTCCGTGTTAGAAGCAGGCCCGGTTCTAGAGGGTGAGCCGGGTGGTCCAGGCCCACCCAAACATGAGCCTGGCCCACCCAAACATGAACCTTGGCCCTCGAAGTGACGTCAGACTGACCCCTTCAGCTGTTTATCAGATCCGGCTGTGGCACAGAGTTTGAACAGAGCAGGTAAGAGAATGCGTGGCTATTGCTCCTTTTTTTAAAAATCTGCGAAGGCCCAGCTAGATATATACTATGTGTATGCTTCGAGGGTGTGTGTATATTAGTTAATATTCTAAAAGTCTGTGAGGGCCCAGCAACACACATACTATGTGCATGCTGTGTATATTTCATTTATATTGTTGTAAGTTATCATGACGGATGCAAGACACAACTACTCAAAAGCAATATTTTGTCTGTTCATAATTTTTAAATGCAGATAAACTGTATTTTATGTGGATGTGGATAGCTCAATGGGTTACTTGCAGTACAGAAGTTACAATCCTAAAATAGGACAGTGATCTATAAACTGACATCAAAGAGCTGCATACAAACCTGAATGGTATATTTAGAACTTTTTTGTGTGTTTCAATATAGTTGGAATTTCCCTACTCTTTCATTACTCTAATGTTGCTATAAAGAGTTTGTTTTGGCAGATATACATTTTAATCAGTAAAGCCAACCCCACAAACACTGGGGTATGCTTCTCTAGACCAAACCCTCTTAAAACATATTGGCCGCCAGTATGGATGACGTGATTCCTACACCTTGTAATCCTCATTGGTTTATGTGATATTCCCTATAGGCTGATTTACATACTTGTATGATTCATTGTCTCTGCATAATGTGTGCATGATGTAAAGTACTATGACACCCTACACTATGAGTAGCGGAATACAACAAATGAAATCAAATATGAGAGAGGGGCTACGGAGAGATGAATGACACTGTGGAGGGTGGCAATTAGGGTATCCGAGGAGGAGGTCATGGGGGGCTGGGCTACGGAGAGATGAATGACACTGTTGGAGGGTGGCAATTAGGGTATCCGAGGAGGAGGTCATGGGGGGCTGGGCTACGGAGCGATGAGGGGCACTGGTGGAGGGGGGCAATGAGGAAATCCAAGGAGGAGGTCATGGGGGGCTGGGCTATGGAGCGATGAGGGGCACTGGTGGAGGGGGCAATGAGGGAATCTAAGGAGGAGGTCATGGGGGGGCTGGGCTATGGAGCGATGAGGGGCACTGGTGGAGGGGGCAATGAGGGAATCTAAGGAGGAGGTCATGGGGGGGCTGGGCTATGGAGCGATGAGGGGCACTGGTGGGGGGTGGCAATGAGGGAATCCAAGGAGGAGGTCATGGGGAGGAGGGCCTTTGGATAGATGAGGGGCACTGTTGCAAGGTGGTAGTGAGGAAATCCGTGGAGGAGGTCATGAGGGAGAGGGGCTTTGGAGAGATGAAGGGCGCTGTTGGAGGGTGGTAGTGAGGGAATCGGGGAGGAGGAGGTCATGGTAGAAGTGTGGGAGATACAGAGAGATGAAGGGCACTGTCGGAGGGTGGCAGTGAGGGAATCCGAGGAGGAGGTCATTGGGGGGGCTGGGCTACGGAGCGATGAGGGCCACTGGTAGAGGGTGGCAATGAGGGAATCCAAGGAGGAGGTCATGGGGGGGCTGGGCTATGGAGCAATGAGGGCCACTGGTGGAAGAGGGCAATGAGGGAATCCAAGGAGGAGGTCATGGGAGGGCTGGGCTATGGAGCGATGAGGGCCACTGGTGGAGGGGGCAATGAGGGAATCCAAGGAGGAGGTCATGGGAGGGCTGGGCTACGGAGCGATGAGGGGCACTGGGGGATGGGGGCAATGAAGGAATCCAAGGAGGTGGTCATGGGGGGGCTGGGCTACGGAGCGATGAGGGGCACTGGTGGGGGGTGGCAATGATGGAATCCAAGGAAGAGGTCATGGGGAGGAGGGGAGATACAGAGAGATGAAGGGCAAATGTCGGAGGGTGCAGTGAGGGAATCCGAGGAGGAGGTCATGGTGGAGGGTGGGAGATACAGAGAGATGAGGGGCATTGGTGGAGAGTGATAGTGAGGGAGTCTGAGGAGGAGATCATGAGGGGGAGGGGCTACGAAGAGATGGAGTGCACTGTTGGAGGGTTGTAGTAAAGGTATCTACAGAAAAAGAGGTCAGTGGTGGAGCACCAATAAATAACTCTCCACATGTTCTGTATACACACAGAAACAATCCTTGTATCATGGTGACTGTTGGCAAGTAGATATGATGTAATCTATGGCTTGTAGACTACCTCCAGAAGTGACAAATTGGGACGGTAGTGGCCCACCCGAATGTATCCTTGGCCCACCCAAATAAAAATTCCTGGAGCCGGGCCTGGTTAGAAGCGGTGCACTTTTCATACGTGCATACTGATAGTTGTTGGACCTATGCAGGCACAGTCCGGGGGTACGGTCATCGGCGCTGGGCAGGCACCCTCTTTTCATTAATATGAAAATAATCCTAATGATAACAAATAAAGCCTGGGCCGGCTATGGCCTTCAGGGCGGGGGCAGGTAGAAGCACTTGTTAGTGTTCTGAGGGGCAGCTGAGCGCTGGGCGGACAAAACTATCCCAGCGAGTTATCGTTTCCCGAAACGTCGATAGGTTTGAGATTATTTATTGTTGCGAGAAAGAACTCAAGCAGGTGGATCCACCTCTTTCCACCATATTCATGCTTTAGTACTTATCAGCTTCGCAGGGTGAACAACTCACAAGTTCGTTCTCCTCAAAGGGTTGAGCACAGCATTGGCTCCTCGAACTAGGTAGGCCACCGGGTGGCGCTGCAGGACCGTTTTACTATTACTAGGCCTGAAAGAACACTGCGGTACAGTGTTTTCAGAGATTTTGGCCAAGGCATGCTAAAGGCCAGGTGAGCCGAGCGAAGAGCCCTCACGAGAGGTACAGTAGTAAGAAGCAACTGTGTAACATGGCAGGTAGGGAAGGGGGGCTGTGGGATAAGGCATGATGGCTAGATAACCGAAACTAAGACATTACACTCTGCGCCATGCCTCAGAAAAGGTTCTCATAAATGCCCCTCCCCTACTTCTCACAAGAACATATTGTGGGGCTCCCAAATCTCCCAGAGATCCAGCACAGAACATCTGCAGCAGAAAGGAAATGTACATGCAACTGTGATATTATTATTATTATTATTATTATTATGTTTCTTATATAGCGCCTGAATCGACCCCCGAAGGGGTGTCTCCGCGCTTGCCTTGGGAACCCGTCCTGGCTTTTCCCTGTGAGATAGCCCCTACAGGGCATCCCCAAGGTGAAAGCCAGGCATCCTGCCGCGGGGGGGGGGGTCGGCGTTGTGGAGATTAAGCAAGCTTAATGCCCAGAGTTGCAGAGTGTGAACCCATGATTAGGTCAGGCACCGAAGCGAGAATTATCGAGTCCATGGACATTTGAGCTCAAGACTCTGCCGCGTCGGGAATTGAACCCTGGTCCCGAGTCTGACCTCTGCTTCAGGGTCTGCCTGCTCTAACCAGTGACCCACACTTCTCCACTTCTTCTTTATAGGGGTAAAAGGGTGGCGGCGGGTTCTTTCGAAAGAGTGGAGCGTTGCGGTGTCGGCTAATTTCGCCAACAAACGAGGTGATTACCTCGGAAATTATTATTTGGATTTGGACTATATACTCCCCATGTCATATATATATGGAAATACATGTGAATATCGGTATATTGAGGATATGACATTAGGACTCAAGTTGACTTTTGCATAATGGATAAAAATATAAGATCGTTTTTGAAAATATAATTACCTCAATACGGGAACTGTTCGGATTTGTATTGGTATTATACCTTAAATACGGAGTACAAGTTACTGTTTTGTGACAAAAGGATATCTGGACAAGACCAATTTCGACTTAACATCGCCCTGAAGAAGTTCTGTTGTACAGAACGAAACACGTCGGCTGGCTGTCTTCATTTTTTCTAAGGAACATTAAATAAGCATTGAAATATATATCAAGACTCAGCGTGTCAATAAGGACTTTAAATTTGATATCTTTGGCTGTTTGGACTTACTTCTTAAGCGGTGCTTTTCCAATTTCAAGGAGAATTTCTATTTACCCTACTGTAAGGGTGGTGCTCTTGGACAGAGGGCACTTTTGGAATTGGCACGCCGAACGTTAAAAAACAGTTGGTTTGCACAAGCTTTAGGGTTGGTGCCTTTTCTGTTGCTTCATGGGTCCACTGTCCAGTGAAAGTGTACAATACATGCAACCGTGACCCTGGGATTAAAGATCAGCTGGGTTGGGGCGCAGGGCATGAGTGGTCTGCTCTCTTTCAAGAGCTCGCACATCAATTTTCAGGCAATTTTTACTTCCCACCTCCTACCGTTACATTGTGTGCAAGGGTCGGGGAGCGTCTCATTCGTGGGGATGTCCATACGAAGTCGTGTAGTGCAGGAAAACACTAAAGAGAGAGTCTAAGGTCATAGGAATATATAGATATATAATACAACCTCAGCAGCCTGTTCCTTTATAAGACTAAAATTGTAATGTTCAATGATGACCATTACATGCATGTAGAAGACCCTTTTCAAAGGTTAACTGGTAATCTTCTTGTTCCGGTATCCAGTATTTATTTAGGGTAAACGGGTACCGAGGTGGGGATATCTTTGGCAGCTTTCCATGCCTGTAGGTAAGTGATGTGTCCCAAGTTGGCAACACTTCAGGGAGAAGAAAATATATATTTTAATCTTGGATTAGCAGGAGTACAAATCATGTCAAAGGTTCAGCCCAGGAACACAGTTTCATCCAAAAAGCAATGGTCGCCTCCTTGCAGAAGGTGTAACACGGAAATTGACCTAAATCGGGATGATGCTTCCTGTTTAGGAAAGTGGTATTACTTTCTATGAAGGGTTTACTTTTATTCTAGTACCGCTGAATGACCTGGGAAACTCTCCCTGTTCAGGTACACTTACTCCGCGCCAGCGAGCGGTCAAGGGAGCAGGCCAACCTATCACTGAGGCAGTGCGTTGGCTGCTGGATGCAGTGCAAGACTGCCTTGTGTGCAATGTGCTGTAAGAGGTGATTGAGCCGAGATAGTCGGTGCAATGGCTGCATGGTGCAATGCGAGACTGCCTTGTGTGCAATGTGCTGTAATAGGTGATTGAGCGGAGACAGCTGCTGCGTTGGCTGCATGTTGCAAGGCGAGACCGCCTTTGTGCACTGAGGTGTAAGAGGGGATTGCTCCGAGACAGCCTGGGCGACGGCTGCAGGGGGCAGTGTGAGACGGTCTAGTGTGCAATGGGATGTAGGAAGTCTTGTCCTTTGACTGACTTTGAGCGATTCGCTCTATGCTTTTTTTTTTTATAGAACTGTGGGCCAGATGCATCAAGCGAAATGCGCTCGCAATTTTTGCATTTGGGATGCATCATCCCAAATGCAAAAATCGCAAATAGAGAATTCGCGAAATTGCGATTGTTTGCATTTAAGGAATCTCAAATTGAGATTCCTTACATGCAATGCATGAAAGTATCAAAAATAGCGAATTCGCTAATAGGGCACGCAAATTACCACGAAGTACAACTTCATGGTAATTTGCAAAAACTTTGAAAAATGCACTTTTGTGCATTTTTCAAAGTTTCATGTTGCGCACACACATGCCCTATGGGCATGTGTGTGCACAACATATGTGTACAGATCACATTCAGGGGTGTAACAGGGTGTCCTTTGGACACCCCTGCACCCTTGAACTCGCAATCTCAATTTGCGAATCGCTAATTGCGATTCGCAAATTGAGATTGTCTTCCCATTCATTCCTATGGGCCTCTAGGCCCATAGGAAATAATGGGGAGGTATTCATTAATTGCGACTCGCAATTTGCGAGTCGCAATTAAGGAATTCTAAGGAATCGCTATTTTTATAGTGATTGCTTGATGCATTCCATTTTGCTATTCCTTATTAGCGATTCCTTATTTTTCGCTAATAAGGAATCGCAAAATGGATGCTTGATGCATCTGGCCCTATTTTCGCTAATTTTAATTCAGTAGTTTTGTATGGCGCCTACGTCTCAAATCCATACTATTTCATTGAGGATCTGGTGACTCGCGTTTAAGGGTATGTCCATGGTTCGTTCCGTGGCTAATTATGTTTCCTGTACACAAAGAGACCCGTTTTTACACTATGACCAAGATGGAGAAACTGTTCAGGCCTGAATCATTAGGCCACAGGGTGGCATGACAGAATAATTCTAAACCTGCAGGTGGCGCATTTGAAAAGGTGCATGCTAATCATGCAGTCTAATATTGTGGTATCTGAATTTCTGTCTCATAAACTGTGCGGTCATTGCACCTGGGACAAGTCACACTCACCTAAGCTGCGCCCTTTAAGATCCAGGTATTCACCCTCATTCTTAACCCTTCAGTGAGTTTCTCGCATATGTGCCAGTAAATAGGGCCGAATGCTTTCCCTATCCCTTTTAGATGTCCCCACATTAACAGTCCTGAGGAGACCCCACATCCATAGGAGGGTTAAAACGTTGTTGACAAGTTTACAGAAAGGACCATCACACAGCCAGTGTCATTATACACCTAGGCTATTGATCTTGTATAATAGAATGGTTGCTTCTTGTAATTATGGAAACCTCTATTTTTAAATTGCACACTGTATATAGTCACTTATGGTTCCATGTTACACTTGGGGACACAACGCACAAAGAATACCGCTTTTTGAATTTAAGAAAGTTTTTTATACCATTTCTTTGTGTATCTATAAAAACGCTAAATGAACAATCGGTGCAGAGAGTCCTTTTTGCCCCCGACATTACTAAGTCCTTTACAAACTTATCGCCATTGTGCATACGTATTGCCTAAATTGTTTGTCTAAATGTATCCACTGGAGCCTTTGTTTTCCTATATAAAACTATCACCCTGGTTCTTTGTGAGTAGGGTTTCCCTGTCTTCAGCAGTGACTTTAATTTCATTTAGGGTATGTTCTATTTAAAACAGATTCTTCAATTTTGCATTACCTCAAATGCCCAGAAATGCCACTTGATTGTCTGTGTCCTGCAGCTAAGTGCTTGGCCGGGTGCTGCTTTCCCGTATCGATCGGTCAACAGATTTACACACTAGGAACAAGAACTCTGTGTGCTACCTTAACAGCAGTATCTGTTTGACAAAAGCTTCTTTAGTAAGGAGAGATCAGTGGGGTAAGGGGTGCACCGCAAGGATCGGTGGAGAACTGTCAAATGTTTGCTTACACGGTCTGTAAAGTTGATGCGATGGGTCATTTCTTCTGCATAGCAATGGGCACAATCTTGAGGTCCCAGATTTACATACTAGTACATTTCCCATGGTGTTCTTGCATTTGGCTTGGCGATCGAGGTGCAATCCCAGGTCAAAGATCCTTTCCAAACAAGATAGCTCAAGGGGGTATGTGCCTGCTGCAAACCCCATCTGTACTGTTCAGGACATAAGTAGCTAACTCAAGCTTCCACTCTTTGAGTGTGATAAAATTAGCTCCAATAAGTTGCATTGCAAGTAACAGCTTGAGTTAATATCAAGAAAAAAGTTACCATTGTACTGGGTGTGATATGCCCAGTTGAGTTTAGTGTAATGATTGCGCTCCACCTGCTCAGGTTAGACTGGGACTCTGTCAGCGGAGCAGGACCTCTTATTCCCCGTTTCTGCTGGCTCAGCGTACACTGCGTGCCGGGGTTCTACCTCTCAAAGGGCTTTGGAGGGGTCATGGCTAAGTAAATCTGGGCTGACTCACATGCGGTGGTGCTGGATCCTACTTCATTTCACAGGATCACTCCCTGTTGGGTCTATCTAACGGTCATTTCAGTTGGCTTCAAATTTGCAGCCTCTCTTGTTTTGTCATCTGTGAGTAGGTTAGCCATGAACTTTAACATAGCGCTGCAATGGCCCACTAATGCTATAGTACAGCATCTAGTTTACCAGTGCTATATTGGACCATCAATAGCACCAGCAGCTGCGCACATAGGTAGCAATAAAGCTTCCTTTTATTTTACCCGGGATTAGGGCTGGCAGTGTCATCGATCTGGGCGGCCAGAAACGGAATATACAAAGACAGATCTGTGATTGTGCAATGCGCACTCAGCAGTAAAGCAAGCTAATTTTCAGCATAACCCTGGTATACTGTCGGGAAAAAATGGAAGGTTATGGGCTACACACGAATAGGCACCTTCTGTCAGTGTGAGGGTGCCATTCCCAAGAGGGTGCGGTTTTCCTTGATAGTGCTGAAATTGAGTGGATGGAGCATTAATACAGACAACTACCAGAGCACAATTGCAGTCATAGTTGAGAGGGTAAAGAGACATTACTCATAGGTTTACTCGATGTCCCCTGATCAAAAAGGATTGCATGTTACCAGTCGCTTCAGATAAGCGAAGTTTCCTTGGGCGTTGTCAGCTAACATTGGGACTGCATTTTGGTGGTCAGCTGGGGGCATGCATTTTACATGTGGGGTTATAGCTCAGGCATGTCCAAGTAAGGCTTAAGAGGCCAGAAGTTGGCCCTGGGATACATGTTCACAGGCCATGATTACCCCTTGGCCTGTCCCAAATTTTGGGGTCAAACTGGGTTGGAGTATTACGTCCACAGTCCTTAGGAATCACTCAGCATTCCTCCAATCCAAATAAGGGCAGTTTGTGATACATCAGCGAGTGGGTAACCTAGATCAGTTATCAGCATTGGCATGCCCCGGGGACACACGCCCTCCACAATAATACAAAGCTGCAACCAGTAGGGTACCAAGAGGCATAAACCAATGGATAGGTTGAATACATTCCTTTCTGGCCTTACAGCTGTGTGGAGCCGATCCCACTGAAGGATATGCCCAGGTGATGATTGTGTGCTTCTTAGGTTTTCAAGACCAATACGGTTTGTGGTAGCGCACCGAGCTGATTGTTTAAGGTCATCCTGTGCTGCCGTCTCAGTAAATGGGGGAACAAGGTGTCAAGGACAAAAGACTATGTAATAGAGCACTTGGCACGTCCAGTGTTCAACAAAAATTCTAATTCAGCGGGGCAGGTTATTTTCCGCCCATGGGGCTGCTCAGTGTGGGCAGTGTGATACCCCGCCCCCCTATTCGTGTATATGCTAGGGTGGGGGTAAGTAGGACTTCGTCAATCCTTAATGTTAGGCTCCATATGACCGGCAGTGGGCACTGTATAAAATCGGACATCTTCTGTGCAGGTATGCCTATGAGGGTTGCACCACGGAGGCAGCTGAGCTGGCGTTCCCCATAAGGATCATGGGATGCAGGGCAAGGGCAGGAGGGCCTCCCTTGCTCACTGTCACATACTTCTAGTAATGGACACTCGGGTGCGTCCAGATTTAGAAAGCAAAAGGACTGTGCAAAGGTTAAAGCATAATTCTCCTCGCCCTTTAGCCTTAAGTAGGCAGGCGGCTGTGGGAGCGGTCAGCTAACAAGAGGGATGCTGTCCCTTAGATGTGGGGCGCAGGTGTGCAGGACACAGGGTGCTAGTTGGACGGCATCTAGGTGAAAGCCGCAAATTCAGGGGGCTTTGTGAGAAATAGTGTCTGAATCCGCCTCGCCCAGAGCTGGCACGGGGCAGAGCAGGTGGAGCAGTGGAACTTTCTCATATGAGGATCAGTGCTTGGCACAAGTTCACAGGCCAGAAGGGCTTTTGGTTTCATTAGACACTAGCGGTCTAATGTCAAGGGCTATTGGGATATAAATGTGTTCATCTATCACCAGTAAGGAGGGATCCCTTCCTCTAGAGTAGCAGGAGGCCTGTAAATGGGAAGTTGCAGGTGAGAAAGGAGCTGTTTTGGTGGTGGCTCTGTCGGCGACGGTGGCAGCCGCCAGAGCTGTGGCAGAGTTACAGGGTAATCTGGAAGCAAATGGGTACAGAAAGGTACCTCTGCACGGCACTTAGGGGTGCCAGAGCCTAGGAGCCTCATGGGAGGTTCCTGGAAACCTGTTAGTCCTTTGGGTGGTTGTGGGCCTGAACAACCGGGGCCTTGCCTTGCTACGCTCTGTCCTGAAAGGGGCGTGAGTAATAAGGGACCAGGTGTCACGTGATCTGGGGGAGGATCAACAGAAGGAGCAGCACAGATGGGGTTTGCTCCAGTGCTGCTCGGCTCATCAAGCGGGCAGGTGGTGAGAATGCTGCCTGCCCTTGGATCGCCCGTAAGATAACCCCCCATATCACATAACGTTGTACGTAATAAACCTGCAGCATTTTTTCCCAATACATAATCTGTGTGATGTGTACTTATTTGCATGCATGCTATGTGTTTGAGGGGTGGGGAGTGTTGCCATGATGGTACTATGTGGCCCAGTTTATGGGTGCGCTGCTTTCCAAATTGTGTCATTTGGATTGCTGCCATGCCCTGAATGAAGTTTTTTATGCTGTAGTTGCTATCTTTATCGAAATGTAGTTTGAGATCTCCTAGTACTGTAAAGTTGGACTTCTGAGGGCTGAGTTCTGCTATTAGTTCCTGGAGTGCTGGCTGAATTCTGAAGCGGGCTTTTGGCCCGATATATCAATATACCTGAGAACGTTAATGTGGCTGAGAGCTCAAGCGAGAAGAGCAGGCCAGCACTTCAGGGAACCTCCAGAAAAATTGTCCTTTTAGAGCCTCTTTAAAAACTATATCTACCCCTTTCACCCCTCCAGTCTTAGCGGTCGCATCTTGCGATGACATAGCCTTGTGGGAGTGCCATGGCCACATCTGGCATGGAGTCCTCCGGCAACCAAGTCTCTGCAATCAAAAGTACATCTGGTTGTTTGTCATCTAATTATATAAACAGTTCTGCTCTGTGTTTTGACATGGATCAGCAGTTCAGCAGCATCATCTGCCACTTGTGAGTTGCCTTTCTCAAGGGGTAATGTGCAGTGCTGTTGGGTATTATCTCAGTCTTCCCTACATCGCTTTTGTAGTGGTTGCAGACCCAGTATGGCCATTCAGGTAGCATATAGTGCTGACATAGCTCACCTGTCGCTATGTTGTGCGCGTTGGCTGGGGAGTAGATGATCTGAGCTGGCGGCAGACGGACGGTGGTAAACTTTGGATTTACGTTTGGGACTATCATAACTCTTTCTTTTATTGTGCTACCGAGTATGTGTTAACCTTTAATGCTGACATCACATTATCATCTTTGCCTGGAACCCTCATACTTTTAAGGACTGACATTTTTAGATAGCTTAGGTTTTTTTGCAATACTTTTGCCCACCATCATCATTTGTGTCTTAGTTTACATTCTAGCTTTCCAGTGCTACAGTGCCGGGTATTCTGTGCTGTATTTTCGAAGGCCAGCATCTTTAGATATTTCTAATAATTATTGAACACATTCACTATTTAGGCTGAGCACTATTCTTGTAAGGTTACTATGCCAATTAGATGCACCAGTTTTAGCTTTAATATTATATACTCATTGTATATCTCCATTACTACTTATGTATCAATTTACTTATAATTTCTTTCTCTACTACAAGAACTGTTTATATAAGAGAGGATAATTTTAAACAAGTTTACTATATGGATCTTGAATTCTAATACTCACAATTTAATTTCAGTCCTATTAAGTGAGACATTTAAATTTCTCTAACTATGAAGACATTTTGTACTAGTTTTCATCATCCATCACTCAAGTGGACCGCCTCTTATGGATGTTTCAACATATAAGTTATAGTATTCCCCAAGTAAGTTACTGTATTGTCTTCAAAGATATATTATGCACAACCCTAGTTTACATACCAAAGGTGTGATATGAGGAAATGTATGGGTATTTGTGGTAGACGTCCTTGATATTAGCCTTGTTATATCATTTCAATCTTACTGAATAACCACCACTTAGTGCTTGTCAATGATTGAGTCCTCTTTGGAAGAAAAATGCAGCCTCACTGACCTGCATCTGTAGACACTTACAACCTCCTGGCAATGCGTATGCCATTCTTCACCACACTTCAAATGGTTTCTGCTTTATTTCTGGATTCACACATTGATATAATCTGTATTTGCTGATTATGGAGATCATGGCAGCCTTCTTGAGACATGTTTACACAGTGGTAATAGCTATGCTTACTCATTCGGTATATGGTAATGCCACATTGCAGGCTTTCAATGCAGTATTTTTGAAGGCCGGCAAATTTAGATATTTCTAATGAATAGTGAACACATTTACTACTTAAACTGAGCCCTATTCTAGAAAGTTACTATGCGGCTTTTCCACACCATTTTATGCATTAGTAATGTATACTCACTTTATATATGCACTAGCAGCCCGTCCCGACGTTGTCCGGGTAAGAATTGCTGCCGGCCAGTAGTATATTGTTTTGTTGGATTTCGTTTTGATAGCATTTCTTATCTGTGACAGGCCTGTGAAACGCTACGATTCACAGTGCACTGCTGATGCACTTAAGAGTGAGGTTCAGTAGTGTGTGAACTCGAGTTTCCCTACTTTATTTTTCCTTGCAATATTATATAGCGCGAACTCGACAACATGGCATGAGCACAATTTACATTACAGAAGAACACATTCATTTGTGGTAGGCACAGGGAGACAAAGCGATTTGCCTGGAATCACAGGATGTTAAGCTGATGCCGAGATTCGAACGTAGCTCCCCAGCTCTAAAGTTCGCAATTCTAGAACTTGTGGCGGGAGGTGTGCCTAAAAGTGTATGTCGGTGCTGGCCATCAATGAGAGAGACCTGTGCATATTTCAAATGGGTGGTGAAAAAATATGAGTATGTTGCTGGAGATGTGGGCCGCCGTGCCACCAATGTACTTACCCGGGGAGGGTAAACACCCATTATTCCGCAACTTTCTTTCCGCATACCATCACTCCGCATACTTTCATTACGAAAGTAATATGACTCCGCAATGCCATTATAACGCATGGCATTACATTTTATATGCTTTTACCAGGAATACATTCACAATGAAATTCGTTGTAAATGCATGAATGGTAAAAGCATTTTTTTAAAATGTTTGGATAATGTAAGTATGGGCATAGGGGTATATGTTTTGGGGTACTGAGGTATATGTTTTGGGGTGTTTGGGTATTTTAAGGGTTCAGATATAGTTTTGGGTTATGGGGTACAGGGGTAGTTTTAGGGTTTAGGGATAGGTATGGGTTTTGGGGTACAGGGGTATTTTTAGGGTTCAGGGCTAGGTTTGGGTTTGTAGTGTAGTTCCTATTTTCCCGATAGGCCCTGCGCATTGGAATAACATAAACAGCAGTATAGACGTAGAAGTGCGATCTTCCAGGTCTCTACTGACTATGCTAAACTTAATTGGGTTTGTTACCAACTAGCTCAGAGGTCACTGGAAACTTTCTTGACTGAATAGGAAGTGATCAGCTTCCCTGGTACAGACAAGAAGGGATTCAGTTTTCCAACAACCGTGCAACATGACAACTTTGCTCCTTAGAATAAGAGTCAATCTCTAGAGTCGTGTGAAACAATAGACAGTTATTTTACTTAGTCAGTTGTGCAGATTACTTTCACCAAGGTGCAGAGAATAGAGAGACGGGCGTTTTCAATAAAAGGTATTATTTATTGAACAGTCTTTCTTCTCATGCAAGAGAAATGAATTGCCACAATTGCAAGACTTGTTATTATAAAAGTGCGTACAGTAAAATGAGGATTGCGAAATAATACTATAAAAGCATTGATATGGTTTCTTAGCCATACAATGGTTTAAAATGAATAAAATATATACATTCATATATACATTCAGCTAACGTGTTTAACTGGTGCTTCTAACTACGCCTACCCCAGTGTACCTTACCTAAGCCTAATACTTGGGAGGGAGTAAGTAAGTAGCAGTTTTAGTTAAGTTGGTTTTGCCAAGGTTTGCTTCAAGAATTCTCTCTAAGGGTTTAGTCAACACCATACCTCTGGAATAGAATGTTGGAGGTCTTGTATCTCCTTCCAGGACTCGATATCCCAGTCACTCGCAAGAATAGGCTGGAAACACCGGAGATGGATTTTCTCGGCAGGAGAAAAAAACAGCGTCTCTCTCAGCGCGTCAAGGAGGAGGAGGGGCAGCGTCCGTGGGCAGCTTGCATCTGCTGGGCTCTGCAGGGGACAGCTGTTCTGCTCCTATGTTCACCACACCATCGCTATCATCGATGTCGTTGAAGCAGCGTTTGCTTAAGGCAACGTTGGTAATATTTATACCTGAAAGGTGCCTTGTTTGACGTAAGTTTTTGGACATAAGACGTCAATAAAGATGTCACTAGGAAGTGATCGTCTCTCAGTGCTCATTAGAGTTCTATTACTAATCAAAACATAGCAAGCGGGGCTTTCCCAGGTTGCTGAGTTTTATCTTGTTGAAGAACTTGGAGTGTAATCTAGGAATCTTAGATAGGGGCTTCTGCTGTGTCATTTGCTCTAATGAGCTGCAGAGGAAGAGATTCTGAAATGTGGCTCTGATCGTGTTAGGCCAGAGACGAGTTTCTGAAATATCACTCTTGATCGTTTATGCCATTATAGGGGTATAAATGGATTATAGCCGTATAGGGGCATAAGGTCACAGTATTGATCGGGGTCCTAGATTAGAACACGGCAGGTTTTAGGGTATAGGGGTATTTTTAGAGTTCAGGGGTAGGTTTAGGATTTGGGGTACAGGGGTATTTTAAGGGTTCAGGGCTAGGTTTGGGTTTTGGGGTACAGGGGTATTTTAGGGTTCAGGGGTAGGTTTGGGTTTTGGGGTACAGTGGTATTTTTAGGGTTCAGGGTTAGGTTTGGGTTTTGGGGTAGAGGAGTATTTTTAGGGTTCAGGGGTAGGTTTGGGTTTTGGGGTACAGGGATATTTATAGGGTTCAGGGCTAGGTTTGGGTTTTGGGGTACAGGGGTATTTATAGGGTTCAGGGCTAGGTTTGGGATTTGGGGTACAGGGTATATTTATAGGGTTAAGATGGGTTAGTGTTTAAGGGTGTTGGGGTATTTTAAGGAGTAAGGGTGGGTTATGGTTATGGGGTGCAGGGGTATTTAAAGGGAGCAGGGTGAGATTAGTACACAATATGAGACATGGCATGAAGGGTGGAACGTACCACACACCCCCAGCATTTGTCATGCCCCCAGCACACACCCACAGCACAACGCAGACACGCCCACAAGGGTCTACTTTCCTGGCACGGTTCTTTTACCTTTTTAATGTATATGGTGGGCGTCTGCATAGCCTATGTCCTTCTGCTGCAACTGCCCTTTCCAACGCTGTATTGGGTGTTGTGATTGGTGCTGTGGTTCCTGAGATTTCCCGCCTCAAAGGTTTGGACTCTCTCTTTATTATATTAGTATGGATTACTACTCACGGATATTACATGTAGATTTAGTCATAATTTCTTTCTGTACTTTTATCAGGAACTGCTTATGTGTGACAGGGCTACTTTAGACATGATTAACCTGTGCATCTTTAATTCTAAAACCCAAAAAGGTATGTTTATTATTTTTTAATGTATACTTTATTTTATAGAATGTTTAATAAGATTTCTTCAGTTAGGAAAATATTACTTGAATGAGCGTACTAGTATACAATTTACTCATTGCTGCTGTCACACTAATAGTTTTCATCTTATAGTATTGCTTTAGACAGCAATTAATGTTGCTTTACATTTCTCTTATACACAAGATAATATATGCAAATACTATGCATAACATACATGTACACTTTTGGGAATAAAGATTCCTACCTCATAGTTTCACTTGTTGCCAACAAATTAGTGTTGACAACTTTGAGATTCTGATTATCTACATTTCATAGGACTTATGCCTGCAGTTTAGAATATATATCAAGTGTGTATCTTCATAGGGTTACAAGTCATAATATTTGCATTTTTAAGGAAATTATCATTTTCTTTCTCTCTAGTGTGTAAAGAACCCTTTCTAGTGATTTAAATTAAAGTATATGCCCTGATGTAGCAATAGAATCAATGTCATAACACATTATGGATCAAAGGCACACTCTATTTTAGATGATATTTTTAATGAAGGGACAAAAATAAAATAAAGATTTGTATACAGTTCACAGCACTAGATTCAATCTATTTATTTTGAAAGCCTGAGTACATCAAGATCATCTCTTCCAGTCCTAGGTGCTTATTTGCATGCTGAAAAAAACATTTGGAGTTTTGCAAAGGACATACTGAGAACAGACAAAGATTTGTGCTAGAATTGGGTCATGTAAATGGTAAAGGTGAGGGATTGTTATACCAGACATTCTTGGCGTGGTATTTAGGTCAAACGTTTGCCTCTCCCACCCCTGCTATTTGCTGAATTCGTTTATGTTGGCTTCATAGCTCTGCACATGTTCCCACTGCTAAGAAGTGCTGAAGTTGTTTTGCTCTCTCCTTCAAACATGATACAATCGGATTACACCTGATTGGCACATTTAATTTACTTGTAAGACCCTAGTAAATGGTACTACTAATACCCAAGGCCCGTAAATTAAAAGCTACTAGTGAGCTGCAGCACTTCTTGTGCCACCCACTGTAAGACATCTCAGGCCTGCTGCTGCACCCTGTGTGTGCAGTTTTAAACTGCCTGTGGCAATGTAGGAGAGACAGGCCGGAGACTAGTTCTTGGAATATAGGGTTTTATTTTTATAAACAATTTCTTCTTTTTAGTAGAGTGTCTTTCGCGGGATGAAGCTGCAGGATCCGTTGTGGCAGGCTGGCCCTTTGGGGATCGGTCTATCAAAAGGTCCCTCTTCTTCGGTAGGTGCTCAGGATCCTATCCGGGATGTAGGGGTGTCAGCGATCTTCATCCAGAGTTGTTGTACCCAAAAGAACAAAAAGAACAAAAAATCAGACGTCCGTCTGAGAACTTTAAGTGCCAGGCTCCCGGGGTTGTGAGGGATCACCGGTGCTACTTCACTATCTATAGCCTTATGGACTGGGGTGTACGGGAGTGTGGAACAGGGGGGGTTTTAAGAGGAGTGCGGAAACTGGGGACAGTCGTGCCCATATGAACCCACTACCTCTTTTCCGACCCGTCCCGCCTCCCAACCCAGTTCGACACCCGTTGTCGTACCTGGGAAAGCCAGACTCCTCCGCGAGTCTGGCTAGGCGATGCGCCGGACCGTTGGCCTCCTGGCTTCGTGTCTGCTTCTTCCGTTTCGGCTGTTCCTCGGTCTCCTGCTCCTTCCTTCCTTCAGTCGCGTGCTTGGAACTCCTCTCGATCTCCAGAGTCGGTGACTTCACACGCCGACGGTAGGACTTCCTCCCTTTTCACCAATGCTCCTTCGACCGCGTCACTCCCGGGCGTTCCGGTCATAATTGTATACGCCCCCTTAAAGGTACAGTCATCTTCCTCCTTGGGTGATCCCCACAGCGGATCTTGTTCGCAGCTCCAGTCACTCTGTAGGTGACGAAAAGAGGGGAGAGTTGAGGGGTCAGCAACCCACCATTCCCTTGAAGGTGCCTTAGGTTCAAGTACCGGGTACTTCTGGCTACACTGCCATTTCGACCTTGCAAAATAAACCGTTTGTCAGGGCTAAACTTTACTTTTTAATACTTACAAGTCAACCCTAATGTAGGCCCTAAAGGCTCCTAGGGCAGGGTACATTGTATTTAAAAAGTAGGACATGTGTATTTAAGTTTTACTTGTCCTGGCAGTAAAAAACCCCTAAACAGGTTTTTCACAGTTATAAGGCTTGTCTCTCCCATTGACTAATACTAAGTTGCCTTATAGCTTTTAATAAGTGCTACCTTTAGATTGGGGTAGGTAGAAATATACTGTTTTCATTCAAATTAATTGTCATTTAAAACCCTTTTAAATGGTGAAGTCGGATTTTAAGTTACAATTATTTTTTGTAAAATCTTTTTTTTATTAAACAAGCTCAAGATAAATACATACTTTACATGATTAACCATGCATGTCAACACAGTTCGAACACCGGTGATACATCCAATGGGTGCTCGGGCAGCAATCTGCACTCTCAAACACTCAAAGGTCCACAGTGAGGGCTTATGCCCATAGCATCAACTTTACACATATATTAAATCAGTAGATTCATCTATGTACACATAAATGTAACCTGGGCTCTTAGGTGTCTCATCTCCCTCTATATTTGCACCATTGCGACCAGAACTTCTCCAATTTCCTAATGCAGCCCCATCTCTTATACACAGTTTCTTCTGCTCTCTGGCACCAGTCCAAATCTTTTCCCCACTTGGCCACCAATGGTGGCTGAGACGCTCCCCAAAGTCTAGCAATATTCGGCATCGCAACGCCAGACGCCAATGTCAGCCAAATATTAATATACCTGGGTCTTTCCGCTTCCCCTTTAATCAATAGAAGAAGCCCCTGTGCTTCTAGGGCAACCTCTACATTGGATACTTTTGCCATTATGCTTGTGATCTCCTGCCAGAAAGGCACACCCTGGGACATTCCAATAGGATATGGAAGAATGAGCCCTCCCGTTGGCAGCCCCAGGCGCAACGAGGCGTCAGCACCCTCCTCCATTTGAACAACTTGGTGAGAGGATAATATGTATGATGCAGCACTTTCAGTTGTACCAACCGGAATTTTGACCATATTGCAATTTCTCTGGGGCCCTGGAGGGCCTCCGTCTACTCCTCCTCATCTATATTGCCCAGATCATCAACCCAGGCTGTCCGGCGGGCAGTCAGAGGGGCTGGCATATTATTTATGAGTTTACGATAAATTGTGGATGTAGCTTTTTCAAGGGATGGGGTCTGCCAGGAGTCTGTCTTCTAGGGAGAAGTGATCTGGAAAGACCTTACCTCGCTATATGTGACTTCGCTAAGCATGCATGAGCCTCAAGTACGGGAATTTATGGGCCGTGGTTAGGCTGTTTTCCTTCTGTATGTCTTCGGACAACAGAGGCTCATCAATTCACCACACATCTCCTAACCTCTCTATTCCTATTGTCTGCCAGCTCCTGAAGATCCTTAATGTTGCCATCTCTTTTAACTGATCCCCAATCCACATGGGTGTCATGCTTGTCAATCTGCCCCGCCATCCCAGCATTTTGTTTGCTTCCTTCCAACATGCCACAACTGTTGCTAGGCCAAGTGGGGCACACCTTCTTGGCATAGATAAGTGACTCGCAGTTCCCTCATACCATTGTTTCTCTATCCACTCTGTAGACAGGCTTGCCTCGATCCGCGAACACCCAGTTGTTTATGACCAATAGTTGTGAGGCTAAATAATATAGCTTTATGTCCGGAACAGCGAGACCGCCGTCATAAACTCCTTTATGCAGTTTGCATAGTGCTATTTTAGGTGCGCCACCCTGCCACAACAGTGTCCGAACGTCTGGCACCACTCGGGTAAAATCTGCTGAGGGAATTGGATTGGGGGAGTTCTGTATGATGTATAGGAGACATGGCAGAGCTATCATCTTGTACATCACCGCTCTGCCTATCAGGGACAGCGGCAAAGCTCCCCAAAGCCGTACATCAGTGTGAAGCCTCTCCAATTGGGGAGTAAGATTCCTTGCCTGAAAAGCCTGGTGATCTCAAGGGTAATGTACACTCCTATGTATTTAAAACCATCTGTCACGATCGGGCCCCACATTTCGCTAGCAATCGCGGGGGCCTGACATAGGGAAGATCACTGACTTTGCCCAATTTATGGAGAACCCAGAGGCTGCCAAACAATTCGAATATATGTAGTACTTGCGCTATCGAGAAGTACAGTCATGATAGATATAGGCTAATATTGTCAGGATATAATGATATCCTCTCCCCCAGCCCCCCGGCGTTGCTATGCCCCAGAACATCGGTTCCATTCTGAGCCAATGTGCCAATGGCTCCAGAGTCAAAGCGAATAGCAGGGGCGACAGGGTCCAGCCCTGTTTTGTGCCTCTTCTCACCTGGAACGTTCTAGACAACACTCCGTTAACTTGAACTTGAGCCAGCGGGCTGCGTTATATAGTAGCTTAACCCAACTGCAAAAATTGGGACCGAAACCCAATTTAGTAAGGACCACAAACAAATATGCCCCTCTATGCTGTCAAAGGCCATTGATTGGCAGTTCAGGCTGGACTGTTCCCATGAGGCACAGGGTCAAGGCTGATTTGCATATGGCCATGTCTGAACTGGGGTGGTGTGGGGAGCAAAAAAAACGATGGATTTTGGCCCAGATCTCAGTACTGGGGTGAATGTATGACATTCTTCTGCATTCTGTCCATCAACAGTTGTTTTTGCATTTGTCACCCCAAGTGGGACGGGTATGCTCAGACGTGAGTCCGGTGCTCTCCATGCCACTGGAGGCAAGCTATCCTGGCTGAAGACGGCTGATAGCCAGAAACCGGTCCTAGGATGCTTGATTCCGGTCCAGGGAAGACATGGCTTGGAAGTTCAGGCTGGACTGTTCCCATGAGGCACAGGGTCAAGGCTGATTTGCATATGGCCATGTCTGAACTGGGGTGGTGTGGGGAGCAAAAAAACGATGGATTTAGGCCCAGATCTCTGTACTGGGGTGAATGTATGACATTGTTCTGCATTTTGTCCATCAACTGTTGTTTTTGCATTTGTCACCCCGAGTGGGACTGGTATGCTCAGACGTGAGTCCCGTGCTCTCCATGCCACTGGAGTCAAGCTATCCTGGCTGACGACGGCTGATAGCCAGAAACCGGTCCTAGGATGCTTGATTCCGGTCCAGGGAAGACATGGCTTGGCAGTTCGGGCTGGACTGTTCCCATGAGGCACAGGGTCAAGGCTGATTTGCATATGGCCATGTCTGAACTGGGGTGGTGTGGGGAGCAAACAAACGATGGATTTAGGCCCAGATCTCTGTACTGGGGTGAATGTATGACATTGTTCTGCATTCTGTCAATCAACTGTTTTTGCATTTGTCACCCCGAGTGGGACGGGTATGCTCAGACGAGAGTACCGTGCTCGCCATGCCACTGGAGTCAAGCTATCCTGGCTGAAGAGGGCTGATAGCCAGAAACCGGTCCTAGGATGCTTGATTCCAGTCCAGGGAAGACATGGCTTGGCAGTTCGGGCTGGACTGTTCCCATGAGGCACAGGGTCGAAGCTGATTTGCATATGGCCATGTCTGAACTGGGGTGGTGTGGGGAGCAAAACAACGATGGATTTAGGCCCAGATCTCTGTACTGGGGTGAATGTATGACATTGTTCTGCATTCTGTCCATCAACTGTTGTTTTTGCATTTGTCACCCCGAGTGGGACGGGTATGCTCAGATGTGAGTCCTGTGCTCTCCATGCCACTGGAGTCAAGCTATCCTGGCTGAAGATGGCTGATAGCCAGAAACCGGTCCTAGGATGCTTGATTCCGGTGCAGGGAAGACATGGTTTGGCAGTTCGGGCTGGACATTTCCCATGAGGCACAGTGTCAAGGCTGATTTGCATATGGCCATGTCTGAACTGGGGTGGTGTGGGGAGCAAAAAACGATGGACTTAGGCCCAGATATCTGTACTGGGGTGAATGTATGACATTGTTCTGCATTCTGTCCATCAACTGTTGTTTTTGTATTTCTCACCCGGAGTGAGACGCGTATGCTCAGACGTGAGTCCCGTGCTCTCCATGCCACTGAAGTCAAGCTATCCTGGCTGAAGACAGCTGATAGCCAGAAACCGGTCTTAGGATGCTTGATTCCGGTCCAGGGAATACATGGTTTGGCAGTTCGGTCTGGACTGTTCCCATGAGGCACAGGGTCAAGGCTGATTTGCATATGGCCATGTCTGAACTGGGGTGGTTTGGGGAGCAAAAAAACAATGGATTTAGGCCCAGATCTCTGTACTGGTGTGAATGTATGACATTGTTCTGCATTCTGACCATCAACTGTTGTTTTTGCATTTGTCAGCCCGAGTGGGACGGGTATGCTCAGACGTGAGTCCTGTGGCTCTCCATGCCACTAGAGTCAAGCTATCCTGACTGAAGACGGCTGATCGCCAGAAACCGGTCCTAGGATGCTTGATTCCGGTCTGGGAAAGACATGGCTTGGCAGTTCGGGCTGGACTGTTCCCATGAGGCACAGGGTCAAGGCTGATTTGCATATGACCATGGCTGAACTGGGTGGTGTGGGGAGAAAAGAAACAATGGATTTAGGCCCAGATCTCTGTACTGGGGTGAATGTATGACATTGTTCTGCATTCTGTCCATCAACTGTTGTTTTTGCATTTGTCAAAGGCCATTGAGGCATCCAGCGCCATCAACGACATCTGCTGTAAGGCTGGGTCTTTAGTCAGATGGAGGATGCCATACAACTGTCATAGGTTGTGGCGAGTGCTTCTGAGTGGCATAAATTCAGATTGGTCTACGTGGACCATATTTGTTATGATGGGCACTAACCACTTGGCCAAGACTTTGGCCAGGAATTTTGCTTCCACATTGAGAAGAGAAATTGCCTGTATGAGTTGCATTTGTCTGGCGGTTTACCTGCCTTATGTATGACTGTAATGGATGCGGCTCGCTGATCTACGGGCAGCTGGCCCTCTTCGTGCGCCTCTACGAACATGTTATGTAATGGTGTTGTTATTCTAGACACAAGGAATTTATACAGTTTGAATGGAAGGCTGTTTGAACTAACCGCTTTCTCTGATTTCAGGGAGCCCGGCGCCTCCGACAGCTCCTCAGCCGTAAGATCAGCGTCTAAGGCTTTTCTTGATTCCTCCGAGAGGGTCGGCAGCCTAATTTCCCGCAATAGATCGCAGTCCCTCTCCGATCTAGTGCATACCAGTGCACATAGGCCCTTGTAATATGAAGCATTGGCTGCCGCTATCTCTAGATTGGACGTATGCAATGAATCAGCTTCATCTCAGATGTTGACCACCCATGACCTCTCCCGATTCCGCTTATCAAGCCAGGCCAGCAGTTTAGTTGCTTTATCGCCCACATCGTACAGTTGATGCTGCATCGCCGACGCATAAGCTCTCGCCTTGCTGTCTGCCAATGCTCTCAATTCTCTTTGACGTCGGGTCAGTTTGTGGTGCCTGTCTAGGTACCTACCTGACATAGCCTCCCTTTCTATGTGCTTTATTTCACATTCCAGTGTCTTTATTTGTAAAGCTTCCTCTTTTTTCTTGCCTTCTATAATTGTCTGGCCCTGACCCCTAAGTACAGCCTTGTACGCCTCCCACAGGGTTTGATGGGACTCCACAGAGCCTGCATTTTCACAGAAATATCGATCCATTTGCTCACAGAGTTTATCTTTGGTTTGGGGATCTCGAAATTTCCAGGGATCTATCTTAGGGAACTGTGCTCTGTTAGTAGTTGGCCCCCAAAACTGGATACTCACTAGTGAATGATCAAAAATGCCCCTCGCCATGATTACTGGAGAAGCACAGCCACTCATACCGTACTCACGTGAACAAGTAATCGATTCTGGAGAAGGAGGCATGACTTTCTGGATAATAAGTATATTGTCTAGCCGGAGGATTATACGTCCGCCAGAGGTCAGTCAGACCCATGGCCGTTGCGAATCCTGCAAGAGCCTGCTCTTTTCTGGTTTGCCTGTGCAGTGGACCGGTCCAGGTCTAGGCCCAAGAGCGCATTTGCGTCTCCCCCCTTCAGGAGAGTGCGCGTGGGAAGCCCTGTTAGAATGGCACTTATCTTGGGGAAGACCACCGCCTGCAGCCCAGGAGGGACTTAGAATGAGCACAACACCATTGTTCTTCCCTCCCATTTGCCCATCGCCGCCACACAACAGCCTCCGTCATCGGACCAGATATTGTCAACAGTGAAGGGCAGCATGTTTCACATCAGAATTCCCACTCCCCTTGGGTAGGATGTGTACCCAGAGTGTGCTATCAAGCGATATCCAAAACGGTCAAGGGCCTTGTAACGGCTACCTCCAAGATGCGCTTCTGTATCATTACTATATCTGGGGAGTGTCCCTTTATGTACTGGAGGATCAATGTTCTTTTGATCTTGTTTCCAAGCCATTGATATTCCAGATCCAAACACGGATATTAGCGTCACCCACTGATTCAATGATGGTTGCGGCCGTTGGCCCCAAAGCATCCCCCCATCTTCATCCGACTCTCACCGGCAGGCGTCATGCACCGACTATATTCAGCTTGAGCTACAACGTACACATACACAAAAAATGTAAACAGCTTAAACAAATTACCCAACACCCCCTGCCTGCGACCCTGCTAGGTGAGTAGTTAATCCCCCACCTCCCCAACATGCCTGTCGCCTTAAATATGTAATGGGAACAATTGTTGAGGGGGCGGAAGCCAGCCCCAGCGCATATCGAATCGTTACATAATCTGAACTTTTCTTGACTCACAACTAGAGAGAGAGCTGCTCATATTCCTGCCCCAGTCATGGAAACTACTATGCCCCAAAATGGCTACACATGCTTCTATTGCCCATTCTTCATTAAACGAGTCCCAACATTGTGTCTCTCATGGCCTGTAACACTTTTTGTACTTATATGCTCCCCATGCACGGTTTATACCCCTAAAAACAGTATGTGCCTTGCTGACATCAATGGAGTTTTTAATTGTCACTTATCTGGATGTTGGTGCTGAGTGTTACCGTCGGGTTCAGTGGCTGACCCCTGCCGCTCCACATTGAAATCTATTGCGGCGGGCGTTCAAGGTGTGTTTCCTTTCCGGCCCGCCGTTTGCCAGCCCATTAAGTTGCAATTCTGATAATGCCACTTTTAGAAAGTTTCCAAGAGGACACGCTGTTGCGCTCCCATCTGTCGCATTGCGTAGATAGGAATGTATCCATACTATAAACAACTTTTTCTTCCTTTTTACCATGTTCATTCATTTTCTAAAGTAAACCAAACGTCATCAGAAAATTTTTATCCAAAGTTCATCCATGCTTGAAGCATCACGGCTAGAGCAGCGTGAATCCAGCATAATTCTTTGACTTTATAGTTTCAAATGTCTCCTGCATACCCTCCGGGTCTTCAACAGCGACACGTTAACAAGAATCATACACGACGAGTTGGCTCATCAAAGATGTTTATTTCATATCACCCAATGCATTTCAGGCCACAGGGGCCCTTCGTCAGGGGTCTCTACAAAGATAATGAAAACAGACGTCTCAACCCCTATGATGTTAAAATCTCTCTGTCGTAGTGCTATTCATTAACCTACATCCCCCAGTTGTTCGCCCTTGCTTGCAAACGTAAAATCCAACATGCAAATTTTATCCCCCACCCTGTAGTCCCATACCCTAAACGCAAAAACTAATCCAGCGTGTTGAAGACTGGAATCCCAAATCTTAATCCGTACTAATGTATCCAGCATCACTCGGCCAACATCCACATGTAAATTAACCCCGACCCAGGTTTCAGTCTCTTGAATGCAGTGTAACTTAAGGGATAGTAAATTACCTTAAAAAGCCGAAAACGGCAGCCTCGTCAAAGTGTGCACATCTATTCACTACTGCCTCACAAAGTAAAGTGGAAGAATTTTCAAGAAGCAGTGTTGTGGGAAGGACAAGGAGACACCCTACATAAAGGCTTGCACAGATATAAATATTGGACCACCAGAGCCACTCATCAGAACACTCCTGGGCCTGGAAGATTCAGGAGAATGACTGCCCTGCTTCTTGAAGGACTCCCCTGCTGTCTAAAGGAGGAAGAATAGACCTGTGTGCCTTGATCCCAGGCTACCCAGAGTGACTTCAAGGGTCAGATGGCTGACCTTCTCTTTGGCCTTCAGAGACACAACACGATTGTAGAGGCCTGCCCTGCAACTGCCCGGATGGCGACTCCAACTGGACCTGCCTGAGCCCTGCTGCTGGCCCTTTGCTGGAGAGAGTCCTGATTCCCAAGAGTTTCCCCCAGGCCCTGCACTCTAGGCTGGCATCAGAACGTCTTCCTGTCTAACTGAAGGTTCCATCGGTTTGCAGGGCCCCACACAGCTGCGCAGGTATGAATAGAAGGATTTATTGGAACGGACACCAAGTGACTCCAGTTCTTGCAGGGCCAGACCACACAGAACCCATCTGCAAGGTGCACCGGTTCCAACACTGAGGAACGCGAAGGCTTGCTGCACAGTCGAAAGCTTAATCGGAACCGAAGGCGGTCGCTGCAGATCCCCACAAAGCTTCACCACACAGCTGAGAGCTTTATTATATATTCCTATTTATATGACGCACAGCCTCGCAAAGGACAAGGTACAACTCTGAGTGAGCCAAACTCAGTCTTTTGCCTGCCTGCACTCCATTGCAGTCGGCCTGAACTTGTGACTTTGTCCCTGTCCAGCACGACCAGAGACCCACAGCTGGCGCTTGGCGCTTGGTGACTTTTGGCACTATTTTGACCTAAAATTTGAAAGTTCAATATCTCCTATTCTACTTGTTAGATTTTTGTCATTCTGTGGAATTTTCGTTGTGTTGTGTTTTCACATTCTTACTGTTTGTGAGCTGCATAAATATGTTACACATTGCTCGACTGCTTTTGTACCAACCTACCAGAGGTTTAAGCACAGGTTATTTTTCCGACATTTTGTGGTTCACCTTGACAAGGATTGTGGCCGTTGTCTGAGTGGAGCTCCCATCCCCTTCAACCAATAACCCATTTTTTCTTATTGGGATCAGCTATACTGCAGAGCAGGATCTCTGTTTTCTGCTCTTCAGGGAAGAACCAACAGATCATCATCTAATGTTGGACATAGTTTAGCCACTGTGATGCTCCATGAGGATCCCTCTTCTATTTGAAGTAGGTCTGGGTCATCAGAATAGATGGGGCACGCGATGGTCCTATCCAAGAAGTACATTATCGGAATCATGTGGATGTTAAAAAGGATTGTTGAGAGGACTGAGCCCTGTAGGATCTCACATTCAATGGTAGTGAAGTCAGGAAGGTAGAAAGGTCAAGCTAGAGTTGTTGGGTAGGATGTGAACCAGGAATAGATGGTGCTGCCATTTACCTTATGCACAGTCACTTGATAGATATGATTGAAGATCTTCAAACTCTCAAACTATTGAAATTTGGAGCCTAGGATGGGGCTTCTCGGGACTACCATTCCTAGCAGTTGTCCTTCCATCAACTGCATTTGGCACTCAGTGATGAAACAGAGTTAACATTACAACTCCAGATGAATTCTGATATATATCTTTAATAATCAGTGACGGCTGGCATCTACGGGGGAGGAACATGCGCTAAATATTATAAACAATAAATATATATATAAAACGTACCTAACGCAACGTCCTCACTCCGCACCTCTTCCTTGCAGGAACCTTATGCTGGAACTCACTTGCCTAATCCTGACGCTGCTCACATGTAGCATGTGGGTGGGGGGGGGGGGGGTTTAGGGAGGGGGCTGGGGTGTTTTTAGGTCTGGAGGTGAAGGTTTTAGTCCTCAGGGGGAGGGTCGATTAAAAAAGGCTAGGGCCGTGTTTTCAGGCTCAGGACGCTAGGTGATGGGGTGTTTTTAGGGCTGGGGTGGGGTTCATATCTAGGGTTGGGGTTCCCTTATAGGATTCAGGGTGGGCGCTGGGTGTTTTTAGGGCTAGGGTCGTATATAGGTGGCTGCGTTTTAGGACTTAGGGCAGGGGCTAGGGCAAAACCTTAATCATGCTTATGCTTTTACCAAATATGCCATTACAACTACATTCATTGTAAAGGTATGCATGGTTGGGAATTGCGTGGTTGCTGCATACAACCACTGCAAGGAGTAAGACTGCACCAGGGAATGAGATTCACACAAAGTGAGAAATACTGTACTCCTCTGCACAAGATTCACACAAAATAATGAAGAGTCTGCTCTAAGGTGTGGGACTTTAAGTGACTGGAACTAAGCTGCAGGAGTCTGAAGAAGTATGTCTTTGCTCAAGATGTAAGCCCGCCACTCAAGACCCCATCACTAGTGGCTCTGTTCATTGCAATATATGTAGTAACTGCAGTTACTGCACATATCACAATTATGAGCTTTTACCTTGATAGGGATATGGGAAAAATGTCCAGTATTTACCGAAACATGGATTTTGGAGCAGTGAGCATCAAAATCTTCATATTATTCCCCAAAACTCATAACTGTGTGGGATTAATTGTACCTTAAAATTCTGCCTCAGCAGAATCGGATTTTATCGGATGCAATAAATATCACACCAGTTACCGGGCCACTCATAATGAAAATATCACACCAGTTACCGGGCCACTCGTACTGAGGGCCCCAATAAGTGACCATGTGCTCCAAGAGTTGAAACTCCCACTTAATGAGTGTGACTCTTTCCCAGGGTCTAGGAGCCACACCAAATGAGTGATATTTCGGCGGATGTGAGGGGAAGGCTCGCACCAAATAAATGAGACTGCGTTCCAAGATGTGAGACTTACGAATAGTGATTTAGACTGGGCTCAAAGAAGTGGAACTTATGCCTAGTAAGTAAATAAGTGCATATACATTGCATGAGGCTGACATCTCAAATACTATATTGCAATTTATAACTAAATGTTTTAACACAACATGTTTTCCCGAATGTCTTAAACCTTACGTCTTTGCCAGCCTAGGTCAACAACAACTAGATCTCAGATATTTCAGAGTTTTTTCTGCCGCCGAGGTAGGAGAGGCAGCTAGAAATGATTGAAAAGGTTGTTTCCAAATGCAGGGGAGGTACATGACCATCCCTGTTTCCAGGTCCTCTGCAATGCTTGGCATAGCCTGAATGTCTTAGTAGTTGGATAGAGTTTCTGAGTCAGAGTTCCTTTTGCCCGTGTGACAGCATTTTTCAGGTCCTGCTTAGTGAGGCACTAATGTGTTTAATGATGGGAGCAAAAATGGATTGGCATAGGTTGAAGAGTCTCTCAGATTTTTTGAAGCATGAGAAAATGTCTTCAACAAGTGTAAACTCAAGGGATAATGGCTGTCCTCTTTACTCATGCCTATATTAAGTCAGTTAGGATCTCGGCAATTCTTCAGGACCTATAATCCTCATCTACTCCAAGGGGGCGGCAAGTGGTGTTAGGAGAAAGGGAGCCTAGAGTCACGTCCCCTCAAGTCAGGATTCCGTAGTAGTCTTAATGTGTGAAAAATAGCTCATAAATGAGGTACAATCATACCTTCCGGAAAGTAGTGCACCACAGAAATGGGACATCTGGCCATGGGTAGGTCCCATACTAGGAACCTCGTGGACTGAAATTGGTAATTCTCGCAATTTCGTCGAGCATCCCGCTTGTGTCTGTTAGGGCACCACTATCCCATTTCTCCGGATTATAGGTCCTGAAGACTTGCCGAGATCCTAACAGACTTATTATTGGCATGAAACATGTTGACACCCTGCACAACCCACTAGAACTGACACAGGTTTAATTCTTCCCTTTCAGATCATGACTTTCTAGTCTGTTTTTACTCTTGGCCCGGGTACTCCTCGAATAAACTGGTTTTGGAGAATCCAGGAGCCATTTTTAAATCCCACCCACTCAATTCCACCTCTACTCACTACACATAGGCACCATCATATAACACCATCAAGCTTCAGGATGGCAAAACTGAGAAGACCTCCGGCAAAGAGCCCCCTACGATGAAGCATGACACCCCTCTGGGTGTGTGAGGGCCCTTGCTCCTTATTGGAGCTATTCCTGGACAAACACTTGCTACCTTGTTCTGTCTAGCACCTTCTGGTTCCCACCATCACTGACGTGGCATGACTATTCATTTGTTTGACATAGTTTTATCCATAAAACTGTCTGTGCAAAGATCTGGTCAGGTCAGCAGAAATTGTGCACTCTGTAAACCAGTGTGTGTGACTAGTTGCTTCAGTTAAGCTAAATTTTGCTCGCCTTATCGCAATTGCACCCAGGTGAGTTGCCCAAGTTTGTTACCTAAATTGTGTGCTGTGGTTTCAAAGCTGGGAAACACCGGGTTAGAGCACATAGGTTACAACCATTCAAATACGTTGCCATTCCCATTATCCATGAAAGGGCAGGTATCTATACATATTGTTCTCTTCCTGCCCCCATCCCTAAAGCTTTTCCATCCACTGTCTGCATTAGGGGATACATTAGCAGAGGTATGGAACTGGATGAATCGCACCAGGACACTGCATGGAAAGATCGCATTTAGATGGTGACAGGCTTGCAGACAATATGGCCATGTAATAAAGCAGAACCTAGGGGTACAGACAACTCCCCCCTCCACCCCCCAATGGCATTAGGATGGTAGGGCGATGGGATTCGCATTGCTACAGGCGTTTCATTTGCCCATATAGGAGCAGAAGAGTGCATTGGCAGGAAACGGTGTAAATAGAGTGGGGTTTTAAAGAGGCTGTCCCTTAGCCATTCCTATAGAAGATTTGCACCCGTAGACATGAGAGTATGGTAACGGATCCTGCATTTAAGCAATAACAACAAAAAACTTTCAAAAGCCATTCAGCCGGGTGGGTTGCGTTAGTTTGTCATGCCAGAAGTGAAGTGTGCAGTGGCTCCTATAGTGTTGAGAAATATGGGTTTGGAACACAAAGGCTGAAAATTCACGAAGCACATATTGCATTCTTATCCAAGAAGGTGCAGGTAAATATGCTCATATATTTTACTCCGTGTCCTCAAAATCCAAAAGCATTGGCATCTTTTGCGGCCCCTGGGATACCTGCATAAGCTGGCTATCTGCCATATGCGCTTAGGCGGGGACTCCAGCATGGCGACACAGCATCTGAAGATCGCAGTCAGACGGATGGGTGGTGCAAGCAAGAAGGATTTGATGTAGCAGAATGTTTGGAGTACCATTAGGGGATCTCTGGTCTCACCCGCTGTGTCAGATCCACCTTTGTCTTGGTTTAGGTGGGGAGATCCACCTGGCGTCCTCAGAAGGCATGACAAAGCTCAAATTCGATACATATCATATGTTTCCGATGAGTGAGAGGGCCATGCTAAGGGCTAGTTCAGGCGGGGTGGGGGGTACCATCGGTCACAAGACTGTATTCTGTCCCCACCCAATGACCTTCCCCACGGGTCCATAATTCACTCGCTGTGCAGCAGATGGTTATCAGAACCCTTAAAGTTGGGACTCGCCAAGTAGGGAGGGGGTGAACAAGGGTCAACCCCCAAATGTCAATGCAAAATCTTGCACATGGTGCACCATGGATTATATCACACAGAAATGTGATTACGAAAAGAGCAGTAATTGAAATGCTCTTGGGGTCCTATTTCCTGTTGGCACTGCGCTCCGATACAATTGGAGGTCAGTGGGAAGAGATAAGGGTATTGGCTGGCCCCAAGCAATAACATGAAGTGTAAACAAATCTGTGGTAAAGAGGAGAACAGTAGTCCCCAACTTCCGTGGAGGCCATCGAACAGTCATACAGAAGGGTAATAAAGCCATGTACAAGCCCACCAAGCAGGAGGACTTAGTTCAACTCAAATACAAATCAAATAAGAAGGGCTTGGTAAAGTAGGCGTGGCCTATTTTGTGCAAACACCACACAGTACCCCGATAGGGACGGGGCATACCTATCAGAGGTAGATAGGGAAATAGTCCAGCTAGAAGGACTGCTAACTGCAGGTTTCAGGAGGTTATGGTGACTGCAATAAGTGGAAGGGTAAATAAAGCTGTAGTTAAAGAAGGGAACTGTAGATCCCCCTTCCGGGGAGGCCATCACATTCCTACAGAAAGGAAAATAAAACCATGTACAAGCTCACAAAGCAGAAGGGAATAATTCAACTCAAATTCAATATAAAATAAGGGCTGGGTAATTAGGCGTGGCCTCTTTCCTGTAACACCACATGGTACCACGAAAGGGATGGGGCACACCTATCAGAAGTGGAGAAGGAAAAGGTCTACGTAGAAGGACTAGCAGCAGGTTGCAGGGGGTTATGGAACATGCCACGGTGGGGGGGGCCAGGATATCACGGCGGCCACATCCTGGGCATTGGTGGAATTACAGGGCGATCCAGAGGCTGATTAGTGCAAAGGGGGGTACCCTTTCAGGAGCACAGAGGGGTGCCTTATGCCAAACCCCATGAGTCTTTACAGCAGGACCCTGGGTGAAAAGATGGGCGCCCTGATAGTCCTTTGGGCAGGTGTAAGCCTGAGCAACCGGGGGCTGGCCTTGCAACGCTCCGCCCCTAAAAAGGCATGTGTAAAGTTATGGACTGGTGGTACATGGTATTTAAGGGGGATAATCCCCACATGAATGGTAGCACAGATTGGGTTGGCCACTGTGCAGTTTGTCTCATCAGGCGGGCTGGGCAGATTAGGTTAGTCACTTTGTTTGTGAGGAATCTAGCGCCGGAAAACCTGACAAGGTAGCCATGTTCTCTATAAGTCATTATAACATAACATTTCTTAGCCCATCCTATGTTTATGATTGTATATGATAGAGATAGATTCCCTCTGCTGTCTCCGAAGCAGAGGGAACCTGGTGACCATCTTGTAAGGATCCGTCGCACGGTTACTATTTATTTGGCCATTTCAGTATGAGACAACGAATTACACCTCAGAAACCGTAGTTTTTGGTATGTAGCGGTCTCCCAGTCCTGCCAAGAGTCACGCATCAGGCGTGACACTAACGCATTTCAGTGTGGTGTTCCGCATCACCGCGCTGAAATGCATTGTCACGCATTTGCCCCTGACTCTCTGCTGACGCGCGGCGGCGCTGAAAGTGGCTAAATTAAAGCCAGGGTGCTGATAGTGCGTGCTGCCTGGCTGGTGGTGGGTCCTCTGACCTGTGTGCGCGGGAGGGGGGAGAGGCTGCTCTGCTGAGTGCACACTGACAGCTGTCGCTCCCCGCAGACTCAGTAATTGACATCGGATGCTGCTCTGTTTTGCAAAACTGAAGGCTGCAGAGTGCTGGCTGATTCCCGCCGCAGCACTGACCACATCATATGACATCAACTTCCATCTCTTTACCGACGGTAAATCAAGGGAGCTTGAGCTTTGTTGGGTGCTACGGTCACTGTAAAACAGACCACTGGCAGTATCGCTGCCTCTTGAAAGAAACTGTGTACCTTTCATGCTCCCCACTGACCTCTGCTGTGCTCTTCAGCGCTTAAGCTTGAGCGCTGAAGAGCGCAGGAAGATTGAGACACTTCGAAAAGAATTGGCTTCGAGTCACTCAAGATCCATAGGTTTTGGAGACTGTTGTGGGATTCAAAATAGAATTTTGGGAAGAACCCCTGCAGGAAAGAGCTTCCAAAGAGCTCAGTCTAGACAAGGAAAATTCTAAATGAATAGAGACAGAGATCTCCCAAATGTTAGAAAAGGGAGCTATTATAAAAATTTCACTTTCGGAATTACGGAAAAGCTTTCTAAGTTCTATCTTTCTGGTCAAAAAGAAAGACAAGGGTTGGCGACCAGTTATAAATTTGAAAAACTTAGAAAAAAATTCTAATCTACAGACATTTCAAGATGGAGGGTATCTATCGTTTGAGGGACATTCTTCAAACCAAAGACAGGCTAGTGAAATTGGATCTGAAAGATGCCTATTTCACCATACCCATGCACGAGGAATGTCGCAGATACCTCCGGTTTACTTGGAAAGGAACACTCTATCAGTTCCAATGTCTTCCCTTCGGCCTGTCTTCAGCCCCTTGGTGTTTCACCAAGGTTCTTCGTCCGGTGGTCAGTTACCTAAGGGAAAGGGGGATTCGTCTTATAATTTATTTAGACGATATCCTCATCATGTCTCAAGACAAGACAGAAATTTTGGAACACTTGGATATCACTATGAACCTCCTTCGAGACTTGGGTTTTATCATAAATTTGGAAAAATCTATTTTAACCCCAACTCAAGAAATAGAATTCTTGGGTTTCAAAGTCAATACTATTCTATCCAACCTGATCCTTCCCCACCAAAAGGTTACCAAAATCAAGAAACACGTTTCCCACGTTCTTTCAAAAGATGTTATCCGTCTGAAAGACCTAGCCAGGGTTTGGGATCTCCTTTCATCCTCTATACAGGCAATTTCTCCGGGCCCACTTCATTACAGGGGCTTGAAAAGATTAAAAGCTCAAGGCCTGAGGAAGGGTCTCTGGTACGGAGATTCCCTTCCCCTTTCAGAAGACGCCCAGGAGGATCTGCATTGGTGGTTAAACAACCTCCAAGCTTGGAATGGGAAGCTATATTTGGAAATCTATCAGATTTTATCCTGGAATCAGATGCGAGCAACCGTGGTTGGGGTGCTCGTCTGAACAACTTAGAAACCGGGGGGAGGTGGTCCTCTTTAGAACAGTCCCTCCACATAAACTCTTTAGAAATGTTGGCAGCCTTGAATGCCCTTATGAGGTTCAGAGAAGTTCTGAAGAACTCCAATACTTTAATCCGTCTGGACAATTTCTCAGCTGTCTCTTACATAAATCGATTGGGAGGCGTGAAATCCAAAAATCTCTCGGATATCGCAAAGAAAATATGGTATTTCTGTTGGGAACACAAAATCACCCTCAGAGCAGATTATATTCCTGGTTCGTTAAATCTGAGAGGAGACAGGAATTCGCGTTTTCTTCACAATTCCAGCGATTGGATGTTGAATCCCAAATTCTTTCATCTAATTCAGGGAGTTTTGGGGTCCAATTCTGATAGATTTGTTTGCCAGCTGATTGACGAACCAGGTCCTGAAATACTTCAGCCAGACCTGAATGCGTCAGGAGTAGATGCCTTTCTCCAACCTTGGGAAGGGACGAAGGGCTACGCCTTCCCTCCTTTCTCAATGATTCAGAGATTATTATGGAAAGTGAGACTCGAATCATGCAACATAATTCTGGTGACTCCGTTCTGGAAATCCCAAGTATGGTTCCCCGGTGTAATGGAATTGGCGGTAGACTTCCCATGGTTGATCCCATCATGTTCGGGCCTACTACAAGGCCCAGACGGAGAAGAACATCCTTTAGTCTTGGAGGGGAAAATGAACCTTCTTGTCTGGAGGATATCAGGGATTCAGGGAGATATTCTGAGCTTTCGGGAGAAGCTAAAAGCTTACTGAAAGAATCATGGGCCCCTGGGACCAGAAAGAGATACAGAGGAGTATGGAAGAAATGGTCTGGTTGGTGCCTTGAAAGGGATTTGGATTCCGTTCAATGTCCTTTACATTATGTAGCTAATTACCTCGCACATCTGTTTGAGTCAGGTCTTTCTTTTAGAACCATCAACTGCTACAGATCAGCTATCTTTTCAGGTCATTGTTTGATTAATAACCTTGCTATCGGAAGTAATCCACTAATCAAAAGGGTCATGAAGGGTATTAGACTGAGGAGACCTCCTAGGGCTTGCTATGAATCCCTTTGGGACGTTAATCTTATCTTTAATCTTTTCATGTCCTGGCCTGTCAATCAGTTACTTTCCCTTAAAATAATTTCAATGAAATTAGCAACCCTATTGTGTTTAATATCCTTCAGGAGGGTATCTGATATTAAAGCTCTTGAGCTTTCCTACAAATGTTATTCTTCTGAAGGTGTTCATTTCAATATCTGGAAGAGAACGAAAACGATGTCAGAATGTATCTTCTATCCCTTCTTTCATGAATGTGAAAAATTATGTGTTGTTAATTGCATGAAGTGTTATGAAAATAAGATTTCAGTTTTTAGACCTGCTGACTGTGATCAACTTCTTTTATCTTATGGCGGACCTTTTAGGCCAGTGTCATCAGCAACTTTAGCGAGATGGATCCGTCTGATTATGCATGAGGCAGGTGTGGATCTATCTAGGTTTGGTGCTCGCTCTTCTAGAGGTGCAATGGCTAGCAAAGTCTTTTGGGCTGGAGGTTCTCTGCCCGAAATACTTAAAGCTGCAGATTGGTCTAATGCAAGTACCTTCTCGAAGTTCTACTTGAGACCGATAGAACATGTTAGCGGTGCAGCTTTGCATGGCTTTAAACATGCATAATGGTAGCCTCCGGTCTTGTAATGAAATGACGATTCTTCAAAATATGAAGAGAGAATTTTGATTTCATTACAAGACATACGGAGGCTAACATTATCCCACCCTCCTCTCCCTGAGAGGTTTGGGTTGATTGATGTCAAATGTTTTCTTATTATATCTGAAAATTTGATTATTGTCTGTTGCCTTTTTCACTATATTGTGTTTTCTTGTTCCTTCTCAGATAACAATCTTAAGGAATAACTATATTGCTGAAATTTCTTCACTGTACTCCTGTGTCATCTTAGCCCACGAGGAAGATAGGAGCCTGCTCAACCTAGTTGTTATGTTGTTAAAGTTTTATTTATTGTGATGTAATGACATTCTTTAAAGGGCTGCATGTTTTGGCAGCAAATAAAAGTATTTGCATAATGTTAGCCTCCGTAGGTCTTTAATGAAATCAAGATTCTCTCTTCATATTAATTGGAGAATCGTCATTCTAGAAAGACCAATTTAGCTATCTATTTGTTTCGAATTGAGGAAGTCGAGGACTATTTAGCTGGGTGAAAATAATGCGAGTTCTCATACAAAAGACTCATAAACACATTCAATTTTGCAGTCCCCTGAAACCCCAGGTAATTGACCTCTTCTGCTCCTTACTGCTGCCAATGCCCATCCCACCCGTGTCATGATTGGCAGTGTTCATCAAGACTCACCCTTGTCCAATTAAAATTATCGGGACCCCGAGGCCTGTTGTGCGTTAACTGGCTGCCGCTGCGAATAGCAGTGCGGCGCCTGGCGCGATTACCTCACATCCTGCCCAACACTTTGCAAGTGCCGTAAACAGAGCTCTGACGGCCCCCGCCACCTCTCCCAAAGGTGCTGTTCCTCTTACTGTGTGATCTGAGGCATTGGGGAGTCTCCGTTCTTCTACCGTTGAGTACGAGCTGCTGAAGTCAGTCAGGAGAGAAGGCATTTAACATCCTGATGATTTCGTTGGCAGCTGAAGAGATGTGTGCTGGGGCCTCTCGCATCCTGTTTGGGAAAATCAGCCCAGGTGCACGTGGGACAGAGAGGCCCTGGACTCCAGACGGCAAAACAGGATATGTTTGTCCGTGGTACTGCCACTTACTTACAACCACAATGTCTGAGTCCTGAACAGCACTGGCCGGGCCAAGACATGCACAGCACTCCTGTGACAGTCTAAAGGCAGGTCAGTTGCCTGGCACCATCCGGCACAGTGTCAGGTGAGTGCACCAATAAATTAATTTAATTCCTCAAATAGCAAAATATGAAAGTGGTTTACTGCTATCAAACTGTATTGGTACTTATTTGCTTCTTAACAGGGTGACAGACGGCTTACATATTGAAGCATGATCTGGGCCCAGGTCATAGAGAGGTGACCAGTTGCAATAGAAACCGGCCTGGGCCCAGCGAAGTTTTTTTGTGTGCTTCTCTTTTCAGTAACATAGAGCTTTATCCCGGTCCAGCAAGCACTCTGCGCTTTACTCCTCTGAAGTGTATCAGCCCTGTGATTTTAGACACACACACTCTTATCAGCGCTCAGCCCAGTGCAGATGAATTGGAACAAAACGTTTTCTGGGTGACATGTTTTCCTTTTACAATTTTATATAGCGTCACCTCAATCTAAAGCACTAGTTACATTACATAGGCCCAGATTCACATTTAATTCCCAACATTAAATTAAATTGAAAAGAAACCTCGACTGCAAACAGTGACAGGCTGCAAAACTACCTGATCAGGGAGGAAAGTTAAGAGGCACAATTTAACAGAGACTTTAATTCTCCAATCTGTAGGTCAAGCAAGCATAACCAATCCCTTAAAGGACCATTTTGGTTCTTACAAAGCACACAACTCTATAGATGCAATGCTTCTGGGATCTGGCGTCTGAGTAACAAAATCATCAAAGCAACATGCCACCATCTACTGTTCTGGAGGCTTGACTCGAGCTCTGTGATGACAGCTGGTGCAGCAGGCACCATTAGCTTAAGGGACAATCCAGCCCCCAAAGAGTCACATTCGAGGCCTGCCTGAGGTATGTCTGGCTAACGAGAGGCTGCTGCCTGCACCAAAGATCTAGCCATTTGAAAAAGTTTAAAGTCTCAGCTATATAGTGAGTAATTCTGGATTCATTACAGTAAAAATCACGTTAGAAATGCAAAATCCGTTAGTGGCCTTCCATTACAGGGAATTTACAGCATTTTCTAGGTCTTTTGTAAGTCTCACTGCTCAGAAGTGGGTAGTTACAGATATTTATCTCTTTACATGGACTTTATTCCTCTGTTACATTTGTGAGAAACTGTTACTCAAGGTGTCACACATTTGGAATAACAATTTCACTCATAAATGCAATTATTCATTGGAAACATAACACATAAACAATCTTAAAGCTTGGCAGCTGGGTGTAATTTCTGTTATTTATATGTTTCCCTCATCTTTTTTGCTTGATTTTCCTCAAGCAAAAGTGTCACTCATAGTCGTTGAATGTCACTCATAATTACAATGAAATTCAGAAAATTTCACACATAACCAGTCTGAAACATTGGCAGCTATGGTCTCCTTTACTGAGAAATATTTCCGTTGTAAGAAATTACAGTTTTTCCAAAGAGGAGATATTACCCTCCTACTCAAATTTTCTATTTTTTGTGAAGTAGTATGCAATAATAATAGTTGCACGATGAAATGCCAGGGAACTGGAAGCTTCTGAGTGTGTTTGCGCGACGCACCCTTAAATGGCAGAGGAATTCCAGCCTGCAGGGGGCAGTGTGAGGGACGGCTCCTCACGCACAGGCCGCCCCTGTCTGAACCCTGCGGCGCCGATCGTTGGCAGCGGGAGAACAGCCAATCAGAGAAAACGAAAGTAGTGGGCTCTGCAGAGAGGTGTACACAACCGACAGCAATACACTGAATAACGACCGTTGGGGCATACCATCCGCGAGGGGGAGAAACGTCAAACGATACAACTGTGACATTGAAAATAAGGCCGAGGGGGAGAAACCGAGAGAGACCCCCGCGCGTGTGTTACCGAAGAGAGAGGGTCTGTTCTCTAGAGCGGGGTCCCACCAAGGCAGCAGCATGTCCAGCCTGCAGAGGCAGATGACATCCACGGGCTCGGCGCAGACGGTGTCGCTGACCGTGGAGCAGGCGAAAGGTAGGTCTGGGTGGGTGTAAGGCACACAGGGGTAGGTCTAGGGCTCGCTACTGCTGCCGCATTTAAAACTGTCCAACATTAATTATAAGTTCGCAAGTTTTCCAGAATATTCTCACCTTAATGAGATCTTTTCTTGAAATCTGAATGAATGAGGTAGCAGGAAAATCCGCCCCTTTCTCTTTCGGTGTGGCTGTTGTATACTATAACGTAATAGGACTGTATTACCTTGTGATTAAATAAATACTTATTGAACACTCTTTCCATCTCTGTGTTCTTGAACACTACAGTGGCCCACTTGAAATGTCATGGGTCATTGTATTTTATTGCAGCATTTGTTTCGTGCTTCTATATGGGGCGCTCAAGCGCTGGCCTTCATGGATGGTGTCATAAAGTAGTTCTGGTCTCTACTCTACTGTTCATGCAGGCTGAGCAGCAGGGAGGCTGCTCCTGGTGGTGCTACACATTACCTTCTTCTACTCATCTATCCTGGAACTAAGCTACAATAAAGATATCCTGTTTATACACAGGCCCATCTCCAGGAATTTTTATTTGGGTGGGCCAATGGTGCCTTCGGTCGGCCACTGAGTTAGTCACTGCTGGCATGACTCGTGGAGGGAGAGAGGGCAGGGGGGGTTTCAAGGGGGGGGGGGTAATATAATAATATATATTTTTTAATGTAGCTTACCAGGTCCCACGTCGTCTTAGCTCCTGCCCAGGATGCAAGCAGCCAGGCTCCCTCCCTAATGGTGCATAATTCCAGTGGCCCTGGTTATATCAATACACCCCAGCAGGCAGCAGTTAATGACTGTGCTGTCTGAACAAATAAACTATGTCGTAAACATTTTCAGTTTTGCTGGTTTTGATTGAAAGGGCTTTATTATTTTTCCAAGGAAGGAGTACATGATCAAACATTTGGTCTCTCAGAAAAACCAGAACAGTTTCTGTGGTGGCCCTCCTTTGACTGAGGTAACTTAAAAGTTGCACTGCGGTGGCACTAGGGCCCAGGAAACTCGCTGCCAAGGGCATCTGCTGACAAAGCCTATACATTAAATGCCACATCTCAAAGAGACAGGTAAGGTGGGGGTTGGTTTCTGGTTAAATTCTGAGTTTGAGATGGGAGGTTGGTAGAGCAGTGAGGATGTCTTGCCTGGCCAGCATGAGTTGGAGTCAGGCCAGCCATCCACTGCGAGGAGGGAGGGAGCAAAACCCTGTTTATTGCCCCCATCACCTCCTGTTCCAAGGGGAGTGAAATCTCTGGCCCGCAGTAGCAGCATCTCCCGTCGTGAGGCCTCACTGTCATACACTAGGGCAGTGGTCTTCAAACTTTTTTGCACGGAGCCCCCCAAAGCAAAATGTTTTGAAGTCGGGGACCCCTGCAGAACTTTATTCCGAAGATCGGGAAACAGGAGAGACAGGGCTGAGCGCAAAGGCAGAGCTTTTGAGATCATATCATGGATACTTTTTTGTAGCTCATAATCCACAGTAAATGTGAAACATATGATGGGGAAAATCATCTAACAATAACAGAAATTGACAAAAAAACTGTTCTCTCCATAATTTGGTTCTTGTGAGCCCCTCGCACTCCTGGGCCCCAATGGAATTGCACTTTCTGCTCTAATGATAGCTGAGGCCCTAAGTAGCCCTCTACCTCCTCTGCCTCTTTCACAACTTACCCACCATGGCTATCACTCCAATCTTGCAACAGGTTATCCATCCCTTTTTTTTTGGTTTTATGTAGGGAGGACTCTGCCCAAGCGCATTGGGAAACTTTAAATAAGCACCCTTTACATTACACAAACACAATTTCATATTAATTTATTATATATATATTTTTATTTTAGGCACTGGACTGTTAAGTGATTTGAGTTGAGCTGACAGGAGGACCTGATCTAGGTTCCAAAGTAGGAAGCTCTTGCCATTAGGACACAACTCCCCCCTTTTAGAAATAATGAGCTCCAACGTGCTGCCCCCACCTTTTTGCAGTAAAGGTGCTCTCATATCTCTATAAAACGCCCTTCGCAAAGCTTGACTCGTCACCTTTCTTTTGCTTTTTGCTATATTTGGGTATTAAACCAGCATTAATGAGGTGAAACCAATACCCAGATAGTTTTTACCAAGTGTAAAAATGACAAAGTGACAAAGTAGATGTATGACAAAATGTTCTGTATAAACCCACATAATTTTCCTTTTCTTGCCACATAATTTAGTCAACCCTGCCACATGATTTGGTCCTCCCCTGCTGTATAATTCCAGTGACCCTGGCTTTAATAGTCCTCTCATGATGCTGGACCCTATGCAACTGGTTAAGCAACACACATAAAAGCAGCCGAGGAGCTAATATATGTTTTATCTGATGCCAGAGTGCTTTTTACCACAGGCATGGAACGTGTAGCTCTATAAATACACTAGTTACTATTTCCCACTGTGAAAACCAGGATTCAAATCGGCGACTCTCTGGTCATACACAGAAATCTGCAGTGATTGCTTTAGATAACGGAGGTTTATAATGTAAGAGTATATTTTCCCAAAATTGGTTTCATTTGCTTTGTTTTTAGGTCTCGCCTATTAATCCCGCAAGGGATAATAGGACGAGAGTATAGAGGCCAAACCAAGGTCTGAAACCATCGCGTATTTCCTACAGTTCGTGTGGTGCACTCGTGCGGAAAGCGCGTACACATCAAAGCCATCAGCCTCCCTTCCACAGGCATCTGTTGCTTCCCCAGCGTCGGCAGTGCGCGCTTGGCCTCACTTCTCCTCCCCCCTAATTACTTTCACGGCTGTGAGCTTCAGTTCAAAAGGATCCGCTCCCCCGCCCCCTGCTTCATTTCCCGGCCACTTTTCATTAGTTAACATTCTTTACAGCTTCCGCTATCCTTGCATCCGTTGAATTTCATCTAGTTGTTACAGATATGCGTTCCAATACAAGGTGGAGCATGCTGCTATTTAATAATGTCAATATACACGCTGTATTACTGCAAGTTAGACTGACGTTTTAAAGACGTCATAGATATGCAACTTTTTTCTTTTTTCGAGTAATGCACTGGATTCGCCTTAGCTCCTAGGTTCAAACTGCATGGCTCTATTATGTTTTGAAAATGTCTAGCTTGCTATGTCGAGAATGTTCCTTTTTTTAAGCATTGTTCAGGCAGTGAGCAGTATTTAAGAAAGGAATGTTCACAAGGTCATATTTACCTATTTTCAGTCGTTGGTCTATCCCCCATTCCTAAAAGCAATGAAAACACTTTAGTCACACATTTCTGGTAATACAAATGAAACACTAAAGCGCCTCCATAGATCATGCTTTCAGGAAAAATCGTGCCCACTGCTCTTACATCCCAGGCTAGGTCAACTATACTATAGGCCTGACCCTAAAAGTGTGAAAGCTGCGGCGACCGTGGACATACCCCAAACAAACTGGGAAGTTACGGAAAAAAATACCATAAACATCAAAAGTAAGCATTCCACACTAACTTAAAAAATATGATCATAACTAATAACTGTGAGGCAGCCTGTGACAGGAGCATGGGTGTTAGAGAATGATGGAAAGCAGAGCGAGATTTGCATGTTGTCCATGTAGAGGTGAACATTTGAACAAGTCAGGCCATGTTTGGAGAGAAACCCAACCAGGCTGAACGTTAGAACCCATTTTTGAGAGGCAGGATATACTTGAATAAAGATGAGGGGTCTGTTGGAGAGGCTACGGCAGTGCAGTAGATTTGTGTAGGACATTGGTTTAAGGATAGGATGGTGGACTAGTTTTAAACTCTGGAGTTCCCTACCTCTCAAACTGCACCTTTTGAAGCATTAACTTCTCTTCCGCACTGCCTTGTAGACCTGGCTGTTCAGGTAATTATTCCTTTTACAGCTCTTGATGTTCTACGGTGTCTGTTGCAGTGTTGGGAGGCCTCAGAATTGCCATGCGCTATACAAAAACTGCAGGATAGAATTGAATAGTTTGTAGGATGAGATGATCTAAGGTTGGCATGTTAAGTATTGAAAACAGGTCTGCGAAAGAGGGTGGGCGAAGGGAGCGCTTGTGCGATTTGAGTGGAGAGTGAGCATAAGATAGTTGGGGAACAGCAAGAAGCTTGTTAAATGAGCACCTTGCTTCGAACCATTGTTTCAGCCACAATAGTGTCTAGAATCGACTACGGTAACGCGTTATACCTAGGCCTCCCAAAAAACTCCACTAACCGTCTTCAGGTCATCTTGAATGACGCAGCTCGTCTGATATTTGGAGTTCCGAGGCGGACTCACGCCTCCCCCTTGCTTTATAGGCTACATTGGCTTCCTATAATACAAAGAGTCGAATTCAAGCGTTTGTGCATCTGCCACAAAGCAATCCATGGACAGGCGCCAGCCTATATAAAAGATAGGCTTGAAATATATGAACCTAAGCGCGCCTTGCGATCTTCCGGCTCCTTTTTGCTATCCTGCCCACGCTTTAAACTGGCAACAAAAGGAGGCAGATCCTTCTCAGTTCAGGCTCCTATCATCTGGAACAAGCTACCGGAGGCGCTCCGTAGAGAATCCAACCTTCTCCGCTTTAGGAAATCCCTGAAGACTTTACTCTTCAAAGACGCGTTTACATCCCTGTAGTTAGGTCGCCATCTCTAGACATTTCTATACTTTCATCTTGTTTCTTGTTGCTGTACCGGGTCAGAAGCGCTTTGAGACCTGTCGGTGAGTTGGCGCGATACAAAACCCAGTTACAAATTACAAAATTACAAATTACCTTATGAGTCGTCAGTGGAGAGGTTCGATTGATATGTTGGATTGTTGTGCTGCCTTGAAGAGCATATAGGGAACTAATGGTGCAGGATGATCGTTGGCAGGAGAGCAGTCTATTCAGAAGTGATGAAGGTCATAGATTCTACATCAGGGAGCGCTTCACAAAGATGGGTCGGATTGCTGAATTTTCACCATTTCCAGACAAGTATGTGGATTTTCATGTTTTAATATAGTATGATTGCATAGCTAGGTCACAGTACTCTTTAACGTTAAACTATGGAGATCAAGAAGTCATACAGAGAACAGAAAAACTCTGTAAACTGCGATCTATTGAATAAGTAATTTATCTGGAGGTGTGCTCGAAATATCAAAATTACCAGAGTTCAGAACGAGAAAGTAGGGTGAAAAGAAGAGCCAGGAAAGGAGTGAAGAGTTGCAGAGATGTTTCGGTAGTAGGGACTTATTTGGGCTTTGGAAAGATTGAGTAGTAAGTTATGAAAGCAAGTCATGAGAAAATAGCAGGTGAAAGGGAATTGAGCAGAGTGGCTGGAGTGTTGAAGCAAAAACATGAGCGGATAGAGCAGAAGAATGAGATAATTGGTGAAAGTTATGAATAGGACTGAAGAGTGTTGCTGAAGTACTCTTGTACTTTAGCCAAGGAATGGAGGGATAGATTCAACAGAGTGCTTTTCTTTGTAGGTGTCAGTTGAGTCAAATGAGGGGGTGGTGAGCGTATTAATTTTTGTGACCAGAACATGGTCAGGAATTGACTGGTTGTTGGGTAGACTAGTGCATGTGTGAGTGAATTAGAGGACAATGTTTCAGTTTTTTGTTTAGGACTTCTAAGTTGCCAAGAGGGTTGGTGGGGTGGTGATGATGCCGAGATGCTGTCAACTTCTTTGAATAACAATCCAGTTACTGGCTGGGAAGTGAAGTACAATGATGTGGGGCTAGAACGGTGTAATACCAGTGATTGGTCTGTTTTCCCTTTGGCGACTAAGGAGCCGGGGACAGGTATGGTATTGATTCATCTGTTAGAGAGGAAGCCAACTCTACAGCAGTTGTGAGCTAAGTGGGTTGAATGAGTGAAGATGTATTGCACATTCTTGAAAGCTGTGTTGTTGGCAGAATATTTGAGGTGAATCCATATTGTGCATATGCCAGTGTAATGAAGGAGTGGAGGAGTCTGGAAGAGGTTGATCTGAATTGAAGCAAGTTGTTTAAAATTCCCAAGTGGAGGTCAACTACCATGGCAAGTGGACAACAGCTGGGGAAGAGGAGGATTACGATTGTTAAGGGACCATATATTACTTATGTCTGGTGGCTGTACTTCAAATTTGCATAGGTGGACTCTCGGTTGATGGGGGTCACTTGCTTTGAAGGTGTGCGATATGTGTATCGGACAGCAAGAAAGCAATGGTTTGGGGCAGTTATGTCCTGGACGGAGGCTATGCAGAGAGGAGCTGACTGCCAGGTGCAGACAAGTACCACAGATAAACTTAAATGCAATAGTTATAACTTTTAAAACTTTACTGTGAGACGATTGGACCCTTTTAAAGGACTGTGTTACAGAGCTCTGTTAAAATCTGATCTGCTCGTCGATGTATCCTAGATCTGTTAAAGTTCCCCAGTGATATATCAGGCTCTGCTAAAGCCAATCTGTAATGTCTTCAACCTGTGTAGACTGTGTCATTTGATGCCATTCAGTTTTGATATTTTGCAGATAAGGACTCCCAGACATTTCACTCTGCCTCTTCCCTGCCTGCTCTTTACGTACCGACTCTGCATGATCTTCAGACCTTTCCTTCGTTTGAACTTCATCTTTTTGAGTCCGCTTTGCAGTGGTCTTTGTGGAGGTGATGAAGACATTCAGTTCCCCGGAGAACACCCTGCGCATGGACGAGGCCTGTGACAATGCTTGCAATGACATGGGGAAGATGCTTCAGTTTGTGCTTCCTGTAGCTACGCAGATCCAGCAAGAGGTCATCAAGGCCTATGGCTTCACCAATGATGGTGAAGGTAAGTGATTGAGAGAAATTGAGGGTCATGCAGTTGGCCCAGAGTCGGAGGTCAGACCTAGAGCTGGGTTAATCTAATATACGTGAATCTAAAGAAATGTCTTGTGTAACGCACAGAGTCTGCTGCAGATCAGTGCTAAGGCAAGACATGAGATGGTGAAGAGACCTATTTCAAGTCGCACCAGTAGTCGTTGTTGGAGCTGGGGTTAGACTGAGGCCTGTGACTAACATCTGTCAGTTAGTTGCAGAACTGCTGTTGGACTGCGACGTGGCAGGGAAGAGAATTACGTGAAGTCACACCAAGAGTGTGCTGTAAAGTTGTGGTCAGACTGAGATGAAGGGACGTCTCTGAGATCACATGGTCAGAGCTAGGAAGAGAAGGGACTCTACCAAGTTCACACAAACCCCTTTGTTGATTGAGACACAAAGGGATGAAGAGGTTTGTTCAAGATCATAATTAAGGCTGCCAGTTTCCCGTTTTTACTGATGTTAACAGATAAATACAGACAGAAAACAATATGTTTCCTGTCTACATTTATTTTTAAAAGCGGAAAAATACAAACAATTGTGCTTCTTGTTGGTGACTCTCCATGCTTTCTTTCGTGATTTCCAGCATAACAGCTGAGCAGATAGACCGCATGGGAAGTTAAAAAACAGGTTGAAATTTCCCTAAATACCTGCCTATGTAAATATATATTTGTATTATAATGGTTATATTTACCAGTAGGTGTAATACTTCACTATATTTGGCTGGAAAATTTGTTAAAACGAGACAACCAGCAAAATATGGCTGCAAGTTTTTTAGTTAAGTAAATGTGGAAATATACCTTTTTATGACTTGTTTATTCTCAAAGCACAAAATAGATATGGATAAATACCAATAAGATGGCCAAAAAAGAAATATGGAAAAATACAGACTGAAATGTTAAAAAAATAAATACCATAAAACCGGGAGCCCAAATCATAATATAGGTTAGAAATGTATCTGAACCAAGGCACTGGAAGACTGTTGAGGAAGAAGATGTGTTTCTGTGGTCAGAAACGAAGTAGCTGTATTTTAACTAATGTACAGAAGGGTTAATGGACTCACTTTAAGTCATGTAGACCGTGACCTGTACAGAAGGGTTTACACCGGGTGCAGGTAGGTGATTGGAAGAGGCACTGTCTGTTGGCGGGCACCATGAGGATTGGCTGCAACGTCTAGGTTACTGAGCAAGAAAGGCGTTCTTGTGGGAAGCTTGAGTGGCCCCTCCATGTCTAAACATAGATTGTGGAAATAAAAACTAAAAAACCCTCATTACCAACATTTCTTCCGTCATAGCTATCTCCCCACAAACAATATAGCCTGATCCTAATCTTAGTATCAAGCTGATGCTTCCAGTATTGTAGTATGTTTTAGAATGGTAATTTTTTTAAGTTCTGAGAGATGTACGAATTGGATTTGCCTGGGTTTAGCAATTAAAAGTACAGATCAGGTTTTCCTTGTACGTGAGGGGGGTATGCCATGCTACTGTTCGTACTGTGCTTATTTTGTGTTTTTGGGAAATCGTGCAACCCTGCTGCCAATGTTGTACCTGTTTATTTGTGAACACTCCTATTACCTGTACTGTACCTATTGTGTACTTGTGAATTTAGTTTTCTGCCTCTGCAACACCAGAAGCAGCTTCTCAGAAGGAACAAGAGGTAGCCTGGTCAATTGAAAATGCTCTGTTATTTCCCCCTCCAAGCACCCTCACTGGCTCCTGTGTCTGTTTCTCTTTTCCATTTGTAGGCGTCTTGAAGTTTGCTCGTTTGATCAAGTCCTATGAGTCTCAGGACCCAGAGATCGCAGCTATGTCTGGCAAACTAAAGTCTATGTTCCTGCCACCTATGACAGTACCCCCTCAAGGAGGTACTGCCATTTCTACACCATGAAACAACGGACTGCTAACACTTATGTCCTAGTACTGAAAAGTGGACGTGATACGTACTGAGAACTGTCACATGAACTCTAACTGTGCTCCTATCGAACTACTTTGATCTGTCTGAGTTGGAATTGGACCAATCTTTTAGCATGGGGCTAAACTTGGAGTGTTTGTCTGTTTCTTGTTATGCTGTGGTTTTATATTCTTATTTTATATGTAATCTAATATATTAAAACATTGTCAGATGTGCACCTCAGTCAAGATAATTCCTTGGTTCATTCAAGTCCTAAGTATGATCTTCAAACCAGAAGCAGTGTCGGGATTGTTGGTGACCAACCACAATGACGTTAAAGGGGAGAGTTGGCTGCATAGCCTAGTGCTATTAACCAGCTAGGTGGTCTGTTATCATGCATCATTAGGTGTTCAGGGGCAGTTCTTAATCAAATTGGGAGGCGTTCTGCAGAATGCCTTTTATATATTCATATGCGTGTCGACTTGATCAACTGCCTACAAGATCCAGGCAGGTGGCAGAAGGTGCAAAAGTGAGTCACACAAGTGAGCACAATGTGCCAGGAGGTGCCGACAAGCCTTTCCAACGCTGGAGGCGCATAAAGCACTGTGGGGCTCTCACTGCGCGGTACGCGGGTGTGCCAGGGCGGGCCCGTCTGCGACAGGAAAAGGCAGGGCAGGGCCACCCCCCTTTCAAGTTATAAGGGACATCCATCAAGAAGCAGGAGGTGAGTGTTTGTCAGCATCAATTCATTGGGACCATCAAAGTAATTATAACTGCTAAGAACTGACCTCGAACACTCTTCATGGGAAAGCGTATTGGGACATCATCCGCACGCCCTATCGCCAGCAGCATTAATAGTATGCTTGAAACGGTAGTTAACATTGTATCAGGCGAGATTGAATTGATGGAGCACCGCTTGTCTCTGGGTAGTGAGGGCTTACTGAACAGTCCCCATCCTAGAGGGCCCCAACCGACCCCGCACCTGAACCAGGACCTGTTACTGTATTGCATTCCTCACAGCTCCATAGGATTGGCTCTAATAAAACCCTGCAGGCTAGTGGGAGCCTAAGTGAGTGTGACACAGTTGAGCCTAAGCCAAGTACAGACACCAACAACCATGGGAATCCTGGCCGTTAAACGCAAGAGGAAGAGTGGGAAGCCCTTTTGCACCAAAAGAAAACGACCCCCAACGAACTGGCTTCTCCTGCACCTGTATGTCTGCATGGATGCAGCCATCTTCAAGTACCGGTATCCCTGAGGTAGTGTTAAATGGGAACCCGTGCCGCTCCATCTGCACACAGACTGAGGGGGCATCTGACCATGGGGGTTTTGGGGGACTCCTTTGTTAATATTGTCACTGATACTGTGTCCAAGCGTATAAGCAAGTTGTTTGATACAAAACTTACATCACTTTTGGAACACTTAGATCACCTGGACACATCCATGGAAAAGACTAGTCAACCGTTGGAAACAGTACAAATTGTGGCCCATTGTTATCCCTAGTACTTCTCCCATTGATAACCAACTTGCTACTGCTACTGCCACCCCATTCCCCCACTAGCATTCTGGCTAGTAATACATGCACCACTTGGAGACAAGTTAAGGAATGTTTTCAACCCAAGGTGAATGTAGCACTACATCTTCTCCCAGGTAGTAATGGTTTATCATCTACAGATGAATCGGTCATAATCGTGCCTTCCAATTTTACTCCAGGTTGCATTAATAAACCAGATGGTGTACAATCGGAGTTAATGCCGGTTAAACCAAGTAGCGACGTATCAGACACTTTGATTAGAAATCCCCAGAGGCCAAACCCAGATGTTTTGGGCTTACCACCGGCCGCTTGTCCTTATGTGTTGGTGCTGGCAGGTGTACCAACTCTTAAGAGGGATCAGAAGGAGTCCTGGGTCCAACTGCGCAGTAAATGCGTGGATTGACTATCAAAGAATAGGAGGTTTCACATGTCCGATATGAATGAGATCATTATGGCACTCAGTCGGGTGGGTTGGCACATCTCCTAAGAACATAGAAGGAGATTGCATTGTGATTAATTTTCGTAGACCATCCTATGGTGAAATCCCTATTGAGAGCGCATGAGACCACAACTAACAGCACCAATATCTGCTCACTACCGCCGGGCTATTTTTATAAACCTAGCTTTGGTCCTTCTATGAATGAGTCTCCCTTACCTACCACACATGTTTTTGGCCTTGTCTGAATTAGACACCCAGAAATGACTATTGTCACCACTGGAATCTCTTGATACTGTCCATGGGCTTGTATTCCCCCCCACCTGTCATTGAGACCGATGGCCCACATGCTCCAACTAAGGTTTTAGCCAATTCAGATCTGAGAATCTTGGGCTGGAGTGTGGCTGGCCTTCAGTCCACGTTGCAACAACCAGATTGGCTAAAATTGATAAGACAGCAAGACATCCTCATGTTTCAAGAGACCTGGGAGACCTAAGAACTACATATCAAGCTAACCATTTGATGAGGATACTTCGAAATATCAAGCCATTCCTTCTTTAAAAGGACTTCAAACAGGTGGTACAAGCATTGGTCCTGCCGAGGCTAGACTATGGCAGTGCTACACTCTGTGGCCATCCCAAATACACCCTGGCTCCACTAAGGGCATCACTGAACGCTGCGGCCAGACTGGTCAAAGGTACCAAATGAAATTAGCTCATATCTCCAATCCTTAGGCCTCTCAAATGGTTGCCCTACGAAGCTCGAATTCAGTTAAAGTTTGCCGTTCTGGCGCACAAAGCCTCGCATTTCAAAACCCCCAGGTACCTAGCGCAAAAGCTTGATCTATCCTGTGGTGGGAGAGCCTCAAGAAGCACTATCACTCTCCTACTGAAACCACCTATCCTTAGGAAAAATCGAACTTGTCTTTGAGCCTTTTCCAGCGCTGCCCCAAGGATATGGAACTCTCTTCCACCAGAAGTACGCAGAATCTCATCAACGACTGCTTTCAAACTGGAAGCCAAAAGATTCCCGATGAACACATTTTTAACTTAACTGGGTTATGATCATTTGTTCAAAATCATTGATCCTACAACCATTGTTCAGGTACCATCATGTGATGTTGCTCCTCTGTACCGTAGCAAGTGCCCCCCTTCGTAGCCTGCTATCTTCCTGTTAATTGTGCTACTCTCCTGGGTTCATTTGTCTGGGAATCATGCCATTATTCCTGTTGTGTATTCCTACTTGATGTCTATATTGGATCTATGCTCTTCTTTTCCTCATTATGTGCCCAATCCCCCGTCCCCCCCCCCCCCCCGCACCCCCCCCCCAATCGTAGCCTGCGTTATACCTGTTTTTTGTACTACTCTCCTTGATTCACATATCTGGGAATTATGCTATTATTGTGGCGTATGCTTACTTGATGTAGTTTTTAGATTTTTGTCCTGCCTTCCATTCTTTGTAAAGTGCTCTGATATCCTTCGGGATCTTGTTTGCTCTATATAAAACTTTATAAATAAATATAAACGGTTTTGAATGTCATAACATTGTAGCCCCAACGCCCAAGTTCGGTCGACCATCGGGGGGGGGGTAGGGGGCGGATCGGGGTATGCATCGCTTCAGGTGGTAGCGTTACGGCCTTATGTACCAAAAGTGACAATTTTAAGGTTTTGCTGTATAAAAGCGGTGTTTCTCCTTACCTAATTAATTTTTACAACAATGTCTTCCACTCGGCACCAATAGAAATTTTATAAATCTATTTGAATCTTTTGCCACCCTAAAGCATCACAACGAATTTACCAAAGTAGCTGGTATCTGCTTGGGAGGTGACTTCAGTGCCGAACACTAGGACCAGCAAATGGCCATGTAGCAGAGGACAAATCTGCCGTAGGGATGAGGAATTAGTGGAACATTTGAATAATCACAATTTAATCAATGCTATGGAAATTGCTGCCATAACAAATGATAACAACCCTTCTGAGCCGACGTTTAGAGGGAGGGGTTGTGCTTCCACCATTGATTGTTTTTATTTCCCCTGCCCGAGAAGATTGCTTATGGAAAGCTGAAGTTATCGCCACAACCCTTGGGGATCACAATCGGATTAAAACAGTGCTGAGACTATCTCCCAGGCCAACATTTAATACAGAATGTGGTGCCAGGAACGTATTACCCTCCACTGACTACTTAAGACTGGCCTGGTGGGGTGTCAACAACACTGAATTGTTTTGCATGATGGCAAAGGATAACTTGAACCTTAGCAATTCTTGTTTATTAGCACAGGATCACCACCGTGAGGCAATTACTACTTTTATTAAACTTTGTGAGGCTATTAAATCCTTACTATTGAATCCTACCACTGTTGCACAACGCGGACCCAGATGGTTTAATCGTGAGTGCTCGGAGGCCAATAGACAGCTACGCAAGGCCCTGTTGACCAGTCCGAGGTGTGATCCACTTGTTACATTGTTAAGGCAGAAGTATAAGTTAGCGATTGCTAAAAGGAAGGAAGAAGTAGTAAAAGATCGCTGGGATGCACTAGCCAATGCCGCCTGACTAAAAAATGGGAACACATTTTGGGCTGCTGATAAAGATTTGAGGGCAACAGGACAGTTAATAACCCAGATAAGCTGCAACAAAACAAGTGAAACATGGGGAAAATCATGTTCGAGGCATATGAGCTGTAGATCATATGCTATGCATAGATCGCCATCTAGTGGTTGGGTCTGGATGTTTGCACTTTGTTTTTCTTCGAAGAAGTCTTTTCCAGTCACGAGGTAGGTTGCTCCTCCTTTCATCAAACATAAACCTGACTTTTGGGCGCCACTCTTGTTAAACGTTTTTAATAATTTAACTAATTCCCGCTACCATGCTCATTGTTCCGATTTTTTTTAAGAAGGGTGATCGCTCTCAACCCAGTTGACAGTACCTTGAAATTTTTAGGCAGAGTTTTATATAATCCTAAATTGGACCGAGGAAAATCGTATTTTAGAATCATGTCAACTGGTATTTACGAGCAAAGTAGGCAAAAATGAACAATGCATAAATCTTAATTTAATCATTGGAAAATACACTATAGCTTATGGTTCATTCTTTTAGCGTATGGCTTGGATGAGGCATTGGTGCACTTTTGGGCATACCTGCACAAAGACTTAAAGGCCCAGGTTAGAATCAGTGGCGGGGGTGAAGTTTCCAACAATATCAAAGTAAGCAGAGCGGTTGGGCAAGTGTGCAGCTTAGCTCCTCTTCTTTTTATGACGTCCCAGAGTGAATGGCAAAATACTTCCTGTGTTATTATATGCCAATGACGCAGCTTTAATGGGTCGCACACCCAATGCTCTATGTACTTTTTGCAGGGATTTGTTGAGTTTATGGCCAGTTTAGACTTATGGACCAATTTTAAGAAATCCTTTATAATGTCTTGCGGGTTGAGAAAATATTCATTAAATTCCAAATCTGTGGGCAACCAAAAATTAAAATGCACTAGCACTTTTTCATATCTTGGATTGGTCTTTGCTGCGAACGGCACCTGGTCTGAAAACGTGTTTTGTGAGAACACGTTCTCAAGGGCCCATCTCTATTCTTAGCCTCCCTCGGCCAAAGAAACCGGGGCTATTTTAGCGTTTTTAATTTTTTTAATTATTTTTTTTAAATCCCAGTGCATACCCACAGTTACCTATGGCGCAGAGGTTTGGGGCATCGTTTAAAGGCACAGCATCCAGCGAGAGGAAAATAGATTGTCGGAAACTATTGAGTGCACCGATCTCCACCTCTCAGTATGTTTGCCATAGTGAATTGAAATTAAGCTACATTTGGTATTTCATAAGGGCCTGCCATGCTTTAGTCTGGCTTGCCATGTGGAAAAATCCAGCAGCGTCCCCCACAAGAGAGATAATAGTCGACTGCATTAGTTGTGAGAAAGGGATGGATATCCCGTGGCTTGACAGGGTGAACCAGAGCCTAAGTTGCGTTAATCATGGCAGGCTCCTTTCAAGTCCAAATACAACTGATACTGCCCTTAGGATGGCACTATACATGATTTATAGCACAGAAAGACTGAAGAGAGAATCCAAGAAATTAACTATTGCAAATTTCATGATTGTAATGTTGTGAAATGTGCTGGGCGCTAGGACCAGCACACGAGGTGGGAGGAGAACTAGGATGGAAGAGGAGGAGTGAAGGCTCCTGTGTTAGAATGTTCACTACAAAGTAGTTGTTCAACCGTCTTTTGCACATTCACATACGATGTCTGGATCGCCCACATCAAGACAGTCATGCCTCTGCTAGTGCCAGCACCAGGCCGGAGTCACCAATGTCTACTGCGCAAATGGGTTGACACAGACGTGGCATGCTTGCAGTCCCTTTTCTACACCCGCCGGAACCCCTAGTTCTCATATCGGGGGGGAGGCATGGGCCTTTGCTGGCAAGAATGGCTAGAGGACTTTGAAGATTTCATGAAAGGGTCACATGTGACTGAGGAGGAGCAGCAAATGATTGCAGTACGCAATTTAATCGGGAAAGACGTTGGTCAGATTATAAAGGAATTTCCGGCTGATGCTGCTTCGTCATATGCCAATGTGCGTGACGCACTAAACAAAAAATGTCTTCACAAACAGAACATTGATTATGAAAGGTACACATTCAACCTGGCATCTCAAGAAAAAGATGAGCTCATGAGTACTTTCATTACTTTCATTACTCGACTTCGACGCTTGGCTCGCTACTGTGAATTTGACTCCTTCACGATGGAAGACTCCCTTCGCCTGCGAATCATTGTAGGATGCCAGTCTGAGTCGTTATGCAGACGTCTACTAAAGAAAAGCTACTCTCTGGATGAGATCGAAGATAATGCGCAAGTACATGATCAGGCAGAAGAACATGCCAAGAGAATGGAAGCTGGAAGAGGCGACAAACATGAACAGGCATTTAGGCTCCAATCTCGCAACACCAAAAGGTCTTCCCGTGCAAACAACGATCATCCAGATCCAAAGTGCAGTCTCATTATACAAGTTGTTGTCGCAGTACTAGTCTGACGGACAAAGGACAGGAGCGCCAACTTAAATGCTATTGCTGTGGATATGACTTCCCTCACACGGAGACCTGCCCTGCATTAGGCCAAAAATGCAGGAAGTGTGGCAGGGACAACCACTTTGAGAACGTTTGCGGAGCACCTTGCAAAGACACTCCCTGAGACAATTACAAACAATCCACCACTCGCTATCATGCCAAAGCGGTGTGGGACCACAGAGATTCTGCCACTGGTTCTTCACAGTCCAGCCGTCATTCTCATGGGACATATCAATCCTGTGGATCTCAATCTCGTGAGTCAAGGTTGCTGTCCCCAATATCGCAAGACAGTGATGAGTATGTCTGCATGGTCATTGATCCGGACCGGCTGAAGAAATACCCGCGATTAGACCATAAAATGGACACACACTTAGCCAAGTTTGTTCTGGACAGTTGAGCATCTCTTGAATATATTTCAGTTGCAGAATACAAGAAAATGAATTCACCACAATACTTGCATAAAGCTGCCGTGTGAGTGTACACATGGATGTCAAAGGTACCTCTTCCGTGTTTGGGACAATTTCCGACTAATCTGACATACAAAGACAGGACTATTACGGCCCGCATTCATGTCATTGATGGTCCTGAAGCAGATTATCTTCTTAACTTGGCAACGGCGGAACGACTTCGACTAGTTGAAATTTTGTATAAAGTTGATGATGAACCTGACATAGTTCACAAGTTTCCAAAGTTATTCACCGGACTTGGAAAGATGGCTCATTGTCAGGTTCGACTGCATATAAATTAACATGTGACTCCCATAGCACAACATCACAGAAAAATGTCATTTCACCTTCAACAGGAAGAGGAAGAACTGCAGGATCTTCTCCAGGCTGACATAAATGAGAGGACATCAGGACCCAAAAAGGGCCCCCCTGCAAAGTGCATCTCTGTGTAGATATGAGAGCATCCAACATCCCCATTGAAAGAGAACGGCACCCAGGGCTTCACATTAGCGACATGATTGCATGTGCAAATATTCTCCAAACTAGACCTTAACAAGGGCTATCACCAGCTGGCACTCGAGAAATCGAGATATATCGCCACATTCTCGACTCATCAAGGCCTGTTCAGATACAAAAGACTCAGTTTTGGGGTTTCATCTGCCACTGAGATTTTTCAGGAGGCCATCAGGAAGGTGATTCATCACATTCCCAACGCTCAGACACTACAGTGATGACATCCTCGTCTATGGAGCGACACTGCAAGAACATGACACGGCGCTCGACCGAGTCTGTCATGCTCTGTTGGATGCCAATCTCACTTTAATCAAAGACAAATGCAAATTTGTCAAATCCTCACTGAAATTATTCGGACACATCTTCCCAGGTGCAGGAATGAAACCTGATCCAGAAAAAATTGCTGCCTTGAATGATACCCCCAGGCCGCGAGACAACCGAGATGTGCGTGCATTTTTAGGCATGGCAAGCTACTGTGCACGGTACATCAAGGATTATGCCACCATCAGTTACCCTCTGTGAAAGCTGACCAAACAAGGACACCCTTTTCAATGGACCACGAGATGTGATTAAGCCTTTCACGCCATCAAAGCTGCAGTTGAATCTGCCAACAACCTTGCATATTTCAATCCTAGAAGGAAAACTGAAATCACTGTTCATGCGAGTTCCGTAGGACTTGGAGCTATATTAGCTCAATATGACAGAGAGAGTGATCAGCGGTAAATTGTAGCATATGCCAGTCTGAGTCTCACAGACACAGAGAGAGCATACTCTCAGCCTGAAAAGGAAAGCATGGCGGTAGTCTGAGCCTGGAAACATTTTCACATCTTTATTTACGGAAAACACTTCACACTTATCACGGACCACCAGGCCCTGATAACCATCTTCGGAAGTCCCTGAGCCAAGATGCCACCAAGAATAGAGCGTTCAGGTGTCCGCCTTCAAGAACATACTTACACCATCATCCACAAACCGGGAAAAGCTGCAAATCCAGCTGACTATATGTCCAGACATCCCAAGGCAACGTCCACATCCAACCCCTCGGTAGCTGAGGAATCATCCATTTTGTGGTGACTCAAGCCAGACCACCCGCAGTCCCTTTGGAGGCCATCCTTGATGCTACCAATGAAGATGCCACAAATATGAAACCGCGCATTCAGACAAACAGCTGGAGACAGCTGGAGACATCTGGAGAAATCCGGACAGAGTTAACATATCGACAGTCATGAGCTGTCCTATTTCAGACATGTGAAAGATGAACTGTCCATCACCTCAGATGGTCTTATACTAAGGGAGAAACGAATCATTCCGAAACAACTGCGCCAAGGAATCATCAACCGAGCGTATGAAGGGCACAGAGGTATTGTTGCCACGAAGAGGGCGCTGCGGGAGCGAGTCTGGTTCCCAACGCTTAATCAGATGGTTGAACTTACACTGAAAGACTGCCCACAGTGTCAGCTAGTGAGTCGAGAGGATCCACCTGCGCCTCTCCAAATGTCTGAACTGCCGGATGGTGTGTGGCATCATATCGCAGTGGACTTCTTTGGCCCGTTACAATCTGGCAAGTATATCCTGGTCATAATGGATGAATACTCATGCTTCCCAATTGCGCATCTCATAGCGTCAACCAAAGCTGCCTCCACTATACCTGTACTGGATGAGATTTTCTCAGCATGGGGCATACCAAAGAAAGTAAAAACAGATAATGGCCCACCATTCAATGGGCAAGAATTTGCTGCTATTGCCAATTACTGAACTTCAGATGGAATGGTGGAAAGATTTATGACCACTCTAAAGAAGACTATCCAACAGGCAGAACTGTCCATATGTGATGTGCAAGTGGCTTTAAATGAGTTATTACGAGCATATCGAACCACACCGCATACTACCACAGGCAGATGTCCGGCAACATTAATGCTGGGTCACACCGTGCGCACAAGAATACCAGCTTGGGAAGACAGTCATTGGCATGTCCCAAGACTCTGAGCACTAAGAATTAGCAGCAAGAGACAGACTGAAAAAGGAGAAGATGAAGGGATATGCAGACAGGCGAAGAAAAGCTGCACAGCCATCCATCCATGAGGGAGACTGGGTATTGGTGCGACAAGAACAACAGAGAAAAGCAGACTGTCTATATCATGCATGCCCCCTGGTAGTGACGAAACAAAAAGGGACCATGATCACAGCTGAATCGGAGGACAAGAGAATCACAAGGAATGTGACGCATTTTCAGAAGTGCATGCCCCATGTCAGAAAAGCGTTAACTACACCCTGCAGTGTGGCCCCAGGAGATGCACCTGAGTCAGCAAGTGACCATCGACCCTCCACGTTTCCGGACGAAGGGGAACGAACGGCTCAAGAGGTACCTCTCCGGCCGCAGCAAACTCATCAAAGACCTGTTCGCCTGATGGAAGAACTGTAACTGTTGTTTTCTATTATTATGTACTCCAACATGAATGGACACACTTGAGGTATTTCAAGTTGTTTAACCCCTCCCATGCTCATGATGGAGCCGCTCCGTCATGAGCATCGGCTGAGCTGTGCTCATGACGGAGCGGTTCCGTCATGGCTCTGCCGCCGCGCCTGCGCGGCACGTTCTATTAAGCGGGCGGGGCCATGACGGAACCGCTCCGTCATGAGCACAGCGCAACCGCGGCTCGTGACGGAGCGGCTCCGTCACGAGCATGCGAGCGCCGCTCGGGGCCCCCCCCCCCCCTAGCGCTGCGGTGGAATTGCCGCCACAGCGAAGGGGTTAAGAAGGGGGAAGATGTAATGTTGTGAAACGTGCTGGGCACTAGGACCAACACACGAGGTGGGAGGAGTCAGTCATAGCATGAGCATGAGAGCTGAAGGAAGGAGAATAACCAAAGATAAATACGTGTCGGTGTTGTGCTTCCTGTGCAACAACACTACAATGACCATCGAGCACACCGGGTACCCCTGCCTAGTTATCTCACTTTGCCCATATGCCACTGGGAGAGGGGTCTTCTCTTCCATGTAAGGGCATGCACTGTAAAATTCTTGCTCTGTTTCCCGCTTCGGTATAACGCAAGTCTTGACTCTCTGCCTTGTCCGTGCGATGGATAGAGTGGTCAAACAATTTTACATTTCTTATTGTTCTGCAAGTTTCATACAAAATATGCAAAATGGCCTTTAATACCGTTTTTTTTCTTTAAACCCTGCCTATTCATTTGGTAGATGCATACAGGAGCATACTCAAATTAGAAGATAATAAGTTAGTCTTTCGCTTTGGCACTTTTTTGAGAACTGTTGTATGGGCTCGTAAAACGACGTGTAACTCATGAAGATTGTCCTGGACTCTTAAAAACCTGCTGCACATGTTTTAAAATATTGTGTATTTCTGACCAATGTTATTGAAATTGTCTGACTGTGAATATGAATTTGTGCTTTTAATTTGTTGTATGTGATGTGCTTTTAGGGCTATTGTCCAATCCTAATAAAGTATTTTTAAACTTTGAACAGGTGGGCTGTAGAACGCGCTGTCTGGTAGGAGAGACTTAAAAAGATGTCGGAAAAAGGCCAGCGTGTTGTAGGTTTTTCTCAAAGAATTTGTAGTGTTGGGAATTGCCTAAAGCTATGCACCCTGACCTAGAAGACTGACAAATCCATTCACCATTTAGGATTGGTAACTGCTATCGATGCCAAGCTAAATGATGTCATTGTATCATTCCAGGGCTATATCACAGCTTCGGATTGGCTAAAATACTGCCCACGCCAACCTGGATAAGTAAAGCAGGTTTTGGCTCATGTTCGAGTCTTGTTAGAGCACATCACTGAAGCACAGCTTTATACAAGCGTAAAGGGGAACCAACAGTACTCTACAATGCCCAGCACAAGTGCCTGTATTTCCAGCAGAACTTTTAGGCATAGAATTAGCCAGTGCCTGGAATGAAAATCGACCTTGGTCACTTTTGTTTCACTGATAGGATTTTCTAATACTATGCTATCATCGCCCTACTATCAACAAGTAAATATCTCAGTTTGGAAACTAATGGCAGCTACAGGCCGAGAGCAAACTCAATCTTTCATTGAAGAGTCATCCGATAGCCTTGATAAAGTTCACGAAAAAAACAATGCACAGACCTCACACCTACGCAATGATTTTGCCAAGAGTGAGAAAGTCATTTGCATTGTGCTTCGTGGGCAAATCCAGATGGAATCGGATTTGTGGTTTCACCCTTACCATCAACCCAAAACATTAGTTCATTTAAAATAATCTTAAATATATGTGTTTCTGGACATAACATTGATAATGCACGAAATCTTCTAGCTTTGGGAATATTCTGATTGTACATAAATATTTTAAACAGCGGATGGGAGAATCTTAGCTCACTATAAAGCGTTTGTTTTAAGTAAGCTAAAATGTCACATGGACTCGTAGTAGTAGATTCATTTTTTATTAATTAAAGTACATTATCAATGGTCGTGGGTCTTATTATTTTAAATGTAGCATTTCAGTATGCATCAATAGAATAGTTACGAGAGATCTTATAAACGTCTGAAATACAAGTGTACTATTCTTTGCCAGTAATAGACCTGATAACATTACCTTCGGTTGAACCGCTTCTATCCAGTGTAACCACTGTCCAAAACGTTGTTGTATTGTTCGTCTTGATTTAGTTGCTGCATGCAACTTTTGAATGATTGTTTCTACATTTTGATTATTTTCGTTGTCTCTGTCTTGTATTTCTGAATACCCTATGGCGAACATTTATTGAGCTTTCCCAGAGTTCTGTACAGTTTACTGATATCCACGTGCTATCTCTGAATATCAGACTTCAACCACATGGGTTAAACATGCTTCCTCTTTCAGTTCTTCTTAGGTCTGTTCTTGGTTAAAGTTTCAAAATTTTAACTAGCCCTTCCTTTTCAGTACACAGCCATATTCCTTCTCTGTACAAACGTTTTGACCTTGGAGTTCTCCTGAGTGAGCTTGGGGATGACTGTGGTTGTCATGTCTGCCATGTTCCCTGCATTTTTAAGACTAGATGAGAAAAATAAGAGATGGGAGCTGTTTGAGCTGAAGGGGGTGGGGACTAAAGCCCCTGGTCCGATTGTGGCTGGAGGGTTTCCTCCATTAGGCTGTGGGGGATGTGTCTAAGGAAATAGACCTTGAGAGGGGGCTCTTGCTGGATAGGGACATCCCTAGGGCCGCCCACCTGTAGCAATTTGGTGGGGCCTCCCCAGGGCCGGGGTCCTACGGGAGATCGTGAGGTCACTGGGGCCACCAGGGGAACGGACAGACTTCTAACCCCTACCACACCAGCCATCAGTCAAAGGCGGAAGCGGAAAAGGAAAGTCAGTGCATCTAGCCAGCCCCCTGCACAGTCTTTGACGGAGGCCTCTCTTATCCCCAATTCATCTGGAGAGGAATATTTCGATTAGGGACCTCAAGACGTTGCTAAATAACAAGTTGGACCCAATCCTGTTGAGACTCTCCCACATTGAAGACAGGGTCTCAGAATTATTTTCCCTGATGACTAAGGGGGGTGTTGGGCTTGCATATGGGCAGAAACATCAGAAGAGCTGCATGGGATAGATGAACCAATTCTTGGGAGGGCCCTACAGCAACCCTTGAACCTGGAGGTGCAACGTCAGGGTCCTCCAAATTAGTTCCAAAGCAAGGGCTTGTGGAAGTGACTTATAGTTCCAGCAGTTTTGATGCCCCCCACCCTCTGGATCAATCGGGGAGGAGGTAGCGCCCAGCGTCTCCCATAAACTCTGGAGGTGTGCTAAATTTACCCCCAGAAGCAACACCTTATGTCATGGTCCAGGGGAATGTGCCTCCCTGTTCCAGCCCCAACTGGGAATCTTACCACAAACTTAAAAACAAGTATTGAAAATGCAATAGTTTTCGCCTTTGATTAAGTTAAAGCCATTTGCTTTGCCAATGGTATTGTACAGCAAAGCAAATGGCTTTAACTTAATAAAAGGTGAGACCTAATGCATTTCTAATGCTTGTTTTAACTTAAGTGCACTAGCTCGGACGTTGCTTCCCACAGTTAGAAATAAACAGGACACCTCGGACCTCCAGAGCAGTGCAGATTCGGGGGGCAGATGAGGCACAGATGCTATCAGATTTGCAGGGCTGTTATTAGAGGGAAGTCCTGTTATCAGGATAATGGGATTGACTGCAGAGACTGCCAGTCTTCGGAGCAGGGTCCGGGTCTCGTGAATGGTGACGGACTGCCGGCTGCTGCTTTTACTGCGCTGGTCCTGTGTCATACACATTTCTGTTGCTGAGCACTGACGGGCGGACAGCGAGGGAGATGGTAAACAGCAGGACCAAGATTCCCATAGAGAGAGAGGGAGCGTGGCTGAGAGAGGAGAAAGAAAAGCTCAGTTACGGAAATCACTGCCTGCCAACCTGTTGCTGAATTATTCAATTGAACTATGTTGTTTCAATTGTACAGACATAAACTAAACAAAGGAGCAATTCCCCATTCTTTGGGAAAGGTGAAGTCTTTTTGAACTGTGCAGTTGAGGAACTTAAGTTTTAAGCAGGATATTTACTAACTTATTGTGGTGTCTCCCTTACTAGTGCGTCTGCCTGCTGCTGAATGAGCCCAGCTGAAGAGTCTATTACTGCTACGTGCCTCATACCTTGCGAATTGCGTGTCAGTCAATTTCCAATTTTAAAAAAAAACAATTTAAGTTAAAAAATAACATGTTTACACCACGTCTTCAATAGATGGGTGCGTCCTTCATTTGTGCGAAAAACTACTATACCCGTCAAGAGGCTGTCGATGGGGTAATTGGATGCTGGGAATTGCCTTGCCACACACTCTGGGCTGCGGCGAATCTCTGTTTAATTAAGGCCATAAAAACATAGCAGGCTAATGAACAGCGAGAGACCATGCTTTGCTCTCATTTAAGGTAAACAAAGATGGCATTGGGCTGTCCACATGGGCGTGCATTTGCATTGTAATTGATTCAGGATGTGCACGCGTACAGAGGGACAAAAACTGCATGCGCATGTGGACAGCCCAACGCCATCTTTGTCTCTCCGTACGCATGCACATGTTGAATCGATTACAAAAAGCCCTCGCATAGCGAGAGCAGTGCTGTGCGCTGCTAACGCCAGGCGAGACCTAACAAGGTGATGCACTGGATCAGCTCACATCTCTCTTATGGAGGGAGCTTGCGGACTCGATTATTATGGCACTAAGAATAAGGTGGATAGGCAAGGATAGGAAACTATGGCCGGGAGACTGCGTGGTGGTTAATTTGAATAATTCCTGGCTAGCTGGCAAACTACGTGCTGCCTCCCCACTAAGGATAGTCGCCCCTGGGATTTTTCTACAGACGAGCCAGTTTAGCTAGAGTGTCACACCTTCACTGCTCCTTTAGGAGGTCCTGCCAGTTAATAACCTTCATGCTTCTAGGCCATCCCCCCCGATATCCATTACCAATAGATTTCGCCCCTTAAGTGGATTGGAGTACTGCGATTGACTGGACCAATCTTAATCTTCCCAGTCTCAAGAAATCCATGTTGCCATCCAACAGTTTCCTCTCAGCAACCAAAGGGTCTTAATTTGCTGTCCTAGATTATTGCAGGCCTTGCTTCTAAGTTTAGTGACCCTAAGTGGGTGATTTACGTCAAACCCTTCCACATAATCTGTCTTCAAGAAACCTGGGCAATTGATAATAGCTTTTTTTTTTGGAGGTATACACTATATATTTTGTACCTGCAGTGCCATCAACGGCCGGTAAAGCCAAGGGGCGCTTAATTACGCTTGTTAAACTAGAGTTGGTGGGCATATCTTGGACTTCAATTGGCAAGGTCGCACATTGCTGGGTCTAAGACCCTCAGCCTCAGTGCATTTTTCTCCAATGGTTTGAATTAATTTTTAATAATATCAAGGGAAGACGCTCTGAGCCCTCCGGAGTCCCTCCCCTGGAGTGCGCATTGAGCTCCATATCAGCGATGGGTGATGGCCAACCGCAAATCGCCCTTGTTAGCAATTTTAATTGTCATTTATGTAATCTTCCCCCAAAGGGTGGTGCCTCCACTGGTAGTTGTTGGCTGAACGAAGGTTTACATTTTGCTCACTCACAGGAGGGGCTGGAATTAAATGAGCTCTTAGATACTCACAACCTGGTCTTCACTAGGTAGAAATTGGTGAATTCCCTGAATCCCGCAATTTGCCCATCTTGTGAAGGGAGGGGCAGTGGTTCGCTTATAGATTTTGTATTTGTTTCTGCTCCATTATACATGCTCATCTCTCAATTTAATATACTTTTTTTTATGCCCTTTCAGAGACCACAATCCATTATATCTAACCCCGGACATTGCCTTGGACCCAAAACCACAGTCAAGGGATGCCCTCATGAGCTTGTCTGTTGTTGACAAAGTGAGCAGGTTGAATTTGGCTCCGGTGGACCCTCAGCATCTACCAACATCTTTTTTAGGTCTCGCTATTCGATGCGCATGCGCATCGAGCTTGCGAGACTATAGGGCTTTAAACAAAGCTTACCTTACTGTGGCAATTTGGTGCTGTGCCCGTGGCTTTTAGGTCAATGCGCATTGACCTAAAATGCGCGTGCACAGCACCAAATCGCCAGCCATCTGTTCCCCAGCTTGGATCTCCTGGCTGCTCCTCCCCTAATTATCCGCACATCAAAGGCTGCTCCCGCCCCCTGCTTCACACTTCAAACGAATGCTACCGAGAGCATTTCCCGCCCGGCCGCTTTTAATTTCATTTTGCAAGCAGTTCCCCCTCCTCCCTCTCCTCCCTCTCCTGACTTTCTCCTGCCTGCCACACCAATCCAAACTGAGGCGCTGCTGCTCCAGTCCCTGTATTACTCCCACTCATCTATGATTAGGAATAAAAGACTGTCGGTTAAAAACAGTTTCAAGATAAAAATGGTTTCCCATTACTTTTGCAGAATGTTCTGCATTTCCTTAACCGCCTCCAACTCTCCGACTTTCACATGCACATACCACTTTGCTGATACTGACCGAGACATGCGCTTTATAAGCAGGAAATAGAATTCTACAGGAAACAATACTACCGAAGACCATTCGAGGGTGTGAGCTCAATGCCACCGAAGAGTACGTACAATTATTATACTTAAAGTTCAGTCAACTACCCTTGATGCACGGACAACCTTTGAAGAAAGTGAAAAGCATGTACCCTCACCCTCACCCTTACTCACCCTCAACCCCTCACCCTCACTCACCCTCAACCCCTCACCCTCACCCTCACTCACCCTCAACCCCTCACCCTCAACCCCTCACCCTCACTCACCCTCACTCACCCTCAACCCCTCACCCTCACTCACCCACCCTCACTCACCCTCACCCACCCTCACCCTTACTCACCCTCAACCCCTCACCCTCACCCTCACTCACCCTCAACCCCTCACCCTCAACCCCTCACTCACCCTCACTCTCACTCACCCTCAACCCCTCACCCTCACCCTCACCCTCAATCACCCTCAACCCCTCACCCTCACTCACCCTCACCCTCCCTCACCCTCACTCACCCTCAACCCCTCACCCTCACTCACCCTCAACCCCTCACCCTCACTCACCCTCAACCCCTCACCCTCACTCACCCTCAACCCCTCACGCACCCTCACTCACCCACCCTCACCCTCACTCACCCTCAACCCCTCACCCTCACTCACCCTCACTCACCCTCAACCCCTCACCCTCACTCACCCTCAACCCCTCACCCTCACTCACCCTCACCCTCACTCACACTTAACCCCTCACCCTCACTCACCCTCAACCCCTCACCCTCACTCACCCTCAACCCCTCACTCACCCTCACTCTCACTCACCCTCACCCTCACTCACCCTCACTCACCCTCAACCTCACTCACCCTCAACTCCTCACCCTCACTCACCCTCAACCCCTCACCCTCAACCCCTCACCCTCACTCACCCTCACCCTCACTCACCCTCACTCACCCTCACCCTCAACCCCTCACTCACCCTCACTCACCCTCACTCACCCTCAACCCCTCACCCTCACTCACCCTCACTCACCCTCAACCCCTCACCCTCACTCACCCTCAACCCCTCACCCTCACTCACCCTCACTCACCCTCAACCCCTCACCCACCCTCACCCTCACTCACCCTCAACCCCTCACCCACCCTCTCACCCTCACTCACCCTCAACCTCTCACCCTCAACCCCTCACTCACCCTCACTCTCACTCATCCTCACTCACCCTCAACCCCTCACCCTCACTCACCCTCAACCCCTCACCCTCACTCACCCTCAACCCCTCACCCTCACTCACCCTCAACCCCTCACCCTCACTCACCCTCAACCCCTCACCCTCACTCACCCTCACCCTCACTCAACCCCTCACCCTCACTCACCCTCACTCAACCCCTCACCCTCAACCCCTCACCCTCACTCACCCTCAACCCCTCACTCACCCTCACTCACCCTCACTCACCCTCACTCACCCTCACTCACCCTCACTCACCCTCACCCTCACTCACCCTCAACCCCTCACCCTCACTCACCCTCAACCCCTCACCCTCAACCCCTCACTCACCCTCACTCTCACTCATCCTCACTCTCACTCATCCTCACTCACCCTCAACCCCTCACCCTCACTCACCCTCACCCACCCTCAACCCCTCACCCTAACTCACCCTCAACCCCTCACCCTCACTTACCCTCAACCCCTCACCCTCACTCACCCTCAACCCCTCACCCTCACTCACCCTCACTCACCCTCACTCACACTCACACTCACCCTCACTCACCCTCACCCACCCTCAACCCCTCATCCTCACTCACCCTCACTCACTCAAACCCTCACTCACCCTCAACCCCTCACCCTCACTCACCCTCAACCCCTCACCCTCACTCACCCTCACTCACCCTCACCCTCACTCACCCTCAACCCCTCACCCTCACTCACCCTCAACCCCTCACTCACCCTCACACTCACCCTCACTCACCCTCACTCACCCTCACTCACTCACCCTCACTCACCCTCACTCACCCTCACTCACCCTCACTCACCCTCACTCACCCTCACTCACCCTCACTCACCCTCACTCACCCTCACTCACCCTCACTCACCCTCACCCTCACTCACCCTCACTCACCCTCACTCACCCTCACCCTCAACCCCTCACCCTCACTCACCCTCACCCTCACTCACCCTCAACCCCTCACCCTCAACCCCTCACCCTCACCCCCTCACCCTCACCCTCACTCACCCTCAACCCCTCACCCTCACTCACCCTTACTCACCCTCACTCACCCTCAACCCCTCACCCACCCTCACCCTCAACCCCTCACCCTCACTCACCCTCAACCCCTCACCCTCACTCACCCTCACCCTCACTCACCCTCAACCCCTCACCCTCACTCACCCTCAACCCCTCACCCTCACTCACCCTCAACCCCTCACCCTCCCTCACCCTCAACCCCTCACCCCCTCACTCACCCTCACTCTCACTCACCCTCACTCACCCTCAACCCCTCAGCCTCACCCTCACTCACCCTCACTCACCCTCAACCCCTCAGCCTCACCCTCACTCACCCTCACTCACCCTCAACCCCTCACCCTCACCCTCACCCTCACTCACCCTCAACCCCTCACCCTCACCCACCCTCACTCACCCTCAACCCCTCACCCTCACTCACCCTCACTCACCCTCAACCCCTCACCCTCACTCACCCTCAACCCCTCACCCTCACTCACCCTCAACCCCTCACCCTCAACCCCTCACTCACCCTCCCTCTCACTCATCCTCACCCCCTCACCCTCACTCACCCTCAACCCCTCACCCTCACTCACCCTCAACCCCTCACCCTCACTCACCCTCAACCCCTCACCCTCAACCCCTCACCCTCAACCCCTCACCCTCACTCAACCCCTCACCCTCACTCACCCTCAACCCCTCACCCTCACTCACCCTCACTCACTCACCCTCACTCACCCTCACTCACCCTCACTCAACCCCTCACCCTCACTCACCCTCACTCAACCCCTCACCCTCACTCACCCTCAACCCCTCACCCTCAACCCCTCACCCTCACTCACCCTCACTCACCCTCACACTCACCCTCACTCACCCTCACTCACCCTCACTCACCCTCAACCCCTCACCCTCACTCACCCTCACTCACCCTCAACCCCTCACCCTCACCCTCACTCACCCTCAACCCCTCACCCTCACTCACCCTCAACCCCTCACCCTCACTCACCCTCAACCCCTCACCCTCAACCCCTCACTCTCAACCCCTCACACGAACTCTCACCCTCACTCAACCCCTCACCCTCACTCACCCTCAACCCCTCACCCTCAACCCCTCACCCTCAACCCCTCACTCACCCTCACTCACCCTCACCCTCACTCACCCTCACCCACCCTCACCCTCACTCACCCTCACTCACCCTCACTCACCCTCACCCTCACTCACCCTCACTCACCCTCACTCACCCTCACTCACCCTCACTCACCCTCACTAACCCTCACTCACCCTCAACCCCTCACTCACCATCAACCACTCACCCTCAACCCCTCACCCTCACTCACCCTCACAACACATATTGTGTTACAATAGGTGTCACATTTGCGAAAGATAAAACTATTGGCATTGTAAATAACAAAGCTATTAATTCGCTATTTTCAAAACAAGCACATAAATAAAAAATGTCCTTTACAATACCAATAGCTCAAACTTTCCTAATGCGAGACCTATTGTATTGCTGTGCTTCTCTCCCCTGCTGCACTCTCCTGCTCTCTAGAGATGTGGCCTAACGACCAGAGCTGCCATCTAAGTCACGTAAATACAAAACATGTTGCATTCCAAATGCTATAGGTGTCACATTCGCGAAAGTTATAACTATTGGCATTGTAAATGACAAAGCCATCAATTTAGCAATTTTAAAAACCAACAAATAAATAAAATATGTAATTTACAAGACCAATAACTCCAACTTTTCTAATGCGAGACCTATTGCATTTCCAATGCTTGTTTTCTTCCTGCCTGCATGATTTTAATACCTGTCTAGATAGCGATGCGGGTGGGGGGAGGTGTTGGAAGCTTATGTAAGCATAGTTCGGAGGGTTTGTAAACGTTGGCGGTCACAATCACTAGTACTCGGGTGTCACAAATTCCAAAATGGTTTGACAGGGACTGTTTGAGAACTCTGCGTTATTTGAAGACAGCCCTGAAGCAGTCCCCGAGTGACTGGCAGTTGATTAGAAATTGCAGGCGGGCTTACAAGTTGTCTTTAAAGGTGTGTAGACCTAACTTACAGCCTGGGAGGAGCTTTGTGAAGCCTGTGAAACTGGGATAGCTCCCTTTTGTGGAGCGTTGAAACAGGCCTTTTTTTTTTGGACTCTGGCCTGCTTTTATGTCCTCACATCCGAAGCAACAGTTGGTGGCTCATTTTGAGGGTACTATAACCAGAGGGCTTAAGGGGGCTATAAAACCCCCGGGGCACTTGTCAAAACTGGTAGCCAACAAGGAATTCTTGGCCTGTCCAGAAACCAGGCAAGATCTGTTCAAAGCTAACACATAAGTTTGGGCCCCTCTATTAACACAGGTCATGAATGCGGCTGCACAGGAGGGCCTGCTACCCTCCACGACCACCACTGTGATTGTCCCAATATTTAAGAAGGAGGACAAAGGGAATCATAAGTTATCGGCCAATTTCTTTATTGGATGCTACAGTTAAGGTCCTGGGGAGGGCAATTTTAAATCAGCAGTGTGACTGGGAGAAGAAAATAAAATTTGGAGTGACGTCCAGTATGGATTTTGGGCTGTGAGGTCAGTTGCAGACCAATGCCTCTAACTCCATTTGATTATCAACATATATACAGGGGCTTGGTCTGAATCTCTACATCTTGCATTTATGGACCTGACGTCTGCTTTTAACAGGGTGAATCGAGCAAAATTGTGGGCTATGCTCCGCGAGATGGGGGTTGATGTTAGCATTATTGCATTATTAGCTGATTCACACTCATTGACCTCATCCTCTGTGCGTTTTTCTCAAGGAGCAGCATGCACCCGATCATTTTCAACAAGCGGTGAGGTTCGCCACAGGTGCATATTTGCACCTTTTTTGTTCAACTTGTACGTGAATGGGTTAGAGTCTGCGCTCCTATGGGTGTCGGCAGCCTGCCCTAAGATTGGGAACAGATTTCTCCCTGTTTTCCATATGTGTACGTTCCAAGTCTACAAGCAGTAAGACATTTAAGGTATCCAATTGCAATTTGTGCAAAGTTAGGGCCTTCGCTTATTTGGGATTTTTGTTTGACAGTAATAAATGTTGGAAACCCCTGGTGGAGGTAAAAATATCAGAGTCTGTAAAAACTATGGGGGTGGTTTTTAGTTTTGCTCATAGGCTTGGGTCTAGGGCACCAAGGGATCTTTTAAAAATCTATACTGCAAAGTGTATTACACAGCTGCACTATGGCTGTGAGGTTTGGTGGTACGTTAAGGTGGATCAGATTCAGACTATGGAGAACAACTTTCTGCACAAGTTGGCCCAGGTCCCCCAGTCCACCCCGGCGTTTCCTGTGCATGCCTTATTGGGGCTTGATTATGTTCGGGCCTAATCTCCTTAAGCCCGCTCCTGTGTTGGATTAAGATCTGGAGCACGGAGGAGCTGAAGCCAAGTTGGTTTAATTCTTGAGGATGGTCTGTCTTTGGACCGGGTTTGCTCATGTTAAGGCATCCTTTATCTATTTAGGTAGGACTGGTATTTTTATGAATCCAACTTCTCTCTCTGCCCAAGAGTAGGGGAGTGTCAAATGATTGTTCCTGGAACGCTCCCGTTTCGAGAGAGAATGTTTAGAACTCCAGAAGCCAGCAGTCAGAGTCTATATGCTTCTAAAACGTGTACAGAGGATAGAGTCATACCTGAGCTTAGTTCACGCACAACAGGTTTTTATTTGTCAGGTTCAGGTTTAATCAATTGGATTATTTTCTGGCTTCCCCTCGTGGGTGGTTTCGGCCTGAGGTAAGGGCACCCTGCGGCTGCGACAACGTGTCTCCGCAGGATTTGCTCCATTTTATAATGCTTTGCTCTTACTTCAGTTGCCAGAGGAAGCGTTTTTTTAATCCCCTTGCTGAAATCATTACAATTTAATCAAGCCAGGCTTGCCTTGTATCTTCATATGCTTCCCACCGAGCATGTGACTTGTACTGATTTTTATCTTTTTTATGACCTGTCTAGGCGAACAAGACCCGATTAATTGTTTTATGTGTTCCTTGTTCTTATGAGTAATTTTATTGTCTGTTTTTATTGTTATTCATGAAATTGATTTTATCATTTTGCATCTGTATTCTTTTATAGTGATTTTATTTACCGAATAAAGATTTAAAAGAGAAAAGAGCTGTATGGGTAATTGACTTTTTATGATAAAAATCAATATATCAGCCTAATATAAATATTATTCAACATTTACTAAGGTATACTCAATAAATAAAAATTCTAGCGATCTACTCTAGAATTTTCCATTTTATTAGGACTCTGAGGCAAGTATTATGCTTTCTTACTTTGCTGTTTAATAAAGTAGTTTCTCACAGTAGCCAATCAAATTAAACTTTTAACATAAACTACATTTCTCATCATTCCTTGTTATTACATCATCTTTTTGACATCATTTTGATCCCTCTTTCTTTACCACATCTGCCTCCATGCTGAAATGAAACCATATGTCTCAATTGGATTCGAAGAGTCTAAACTGAACCAAGCAAAATGTCCTCCCGAAACGATGCCCAAGAGCCAGAACTGTTTGCACGACTATCCAGAGGAGTTCAGCACAGCACATAGTTAGTCCATCTGCTCTCTTTTTTTCTGCTTCTGGTCTTTACCTAGAAGAAAACAAAGAAATATGCATAATCTTCACACCATTAAGAGAAATTGATTGCATTAATCAATGACATGCAATATCAGGGTGGGTTGAAGCTTTCATATAAACAATAGTAAGCCGTTTGGAGCAAACCCTCCGGGTAGGATAATCATTGCCTCCGAATCCTTAATGGAATTGGAAATTCCAGACACGATAGCTAGAATTTCTTTTATTCTATGTGTGGACTGGAGGCTTTAGTTTAGGCTGCCACCGAGGCCACATCTAGTAACGGTTTGCAATAAAAGGATTTAAAGGTGGATTCAGTGGACCAATCTGAAGCTCTCAAGATATCCTGATGTTGAGAACCTAGAGAACAGGTTTGGAAAACATCTCTACTCTGACAGAATGAACTCTGAATCTGTCAATGCCTTGCCCAGCCTCCACCATTAACCATCCAACCCATCTTGCTAGTGTGGCGGAAGAAACTGGATGAAACTGGTTTTGAAGAGCGATAAGCAGTTAGACACCAGTGTATTGCCATAACTCTCTAGTGCGATCCTCGCACTCTTTTAAGCCTTGGTTAATACACAACTTTGGGTTGTCAGGGAAGCTAAGAAATTAGATTTGCTTCGAAAATGTTTTAGTTCTCTTTCACGGTTAAAACATAACCCCTTCTGGAATACAATGCCTACCTGCTAAGTCCAGGGCTTAAACATCTGATACCCTCCTGCAGGAGAATAGGCAAAGAAGCATAGTTACCTTCGCAGAACGTTGCTTCTTGTTTAGCTCTACATTAGCAGGTCACTTCTAAAGAACATTTAACACAATGTTCACGTCCCACAAATGACTATATGTGGGTTAAGGGTGGTTAGCAAGCCAGATACCTTACATATCTACTTACCAGAGGATGCTTCCCACCTACTAATGTGTGACTGGCTGAAAGAGCTTTTCGTTAGTTGTTCACCTAGGTGTAAGCCAGCCCACTAGAAGCTAGTTTCACTAGAAAGTTCATAACAAAGGTAACCAGGAGCCCCAAGGGATCCAGAGTTCATTCGTCACACCAACCCATCCATCTTCGCCAAGCTGAAGAGTATCTCTTGTGAGTGGAGGCAAACCAAGATTAAGTGATGAAACTCTCAGGTTGTTCTGATAAGCCTGGCAGGAGCCAGCATCTCCAGAAGTTTCCCAGGCCAGGAGGTGCAAGCGGTTCTGCAAGATCAGAGGATGTTGAAGTCCTGCTGAATCTGCCAAAAGATCCGGCAGCATGAGAAGGTGGATAGGAGAGTCGCAGGAAGTGCTCTTCAGAGTAGTATCACCAGTATCAATTCGGCTCTCTGGTTTCAGACCTGAGCCGACTCCCTGGGAATCCTCAGGAAGAGAGAAAAGGCCTACTTTATAGGGCCGTGCCAATTCTTGAGAAACGCATCCTTGGCAACGGCCATCGGGTCTGGCCTTCAAAAGAAGAACTTCTTCAACTGGGTGGTTATGCGAGATGCAAACAGATCTGTGCTGCATAAATCCTATCGAGTCTGGAGAGTTTGTAAGACGGAGGGATTCAGTTTTCAATCGCTGAAGTCGCGAAGGTGTCTCGAGTTCAAGTTGGCTACTACATTGCTCCATACTGTGATGTACTCTGCTCTCACCGAAATGTGGTGTTTGAGGCAATTCTGCTAGAAGCTCTTTGCTATGTCTATTAGGACTTGGTACCGCCCAGCTTGTTTATGTAGCGGACTGGATGAGATGTTGTCCATCCAGAGTAAAATGCAGCAGTACGACTTGTGAAGTGCAAGTGTTTTGATTGCGAACAATCCCCCAGTAGCTCTGGACAAGTTATGTGGAGATTTAATTAGTCTAGGGCCCAACGACCACCAGTGAAAATGCTTCAGCATCTGGCCCCCCAGATCCAAAAGATGGTGTCCGACTCTATAATGACGTCTGGATGTGAGCCGAAAATAGCTCTGCCATTTCAGGCCGCAATATGGTCTAACCTATGAATGTGAGGCATGCTGAAAAATTAGGCTTAACACTCTCATACATGTTTGTTAATAATCACCAGCCCTGAGACTTTTAGGGAGTAGCATAAACCAACATTTTAAAACCTTAGAGGGTTAAAACAAAACCTAACACAATTTGTGTATTCCCTGGTACCAACAAACCATCTCAGCATAACTCACCCCACTCGTGGGCATTACAAACATCTATAAAAAGTGCATGATCCATGTATATTAACAGTAACTGTAAGATAAAAGCAGTGTAAATTTACATGCAAGTGAAAGTACTGTTGGCTAATAAAATCGGTGACCACGTAGCCTATTGTGGGGTGCATATTAGCTTCAAGGTTCAGAGTGGGGTTGGGAGGTGTCTCCCCTCTAGTCGCCCACTATATATGTATAATAGAACTAGTAAGTAAACAATCTAGGCAACCAATTAATGATCAATCATTAAAACTGTTAAATAATACACTGAATGTCTTGGATGGTGTGTTGGAAACAAAAGGACCCCTGGATTCCGAAGGGAAGGGGCAAAACAACCTCACATACCATGGAGAAATAAAAATGAACAATGAAAAAGCTAGGGCTGGTCTGGATCTATACACCAATGATAGTAATAACACCATGAGTAGAAACTGACTGACTGGGTAAGTGTTAAAACGGCATAGGACTTTCATGGCAATATGGCCAAAAACCTTCAGTTGATAGGTTTAGACTGAGATTTACGCATTTAGTAAGTCACAAATAAACTCTTATTTGTAACAAGAAATTCGTTTCTAGTTCAGAAAATTAATCCTAATCATGTGAAAGCGTAGCGCAAGTGACGAAGTGAATGGAGTGTGCAAGTGCTATGCAGATATATACAGGTAATAAGGGTAACACAATGCAACAATCGACACTGCGTGTAGGAGTGTTGAAATTCTAAGACAAATCAAAAAACTGCCCTCTGTGATAGTTGTCACCATTTCGACCCAAAATACAAATTATTTAGATAAGGGTCATCGTCACAACAGAAGTATACAAAGGAGGCACCAGAAAATTGACACAAATTCCCACAACGAAGATGTGTTAAATGGTTTTTTGAGAAAACATCATCATGGCTGGCATCTGAATTGTAAAGCGGCTGCGGTAATAGACTAACACTATCTGGAGATCCATGTGGCTCGGATTGTCTCAAAAAAATTATCCGGCGTGGTGCGGTGCTTCTACTGGGCTAAATTCGAATGCGGTGTGGCTTCAACACTGTCAAATCCTCTGTGAAGTTAGAAGAGTTCTTTCTAGTGGTAGTGATCCATCATTCATCTACTACGAAACACCGCAAAGTGTGGTAGGCGGAGAGCCGCCCTTGTTGTTTACATGGTATTGTAATACCTCTATAGAAACAAGCTATAACTGAACAAATCAACCGCCGAAAAGGTGAGTTAGGCGGAGAAATACCATTGTAGCTTTAGTGGTGTCGCCAATTGAATCAATCATCCATCTTTGAGTTCGCTGTCAGTAGATCGGTACAGCGACAAAGTGCTATAGACCTAGAACACCCTTGAGCCATGAGTGGTGCCGCAAAATGAATCCAGTATGTGTTTGAATTCACTGTCAGTAGATTGGTACAGCGACAAAGTGCTTTAGGCCGAAAACACCCTTGAGTCATGAGTGGTGTTGCCAAATGAATAGAAATTTCTCTAGTTAGCGAGTAGGTAAGTTTTAATTCTATTAAGGACGCGGAGGCGAGGATTATGTTCATTCTTTCTTCGCTTTAATAACCAAAATTTCCACAGCAGCTTGTCATCACAGTAACAAAAAACTACATTTCCCATAAGCAAGGAAAGATAATAGTCCTGCATAGTCCTTTCACTCTGTTGCTGCCATCCGACCAATAAATCCTGCTGGTCCTCTAAAACTCCCTCTTTCTTCGCTGGAGGATCTCTCCTTTTCTCAACCAGATTGTTTCACGTTGTCGTTTCCTGAAAAAGACCACAATGATCACTTACTGCCCTCCAAACGGAGTATACACAGTAAACAACAAGCCATGAGCGGTAAACATTAAACCATATGGTAAATGATATATCAACATCTTTACCCTGTACATAAAACACTTTACAGCTTAAAAGGTTACCAAAATGTGTTACTTACACCAGTACGGGGCGGGCCAGCAACCCACGCGCTTGCAGGGACGGATAAACCTCGCCTCCGTGTCCTTAATAGAATTGAAACTTACCTACTCGCTGGCTAGGGAAATTTCTATTCTATGTCAGGACCGAAGGCGAGTATTATGCTCCTTCAAAGCTTGTCCACCACCACCTGAGCCACATTCACCAGCGGTTTCAAGTAAAACCTCTTAAAGGTGGAGTCTGACGACCAATCCGCTGCCCTCATAAGGTCTTCCACTCGCACTCCTAGACCGAAGGCTTTCGAAGCCATTGCACCCCTAGCAGAATGTGCACCAAAAACGTGTGTATTAATTCCAGCCTCTTGCATAATCCACCGCACCCATCTGGCTATGGTGGGAGAGGATACTGCTCTGAAAGGCTTCTTAAGAGCAATCAATAGTTGTGTAACCCCATCTGGGGGAAAAAAACCCGCGCTGTAATGTCCAGAGCCCGGACATCCGAAACTCTCCTGCAGGATACCAGACAAAGAAAGCAGCATTGCCAACTTAGCTGACAGCTCCTTCCTTGAAAGGAAACGGTTTGGTTGCCATGATACCAGGAGATTTAAAACCTGATTAACGTCCCAAAGTACTGAGTACCGGGGCTCTGGAGGGAGAGACAGCCTAATGCCTCGAAGGAGCTTGCAAACAAAGGGATGCTCACCCACCGGAGCACCATCCACCCGAGCATGCGCGGCTGAAATAGCGGAACAAACGGTATTCACCGATCTATAGGCTAACCCTTTCTGAGCCAACTCCGCTAGGTAGTTTAAGATGTGAATTAAGTCGGCGACCACGGGATCCACTTCCCGTCGCATACACCAACATACCCACCTTGTACAGGCTGATCAGTACCGTTTGGAGGTACTGTCAGCCCATGCTCGAGATAACAGGAGTTCAGCGTGGCTCGAAAGGCCTGGCAATCTCCAACGTTGACTCTAATCTGCCACTCCATCACTTGGAGCGAGCCCTCCTCCACCAGCCGGTGGGGAGTCCCCTCCGGACTCAACAGGAGACGGGGAGTTGGGAGGAGTTGGATTGGAGAATCCCAAGAAAGTTCCAGTAGAACCAGAAACCAAACTTGCGACCTCCAAAACGGCGTTATCAACACTATCGAAGCCTTCTGTATGCGGACCTGGGCCGCTACACGAGTTATCATGGAGAAGGGCAGGAACGCATAACCTCTCTCCTGACTCCACTCCTGAGAGAATGCGTCCATCGCCGCCGCCAATGCGTCCGGCCTCCAACTGAAGAACCGTGGAAGCTGATGATCCAGCCGACATGCAAACAGGTCGATTGAGAAAGGACCCCAACGTGTCTGCGAAAGATTTCCGGATCCAGTTTTCACACACTGGCATCCCAAAGATGGCAGGAGTGCCAGTCCGCCACCGAGTTCTCGGTCCCCGGAAGGTATTCCGCTGTGACGGAAACCTGGTTGGAGAGGCAGAACTCCCAAAACTGCTTTGCTAGAATCGCCAAAACCTTGGATCGTGTGCCGCCCAGGTGATTGATGTACCTGACTGCCGACACATTGTCCATCCGTAGAAGCACTGAAGCCTGGACCCTGTCTTTGGTCCAACACCGCACTGCAAAGGAGCCCGCCAGGGGCTCGAGGCAGTTGATGTGAAGCTGTTGCTGTTGAGGAGACCAACTTCCGTCTGTGGAGAATACCCCACACCTTGCCCCCAACCGGATCGGCTTGTGTCCGACTCGATTATCAAGTCGGGGGGGAACTGAAGATCGCTGTTCCGTTCCAAGCTTCCATGTGCGAGAGCCACCACTCCAGCTCCTCCCGAACGTAGTCCGTCAGACGGACTATTTGGGAGTATGTCATGCCCTTTCGCAAATGATGCGCCTTCAGACGCTGCAATGATTCTGTAATGTAACGGGACCGGAAAAATCGCCTGAATAGAAGCCGAGAAAAGGCCCACCAGCCTGGCTATCTGCCGTAAAGAGGTTCCCTGTTTGGCTAACATCTATCTGATTTCGTGGTGAATCTTCGCCACCTTCCTGGAGGGCAAACTGAGTGTGGATGCCACGGAATCGATTACAAACCCCAGAAAAGAAGCCTGTTGTGTTGGGTACAGGAGAGACTTCTGTTCGTTGATCACAAAGCCCAATTGCTGCAGCAGATCTACAGCCATCCGCAGATGCGCCTGCAATTGCACGGGGCATTGAGCCTTAATGAGCATATCGTCCAAATAGACAATTAAGCGGACTCCCCGCGCTCTCAGATACTCCACTGCCGGCTTGAGCACCTCGGTGAAGCACCAAGGTGCCGAGGAAAGACCGAATGGAAGACAACAAAACTCGTAGGCTAGTCCCTGCCAAACAAACTGCAGAAACCTTCTGTGCGGGTGAAAGATCGGTACCACCAGGTACGCATCTTTCAGATCCAACCTCTCCATCCAATTGCGTGGCTGGAGGACATCCCTGAGCAAGTGCATGCCTTCTATTTTGAAGTGCCTGTACATCAGCCACTCGTTGAACTCTCTCAAATTGATGACGGGCCTTCTGCTATTGCTGAGGAACCCTGTAGGGTGCACCTCCGTGCGACATATCGCTCCTTTCCGGAGCAACCCCGCGACCTCTTCGGCCACCAAAGCGGCATCCGCCGCACCAAACACTATCGGCCGTGGCCGAACTGCATGCCTGGGAGTACCAAAAAACTCTATCTTGAAACCCCTCACTGTCTGCTGCACCCAGGCGTCGCCGGTAAGCGCCTCCCAAGCGGGGAGGAACAACGCCAGCCTGCCACCCACTCGCAGCTGCGCCGCAGGCAAGACACTCACCGGTGGAATTTCCTTCATGGCCTCTGTAATTTCCTCTGCCGCGAAAATGTTGCCCTCTGGTAGGATAGAAGTTATTGTACCGCTGGTCCGCCTGGTACTGGCCACGTCCGGAGCCTTGCCCCCTGCCCTGGGGCTGTTGAATCTGGCCGCGGCCGGGCGGGCGGCTCCTGCCCCGACCGGCTCCGCGGAAAACCCGAGGGGTGAAAACTCTTTTAATATTAGCCTGTACTGTGTCAAGGGAAGTAAACGTTGCAACAAATTTCCCTAACTCTTTTATAAAGGGTTCACCGAACAAACCCCCTTGCGCCGAGGCACCAGCCTCTGAACAGGCCAGGTCACCCAGCTTGGGATCCACCTTTATCAATAGGGACCTGCGCCTCTCAGTCGAGAGGGCGCAGTTGGCATTTCCCATGAAACATATGGCACGCTGCGCCCACGCCGACAAAACCTCCGGATCAATCGGGGCCCCTGAACTACGCGCCTCCTCCGCCATGTCTAGGATATTAGTCATCGGACCAATGGCGTCGAGTAACTTATCTTGGCAGGTGCGCCATGATCTATTGATCCCTTTCTTGGGGTCTTTAATAAACTTCGCCAAGAGGTAGCCATCTTACTCTCTATTTCAGGGGTCAGGGACACTTTACCATCCAACGTGGGACGGGGGCATTCCGCCCGCAGGCGGCTCCTCGCCTCGTTCTCCAAAGGTTTACGGAGACGGGACGCAACGTCCAATGCCGCCTTCTCCACGGGGACCCATTCCGCTGATCTAGGGTGAAATATATTGTCCGGGTCCAGCATGTCTGCTATGCCTGCCTTGGGAGGGTCCGAGGACCCCGACGGCCGCCAGGACCGCGACGAGCCGGCTTCATCGTCCGAAGCCTCTGGGGAGACCCCGTTCTGAGTTTGGGGGGAAGCTGGTTGGGGAGGTTCTGCTGGCGGGGGACATGTGGGAACAACAATAGGCGCAGTATGCTCCAGAAAAGCCTGCTTTAGGCGCTCAAAAGCATCCTTGTCAACCCGTTCCGTGCAGGACTTCTTTGGAGGTGGAGCACCCTCACCATCCGTCGGGGGCGTTGCTACCGCCTCAGCAGGGGGTGCCGCCGGCGCGTTTGGAGGCGCCATCTTCACGCACAATTGGTCTATCCTATCGACCAGGCGTTGTTCCATGGGCGCCATGAGGTCATTGACTGCCCGGTATATAGAGTAATCGACTTTATTATAAAAGTCATCATCCCACTGGAGGTATGACAAAGTCTTCCTCCTCGTAATATTCCTGCTCCATTTTGTGTAGACACCAACCCTCCCTCCGGTGGTTATGCAGGAAAACCGGGTCACTTTAAGGCACGCAGGGACCTACGATGGACAATTTAGGTACTGAGGGCTACTCAGGAATGTTTTTAATGGCCACAGGCACGAGTTTGGCAGGGCTGCTAACCCCTCAGGCACCGGGAAACATAATTTACAACAAAGTCTTTTCCACGCATGACGTTATCAACGATCCACTTACCCCGCAAACGTCTCTTCAACGCAGGTGCCTTCCACGACCGTCTTTACCACGCAAGTGGTATTCCTTTTGGTCGTCCTGCTTGTAAGTTCAGCGTGGCCTTGGGGGGTTGGGGGGGTCTCCCCCCCATAAAAAAATAAAAAATAAAAAGAGCAGGCTACATACATTAAAAAAACGCACTACAGTGTCATTTAAAAGTGAAAGAAAAGAGCCGCACCAAAGACGTGGCGTGTACGTCATATTGTAGTCCTTTTTTAGTTTTGGTAGACGTGTTTTGACGCATATTTCCATGGTGGATGGAAGTAAGAGCTGCTGAACGGAAGGTTTTTTAAATGCGATGTTAGAACTTGCGTTCTAAAAAGCTGCGTGGTAAAGCCACTTGCGAAGTAAAATTCGCGTGGTAATACCATGCGGAGTATTTGTATTCGTGGTAAAGTCATATATTCTCAGGCACCACTAACGCCAAGCAGTTCAACGGGCTCACACTGCCTGCTTTGGCGCCTGCGTGAGAGAGACTCTAGGCCCCCACACCACCAATACTGACCCTAGCCACCGGGCGAGCAGGGAAAACCACCCCAGGTGCACCGCACCACTACCTACCCGCAGTGCAGGCGTTTTTAGATCGGGACATAATACAGACCCGGGCCGCAGCACCGGGCGATTGAAGCAGGCAGGACGCCAGCGCGGACTTCACGGTGACCGGAGCGCGAAACAGCGCTGATTGACAGCAACGCGCTCCGGGAGCACCGAGTCTCGACGCTCAACACAGCGCCCTCTCAAGGGCGGAGGACCGGACCGCGGTCAGGGAAATCGGCAAAACCGCGTAAGGAGCGCACTAGCGTTCCCGCGGTGACACAAGGCAATCTGTGTGGGGAAACAAACACAAGCATAGAAATCCCCACCAAAACACCGCACAAATGCGCACACAGTCCCCAAAGTGAAAATAAAGCTAGACACTTAACTCCAGCTGCCGAGAAGCGAAGAAAGAGGAAGTTCTAGAAGGACCAGCAGGATTTATTGGTCGGATGGCAGCAACCGAGTGGAAGGACTATGCAAGACTATTGTTTTCTTTCCCTGCTTATGGGAAATGTAGTTTTTTGTTACTATGATGACAAGCTGCTGTGGAAATTTTGGTTATTAAGGCGAAGAAAGAATGAACATGATCCTCGCCTCCCGTCCTGACATAGAATCTAGTATGTTTTTTGAGTTCACCGTCAGTAGATCGGTGCAATGAAATACAGTCTCTCTCTTGCTAGAGTTTTTGTACCTATTGCGTGGAAGTCAAGGCCCCCACAGGGACCACTTGTGTCTACTAATTGTCAGACCTTCTTGGGGAGGCCAAAGACTAAATGAATGATATACTGGATATTTATATTGATTCAGATAAAGCAGGTGGAGGGAGGATACCTTTTTTGCACACTTGAGAGGGCAGAACTGGGGGACGGTCAAATAAAATCTATTCTTTATGCAGACAATATCCTACTTGTTGCATCCACTCCAGCTGTGAAGCACACAAATGATTACGCCATATACTAAGCTCTGTAGCACACGTCTTTATTATTCGGCATGCAGCCATTAACTGAACGAAATACGTCAGACTTTATTGACCACACCCAAGTACCTCCCAACTGATTACGTAACTTTGTAAGGAGTCTGTCGAACGCCACAAGAGTCCTGCTGTACATGATCACACAACACTACACTACTTACAGTCTCCGCCTCAGATATACCACTGACTACTTCCCACTCATTGTACGCTCCTCGTACTACCTGGGGTTTAAAATAAACTTCAGTACGTCTGAAGTATTGCCTATGACACAAGGCTGATAGGACCACTCTATGCCTTTTGGGTCCTAAGGGGTTGAAATACAAACCACCTATTTTACAATATGTCAGTACTTAGTCGGGGGGTTAATAGCTGGAGTAGTCTTTGGCCTATCTGGGGTGCTCATTGACAGCTACTTCACTAGAAATGTGGAAAAAGTAGTATATTGTTCTGGCAAGCAATGCCACAAAGTGACGACTCCAAAGAGGAATAGGCCTTCTCATTTCTCACATGACAAATTGTCCAGGGAAGCCAGGCTCAAGTTCTCTTGATGATACGTTACAGTTTGTATTGGTCTCTCCACAATTGCATTGGGCCGGCCCCTTGCGACACTAAAAGTGTTGGAGGTGTTCTCAAAAGGGCTTATTGCGTGTCATAATGTGGAGGTGCCACACCATGATCCTGTACTGGACTGTTGTAGGGTATTCTATGTTTGCTATTGCGAATTTCAGGTACCCTGTGCGACCCATTTGACACTCTTGCATGGTGTATCTGACATAAAAAGCTTACCAGTACATAGGCGGCTTGCAATATCACTGGCTATTGCTAAAACCTGTTTGCTGATGCACTGGAGAAACCCAGTGGTGCCACACATGATGAATGGCGGTCTGAACTCATGTAGATAGCCTCACTTGAACGCATGATTTAAAAGATGTGTACCAAGTGGGCAGTTTTCAGACACATTTGGGAACCTCTTATGCTCTCAGAAGAGGCTAGGGAGCTTAGCTGATCCCAGACACCAGAAGCCATTGCACACTCTTCAAGCATGCACTTTCTTGTTGCATATCTCCGTCACTGCTTCGAATATCTACAGTACCAGTGCCAAGACCATGATGTGAAATCAGTGAGATTCACTGATTAGCTCTCAAATGCCCCACACTCTACACAGGTTTTACCATAAGTACATACTAATCCCCCACCTTTGTAGGGATACACACAATGTATTTGACCCTAGCCTCTAATACAATGAGGTGTGCACCCTTACCTAGATAATGTCATGACTGACGGGATATCTTAGACCTACTCCTTACTTCCCCACGTGACACTACGGTGATCCCACAGACCTAATCTTTACTTCATCCCACACTACATGATACTGGTTGATTAAAAGTCATTTTTAGGTCGAGCCTAGCGCAGCGCGCATGCGCTACTCTATGGGAGGCTTCTTGTGACCACTCCAAACTCTGTGTGGGTCGGACTCCTCCCACATATTGGAGTGGCCTTTGCGTGTGTCTTTCAATAATGAAAGCACGCAAATGGCCAAAGGCGGATGCATGTCGCATGTCCCAGGACACAAGTGCTTTTTGCTCTTGGGAGCGAGCAGCGTCGCGTAGGCTGCCAACTGCATTCCTCCCTCGTCGTGGATCAAGTTACTAATTAAACACAGCGGGGTCGCTTTCACTTTAGTGGCAGCGCTTGTTGGTTTGTGTGGGCTTGTTTCCTAATTTCTTGTTGTTGTACTTTGCTCCTGCCCCCCCTTCCCGCCGAGTTTACTTCGCTCCCGCCCCCTTCCCACCATGTTCACCATGTCTTTGTTTGTTATTTTTTAGCGCGGTCCGCTTTCACTTTGGGGACCACGCTTGCTGACGCCTTCATTATCTTTAGGGCACCTTTTGGGGGCCGTTTCTTTAAAGGGGGTCACTTCTTTTAAGTGAAATATTTGTTTGTTATTTGTAGCGTGGTCCGCTTTCACTTTAGGCACCGCGCTTGCTGACGCCTTCATTATCTTTCATTTTTAAATTTATATGTGTAAACGAAGTGGCTGGTGCAAGCCTGGTGAGCATTTTCCTTTTGTCGACACCAAGACAATACGAGTGCATTGCGGTGTACCTTGAACTCCTGCGCCGCTTCCGCCACGGGCACAGCCGTGTAGGACCTGTGCTCGCGGGACAGGCTGCACACCACGCATACTGCGTTCTGGTCGTCCCTTCAGAAGAGCTTCAGCCTCTTGTCGTGCTTGTGGCACCGGAAGTGACTGCCCTCCGGGCCCTGCTGGAGGCTGAGGCGCTTCAGCCGGTCCGCCAGGGTGCCCAGCTGCACGTTGGGTCTCAGCGTCGCCTGGTCGGAGGTCGCTTGCACTGCGGGCACAAGAAGTTAGCAAACTGATCCGCCACTTTTTTTGAGATACATGGATGGCAGAAGTTGTGGCCGCTGTCCAGGGTTACAGGCTCTTTGAAGAAATCCAACCAGATGAAGCAGGTGGCGTCTTCATGGACTATCTCTCTAAGGTTCGCGGCCGGCATGGTTCAGGCTAGAAGCAGCTGCCCTGCGTGCAGGTGAGTTCACTTCGCATTGCTTGCTGAGCCTGTCGAGGATAGCGGGAGTGGCGCTGCTCTAAAAATGATGTCTTATCTCAGATGGTACTTTAACCAGCGCATTATCAGACTGATTGAAATTCAGATAGATAGAATTTTAATTACCTGTTCGCTCAAAGGATCAGCTAAATTTGCTTAAGAATTTAGCGAAGAATGCACAACCATTCAAAAGTTCTAATTTTCCATGCTTATAGTTGTTAGACCTGGCATTCTTGGTGTGGTTTCCTCAGACTTTTTGCCTCCCACCCTCCTGTTTTTGCTGACTTCGTTTTTGCTGGCCTTAGGATTCAGTACACTTTACCTCCGCTGACCCATGCTGAAGCACTTGTGCTCTTCCCTTTAGTTGTTGTCAAGAGTCTGTAAAGGCCTGGAGCTTTTTGTTATGCAATTGAACTGGAGACAAAATTATATTTATTCTTTTGTAACTGGCAATTTCTGTATTTGTTTACTTAAGTATTAGTAAATGGGTCAGCTCTAGCACTTATTTAAAAGTGAATTTTATTTGTATTCAATACCTAGCAACACAATACATAAGTTAATGTGCTGCATACCTAAACGCTTATAAGGTCCCAAAGGCGAGACCTATTGGCTATATAAATGCTTATGTCAATTGGAATACATGTGGGAAGCGCCAGAAAATGATTGGTCCTAGTCTCCCTCATTCAGTTTTTAGGTTTCGCCTATTACCATTCGCTTGCGAATGGAATGGCGAAAATTCATGGGCTCGATCGAATAGTCAAACCACTGCGGTTTCCACTGCGGTTTCTTTACAGTGCATGTGAGGTCACGTGACCACAAAAGCGGGTCACGTGACCACACACGCACGAGCATCTCCCTAATCCGCCTGCCCCCACCAGGCTCTCCCGCCCCCATCCGGCTTCCCTCCGCGCATCTGCCTATCACACTTCTCCCCTCGCACGCATTCCCGCCCCCCCACCAGGCTCTCCCGCCCCCATCCGGCCCATCTGCCACCAGGCTCTCCCGCCCCCATCCGGCCCATCTGCCTATCACACTTCTCCCCTCGCACGCATTCCCGCCCCCCCACCAGGCTCTCCCGCCCCCATCCGGCCATTTGCTTTTTGGAGCCGAGCATGGCGGAATAGTCTTGCTTGCCCGGGTTTACCTTGTTAATCAATACAATTTGCTGACTCGCGCGTTTTCATCTGTGCAGTGCAGCTCTTCCGCCTTTGTCTTGCATCAAGGCTTTCAAACTTTCTTTCTTGAGCTTGCTTTTTTATTCTTCTGTGATTTGCAGCAGACCCAGCCGACTATTGTTCTCTCAACTTGCGGCAGGACTGCGGTCACAAGAGGCTACTTTCTTTCTTGAGCTTGCTTTTTTATTCTTGTCTGCTTCATTGTGTTTGCATTTGTTTTGGCCCTCACCCTCAGTTAATCTAAATACGCTAATCTCCATTCCCCTTCCTCACCCCCCTCTGTCACCCACAAAGCAGGCGCGCTCTTAATGAAAGAAATCTACTTGGACGCTTCGTCCTTTACCCTCCTTCCGCCATCTATGCCTTGCGTGCAGCTTTTTTTTACCAGATGCATTGTCCGCTTCATTGTGTTAGATTAATGGAGTATGAGGGCAAAAAAATATGCAGTCTGCCCATCGCACCACACGCAGTGCTACCTCATATCCAGGTTCAGCTAGTGCTTTTTGCAGCTGGTCAACACCCACCTTCACCACTTTCATGCTCGCAGCCCGGCAATAGAAGAGGGGAAGGAGAGAGAGGAAGAATCCCCGAACCTCCCCAAGGCGCGGGTCACAACGTCATTCATGATTAAACTAAAAAGTACGCATTGAAGAATTTAGCATGTGTATCAGGTATTTTTTTTTTTATATTGAAACTATTAAAATGTTTGCTTACAAATATTTACACGAGCATCTCCCTAATCCGCCTGCCCCCACCAGGCTCTCCCGCCCCCATCCGGCTTCCCTCCGCGCATCTGCCTGCCACACTTCTCCCCTCGCACGCATTCCCGCCCCCCCCAACAGGCTCTCCCGCCCCCATCCGGCTTCCCTTGTCTCTCTACCCGCAGTTTAATCGTGGTAAGTTTGTTGGTGTCAGGAGCTTAGAATTCCATGTTTGACTCTCGGTATGATGCCATAGCTTGTTTCCTTAATTTTAATCATTCTGGCCAGTTGTTAGACTACTAGTACCATGATGCAATGCCCCCCTCACATTATCAGAATGTACAAGTTAGGTCCAATGCGAGCTTTGTTAAACTTCCGCATTTCTGACACGCAGTGAATCGTGCACGCCGGACTGAAATTTGACTGCTCAAGCTTCTGGAAACAGGCAAGTTATGAGGATCTGTTCGATCGTGCTAGAGAGAGCGCACTCTGCATTCACGCACACGCTCACATCTTGTTTAAATCCATCCAGGAATTTACCGACATGCTAAGAGTCTGCCGTTGATGCCTTCATGAATGAAGTGAGTTCAATCAGCTCCCGCGGTGCGGGGGGCCCCCTGTGCTCCAGGAGCCCCTCCCTAGCCGTCACCCAGCAACCACTTTGCACTCTGTCCGAGCACAGACTTAGAGGGAATGCTGTGCATTCTCCGCATGGCTCTCTTCCAGCACCAGAGTACAATTGCTGTTCAATATTGGTGCCGGTCGTTCAGTCTATATCAGTTCGCTTAAAAGTGTAATTACTGAGTAAGCTGCTTTCTTGATTACACTCGTATATTAAATTACTTTACACAGGGTCACCGCAATGTGAAACCTTTCTCAAACTTCTCTCTATGACAACTGCAATCCACCACAGAGGATAACAAGAGACAATAGCGAAGTAAGAAGGTTCAACAGACAGGCTCAAAGATCAGTACTCCGTAGTAACAAGAAGGTGACATGTGGCACTTAACAAATTAACAAAATGTAAAATAAATAAAGATGGAGGCAGTGCCAGCTTGAGAACCTGTATGAGGAGCCATAAAGTAGCCAAATGTGTTCTCCCACAACCTCAAATATCTGTCTGCCCCACCCCCCTCTGACCAACACAAACTTACTCACACATACAACAAGCACTGGCGTTGCCAATAGGTTTCGCATTTGGAAAGTTGGAGCTATTGGTTTTGTAAATGACATTTTATATTTATATATTGTTATTGATAATGCCAATAACGATATATAAATATAAAATGTCATTTACAAAAACCAATAGCTCCAACTTTCCAAATGCGAAACCTATTGGCAACGCCAGTGCTTGTTGTACTTCCGTTACCCCTGCTCTTTGATTTATTTGTTAATATTTCACTTTTGGTGCTCTTCATTCACCACTCTATTTGTGATGAGCTGGAGACACCCTGGTGCATGTGTTATATCTTCTGCTCTGTATATCTGGCTGCACTTTGTTGAGCAGCAAATTGCTAATTGATGACCTTGGAAACTGGTTGTATTTTTATAAAACCCTAATGTGTTTAAAAAATGTAAACCTTAAAGTATTTCTCAAATTCTCAGCAGCCATCTGATACATTAGAGACTTTTCTCATTCAGGATGTATTGTAATTTTGTAGTTAACTTGTGTTACTCACCTCAAACAACTGGCTCTAGTTGGCCAATACAATTCGACTACATTTAATGAGTGATTACATAGGTGATGCGTCTGAGCGTTGTGTGCTTTTGTTGAAAATGCCTAGAAAATGCAACGCTTTTTGAAAGGCAACAGAACCAAAGTTTCGGCATTGTAAATGTACAAAATGTGTCACTTGGTATATTTGAGTTGTTCGGTGAGATAAGTAGAAACAGAGAGGCACTATCTATCACATTCCTGCTTTACGTGAACTTATGATAAGTTGGGAAAACACTGCGTTTAGCTCTTTCAGTGATAGTTGTTTCCAGTAGTGGCAATTTTGTGCACTTTTTCAAAAGTTTCGGTGAAATAAACCCGTTCTCTCGTCAGTTTCCTCAGTTTTAAATTCCTGTTCTTTTTTGGTTTCTTGAGATTCAAAACTGCCAAAGGCATGTTGTTCACTTCCATTATAATTCAGCATTGACGATTGGAACACGTCTGCTGTAAGCTAACTTGTGAAATACATGCCTAGCTGTAGCTGGCATCATATTGCCCATGTGTAACATGTTTTGGTTGTTTCTGTCCACATTCTGTTTATTCCTGTCAAAATAGTGGCTGGTCCTTGATGTATTATGGGTACTCTTGGGGACTTTCTGGCTATGAATGGTATAACTGTGGCCATCCTTGGCACAGTGTGGCTGTTCATGTTAACTTCGGCTGCTCTTGCCATAGTTGTGACCTATTTTTGACATATTGTGGTGTTCCTGAAACAGGTCTGTCTATTCTGCCACAGTGATCCTCCATCCTTGACATTTTGTGGGCAGTCACACTTTGTGAGTAGAAGATCAGGGCTGTATTAATGTTATTATTATCTTCATAAGGAAGGGACATGGTGAATTGCACTGCTTCACTTCCTGAGTATTACGACAAACATTGTCTGCAGCAAGCACAGATGCATGCAACACACCACCCCTGACGCAGCACCCAGGCAGCAAATCTTAGAAAGCTCACATTTGCTCGATTTACAAATGGGGTCACTTTTTTGGGCCACTAGTATTTTGGTGCCTGGGCATCTTTTCTATCTCAGCCCGATCTTGATTATAGGTGGCACGCATGCAAGAAAAGTACTAATGTTTAAGTGCGGATAAGGTTATGTGCCCATGCCTCACCTGTAACGGATCAATAGGTACAGCTGATCATAAGAACTGTGTGTAGAAACTGGAGGCAAGAGTATCATGTATGTGATAGTCTGCAACAGTGCTTAATTTGAGCCGGTGGTTTCCGGTGCTCAGCATCGGCATTTCATTTGCCAGCACCGGCACTAGTGAGTCTGACATATGGTGGTGCTGTCTGTTTAATTTTGAAAGAAGCACAACAACCATGTTTATTAAGTCAATTTGCATTGACAATGAATAGCACCTATCTCTCACGCCATTATTATAGCTTTGTGTGACCTGAAAATGTCAAAATTGGCACACTTGTAGGAATGAGATGGTTAGTAGTTATGTTGGTCAAGTCATTGGCAGCACTGGCAGGGTATGGGTGGATCTGCCTGCACTGGTTTTAAAGAAGGGCCCTGGCACTTTTATTTTTTCTTTCAAATTAAGCACTGATCTACTCCTTATTGGTCTGTGCCATTCGTTTACCTAAGGCTTAGTGTCTGGAGCTCTGTCTGGCTGTGTAAAATACCAATATGTGTAGGCGAATACAATCTGCCCCACCTCTGTGCTTGTAGCTGCTTGTTTACCTATGGCTTACAGGTGTGTGACTGCGCAGTCTGTGTCTCACAGCATTTTGTCTTTACTTGTTACAAAATGTGGCAGAAAAAAGCGTTTGGCTGAGTTTGCCAATATGACTGGTTCAGTTTAGCTGAGCCTGCGTAATATGCACGGCTGTGTATGGTGTAGAGTAGTGCACTGTAAAACTCTTCCTATCCATTGCAGTGTCATAGCAAGGATGTCATGGGACATACCTAGGGCCCCCGGTTTTATGGTATTTATTTTTTTAACATTTCCGTCTGTATTTATCCATATTTATTTTTAGCCCATTTTATCTGTATTTATCCATATTTATTTAGTGTTTTGCCGATTAATGTTGTAAAATTGTGCATGTCCATATTTATTTAACTGATAGACACGCAGTCATACTTTGATATCTGCCGTGTTTTAGCTATTTAATTTAAGCTGCAAAACATTACATAATATACATCCACTAGTAAATATTAGCATTATACCACAAATGCATTTTGACATGTGCCGTAAATTAAAGAAATGTCATTCTGTTTTTAGGTCTGGGCCTAACTTAAGCAGTGCATGCGTTGCTCTCGTCATATGAGGCTTCTTGGAATCTTCGACGTAGACCTCAGCCAAGGCACAATTGTGCTCAGTGAAAGAATAGCCCCCCCCATCTCCTCCCTGATCCATTAAGCAGCCCTGCCCCTCCCTTTGTTGGCCTCGCTGTGCTTTCACTTCCGCTCTTTTTCTTTTAGAGCTGCTGCCCTGGGGCAGTGACACAGATGTCCCTCGGAGACAGAGGTGTGGTTTCATCTTCAGAGCCTGTCTCTCTCTATCTACCGCTCTACTCTCCACTACTCTCTACTCCACTACTCTCTCTCTCTACTACTCTCTACTACCTCCTCGCTACTACTCACTCTCCACTACTCACTCTCCACTACTCACTCTCTACCACTCACTTTCTACTGCTCACTCTGCTACTCTTTACTCTCCACTACTCTCTCTCTACTACTCTACTACTCACTCTCTACTACTCACTCTCTACTACTTTCTACTCTCTACTACTCTCTCTATACTACTCTCTACTACTCTCTACTACTCTCTACTACTCTCTACTACTCTCTACTCTCTCTACTCCTCTCCACTACTCACTCTCCACTACTCAGTCTCCACTACTCACTCTCTACTACTCTACCTCTCTACGTCTACCTCTCTACCTCTCTCTAATTGTTTAATCGCTACGTGCACACATATGCACATATATATGTGTATATATATGCATATATATGCATTTATATGTGTATATATATATATATATATATATATATACACACATACATATATATATGCATATCTATATAAAGACAAATCTAAATGCATACATATATGCATACATATGCATGTTATGTACATGAAAGTTTGAAAAAAACTAATAAAAGCAAAGTTAAAAGCCACCTAATTACAAACAGAATTGCTTTAACTTAAACAAGGGCGAGAGCTATTGCATTTTCAATGCTTGTTTAACTTCCCATGTAGTCCATCTGCTCAGCTGTTGGGCTATAATTCATGAAAGACAGCACCTAGAGTCACTTTAAAAAAAAAAACTATTTTCTGTATTTATTCACTTTTAAAAAATAAATGCAGAGAGAAAACATATTGCTTTCTGTCTGTATTTATCTGTAAAAATCTGTAAAAACTGAAAACCTGGAGCCTTAGACAAACACAAGCAAGGAGAATTGTCCTCCAGCACCATGGTCGTTTAGTTAAAAAAAACTGTCGTAATTGAGGTACAGCGGAACCCATCACACGCCCCTATCCAGGTGCAATGCTCCTGCTGCACTGTTGATGCCTACACCTGTCTTCCTTTGCATAGGTCCTACAAGCACATACCCCACATGTTTGAGTGTCACTAGTGTGTTGTGATTACATGAGCTGTTTTTTTGTAGTTCAATTTCTATTTTTGGAGCGGCGCATGTGTGTAGCTTGATATGACTGTGGTCACTGCTGGTATTGTTCTCAAACACGCACGTAAAGACAACTCTTGTCATTTTTGTCCCTTCACGAAGGAATCCTTGACCCATGTCTTTTGCACTTGCCCCTGCTGTGAATAGGAAAGACGTGTTACAATCAGAGATGTAGTCTTGTAGATTTCTAAAGGAGTAGCTTTATTAGGTTTGGATCAGGTTACAGGTAAAAAAATGTAAAGTTCCACCTGGAGTAGCATCCTGCTGCTCAGCCCTTCTTAATCCAGCTGTCCGCTTATCCAAGCACAAACACTCAACATTCCAACCATCCAATGACCTCACACACTGGCTGAGCAGAAGGGGACATCAAGACTGAGGAGAATGCATAAGACAGCAAGTGGCCACAACAAGACGTTTTTGGTTAGAGCCCCTATTTAGGGAATTGCAGGTTCACGTCTGTCAACAGTTAATTAATCATTGCTTTCAGGGCTGATTGCCCAGTTTGTGAAATGTATGGACCAGATTGAAGCAAGACTTGACAGTCATAGAACTCTGAAAGAATGGGATTGTACTTTAAAAGTTTCATTTCACATTGGGGATGTTAAAATATGAATCCCTTCATATTTAGTCTCTTTGATACAATTTGACCATGAGTATCTATAGCACTGATTAGTTTGATGTCTTCTACTCTTTGTATTTTTTTATTTTAATGGGTTTTAGGATAACAGTTTTAAAAATATGCTGAACTGCTCACAATAGTTTTTGAATTTCGCATTAGGCACTTTAACCTTGAAGTTTTGCACTATGTTCTCCTGATACAAACTGTTGATTACCAGTACATTTTAGTGATGCTAATTGTGATCAAATCTTTTAATTCAGATACAGACAAATGAATGTTTTAAAAATCATTTGAATGGATTTATTTAACTATCAAATAAAGTTATTGTTGCTGTTATTGTTCCTATGCTAGATGTCTTTGCCCGAAGCTTGGCAAGAATTATACATGTTTACTTTAGGTGGTGTCATCATGAATACAGTATATATATATCTATAGTTCATCGTTGATGCACTCCTATTACTTGTAAATGTCTTTCACTCAGCATTGGTGTTAGACCTGGCATCATTGGTGTGGGTCTCCCTTCCCCTGCGACTCTTCCTGTCTTGTATGCTGGCTGGATATAGATGTTCTGGGCGCCGTGCCACTGCTACTCTATGCCACAGCGCGATTGCTCCTTGTATATAAATGACTGTGTGAATTAGGATAATTCTGACGCTTACCTTAGTATAGCCTGCTTTGTTAAGGATTACTTTCTATCATCCTATCTGGGCCTAGGAACCCGATAGGAACTACGAGTTTGATATGTTTATGATGAGGCCGACGAGTGCCCCCTTTTAGTGAGGACTGTTAGGTATTATATGTTGTGAAATGCCTTTCTTAAAAACGCTGTAGTTTCTTGTTTAAAGCTTTACTGCGGACTTTGCAAGTATGCGTATTGGACGTCTGGTTTTGGAGCAGCAGGGCCAGCTGGGTCAGACCTGGCTGGAGAGATGGATATGTATTCCAAGCGTGGGGAGGGGTGACTCTTTGATCCAAGCAGTTTCGTGCCTGGCAAGGTGAATAATGGCTCCACCTCCCACTGGGTGTCTGTTAGCAGACCCCCTCATGTCGTCACGTAAAGCAAGTGCTCACTGCCCCCACTGATCTGGTTCTGACTGGAGTCAGTGATTTGCAACCTAAGAGAACAAAGACTTTTTAGGTGTACAATGCTGCGCTGGAACTCTGGCCAAGTGTGTTCCTTCTGGATGTCAAGACGAGACTGTCTGAGTGAACAGAGAAAAGGACTTTGCAACTTTAACCCATCTTGCCGAAGAAACTACCAGAGGGCCCAAATCGAGGGAGCCTCCTGCCAAAGTCTCAGGGACATTAGGCTTCACCCAGTCGGCCGTTGGAATTCCCGGGTGTGGAGTTCTGCTTGCAGGTGAGGCCCCTGTTGAGTAATCCAGAGCCTCTAGTTCTACTGTAAAGGCCGCGGACTGGGCATTGTCTGAAACTTTTGCTGAACCTGTGCGGGCCGCTGCAGCTCAGAGAAAACTGCCGCCGCTGAGCACCCACCTAATTCTGAACCTTTGAACCTTTCTTTGCTAAACCTGTGCAGGACGCGACAGCTAAGACGAGATCCACCGCCGCTGAGAGCCTGCCTAAATCTGTACCCTCCAACCTTGCGCAGGCTCCGTGTGGGCCGCTACAGCTGAGGGAGAGCTGCCGTCGCTGAGAGCCGCCGAAACCCGCTCCATCGTGATTTGTCCTGTGGGCCGTCACAGCCGAAAGAGAGCTGTAGCCACTGAGGGCCCACACCCTTTGGTACTGTGAACCCTTGTGATTTGTCCTGCGGGCCGCTGCAGCCGAGAGAGAGCGGTCACCGCTTGGTGCCCACAACCTGTGTTACTGTGCACCATTGTGATTTGTCCTGAAGCTGCCGCACCCGAGAGAGAGCTGTCACCGCTGAGTGCCCACACCCTGTTCTACTGTGAACCATTGTGAGCTGACCCGTGGGCCGCCGCAGCCAGAGGAGAGCTGTTGTCGCCTAGCGCCCACCACCCTTTGTTACTGTGCATCATCGTACTTTGTTGTGTGGGCCGCCACAGCTAAGACAGAGCCGTAGCCTCTGAGCGCCCACCCCTTCGACTACTTTGCATCCCCCCTTTTGGAATTGTCCCACAGCTGCAGCAGCTAAGAGAGAGCTGTAGGCGCTGAGTGCCCGCACCCTTGACAACTTTGCATCACCCTTCGGAATTGTCCCGTTGGACACCGCAGCTGAGAGACAGCTGTAGCCGCTGAGTGCCCGCACCCTTGACAACTTTGCATCCCCCTTTGAATTATCCTGCGGGCCGCCGCAGCTGAGAGAGAGCTGTAGCTGCTGAGCGACCGCACCCTTGACAACTTTGCATCCCCTCCGGAATTGTCCTGTGGGCCGCCGCAGCTAAGAGAGAGCTGCTGCTGCTGCGCACCCACCACGAAGCGACATAACGAGAGTCCTTTCCTCCCCCAACCCAGGCCACCGCAGCCGCGTGCTGCTGCTGCTCAGAGCCCGCCTTTCCACGAGTTCCCGAGTCAGTGTGGGTGCACGCTGCGAACCTCTGCCGCCCCATAATGTGGGTGCTGGGAGTTCGCCTGTCACCGTCTCCGCTTCTTTGAGAAGCTGCGTGCTGCCCCCCCTCCCCTTTTCAACAGCAGGTACCTGGTGCGCAACAGGTCGCATAGAACTCAGTCAGTGTTACGCTTTGGTGGAGATGTTATCTCCTTGAGTCTCTACGGGTTGACGTGAATTATCATTGTTGAAACACATTGAGAGTTGAGTTAAACTGTTAGATAAAGATAGTATTTTTCTATACCTACCTGAGTTGTGTCCTTTTGTGGCGTCATTACTGCCTTATTGTACGTGGTCATAAACGCTTCACACACTACCTCTGAGATAGGCCTAACTGCTCGTGCTACATTACCACAGGGTTGAGCAGGGGTTATCGAAAGGGGTGACCCACTTGCCCTGACTTAAAAAGAAGGGTGCCTAATTGGACAGTGGTGCCAGCCAGTGCCAACTAGAGACCCCCATTTCTAACAATTGGTGTTTTATTCAAGCTGAACATTTCTGGCTCATTACGGTTTTAGTACTGAATATTGAGCAGTGAATATCATCCCACCTTAATTTCTTCAGCCAAAATACTAAAGATACAACTTTTGACAGGTAAGTGCATAAGAGGGAGGTATAGATTTAATATTTTTATCTCTACATCTAAGTACCTTGAAGACAGGAACGTGTCTCAAACTGTTCAAGAATCGTTCATAACAGTATAGCAGCAGTGGACCATCTGGGACGTCCTGCAGCCATACTGCTGGCTGACATGGACAAAGTCTTTGATTGTGTTAGCTGGACCTATCTCTTTTCGCTCCTGTGATGACTTAATATAGGCTCCAGATTCTTATCGGACATAACTCTACTATATACGGATCTTTTCTCCCAGGTTCCCTATTAGGCGTGGCACCCGTCAAGAATGTCCCCTATCTCCCTATCTATTTGCTCTGGCCATGGAGCCATTAGCGACATTGGTCAGGGTAGACACACTAATCCAAGGATTCAAATAGTTGTGAGAAGTTTCGGACCACATAACACTTTATGCTGCTGATGTCCTATTTTTTTCACTGACCCAAATAGAACAGGCCCCAGATTGCTCCAAATAATGCACATATTTAGTGAGACGACTGGTATATATATATATATATATATGCCCGTAAGTCTATCCTATGGCCATTATGGGGACTAAGCCATCTGGGCATGTGGCCACAGACTTGTTATGTTATGTTATGTTATGTTTGGTTATGTTAATATTATTTTTATAGCACACAGCTGCCCCAGCAAAGGGGCGTCCTGGCGCTTAGACAGATACTATAACATAACACGCAGAAAGAGAAAAAAAGGGGGAGCGACTACTCAGAAACAGGAAACAAAAAAGTTTTAATAGCCGCCTGAAGGTGGACAGGTCATTCAGAGCTCGGATGTGCACCGGGAGCGAGTTCCACAGCCCCGCGGCAAGCACCCGGTAAGAGCGGCCACCCATTCTACTGACTTTGAAACGGGGGCAGACCGCCAGATGAAGAGCCTCCGATCTTAAAGATCTCGAAGGGATGTAGGGGATGAGCAAGTTGGCAAGAGCCGGCGGCGAGGAGAGCTTCATGATTTTAAAGGCCAGACAGAGCGCTTTAAACTTAATCCTCTGTCTGACCGGCAACCAGTGAAGGTCAGAGATAGTGCCGGAGACAGAGCAATGTCTGGGAAGACCAACGATGGCCCGCGCCGCAGCATTTTGTACCCTTTGAAGCCTGGATGCCTCAGCCTGGTTTACCCCTAACATCAGCGCACTTCCGTAGTCCAGCCGAGATAGAACCGAGGCTTGGACCACGAGCTGCCGGGTGGGAGGGTCGAAGTATTTAAGGACCGGCCTTATGCCTTGCAAGATACCGTAGCAGGTGGCTGCAACCTTCTTCGTGTGACCTGTGAAGGTGAGCGCAGGATCCAGCCAGATCCCTAAGTTTTTCACTTCAGAAGCTGGGATGGGAGTAATGCCCAGCTCTGGAGGCCACCACTGGTCTCCCCATAGCTCAGCATGTTTCCCCAAGACCAACACTTCAGTTTTAGTGGCATTCAATTGTAGACAATTGGTGCGCAACCAACTTGCTACTGCCACAAGTCCAGCTCGGAATCTGGGGGCCTCCACTTCCGGGTCTCCACTCAGTGTCACCGCCAGCTGCGTATCGTCAGCATATGAGGTCATCGTCAAACCCCACTGTTTGACGATTGCAGCTAACGGTTTCACATAAAGGTTGAACAGGGTGGGGCTCAACGAGGAGCCCTGTGGGACCCCCAGGTCCAAAGGATGAAGAGTGGATTGGCAGGGTGGTATAGCCACCTTAAAGGTTCGATCTGAGAGGAAAGATCGAAACCACTGAAGGGCGGTTCCTGCTACTCCAGCTTCCTCGAGACGCTGAATCAGTATACGGTGGGACACAGTATCGAAAGCAGCGCTCAGATCTAATAGCAGGAGCGCTGCCGTACGTCCGGAGTCAAGCACCAGGCGTAAATGCTCGATAATATAGAGCAAAGCAGTCTTGGTACTGTGTCCTGGCCGGAAGCCATTTTGGCTAGGGTCCAATATCTGATTACGGGCAAGGTGATCAGACAAGATAGAATTGACATGGGCTTCGGTGACTTTAGCAGTCCAAGGAAGAAGAGATATGGGGCAGTAGTTCTCAGGCAAGAGAGGGTCTGAATTTGCCTTCTTCAAGACTGGGGTAACTACCGCCTGTTTCCATGAGGAGGGGACCGTCCCAGTTGACAGCGACAGGTTGATTAGAGTGAGTATCGGAACTCGACACAGCGGGGAAAGCATACTGATAAGAGCTGGCTTCAGCGGGTCCAGAGGAGAGCCTGATTTAACGCTGAGGCTAAGTTTGTCAAAAGCCTCTGTAGACAGATCAGGCAGGAAGGTCAAAGTCTCGTAACCCAAAGAATTAGGGTCAACCAACTCTGGATCCGGCCGACACAGGTCAAATCCTCGGTATATAGTCTGCACTTTCTCCAGAAAAAAGGCTGCCAAGTTCTCGCAATGGGAGTCGGTGCAGATCTCTGCCGAAGTGGCTCTCTTATTCATAAGGTCTTTCAAGACCTTGAATATTAATTTGGAGGGGTTGGTGCTGGCTTGGAATTCCTGAGCATAGAATGCGGCCCGAGTTCTGCAAATTGCCCTGTGATAGGTCTTGAGTTTGGCAAAGTACGAGGTTTTCAGGACGGGATCGTAAGATCTTCTCCAGTCCCTCTCCGCTTTCTGGCAGGTTTTTTTAAGCTCGGCAAGGGAGTCATTATACCACGGGCTGGGTACCTTAGAATGACCTTTCGACCAGCGCATGGGTATAAGGGAGTCAAGAGCGTCTGAAATCCGTGTGCAAAACAGTTCGTAACCATGATCCACATTCAGAAAGGCGCCAAAATATCTAGGCATCTTTGTGTCCGCCTCCCAGCCCGCATTGTGGGAACGTAATCTCGCCCCGCTATCGATACAAGTGAAAGAAGAGGCGAGTTGCACTGCTTTCAGCCACTCCATCTTATGCGCCTTGATGCCTCTGGGCAAAGTCTGCGCAATACAAATCTAACTTCATTCATTCATTCATTCATTCATTCAAGTCTTGGTCACATCTGCCCCTGTCATTATTTGGACAGTCATCTTCAAGATGGTATCTCTCCTGCATCTTTTGTACCAATTGCAGCATGACCCATACCCGCACTCGTCTGCCTGTTTCCGGCATATGAACGCGATATTCGGCCAATTCATGTGGAGGTGGAGGCTCTGCCTGAGTAGCTCAACAAACAGGTTTTCAGTCTACTTATTGTGGGGGCAATTCAACTGCGAATATTCAATCATACCATGCAGCATCTAATCTTCTGGTGCTGAATGAATGATGGTACGGTGACAGAAACGACTCGGCATGCACAGTGGAACGCTTGTTGAAGGGTGACACATCTCTCCATACGTACCTATACACCGGATCGGTGCTTCGGGCCCTACCTTCCATGACAGGTGTGGTGTTTGGGTCTGGAGGCTGTCGTTGCATTGCATGGGATGGTGGAGTTGTCTGACAAGATAAACTCCTCTGTGGCATAATGGCCTCCTGCCTCAGTTGGCCACACTGACCGGATATCGAGGATGGAACGCTATTGACCTATCCACACTGGGAGTGGTAATGCATGGCCGGTCTCTCAAATCTTTTCAGGAGCAACGAAGAGAATTTGCCCTGCCGCACACTCTATAAATACCTTCAATTTCAACATGCTCTGTCCCCATACATTACAAACCCCAAGACCCTTCCAGAATTTAACCCATTAGAAGGTGACGTGTTTATGGGAGACCTAGAAGACCATAAAATCAGTAAGATATACCAATCTCTTGTCATTAATACCTCCACTACACTTGGCACCCTACGAGGGACCTGGCAGGAGGATCTGGGCCCGATGGATGATGATGACTGAACTGAAGCCCTGGAGTCCCCCCGGGGCACAGCTATCGCCTCATGTGCGCGCCTTGTCCAGTTCAGATACTTACATTGTGTATACTTTAACAGGTGCACGCTTGGGAGGGCTGGCCTAATAGCATCTCCTACATGTCTACGATGTGGCAACAGCAACGGTACCTTTATGCTCACAATCTGGCTGTGTGATGCTCTCACTAGGTTTTGGAGGGGGTCATAACGTGCCTCTCTGAAGTGTTGGACTGGTAGCTCCCCATTTCACCGAGATGGGCCTTATTACACATCAGAGATGAGATTGGGGGCAAAAGTTATTTGGCCTCACTTTTGCGAAACGGGGCATTGTCAGATTATGGAAGGCTACTCCCCCCCCACCCTTGCTGGGCATATGGAAAAAGGGTGTCAACTTTTGCATGGCCATGGAAGTACCTATATTTAAAACTAGAGGATGCCCATAGAAATACCCCAAAATCTGTCAGAAATGGTCAGACTTCTGGGGCCTTTATCTAGAGCCTATGACTCCGATGACAATCGCTATATAATAGCCAGACTTCAACTGCTATTCACTCCCTCGGACATCCAGCCCACAGTGAACATTCTATTGTGACATCACACGTTCCTGTCAGCCCACAGTGAACATTACTTGTGACACTGCTGGCTTCCTTACTCCCGCTGGTCAATCTGCAGTGAATATTCCATTGTGACCCCACAGCTCCTATGGTCAGCCTGTGGTGACACCACCAGCTCCTTCCGATCAGCCTACAGTCAATATTCCATTGCGACATCACCATCTTCTTCCTGTTAGCCTATGGTGAATATTATGTTGTGACATCACCAGCTATAACCTATCATTCTGCAGTACACATCTCATTGTGACGTTACACTCTGTCAGCCTGCAGTGAACATTCCATTGAACACCACATGCTCCTTTCTTCCTTTCACTCTGGTGAACAAACTGTTGTGTCCTCACCAGCTCCTATCTATTATCCTGCAGAGAACATTCTATTGTGACATAATTGATTGCCCTTTTCACCCTGCAGTAAGCATTCTGTTGTGACATCACTCCTACCTATCTACCTGCAGTGAACTTTCTAATGTGGCATATCAGGATCCCATCTTGTCAGCCTGCAGGGACTTTTCTAATGTAACACTAGAGGCTTATTCTTACCTGTCAACCTGTAGTAAACATTCTGTTGCGACTTCTCCTCCTCTGACCTATCAGCCTATAGGGATCATTCTATTGTGACATCACAAAGTCACCTCTGTCAGTCCAAGATAAACATTCTATTATAACATCATTAGCTCCTCCTTTCAACCTGGGTAAGCATTCTGTTGTGACATCACTTTCTACCTGTCAGCTTGCAGTGAACTTTCTATTGTGACACCTCAGACCCCTGTTAGCCTGCATTGAACATTCTAGGTGACATAGCATTCTCTTGTGACATCATAGGCTGATACTTGCTAGCCTGTGTGACGTCACAGGCTCCTGCCAGTGAGCCTGCATTGATCATTTTACTGTGACAGACAGAGCCTTCTGTTGTGGCTTCACGGGCTCCTGCCTGGCCACAGTGAACATTTTATTGTAACATCACAAAACCTGTCTGTTAGCCTGTGGTGAGCATTCTGCAGAAACATCACAGTCTCCTGTCAGCCTGCAGTGAACATTCTAATGTGACATTAGAGGGCCATTTATATCTGCTCACGTTGCATCCCGATTCAGTTTCATAATGTTCATATAAACAGTGCCCGCACATACAGGAGAAATGCAAACCCGAAATACAGAGAAATTGCCTAAAAGTGCAACCCAGAAAATGTTTTTAGGTCGAGTCTGGGCAGCTCTTGCGCTGCGAGGCATGCTGTATTCGAGTATGGACTTGAAGCTCCGCCCACTGCCCCCCATATTTTTCAATGGTTTGTGTTATTGTCCTTTGTAAGTGCTGGCTACTGATTCGTTAATAGGCTTTTCAGTCCCTCCTTAGTACCGCCTTGTCTTCTTTTGTAACCTCCCATGAGGACTGTGCCTTTTACTTCTGTTGTTACACGGTATGTCTTATTTAGTCTGTAAGTTCTATTTTCTTTAATGAGTTTCTCCTACTACAGGCACGACATACTTCCTGCAACATTCAGCGTACCATGTGCGCTTTCACTTTCCAAGCAGCCACGGACAATGGCGGCTGCTTCTTTGAAGTGAAATTGGTCTTGTATTTACAAGTGTTTGTGGTATTGGTATTAGCACTTAAATGGCAATTCCTTTTATTTATGTGTTAATTATAAAAACTAACCCCGGCCAGGTAACTCCGCTCCACCAGCGGAGTTTCCAGAGTTTTGCCTACTACGCTTTCCACTGCGAACGCAGAGCTTGTGCAAAACTCCGACTCCGTGACGGAGTGGAGTTAGCCGGACCCTCCACCCTCGCAAAGAAATTATAATGTTTAAAAAAAGGCACTTACCAGCCGTGGCCGCCTTCTCCTCGCCAAGGCCACTCTCCTTCCTCGCCGGCCTTCTTCTAAGATAACCCCTATGTTGTAGGTCTTGCGTTTGCCCACGCGCAGGAAGTACAACGTAGGGGTTATTTAAGAAGAAGGAAGGTGACGATGAGGAAGGAGAGCAGCCATGGCGAGGAGGAGGCAGCAACGGCAGGTAAGTGCTTTTTTAAAAACATTATAATTACTTTAAGAGGGTGAGGGAACGGAGCGGAGCAGAAATCCACGGAGTTGTTTTCCAATTTCGTGGAACTCCGCGCAGAGGCACTACGCCTGCTCTGCCCAGGCATAATCAAAACAGATAAATAAAAGGCATTGTCATTTACAATGCCAATAGCTTAAACGCTTGCAAATGCAAGACCCATTGCATTTCAAATGCTTGTTTAAAAAGTAAGCAAACCGCCCGAAATTTTTGTGCAGTCATAACCCCAGGGAATGCTTCAAGGAGCAGGCATTGGATAGGAAAATATTCAATATACCACTCTAGTACTAAGTCAGTGGTGGCAAGGCGGTATGTTTGACCTAAATAGCCCTTTGGCAACCGGTTATCATGGCCTGTTTATCCCTCAGGTTTGTATGCCACACCCCTGGTGAGGCATACAGGTTTTCCTAGCACCCTGAATTTACCCCACCTCATCACGCGGGAATTACAAAGTCATTTTTCCATCGTGTGTTTTTCTAGAGCCTGTATAGTGGTTGAATGGTGCCTCGGGTGCTGTACACATTGCTTATTTGTGGGAGTTGCCTTCTATAAGCTGTGCCTCGTGGGAGCAACCTTCTTTGAAGCAGGTTTAATGCAGCATAAACAGGCATCAACAGCGTCTCGCTAGAAAGCCGGCCGGTGCGATATAAACCAGCGGTGAACTTGACAACCAAGAGGTGAAACACGCCGCTGTATGCGAAGAAGCAGCTACCGACAACATCTAGTCCACCGGATGCTGCCAAGATGGCTCAGTGAGTTAAAAGCTGACATCTGCAGTAGTCACTAGTTTGAATCCTAGCGAGACCAACTCTGCCTTCCATCCTTCCGAAGTCGGTGAAGTGAGTATCATTATACAGCGTAAGAGTAACAGATTATACAGTGCTTAGAAACTGAAATGCGATATAAAACAATTGTTAGCAGCAAATGAGCTTTCTGATTGGGACTCTCCAACCAGGCAGATGTTTGTAGGACAGGCTCACCACACCGGGATGTTATGCAGCTTAACATAACTTAACAGTTGTATTTATAAAGCACACCTTCCCCTTGAGGGGCGTCTTGGCGCTAATAACACTTGCATAGATGGAATGGATCTGAAACGTATAGTGCAAACTCAACCCGAAGGTATTGGAACGCTTTACTTATGCCCCGATGACATCACAAAGAGTCACACGGTTCTTTTTAGGTCTCGTAGCGATACAGTGCGTAAGCACTGTACTCGCCGAGATCTATTGTCACTGACTCTGCTTCCCAGGAGACAACACCTGGCCGCGCGCATCTCTCAAAAGGCGATCGGCGCAGGCCGCGAACGCGCTCGCCGTGTCTGTCTCCTGGGAAGCTCATACATACACAGGCACACTTCCCCCTGCACGCATGCGCACACACAGGAGCGCACATACACGCACGCACACATACAGAGACCCCCCGTTGCGCACACACACACACACACACACACGCTCCCCCGCCACACACACGCTCGCACACACAAGCGCACCGCCCCCCCGTCCCACTTACCGCCAGTCCGGTGTTCTCCGCGGGGCTCCGCCCGAGGGAGAGCCCCGCGTCACTGTGAATTATGTCCGCCTTCCAGCGTTTGAAAGATCCGAGGCCGGGGCCAATGGACTCCGAGAATGAGGCTGACGTCACAGCACCCCTCCCCGCCCCCTCCTCCGACGCCGCATCTGTACTACAAGGGGCGCGCGGCTGGTAAGTTTCGGTTTCGCTGCTTTCCGCCGCTGCTATAGATCTCTGGCTGTCTCTCGCTGTTTTTCATCTAAACCACAAACGGGATCCGCTTTTTTCTGAGTTTATTTTCTGACCCAGTCTGACGCCTACCAGCGCTTGAATCATGTCAGCCTCCAAAGCTTTTTAAGCTTTTGTGTTTTGACTAGCTAGTTTGATTTGAAATGCCGCCGCTGGCTCCACAGTATAGCGACTGTGCCCCGCTGACATATCTAATGGGTGAATGGTACAGCTGAACATGGGCTTTGTCCGGCAATAAGGTGTTCTATGTTGCTTTCATTACATTTGAGCGCGATGCATTTTTGTTAAGCTTTCGTGTTTTGACTCGCTACTTTGATTTGAAATGGCGCAGCCGCCTCCGCAGTGCAGCCGCAGCGCCCTGCTTCTGCTGTCCCGCCGACATGTCTCATGGGGGAATCTTACTATCGGTCACAGGCTTTGCCTGGCAGTAGGTTGTGACAAGCTCCTCCCCCACAATAGAATACATCATAGGAGCCCAAAATGGCAGAACCGCATAGTCCCGTCCTTACAGCGCTGGCCAGACTACCCATCACCGTCTTGGTAGTAGTTTAGTTCATGCCTGCCGGTTCATATTCCTGGCAGCTGCAGCCACATCAGTCTCAGGAGCCGGCTCATCCCCCCTTACAGCAGCCACACCCCCACTCTCGGGAGTCGCAACTCTATTTCGCCAACAAGAGGGGCTCTCTGAGACCAAGGACAACAAGGCCAAGCATGACAAAGGCAAGGGGGGCATATTGGCAAAGCATGGCACTGCAACCAAGCGGTTTCCATGTTGTTGTAAAGTACCGGAGCCTGTCCAGGGCCTTGAGCTTGCATGGTGTAGCAGCTAAAAACCTACAAATGTGCTCACTTGCTCTAACCGATGCTTGCAGTTTGTTAGGGTGCCCCCACGTGGACTTTGTACTTATTGCAGCAGTTTTATCTCCTCATGCTGCCCTGTACCCCGGTACCGCATTGGCAGTGTTGAACTCTGGCGTCTATAAGAGGGCTGGTGACAATCATAGCACGTGTTCACACTCACTGGGCTGCCTGCGTTTAGCTCTGATAGCAAGTAACCCGCAGAGTGACTGGCTTTGTTGTGGCTCGTCACCAACTCCTCCATTCCACATCTGTGAAGGCTCGCCTCCTGTCCTCACTGTCCCCAGGTTCCCAAGCAGTCATCGGTTGAAAAGACCAGTTCTGAAGATAAAGAGGCTGACTGGGAGTGCGGGAGGCGGAGGCAGAAGAGAGCTGGGAAACATCATTAACAACGAAGGCAGTACTACGCGTAACGTTTACAACGAGGCACTTACCACGTAAACGTCTTTCCAACGCGTATGCCTTCAACGATCGTATTTACCACGAACAAAAAAAACGAAGGATTAAAAAGGGGGGTTGGGGGGGTCTCCCCCCCCCCCCCCCCCCCCCCCCCCATAAAAAAAACGATCCTGCCGTGCCGAAGAAAACAGTGTCATAAGAGAGGAAGCGGAATAAACTTCCGCTTCCTCTTTATGACGTAAGAACGACGTGGCAAAGAAGATGAGGGGAAAACGAATTCCGTGGTAACGCATGCGTGGAAAAGGCATGTGTTGCAACTTAATTCGTGGTAACATCATATAACCAAGAGAGCTGGAGCCGGCAGGCTGTCCGCGACGCTGCAGGTTGTGCTCGCTGGGTCTCTCTCTCATTCTTTTTCCCATCTCTCCATGGGACTTATGGACACATCGCCACATATCCAACCTCCCGAAGCAAAGATACACAAATTGGTACCGATTCTCATTTCCTCACATACGCCCACGTAATCTCTGTTGGCTCAGGTGCGCATCTGCAAGATTTTTCCCCTCATCCGCTGTGTTGTGTGAGAGTTCTGGATTGCCACTATGTAAGTGCGTGGAATATTTACACCCATTTACACTAACAAACACATACAACTGCGTACTTCACTTTCTACTCACAGAAACGCACACTTGCCCCCTCAAACAAAACTCTCACACACTCTGATCACACCCTTAGTCTAATCTATGGCCACAGGCCAAGCACACTTACATACGTAGCACCACTGCCATACACACACGGACACCATCACTGCCATACACACAGGGAAACCACCACTGCCATACACACACGGACACCACCACTGCCATACACACACGGACACCACCACTGCCATGCACACAGGGAAACCACCACTGCCATGCACACAGGGAAACCACCACTGCCATACACACACGGACACCACCACTGCCATACACACACGGACACCACCACTGCCATGCACACACGAACACCACCACTGCCATGCACACACAGACACCACCACTGCCATGTACACACAGAAACCACCCCTCCCATACACACACGGACACCACCCCTCCCATACACACACGGACACCACCACTGCCATGCACACACAGACACCACCACTGCCATGCACACACGGACACCACCACTGGCATGCACACACGGACACCACCACTGGCATGCACACACAGACACCACCACTGCCATGCACACACAGACACCACTGCCATGCACACACAGACACCACCACTGCCATGCACATACGGGCACCACCACTGCCATACACACACACACAAACACCACCACTGCCATACACACAGGGAAACCACCATTGCCATGCACGCACAGACACCACCACTGCCATGCACACACGGACACCACCACTGCCATACACACACAAACACCAGCACTGCCATGCACACACAGACACCACCACTGCCATGCACACACGGGCACCACCACTGCCATACATACAGGGAAACCACCACTGCCATGCACGCACAGACACCACCACTGGCATGCACACACAGACACCACCACTGGCATGCACACACAGACACCACCACTGGCATGCACACACAGACACCACCACTGCCATGCACACACAGACACCACCACTGCCATGCACACACGGGCACTACCACTGCCATACACACAGGGAAACCACCACTGCCATGCACACACGGACACCACCACTGCCATGCACACACGGACACCACCACTGCCATACACACAGGGAAACCACCACTGCCATGCACGCACAGACACCACCACTGCCATGCACGCACAGACACCACCACTGCCATGCACACACAGAAACCACCCCTCCCATACACACACGGACACCACCCCTCCCATGCACACACGGACACCACCACTGGCATGCACACACAGACACCACCACTGCCATGCACACACGGGCACCACCACTGCCATACACACAGGGAAACCACCACTGCCATGCACGCACAGACACCACCATTGCCATACACACACACGGACACCACCTTTGCCATGTACACACAGAAACCACCCCTCCCATACACACACGGACACCACCCCTCCCATACACACACGGACACCACCACTGGCATGCGCCCACAGACACGACCACTGGCATGCACACACAGACACCACCACTGCCATGCACACACAGACACCACCACTGCCATACACACAGAGAAACCACCCCTCCCATGCACACACGGACACCACCCCTCCCATGCACACACGGACACCACCACTGGCATGCACACACAGACACCACCACTGCCATGCACACACGGGCACCACCACTGCCATACACACAGGGAAACCACCACTGCCATGCACGCACAGACACCACCATTGCCATACACACACACGGACAACACCTTTGCCATGTACACACAGAAACCACCCCTCCCATACACACACGGACACCACCCCTCCCATACACACACGGACACCACCACTGGCATGCGCCCACAGACACGACCACTGGCATGCACACAGACACCACCACTGCCATGCACACACAGACACCACCACTGCCATACACACAGGGAAACTACCACTGCCATGCACACACGGACACCACCCCTCCCATGCACACACGGACACCACCACTGCCATGCACACACGGGCACCACCACTGCCATACACACAGGGAAACCACCACTGCCATGCACGCACAGACACCACCATTGCCATACACACACACACGGACACCACCTTTGCCATGTACACACAGAAACCACCCCTCCCATACACACACGGACACCACCCCTCCCATACACACACGGACACCACCACTGGCATGCGCACACAGACACCACCACTGGCATGCGCACACAGACACCACCACTGCCATGCACACACAGACACCACCACTGGCATGCACACACAGACACCACCACTGGCATGCACACACAGACACCACCACTGGCATGCACACACAGACACCACCACTGGCATGCACACACAGACACCACCACTGCCATGCACACACAGACACCACCACTGCCATGCACACACGGGCACCAAAAAACAAAAAATATGCAAAGCATTGTCATTTACAATGCCAGTAACTCAAACTTAAATGCTGCGAGACCTATTGCATTGCAAATGCTTGTTTTATAGGCAGGGAGAGATTAAGTGATATGTCCAGAATCACTGGATGTTGAAGCAACACCAACGCTCTGGGTCCCCAGTTCCAACGTTGGCAGCTCTGGCCGTAACGCCCCATCCAGGATGACAGGGAGATGCCACATGAAAGCTCGGCTCGTTTTAGGCTCGAGATTCCCACAGAATCTCGAGCTGAGACAGTCTTCAGGCTCGAGCATTCGCTGACTCGCCTCCTCAGGGTCAAACATCTTGACAAAAAAAATGTCGGCTCTACAGGCTTCCTTTTCTCAAAGACTCTTCGGAGAGATTTACTAAAAGGTAGCGCAGGAACCAAAGATGGTGTGCTGGGTAGAGCTAGGAGAGAGTCGAACAGTGCCCTATATACTTAGCTACGGCACGGCGGCTCTCTTCCTTAGCTCTGAAGATGCTTTTTTAGGCTGCCCAGAGCCTTGAACAATAATGCAAGTGTGTGCGTGATGTCTCACATTGGTTTTGTTCTGGAATAGTCGCCTTCTAGTGCAAAAAACTATGCTAAGACTTTCTTTAAAACTTTTCAAAGATTTTATATGAGTTTTACAGTGCAGCACACATGCAAAGTTAAAGTTTTCAGAAATAAAAACATTCAATGACTTCCTCAAGGAGGCAATATTTTTTGGGCACAAAGCCTGATCTACAAATGTCAGGGGACGGTGCTTTGCGTCAAAATTCATGAAGGTAATGTCCATCTATCCAAGGGTGCCCCGTTGGCCCAAAATAATGCGCTGCTTCTCCTTACTTTTTGGCCGATTTCATGCACCAAATAAGGTTTTGCCCTGGAAAGTAATTAACAAATAAACACCTTTTCCCTGTTTGCGGCACTTTTAGAGACTTTGCACCAGTGCAGTGTTGATAACTCTCACCCTTCGTTTGATTGCACCAGGCCCTTGAGGTTTATGGATCTGCCGCAAAGGCACCCACACGTTGGGCCAGATTAATCAACTCTGCTCTGGTGCATAGTGACCAAAAGCGACGCAAAGTGTTGTTTTGGGATTTATTTGCCAGGGAGTTGCTTAAACGTAGCACAAAGGATTTTGCTGCTCTGCTTTGCATCGAGGGGGTGTTCTGTTAGTGGTACATGGGCATACCCCTGCAGCCAACTTGGTTTTTGACACTAAGCTCTATCTACTTACATTTGCCTAAAAACACACCTTCTCAAGGCGGACGCAAAGAAGAAAAATGTTCTTTTCTCCAAACCTTTCTAACTTTGCATGTGTGCTCTACTGTCCAGCACACACACAAAGTGGGGAAAGTTAAAAGTACGTCTAGGCGTAGTATTTTGTACAGGATGAATACCCTTGTTAGAAGGGGTCCCTTCCAGTAGAAAACATATGTAGATTCACACAGACACTGTTGCACTATCGTAGAAAGGTGTGTGCGTGGCGCGGGGCAGCCAGAAAGTCAGCCCTTGAGAAGTGAGCAGCAGCGATATATCTTAGTACAGTGGTTCTTAACCTTTTGATTTCTGTGGACTCCCATTATGTCATTACTGGAATCCTGTGACCCCCGCTCCCCGCCCCTACTAAATCATTTTTGGAATCCAGGGACCCCCGCTTAGGCATTATTGGAATTCGGAGACCCGCTGAGTCATTATTGGAATCCGGAGACCCTGGCCTCAGCAGTTTCGATGATATGAACTGCAAAATACATAAAATTACGGAAACAAGCATTCGTCAAACAAATGTGCAAACATTTAAAAATAATTAGAACATTGGAATGTTGTGAACTCCATTGAAAACAATGGAGTGCTCCGGGCTTATAATGGCTGGTATCAGCCTGGAGCTCCAACATTCCAATGTTTCTTTGTTCACAGCTCTGGCCAAAGGCTTCAGGGAGCCTGAGGGATTTCATTCCCCTCGCGCTCCCTGAAGCCTTTGTTATTTTTGGTAGAACATTCTGCTCTCTAGTGGCAGAATGTTTTAATAGCCGTATAGCCCTCTGTAGCTGGGCTATACTGGCTATTAAAGTCTCGCTCCCTTGTTAACGGTCCTCGCCTTCGACTCAGGCCTTGAACGCTGGAGAGGCCCTTTAATAGCCGGTATAGCCCGCTACGGCGGGCTATAAGGTTATATTATAATTATTTTAATTAGGAGGTTGGAGTTTTTCTAAATTCAAATTGAGGCCATTAATTGTTTGTACTGTCTTCTGTTTGATGCACCTGCACTGCTTCCATGAATCAGTCCGAAGATACCAACTTACTTTTTAGTCTCCGATTTCTAATTCCTTCACATTTACAGCTTTAAAATTTTCAAGTGTACATTTTGCTTCTTTAGTTATATGCACTTCATCAATTTGCTAATATTATTTTATTATCGAAAAAAAATGGAGCCCTCCATAGTATACGTCACGAGACTCCAGGGGTCACTGGACCACAGGTTAAGAACCCCTGGCTTTGTAGATATGGTGCTGTCCTGCTCTCTTCTTCTTGCGCAGAACTGCAATGCAGCTTGCTGTATTGCCTTAAATCCACCCTAAGGTGTCTCTGCCATGCAGTTACTGATTACTGTCCCTCAGATTAATAGAGAAGTAGTCCATCTCTTCTCACCACAGGTTCCTATCCCAGGAAGGCAGCTCCGGGGGTTAATGCACCCTCAGCAAAAATATGTTCATCTTGTAGTTCACCTGTTGGAATCCCAAGAAGAAAGCTCAGTGAGGCTCCTACAGAGGTCTGTGTATCGGGCAGGTTCAGGTTCCAATCCCAGTAAGGTAGCTCCAGATGTTAATGCATCTGTGTGTAACTGTAGGTCGTAGCTTCTAGTCCCAGTGATGTCGCTCAGGTGCATAATAAAGCTCCAGTTTCCGCCTGTGTCCCTCCAAGGTCAATACAATGATTGCCATAGAGTTTAGAGATAAAAAGAAAAAAACTCTGCGTGTGGCAAGCGACAGATAAGATTGTGTAGGGCACTTATCAAGTGGCAACAATAAATATTGTATAACGTGCACAGCTATCAGCACTAAACAACCTTATCAGTGCTGTCACTCTTCTTACTTTCTATCACTTCTCTTCCACGTGTCTCTGCTTTCCCTCCCTTCCACTCATCCCCCTTCCCTCCTCGCCCCCACCCACCCCTCACCTGCAGTACTGTTTTTCCATGGAGCACTTTACCTTCTCTCTACAGTCTCGAGTCCTGCAAATATCGGATGTTCACACTGCACAAATCATTGGTGGTCGTTTCATCAACTAAAGGAGAATGACTATCTGACTCTTACTAGGACTGGAACAGCTGACCTACTGTTTACAGACCCATCACTGCACAGGCTCCTCAACCCACTGAGCTATCTTACTGCAACATAGACATGTAACCTGGTGTCTATTGCAACGCAGAGTCCAATGTGCCCAACTTCCACCAGCATTCAATGCTGTGCTAGCGCCCAGATTATCCAAACGCTGTTCCCCAAAAAATAAATATATATACAATTTTGAACTAAAATCGCGGACAGCAAGGATTACAAATCATACCTGAGCCTGTGATGTTATAGAGCGAATGCCTAATGTACAGATAAGAGATCTTGAAAACCAACTACTAGTGCAAAAAGCCACACTCAACTATTCCTACCTAGCTAGAAACCACACAGGCCAGAGGTCAATAAGGCATCCGGTGAGAAACTTGCAGGAACTAGTTCAAAGTTGGCTAAATTCTTGTTGAAATGCAACATGAGCTGGCCAGACACCACTGCAACAACAAAGTGATGGATAGGATGCTTCAGTTAATCTCAGCCACTGGCAATCACTCGGGCCGCATACCAATTCATCGTTTTTCTCCCACTCTAACACCTCCGTTTGAAACCAGCCATATGCAATCCAGTTTTGACCTTGCCCCAGTGGGAGCAGTCCAGCCTGTACTACCAGGCCAGGTCATCCCTGAACAGAACACAAGCAACCCAGGACAGGTTTTGCCCTGATTGGAGCTCTTCCGTCTGGTGTAGCTCGGTTCCAGTAGGCACGAGACTCCCATCTGGGCATGCCCATCGCACTTAGGGCATCAACTGCAACCACAGCAAGGTGATGGATGGAAGGCTTACATTAATCTCAGCCACTGGCAATCATTGGACTGAACTAGAGTCTATAGTTTTTCACCCACATGCCATGTCAGTTCGGACTAAGCCATAAGTTCTAATTTTGCTGATTGAGAATACCTAACAATTGCTGCTAGTAGCAGGTGCACAAAATATTTATTTTTTATCTTTCTATTAGAAACATTAAACACAAAAGTCTGAGCAGGCACTAGTACAGTTTGTAATATCTAATGTTTCTTCCTTCACACCGCTGAGCACGTCCCAGAGCAACATATCATTAATTAGAATCATGCGCATTTCCAGATTGTCCATAGTCACAAATATTGCCCCTATGGGCATTTCAGCCTCATCAGACTTTGCCCCATTTCCGAGGGCAGCCTCTACTTTCTTAAATGACCCTTTCTCTAACAAGCACTGTTGGACCTGGGGTTACCAGTCCACATAGGGTAGCCTGGCACAGAGTAGGAAGGTCTATTCTCAAAGGCAATTGTGTTATGCTTGCGTCACACTCCACACAGCAATCCAGCGCCCATCCACTAAAAATGACACTACACCAGATTAGAAAAATACGGAATACTTTATAAAAATTCTTTGAATGGTCTTACTCCGTCAACCAGGGGTTGTTTACATATAGCAAGCATTTCCACATTTGATTTCCAGTATCCTTATAAATTCATCATTACATTTGGTTTTAGAACCTTATTGTCTATTGGCACAAATTCAGTAATCCCCTCCAATGCGCTAAATTTCAGCCAGTACTTTTGCGGTTTGAATTTCAAGTTAGCAGTAAGAACACCCCCCCTCAATTCAGAGAAGTAAGAGTGCACAATCTTAAACCTTGAAGAGCATTTGACACTTCCCTTATAATAAGTTCAGAGAATGCATTGACAAATATCAGGTCGGTTTACCCCCAAGCAGATAGGAACAGGCATTAAATTCCAGCAAGATCAGGTGTTTAAGTAGATCACCTGTGGTGTTCTGGCTACCAGTTTACTCGAGTAATGAGCCAGCAATAGTGCTATTAATGGTAGCTCGCTAGTTCCAGAATGTTAGTCTTTCCAGTACAGGCTCCTCTGGCCTATTTGTCAGTTCCCTTCAGGTTTCCAGGAAATAGTTCCTTTATTATACCCTGTGGCGATGCCTCCGTTTTGATGTCCTTCCCCAGCCCCCAGAACCCGGCTTACTTATGGCAGAATTGATGTTTGTCCTGATTCAGCCAACCCGTGCAGCGGGAGTCGTCACCTCACCACTGGCAGACTCTCCTCTTAGCGTCCGCTCTCTCCCCAGCCAGGCCGACTTACTCTCTGGGCCTGCGCGGGAGGGAAGACGCTACCACTTCACCTTCCAGCTGACTCCTCCTCAGCACGATCACTCTCCCAAGACACTTCCTCCGCCTCTCGGGTAAAGGCCTCGCTTCACTGGGCCTACGCGGGAGGGAAGTGGCGGTTCTGCGGCGGCGCCGCCCCTCTGACACGCTGACAAGATCCCTGCTGGGCCTGCGCGGGAGGGAGACGCCTCGGAGCTATGCAGCCTTGGAGCTAGTCAGCAGCGGCTCCAGCGGCACCTCTCACACAGTCTCCTCCCTATCTGAAAAAGGGGGCGCAACTCCCACTCGGGCACCTCCAACTCCGATGCTGCTCAACAGGTCCCCGATTCAGAAAAGGGGGTGGTGATGAACAGAGTGTCTGAATTAAGCAGACAGGTCCCCGGCAGTCTCGTCCCTGGAAGGAGGGGGGGGGAAATGGCTCTCGAACTGCGCTCCTCAGCGCAGGTAAGGGGACAGCTCTTCTCAGGTTTCAGATTGTTCAGGAAACGGGTGGGGGGTGACAGATGTTCACCGTTCCTTCTCTAAAGGGGGTTTCTCGGGGTCGGAAAAAGAACGGCTCTTCTTACCGAGGGACCTCAAGGGGGCAGTATTCTTGACTCGGCACGAGCCCCAGCAGTCACTTAATTTGATTCAGGGAAAGCGTCAGTTTCTCCTATTCTGTGGAGTTCCCAGGGCAGAATTCAATAAAGGTGTGACTACACCGGGTCAGGTCTAAGGCCAGGGGTGATGACAGCAGAAAGGATGCAACCCTTGAAGGAAGTCAACCCTCTAAGTGTTCCACTCCCCTGACGCTCCAGCCTGCACTCCAGTTAGCTCTCTGATGACACAAAATGGCCGCCCAGGTGCTGACCTTATATACCCCTGGACCCAGGTCACTAGAATGGGCCAGAAGGTTCTAGATCCCTCTCACTAGTCTATGGGCCAGTTCCTGAGGTAAAATTCTTTGACAGTTGAAAGCCACCATTTTGTAAAGGATCACCTCACTACCACCTCCATTTTAAAAGAACACCTGTGCCCCGTCATGGTGTAAAAATAATGAGGCACCCAGAGCTTTAAGGACATCACCAATAAAAAGTATGGTGGACGAAAAGGGGGAAATAAAATGTAGGAGGCAGAAAGGGGAGGAAAAGAAAAAAAAAGATAGAAGGGACCACCCTAAGGGCTAACAGGTCTAACAAGCACCAATCTAGATCCTATTTCCAGGCCTCGATGTCTGGTGGCGCAATCGACCTTAAACAATCAATTACCTCAGCCCAATAGGTGTGTATATGGGTGCCTTAGCAAAGGATCTGGTAGAGAGTGCCTGTCTGTCAGCCCTTTAAGCACTGATCATCTCCTGATTGCTCCATTCGAACCATAGTGGTTCTTGCTTAGTACGAACGGTGTAAGATTTGCAGCTGAATCAAGCGAAAGCCCGACCAGATAGCAATCTCATGAGGAAATGCCATGGCCTCCTCCCATTCACCTTCATCAAAAATCCAAACATTTATTTATTTTCAGAGTTTTATATAGCGCTGGCTAGACCTGGGGGTATCTGAGCACTTTACATGAGGATCAGTGAGTTACGGTTACAATAATTAACTCAGTTACAGGTATAGGCATAGGGGAAAAAACATGGGATTATACAGTAACATACGTTATTTGTGCGTTGCATATCCAAGAAACGCGTCTTATGGGGAATGGCAGGTAGAGGGGGAAAGGTAAACAGGGGAAAGAGATGTAGATAGAGTCAGGCAGACCAGAAGGGGGACAGTAGTTCAGGGGTAACAAAGCAGTCGAGGTGAAAGACAGACAAAGCCGTGAAGAACCGTTAAAAACAATGTCCGATGTCCGGCTGGGTAGGTGACGGCCGAGGGGGTGAACCAGAGCCCGACTCCTCAATAGCTGCATAGGACAGCTCCACTAGGCAACGGCCACATCACTCTCCCAATTCCCTTTTAACTGTTGCGTACCATCTGGTGTGTAGATGAGCTTTTTATAGGGGAGTGAAATCGTCTTCTGTTGTATATAGTTAGTGAGAAGTCTGTCGTCTAGATGTGAGGATTCAGGCAATTCTACCCCCTCCGGAAGGACTGCTTGCAGGACATGTTGCATCTGCAAATAGCAGTAGACTTCCGTCTGTTTCATTTGATATTCTTGTTGCAACTCGGCCACGGAATAATCATCACTCATTTCCACAGGTCTCCAACCCTGGAGATTCTTTTCATGTCCCATTTTTAAAATCCCAGCTGATCCTGCAAGGAGTGTCGGACTGTGTCTGAGTGATAGTGTTTCTCAACCCTAAGAACTTAGCTATCTTTCTCCAGATCTGTAGGATCTGGCCATTCATTTAGCATTTTATCACAATATAGAGCTCTTAGATAGCCCCGTCGCCCAATCACTGCCCTGTCCATTCGGACCACTGGCTCCAACATTCAGAGAAACACCCACCCATTAGTTACTGTGAGTTGAGATGCCCAAAAATATTTATGGATGTTGAGCACTGCTATCCCTCCCATCGAACCATCCTCTAGTAAGTATGGAGAAGGCTATGGTACCCACCCCGCCCCCATCCATAGCAGCGCACATACCTCTGCTTGAATCGATGTAAAGTAGGAGCCCGGCACCTCAAAAGGAGTGTTTTGCCATACATAAAGAATTCAGGGTAAGGACATCATTTTAAAAAGGGCTACCATGCCTTGGAGGGAAAATGGGAGTGATTTCCAATGGGGCTCGTCTTTTATTGTTGAAAAAGGTCTGGATCTGAAGTAATGTGTATCCCTAAATAGTGCAAGATCATAATTTTTGAGGAATAATACAAATGGTACAGTGACCACGATCAACTAGTGATAGTGATACAGGTCATTATGGACTCTGTCTTCAGTCATGAACTTTTTTTGACGGACAAATCTTTGTTTTTGATGCGTTGGAGCCCCTCGACAGCAACAATTGGAGTCAGTGAGACCTGTGCATAGCAAAAGTACTCTGTGTTTGCAAGCTCATATTCGCTCTGAAGCGTATTGAAGGACTTGATCCCTTCCTTACCCCAGATATCCTTGATACCCGTGATACCGATTAGGTCCCACCTATCGAAGCCCTTCGTTTTCCATAGATCCCCCAACTGCTCCGTGTCCCAAAGAGGGATGGCCAACGTCAGTTTACGTCTCCAACCAAGTGAGTTGGTGGCGTCATGCCAAATTTGAATGGAATGTTTCGTGGGGCCTGTTAACACAAATCTTTTAGGTCGGGAATACAAGGCTCTGCAGTAGGTGCCTCCCGGAAGGAGCCACTTGTCCATAGCGTATCTCGGATCATCCGCACGACCATATGTACAATGATTAATGGCCGCCAGTTGAGATGCCCAATAGTATTTCTTGATATCTGGGAGGCTAATGCCTCCTTCGTATCAGTTTAGCGATTGTTTATTAAGGGAAATTCGGGGTCTACCATCCCACAACGTGACTGTTAGCGCTCTAGTCGCCATCCCCTGAGCAGTCATTAGGGATATAAGGCGGATGCTCAAACGGACGCGCAGCGGAGGCGTGCAGCGGGCACGCCAAAGGCAAGCCCGCCTGCGCCTGTCCGCGGCCGTACGGGAGCCGCGGCCAAAACCCCTGGCCATTTTGATGTGAAAATTCAATATGGCAGGGCGGAACTGGTGAATCTCTGCCTGCGTATGGACTATGCCTGCAGATACAGCATGCCGGCCATGCAAGTAAGCGTGTGTCATCACTGCGCTTTCACTTGGAGCTTAGATCACACACGGCAGGTGGGAAGTGAGCCTCTTTCAGGTGGCTTACTGAATTGCAGATCCCTGAGTAAACATAAAATTGAAATCTCGGAGTTGCTCGTTGATGCTAAGCTCGACCTCCTGTTTCTCACGGAGACCTGGCTGGGGGCTGACTCAGATCCGGATATCATGGAGGCACTACCCCCCGGCTATACTATGACTAGAATTGACAGAGCAGAAGGTAGAAGTTATAGGGGGAGGGATAGCGATAATCATTAGATCTCCCCTTGAATGTACCATGGAGCCTATCTCAATATGTGACTGAGGCTGGTCATTTCACACTTAAGATTAGTTCTAATCTTTCGGTGACAGGGATTTTTATATATAGGCCTCCAGGACCCCTTACCCGTTTTCGATCGAGTCTGCTTGAGGGCATTGCTCATCTAGCTAAAAGACGAGACAAACTCTTGGTTTAAGGTGACCTGAATCTCAGTTTTGAGGACCCTATGCATAAGGAGGCAGCTGATTTACACCAGGACCTGCAGTTATTACATATGGGCCTAAAATCTTGCTCCCCAACACATCAGCAAGGACACCTACTCGATCCGGTGTTTGCAAGCTGGAATGAAGTAGAGGTGCTGACTCGGCTCCCTATCCCATGGTAGGACCATTTTCTGGTGCCCTTTGTAATATGGCTGCCCGCGATTGTAAGTCAGGAGGGGGTAATGAGTAATCACCCATGTAGGAAGTGGAAAAACTTTACACAGGACAACTTTAATAGAGATCTGAGTATGGGTGGCCCTCCTGGTGGCTCCGACAGTGATACTGCTTGTGAGAATCTGGAGAGACGTATCACTAACGCCCTCAATAAAGTGGCACCGCTGCTCCTGAATAAAGCTTGGGCAGAGGGCATAAATCCGCTCCCTGGTTTACCCCCGCCTTACAGCGGGTTAAAGCAGAATGTAAACGCTTGGAGAGGCAGTGGAGAGAAGGATTTCGGACCCAGGACAGACTGCTATATAGGGAGAAACAGAGGAACTATCAAAGCTTGTTAAGACGGGCCAAAGCCACTCACTATGAGGCCAGAATTTGAATGGCTGAGAATTCCACTAAAGAACTTTTTAAAATCTATAAGGAAATATCCTCTCTGGCTGCTACGGCTGTGTCAAGCAGGGGTTCCGTTGAAGAGTGCAATCGGGTTGCAGATTACTTCTCAGAGAAGCTGAAAAAAATGTACTCTTCCTTCTCAGGAAATTTAATTAGCAGGGCTGATTTTTAAGAGCAGTTGGAAGAAAGTAGTCCAGGGCTGAGACTGAACAATTTCTCAGTCCCCCCTCCTGAGTCCCCAAGGAGCATCTGCCTTAGTGTAAAATCTGGCTCTCCTAGAGACCCTGCTCCACCTAAAGTGATGGGGGAAAGCCTGGATACTCTTGAACCATTTATCAGACATGTGCTGGATATTTCGTTCACCCAACACACTCTGCCAGATAACTGGAAACGAGCAATTGTTCTCCCAATTATGAAGAAACCTAATGTCAGCCAAGACATACTAGAAAATCTGCGACCCATTTCACTCTTGCCATATTTGGCTACGGTAGTGGAGAAGGTGGCCAATCAACAACTTATGACTCATTTGGGAGACGCTAATCTCCTTCATCCCTCACAATCGGGATTTCGGGTTGGCCACTCTACGGAAACTGCTCTACTTCGTGCTACGGAAACCATCAGACAGGGGGCTGATGCGGACACACCATGGCATTGATTATGTTAGATCTCAGTGCAGAGTTAGACACTGTGGCGCATTACACCTTGCTACAGTGTCTGAACAAAGGAGTTGTCTCTGGTTCCGCCCTTAGGTGGTTCAAATCTTTTCTAGTAGAGCGCAGTTTCCAGGTCAGGCAGGGTACACACTACTCGGATGATATTAAACTGGAGCAGGGAGTTCCTCAGGGCTCTGCCCTTAGTCCTACCCTGTTCAATCTATACATGTCTCCTTTGGCGGAGATAGTACAGGCCTTTGGAATAGATGTAGTCTCCTACGCTGACGATACCCAGCTATTGATCTCCCTATCCCAGGCACCAAAGGTTGCGGCATCTAATTTCAGAGCTTGTATGCAGGAGCTTTCCTCCTGGATGGATAAGAACTGCCTGAAATTGAACGGCCGCAAGACCGAGGTGCTGGTGGTGGGAGGCAAAAACTCAAGCTGGACCTCAGAATGGTGGCCTCCGAGTCTGGGCCCTACCCCAACCCCTTGTACCGAGGCGAAAAATCTGTGGATCTGGGTGGATCCTACTCTCTCCTATGACGGACACATTAGGCGCGTAGTTGGGAAATGTTTTGGAGTACTAAATAAACTGCGAAAAACTGCGGATCTCCTCCCATTCAGGGTGAGGAAGACGATGATTCATGCTCTTATTACATCTCGTCTTGACTATGGGAACATACTGTATCTGGGAGCCACGGCTAAGGGCCTTGGGAGATTACAGGTTCTACAGAATGCTGTCGCCCGGCTGGTTCTTATGCAGCCTAGGAGTGCAGCTTCAAAAAAGGCCCTTGATTCACTGCATTGGCTCCCAGTCAAGAAAAGAGTTATGTTCAAGACGCTACTTACTTGTCGTCGTATCTCTCAGAATGTTGGCCCGGCTTATCTGAGACACCTGGTCACCGAGTATGTTCCAAGTAGGTCTCTTAGATCCAGTGGGACTGGACAGTTGGTAATCCCTAAGGTCAAGAAGGCCAAAATGGGAGGTCGCTCTTTCCGGGTCCTGGCTGCTCTGAACTGGAATAAGCTCCCTCTAAAACTAAGGCTAGAAAGCTCGGACGCTAAATTTAGAAAGTTGCGGAAAACTTACTTGTTCACTGCTTAGCACGATGTGGCCCTCTGGTGCGGGAATTGCCACCTCCATCTCACTTAGCGCAGGGACACGCCGAGATGGCGTAACCATGCGCTTTATAAATTTCTTTATTATTATTATTATTATTATTACAATAAGTCTCTCTGCCGGCCCTCAATTTCCCTAAAGTAATGTGCTGGAACTAGGTCTAAGGTGTTTTGTAGGGCATAGAGGAATCGCGGTAAGGCCATCATTTTGAAAAGGGTGGCCCTGGCCAGAAGTGAGATAGGCGGTGTCTTCCAGCTAGTAATGTCGCTTCGAAGAGGGGGGAAGAAGATTTTGGGCATAACGAACCGAGGAATCAAGTGAGATAAAAATTCCCAGGTATTTAAATCCGGCCGTATTGATTTGTATTTGACAGTAACGAGGTGGAAGTGGGGGATCACCGCTCAAGACAAATAGTAGGGATTTACCCCAGTTGATGGAGAGTCCAGACAACCTGCTGAAGATTGTAAGGATGTCTAGTACTACTGTAAGAGATTTCTTGGGGGAGGCCAAATAAAGTAGAATGTCGTCTGCATATAAAGATATGTGGTCCTCCCATCCAGGGGACAATCGCTGTCCCCTTATCATCGGATCCCATCGGATCCAAGCAGAAAAGGGTTCCAAAGCCAAGGAGAAAAGAAGAGGGGATAGGGGGCAAACCTGTCGAGTTCCCAGACTAAGTGAAAAAGTGGCCGACACTTTGTTGTTTACCACCACTTGAGCCAGCGGTTCGGAATATAAAAGATGCACCTAGTGAATATATTTCGGACCAAATCCGAACTTCGCTAAGACTGCCCATAAATAGGGCCACTCAATTGTGTCAAAGGCCATGGTCGCGTCTAGTGACTCAATCACAGCCGGTTCTTGAAGTGTTTGGGCTCTATCCACCACCCTGTGGACTCTACGCAGGTTGTGGGCCGTATTTCTATGGGGCATAAAGCCAGATTGAGCTGGATGCACTAGGCCACTTATCACTTTCACCAGGCGGTTAGCCAGTAGTTTGGCTAATATCTTAGGTTCTGCATTTAGAAGAGAGATGGGCTGATATGAGGCACAGTCTGTTTTGGCCTTCCCTTCCTTATGGATAGTGACAATGGTGGCAATACTCTGCTCCCGAGGGAGCATTCCCATCGCCCCAGATTTTTCAAACATGCCTTTCAAATAGGGGGCAAGTTTGTCCGACGTAAGTTTTATAAAGTTCAATGTGGAGTCCGTTGAGCCCAGCACTCCACTATCCTTTTCAATCCAAATAACAAACTAACATGTCGCATCTCAAATTAATTTCAGATTTCCATAGACTAATTCACCATTGATGCTTTTCTGGTTCCAGAGTAGTGTGCTACTCGCCGAAAAGCGCTTTAACACCTCATCAGGGGTAGCAAGCGCTATATAAATGCAAACCTTTTTCACTTCTACCCCTCCACTATCCTTCTCAATTCAAACAACAGACTAACATATCCACCAATCAAATGAATTTCATATTTCACTGTACTAATTCACTATTAACCCTTTTTAGGTCTCACAGAGAGACCTATTGCGGTGAAACTAGAAAATTACCTAACCAGGCGGATTTCTAACAGTTCACGTGAATCACGTGACCACAAGCACGCGCATTTCCCCACATCAAAGCCTCATCAGACCAGACTTTACCATTTGCTCCTGTGCTTCCCCGCCCACTGCTTCACACTTGCCTTGAAGACAATCTGCTTCTCCGCTCTTCAAAGGCTCTGCTCCCCACCCCCCTCCCGCTCTGCCCCCTCTACAAGTGCATGTGTTTGAACTCAGTCTCCTGTGTTTTTTCTTCACTTTAATATAACGCAAACTCGGCTTGATGGTATCGGAGCGCTTTACATGATGAGCCAGTTGCAGTGCACACACACAGATTCTTTTTTTTTATGCATGGAGCGATTAAGTGATTATCCCAGATTCACAGGATCTTGACCCTCCCGCCGAGACTCAAACTCTGTTCCCCAGCGTCAAAAGCGACCGCTCTAGCCGTTATGCCACATCCTGTCTTGCCGGCCGTGTCTCATTTCCCCTCCCCACAGCAATGCCAAGAGCATGTTATGCTAGCACATACGGCCGTCCTTTTGCCCCCACACTCCATACAAGTGCATGTGTTTGAACTCTGTCTCCTGTGTTTTTTCTTCACTTTAATATAACGCAAACTCGGCTTGATGGTATCGGAGCGCTTTACATGATGAGCCAGTTGCAGTGCACACAGACAGATTCATTTTTTTTTATGCATGGAGAGATTAAGTGATTTGCCCAGATTCACAGGATCTTGACCCTCCCGCCGAGACTCAAACTCTGTTCCCCATCTTCAAAAGTGACCGCTCTAGCCGTTATGCCACATCCTGTCTTGGCAGCCGTGTCTCGCATTTCCCCTCCCCACAGCAATGCCAAGAGCATGTTATGCTACCACATTCTCGCCTTCATTCTCTGCCACACGTGGTTGGTGTCTGTTGGCTGTACTCCATGTAAGCTAAATATGGACCGACCTGTACATATGAAGGAAGCGAGTTTGACCAGGTTGTTTCCGATTTGGAATTGTTATACACTTTTAGACTTATTTTTGACTACATAGTTAAAATGTTGTGTGGCACAAACGCTCGCTCCTATTATCTTCCACTGCATACAGTATCATATGTAAGTTCAGTTTTTCCCCCGAGCTAAAATAATGTGTCCAACACTTGTTTTTTGCTGTTCTGGAAAAAAAATTCCCTGTTCATTTCACGCTGGTGTGGTGCAGCCTCCCCGTGTAGTAAAGCCTGCGAAACCCTTTCTCACTTGCTGGTCCTAACAACTCATTCCTTGGCGGCCCTGGGAGCTTCGAGTCATTCTACAATTATGTGAGCTCTGATGGACCTTTGCCAACTGTTCATCTGTTATACTTTGACTGTGGGTAATTATTTCTGTCCTCTGGCACGACGCTGCAAACCCTACAGTTGTCCAACACAGGATATTGTTTTATGTTTATAAGCATTGGAACTCCACCGCCTATGATCCCATTTTAGTAGCGAATATTTTTTAAATAACTAAAGACGGCAGACACGACATTAAGCTCGGGTGCTGGACGCATTTTTTCAGCACCACCACAGCATCACTCAGCACCACCACATTATCACTCAGCACCACCACAGCACCACTCAGCACCACCACAGCATCACTCAGCACCACCACAGCATCACTCAGCACCACCACACCCCCACTCAGCACCACCACAGCACCCCTCAACTACACCACAGCACCACTCAGCACTACCACAGCACCACCACAGCACCACCCCAGCATCACTCAGCACCACCCCAGCATCACTCAGCACCACCTCAGCATCACTCAGCACCACCTCAGCACCACCACAGCACCACTCAGAGCCACCCCAGCATCACTCAATACCACCACAGCACCACTCAGCACCACCACAGCACCACTCTGCGCCACCACATTATCACTCAGCACTACCACAGCACCACTCAGCACTACCACAGCACCACTCAGCACCACCACATTATCACTCAGCACCACCATAGCACCAGTCAGCAGCACCACTCAGCACCACTACAGCATCACTCAGCACCACCACAGCATCACTCAGCACCACCCAGCACCACCACAACACCACTCAGCGCAACCCCAGGTTATAGGTGTCACATTTGCGAAAGTTATAACTATTGGCATTGTAAATAACAAAGCTATTAATTTAGCTATTTTCAAAACCAACACATAAATAAAAGAATTGTCATTTACAAGACCGATAGCTCAAACTTTCCTAATGCGAGACCTATTGCATTGCAAATGCTTGTTGGGTTCTGGAGTGGTGTGTTACTCGCCAAAAAACCGCTTTGACGCCTCGTCAGGGTTATTAAGCGCTGTATAAATGCAACTACAGTACAATCTGTGCATCTGGCTGCAGAACCCTTCTGACTTTGACTCTGAAAGCTGCCACCGGCTGAATGCATAGATGACTTCAACTGGTCAATTTAACGCCCTGTGCAATGTCCCTGGTGCCTCAGGCATCACATAGATCTCTGCACAAGGCACACAAATATCTATCTGCCTGCTAGCTAGCTGGTTACATCCGAACCTGTGCAGCAGGTGCATAAACCCGCGAAGCTATCTGACTGGGAGTGGATGCAGGTGACACGCCGACCTCTACATCTGCACATTAGCCAGTTCGCACCATATTTGCGTCAACGCTCTCGCCTTACAGTTTATGAACCCACCTCTGCAGCTGGCACATTATCCCGCTGAGCTGCCGCATGCCGCCATGTTGTTTGTGTTCCTAGAAGAGCCGGTTTCAGATCGCCTCTCTCTCCCGAGCCACGTATAATTATAGTTCAGCCGGCTCTCCGCTCCCATTATTCATTAACTGGGAGCTTGAGAGGAGCCGGTTGAAAAGAAGCCTGCCTTTGTCCCCGAGGTTTAGCGGTCTATCCTTCGCTTCAGGTGTGTGCGAACTTCCTCCTCCTCCCCCCGCCCCCGATCTCCATAGCAATCCCTGCGGCACTCGACCTGGGAGGACAAACAGCGGGGCTCAAGTCTCGGCAGTGCCTGCGTCGCCAGACTCACCGGTGCGCCAGCAGCCGCCACAGCTGTGCGCCACCGAAGTCAGCGGTTAGCAGCCAGACTCAATGGTGCGCCAGCAGCCGACCCACACATCGATGCGCCAGCAGCCACCGTGCGCCTTCAGACCCACCGGTGCGCTAGCAGCCGCCGCACTCACCGGTGCGCAAGCGGCCACCGTGCGCCTTCAGACTCACTGGTGTCCCAGCAGCCGTCACAGGTGTGCGCCACCGAAGTGAAAAGGTTCGCATCCAGACTCAGCGGTGTGCCAGCCGCCTACACAGTGACAACGTGAGACGGTGCGCCAGCAGACTAACCGGTGCTCCAGCAACCGCCACACTTACCTGTATCCCAGCAGCTGCCACACTCACCGGTGCCCCAGCAGCCACCGTGCGCCACCAGACTCACCGGTGCGCCACAGTGACAACGTGAGCCAACACAGTCAACCTGTGCGCCAGCAGCTGCCACACTCACCGCCCAGTGGCCCACAGCCACCGTGCGCCACCAGACTCACCAGCGCAGCCACCACAGTGAACAGTGCGCCACCAGAATCAACTGTGCCCACAGCCCCAGCAGCAAACATAGTCCAGGGCGCGCCAGCAGCAACCGTTGCACCAGCTACAGCCCTCTGCCGTTCCGCATCCACCAGTGCGCCTCCGTTGTATCTGATGCGCAACCACATACCCCGGTGCGTCCCAAAGGCACCGGTGCTCTACTAAGCCTCTCGTGCACCGCCGCAGCGGACCATCTGCCATCAGGAGGGGCTCGAACGACAGCGACCTGCCCGAGCCTGGGCGTCTGCCTCGGGTGGACAAGTTCCGGCAGGTCCACGCACCCTACGCCTCTCCCTCCTGGGTCCCCATCGCCGTGGATGCAGGAGCTCCGGGGACGGCCTTCTGGCGTCAGGTAGCGCCACGGGAAGTCGTGAGTGCCTCGTTAGCCACAGCTCCTGCCGGCCACGGATGTCGGCAGTGCTCCCACCACTGCCCAGGTCAGCAGCACCTGCAAGGGTCACCAGACTCCCGACGACGGGGCCCAGGCCGCAGTGCCATCCCCGGGGTCCCAAATCCCAACAGGTGAGTACCTGATTCAATCCGCGGCCTGTGCGGTGGGAGGTGAGCAGGTAACACTGAGATGACGGGAGCTGGGAGCAGTGACGCGGGAGGCTCCGCCCCCACTGGAGCTAACGGAGAGCCACTCTCTGGCACCGGCACGGGCGGTCCTCCTCCCTGGGTGGGCGTGGCAGCGGTGCCTTGGCACCAAGGTGTGCGGGAATTGGCAGCTAATACGGCCGGACATGCCCGTTTAGTTCTCCTTTTCTCCTGCTCTAACACCGTAGAGTTTGTTTCCAGCGCGTACACGGGGGCAATCTGTCTCTGTCTTTCCCTCATCTCTTTTGAGCCAACTGTCGTTTCTCTCCCCCTTTCACCCTTCCTGTTCTCCCTCTCGCTCTCATTTTCTCTTTTGGCCTCTCCACGTCTCTCTTCAATGCGTGCGCTTTCCTGAGCGCTCTCTCTCTCTCTCTCTCTCTCTCTCTCTCTCTCTCTATGTCTTCCACTCTAGTTCTGCACTCTCTCCTTCCTTCTCTCTCACTCTGTCTGTCACGTCTCCCTTGTGTTGTCTCGCTCTTCTCGCTGTGTCTCTCAAAAGCCTGCTGACTCGTTCTGGCAAGACCCGGCACGCTTGTCTCTCGCCGGCGAGACAGCCCGTTCCCGACAGGAATTCTGGGAGCTCCCTCCCTCCCCTGGCTGCCAGGCTGACTTCTAAAGAGTGAAACACTTGGCAAAGACTCGGGGACCAGCTCTCTCACTGTCGGGTAAACTGTAATTTATAACGCTTTAACGCACCTGCTTCCAAGCGCTTTCTCGCGTGTGAGCCTGTGGTTGATGTCTAGAGATATTTACTGTAGGCGCCTTGGTGGTTGTGGAGGGCTTTTAAAGAAACGTAGCGGCGCGTTTCGGCTCTTTTTGTGAATCTGGAGGGAGTGAGTGCCCTGTCAGTCTGTCGGTGCCAACCCTCTTAAGGTGCCTGGCCGAAACCGAGCAGCGGGCCCGAGGTTTCTCGTCTCTAGGTCTTGGTTACAGACCGCTTTAGGTAGACATGTTGTTTCCAATAATAATGTACTTAGGTTTGGACTTTGTGTCGACCCATTGGTCATGATTGCATGTAGAGAAGGAAAACAGGGCCCTGTCACCAGTTGGGTAGCATAACACTGCCATATTTGGGTACAGAAGGGCACTCACTGTAAAATAGTGGGCCCTAGGCCCACATGCTAGATACAAAGACGGCATGGACACATGGTTATGGTGGGTATAACTGGCCCAGGGCACGTGTGCCCGGCCCCTTTTATCAGCAGGGTCACCTGACTGGTGACGTCTGTGTTGGATGGCTGTTAGCACGGCTCCTAAGAGAGGCCCCTCATGGCGTGTCCTTCAGGACACTACATTCCTCAAAATCCAAAAGAAAAACAACAAAGTCAAGTCAATAAATTTATATAGCGCGCTACACACCCAGAGGGTCTCAAGGCGCTTGAAGAGATGTGGGGAATTACTTCTCGAATATCCAAGTTTTAAGTTGCTTTCTGAATGCTAGGTGGTTTTGAGTGAGGCGAAGGTGCATGGGAAGTGAGTTCCAGGTTTTGGCCGCAAGGTAGGAGAATGATCTTCCTCCCATTGTGGTTTTGTTGACGTGGGGAATAGCAGTGAGGGCTTGGTTGGAGGAGCGCAGTTGGCGGGAGGGGGTGTAGAAGGAAAGACGTGTATTGAGGCATTCGGGTCCAAGTTCGTAAAGGGCTTTGTGTGCGTGGGTGAGTAGGCGGAAAGTAATCCTCTTATTGACGGGAAGCCAGTGGAGGTTTTTCAGGTGACCAGAAATGTGTTCTTTGCGCGGGATGTCTAGTATGAGTCTGGCTGATGTGTTCTGGATGCGTTGGAGTTTTTTTTGAAGTTTTGCAGTGGTACCGGCGTAAAGGGTGTTTCCGTAGTCCAGGCGGCCTGTAACCAGTGCGTGGGTGACCGTTTTTCTAGTTTCAGTGGGGATCCAGCGAAATGTTTTTTTGAGCATGCGAAGGATGTTGAAGCAAGATGAAGAGACGGCGTTGACTTGTCTGGTCATCGAGAGTGAGGAGTCCAGGATGACGCCCAGGTTCCGTGCGTGATCCGTCGGGATGGGTGCTTTTCCGAGGGCTTCTGGCCACCAAGAGTCGTCCCAGGCGGAGGGGGAGGTACCTAAGATAAGGACTTCTGTTTTGTCTGAATTCAGTTTCAGACGGCTATGCTTCATCCATTCGGTTACTTCTTTCATTCCTTCATGTAGGTTCGTTTTGGCGGTATCAGGGTCTTTGGTGAGTGAGAGGATCAGTTGAGTGTCATCAGCATAGGAGATGATGTTGAGGTTGTGTTGGCGTGCGATGGCCGCGAGGGGGCTCATGTATACGTTGAAGAGGGTGGGGCTGAGTGAAGATCCTTGTGGCACGCCGCAGATGACTTCAGTGGCCTCTGACTTGAATGGTGGGAACCGTACTCTCTGAGTTCTTCCGGCAAGGAATGAGGTGAACCATTCCAATGCTTTTCCTTGGATTCCGATGTTTCTGAGTCGTTGTAGCAGGGTGTCATGACAGACTGTGTCGAAGGCTGCGGAGAGGTCGAGGAGGATGAGGGCGACTGTGTCTCCATTGTCCAGTAGAGTTCGGATGTCGTCTGTTGCTGCGATGAGTGCGGTCTCAGTACTGTGTTTGGCTCGGAAGCCGGACTGTGAGGAGTCGAGGGATTTGTTGGCTTCGAGGAAGGCGGCGAGCTGGTTGTTGACAGCTTTCTCGATGACTTTGGCCGGGAATGGAAGGAGCGAGATGGGGCGGTAGTTTTTGAGTTCGGTGGGGTCGGCTGTGGGTTTTTTCAGAAGGGCGCTGAGTTCGGCGTGTTTCCAGCTTTCTGGGAAGGTGCCGGAGTTGAGGGAGCAGTTGATGACGTCTCGGAGGTGTGGTGCTATGATGGAGTCAGCCTTGTTGAAGATGTGGTGAGGGCATGGGTCTGTGGGGGATCCTGAGTGGATGGAGTTCATCAGGCGGATGGTGTCCTCAGTGGAGATTGGGTTCCAGTCCTTGAGGATGTTCAAGGGCGGTGAAGGTACGGCAGAGGGTTGGGTGGGTTGGTCTCCGGGTTGGTTGTCGAAGCTGTTGTGGATGTCTGCGATTTTGTCGTGGAAGAACGAAGCTAGGGAGTCGCAAAGGGTTTGAGAGGGGGTGATGTCGTTGGAGTTGGCAGTGGGGTTGGTAAACTCTTTGACGATGTTGAATAATTCCTTGCTGTTGTGGGCGTTTTTGTCGAGTCGGACTTTGAATGCGGTTTTCTTGGCAGACCGGATCAATTGGTGGTGTATGCGGGTGGCGTTTTTGAAGGCGTCCCTGGTGTTGGGGTTTGGGTCTTTTTTCCAGGCCTTCTCAAGGGAGCGACAGAGTTTCTTGGATTTCTTAAGATCCTCGTTGAACCAGGTGGCGTTTTTGTTGCCTAGTTTGATTTGACGTTTTTTCAGAGGTGCTAGGTTGTCGGCGGTGTTGGTTAGCCTAGTTCAGGACATAAACGGTGGCTCAGAAACGCCAGGGAACTTCCGGGTGCATGCAGGTTGAAGTCATGCCCTTGTATGGAGTTGGCTCACCCTGCCGATGTCCCAGATGATTTGTGGTTAGTGTCAACAGTTCAAAAACAGGATGCGTCAGGAGTGTTGTCGGAGTCCACTGCGATGCATCCATCATGAAGTATGCTTTGGGGATGATGCTTGGCCTGTTGAAAACTTCTGCGACCTGTTGAGGCCCCTGGTGCAAGGCCATGCCACCTCCTGGTATCCAACGGTGGAGCTGTGTCAAGTCCACCCCTCGCACTTGTGGGGGCCCCTTATATAGGTTGTTATGGGACTGCGTGTGGTCTGCACTAGAGCTGCATATGTGCTGCATCTGGGCAGATGCCAAGTCACTCTTGCAACCAGAGGGATAGATGTGTCTTGGTCAAGACTCACTCTTGCCACCAGGATGAGGATGTAAGCAGGGTGAGTAGGCAGTCTCTGGTTGACTGACTCTTCCGAGTGTCACTGGTGCTTCTTGTCTGTAGTTCTGATAAAGGTGTTGGACTCTACTCATGATGTTCTATGCTCCATAGATGGTAGGGATGACACATTAAGACATGGCTAGCATGCTGGGATCTCCATCATGTGGTGAATCTGTTTGATCTGGGGCAATGACTTGACTTGATGGCTGAAGGCATTCTTTCTTGGGTCTTCAAGCCGCTTGGATTGATGGTGGCCAGGTGCTAACATTCTTTTTTCGCAGAGGCATCTGCATCCTTTTGCATGGATGTTTTGTGTTGCTGAGCCGGTGGTGATTGTCTGGACAGATACGGTAGGAAGCATGAGGCAGAGACTCGGTTCGCACGTGCTTGCGGCATACTCTCGGTTCTCCTGCTGTGCTGTCGCCAGATCGTCTTTGTTTCTCCTCGATGGCTTGCTGCATCCAGATGTGCTTCATCAGCAGCTCAAGTCTTCTTGAGAGTGCTTTTCAGGCATGGCCTTTCTTGAGTTTTCCCTCCTTGGCTTGGTTTCCTAGTGTGAACCGGCAGGTTACACACTTCCTTCTCATTCTCCTTGGTGCTTTGGCATGCACCTTCTTTCCAATGATGCAGTTAAAACTTCTTGTTGCGAATCTTTTCTTCGTGGTGAAGCAGCATGCACCATCTTCGGGACCAGCCAACAGGGCCTCTGAGTGGTTGACTGTCTCTGGACTATGCGGGTAAGACTTCCAGTCGCTTGAGTCTCTTCTCCTGGGTTCAGCGACATGCAACTCCTTCAGATGCCGGCCAACAAGGCCTCCCGGTGGTCGACTGTCTCTGTAGTCCGGCCACCAGCCTCAGGCGGTGGCCTCCAGCTTGATGATGATCTGGGCAGTCACTGATTCCTTTCTCCTCTTCTTGAGTGCAGTGTGGCGTCCGGCCACGTATCGCATGTTCCTTCTTCAGGGACCATTATAGAGTTACTACTCCGTGGGTAGATATATGTGGCTGGCCCTCTGCCTCAAGGGTCTTCCCACTGTCTGACCCTCTTCTCTTGGTCGGTGTGGTGTCATGCCACAAGTCGCACACACCCTCCCCAGGGACCTCCTTGGAGCTCCTACACCGCGGTGTTCCCTCTTCCATGACCTTCTTCCGTTGGTAGTAAGGAGCTGTGCTTCTATCTCTTTTTTCTGGGTGGTGCAGGACTTGTGCCTCGAGACGTTATCAGGCAGGGTTGGCGGGCTACGGACTGTGTGCCTTGAGGGTGCAGGACAATGTAGTTCTGGTGTCGGGACCACCATCACGGCATTGTGTGCTTCTGTCCACCTTCTTGTTCAGCCTCGCTTTCTTCTGACCTTCTCCTGCCTGCGGTTGTGTCCATCTGGCAGACTTTGGCAATGGTGTGGTGTCTGGGATTCCCAGTCTCTTTAATAGGTGACAGATAGTGAGTGGCACCTAGTGGTCTGAGTACCTTCCTGGGATGCTTCCACTTCTCTGTGGTGTAGAAGTATACTCAGAACACTGTCCTACGTTTCACTGCTCAGCTGTTCCAATCCTCTCCTCAGCTCAGGGGAGCCAGGCACCTGTCTGTTTCCACTCTGGAGTGGGCTCACTGGTGGTGCCACAGTGTAGTTGCGTCTTTTTCTTTGGGCTTGTCAGACTGTACCAGGGTTTCTCTGAGGCCAACCACTGCTGCTGGCTTGGCTAGATGGAGCTATCTGCTTTGCCACTTTGATTCACTTGTACTGTCTCTCTTTGGAAGTGTTCTTATTTTTATTACTACTTTTGGGCAGGTGATGGAGTGGTGCAGTACCACTGCTCAGTAGTTAGGGTAACATTTGATACTGCAACTTTTTACCTTGTTGGATTGGGTGAGACAGTCTAGCTGCGGGCCCTCGGCTGTTGGCACTCTTACTTCCCCTGGGCATGACCTGCAGGAGGTATGGGCTCTGGTTGCCACACATGCATGCTCTTCAGGCTACTGAGATGGCTTAACATTTTGAGTGATGCTACCTATCCGGTGTGGGCCCTAGAGCACTTTGTGGTGAGCAGATCTCTTCTGTACCTATTGAAGGTCCCTAGGGTGTGCTGGGAGTGGGAGTGTGGTGTTGCTGGGCAGAAACCATGGGTGATCCTCATACACACTCAGGTGCCCTGAGTCTTTGTTGTATGACCTCTAGTCCCCCTGAAGTTCATGATCCTGGTCTCTCTTTTCTTTAACAGGGTATGCCCTGGTGAGCCGGTGCTCCTCCAGGCAGTGGTGGGACTGCTCATGTTTCTGCCATTGACACCCCTTATGTGACCAGTCATAGACTTCCAGCACCTCAGTCACACTGCTGGGGCTGTCCTATGCCTTTCTGAAGCAGCTGACAACACCGGAGGCTCCTGTAACCTCTCTTGCTCTCATGTAGACCTGCCTCCTGTCCTGATGCTTCCCAGTGCAGCACTCCTTGTGCTCCATGCATAGCTTCCCATTTTGTGCCTGGGGGTTTATGCTGGTGTGGCTGGGTTGCCTTAGAAGGCCAAACGGTCTTCTCCTCTCCTGTGGTGGTGCCAGATGACCACTAGGGCTGAACAGCTCTTTCAAGACCCGTCCTGTCTTTCTTTGACTCACCCGCATTGGGGTCACCTTCTGCCCTGCTGTTCTTCAGTGTTGCGTTGGTGCTGCACTCCTTGTACTGCCTGCATAATCCCCCTCTCGTGCTGGGGCAGAGTATTGCTGGTGCAGAGCTGTTGCCACAGGAGGAAATGGGGCTTTTTTCGTGCTGTAGTGGCAGTGCGGTATTGGCCTACTGCCACTACGGGGTGCATCGTGTACACTATGTGTGTCCCGGCACTGAGGAAACAAGCATTTGCAATGCAATAGGTCTCGCATTTGTTAAAGTAAGGGCTGTTGGCGTTGAAAATAACAATGTATTTTACTTTAGTTTTTTTATTTACAGTGGAGTTATTATATTTGCATAGCACTATTGCCAATGGTATAAAAAAGTAAATGTAAAAAACATTGTCATTTTCAACACCAACAGCTCTAACTTTAACAAATGCGAGATCTTTTGCATTGGGAATGCAATCTGTCTTGCATTTGTTGGAGTTGGAGTTATTGGCATTATACATGGCAATGTTTTTTTACCTAGCAATGTTGCAGGGTGCAGTACTATATGTGGCCGAAAGGGGGCCCATGGGACCTCTTTTGGACACATATAGTACTGCACCTTGCAAAGTTGGAGGTATTGGCATTATACATGGCAATGTTTTTTACCTAGCAATGTTGCTTGGTGCAGTACGATATATGACCAAAAGAGGTCCAATGGGACCTCTTTTAGTCACATATGGTACTGACCTCTGCAGAAGATATGGTAAATCCATCCTACCCATAATGCATTGCAGGCAAGACAGTACCACGAGTACATTCAAATAGCTATGTCTAATTAAAACCTAGGGAGTAACAACACTTGTAACAGGTGTCCTCATGGGAGGTTAAAAGAAGACTCAAGGCAGTACTTAGGAGGGACTACTAAGCCTATTGACCAATGAAAAGCCACCATTTGCAAAGGACAGGAGTCACTATTTGCAAAGTATAGGGACATGAGCAAATTAAAAAGATGAACGGAAAGTGGGCAGGGCGTTATGCCCATATCCTGAATACAGCATGTCTCAAAAAGACAGCTTAAGCGCTGCCTAGGCGAGTCCTAAAAAGGGACCAGGCGTTATGCCCATATCCTGAATACTGCAAAAAACACAGTTGATGGACAGAATGTAGAACAATGTCATACATTCACCCCAGTACAAGGATCTGGGCCTAAATCCATCGTTTCTGATTGATTCAGAAGCTCCGTCCATCACCAACCCCTTTTGTACCGCTTTTGGCCGCCATAAGTGTGGCAGGGTATACTCAGACGTGAGTCCCTTGCTCACTTTGCCACTGGATTCAAGCAAGCCGGGCTGAAGACGGCTGGGATGCCAGAAACCGGTCCTCGGAAGCTTGTTTAGAGGGTTAAAGTGTCTGCTGCAGAGCACAACGTCTACCTTGCAGTTCACAGATTCCTAGTTTATGTAAATAGCTTAGTGGGTTAGTTATTGTGCTGCATAGATCCTTATGTTAGCTACAGTTACAAGTGAGAATACTTGTAATGTAGCTCACTTAGTTATGATCTTGAATCAAGGAGCTGTTTACTGTAAGGCATAAGTGTAGAACCTTGCTGTTTTTTTCTCAATCTCACGTTACTTTATGGTTGTTAAAAGGGTTCCTCTGGATACTAACTAAAGACTTAATAAGGGTTGTATAAATTGTTATTAGTGTGGTTACCCGTGTAGACAGATATATCTGAACTTTTTGTAGTGCATACATATCCCTTACATACAGAGTCTGGAAAACTCAAAACGACCTCCACATCATGTTAACGTCATCAAGCACTTGTGAAGTGACTAGTTGAGTGCCTTTGTTTGCTAGATGAGATTGGCCTCGATGTGTTAACTTTCAGCTAGCCCCCAGCCAGGATGAGACTCGAACACGAGTGTTGATAACCCTCTGAGTGTGGTGTTTGTACTGGGCCCAGGTGGAACTGAAACTGAGAGAGCTCCGTTACTTCCTGCAGGTTGCTGTTGTGAAGGCATAGCACACAAAGTGTGGGTGCTGCTTAATGTGGCCCGGGTTCGACAAATTGCACCTGGACAAAGTAAGTGCATTTAACTGAGGTTGGACCGGATCCCAGATCGAGCTCTATAACTGCTGTCAGATCGGGGATCAAAGGTGGACCCCCCTCGCTTCCAGTGCTGGTTGCATTCTTCCACTGCATAGTGGAGGGGACTCTTTATTTTATTTTCAGCACTCCGTCGGTTTTCTTGCTCACGCCTCCTATTTTTCCTGTCTCCCACAAGCACTTACTTTTTATTTCCCCCTCAATGAAAATTGAAATGAAAGTGATATTTGTAAAGCGCCCGACGACCCATGGGTGTAAAGTCGCTAGTGCTTCTAGAGGAAAACAGAGCAGAACTGGATTTCTAGATGTTAAATAGCCAAGGGGCAGATATACAAGCCCGTGCGCCACTTTTGCACAGCTGTTAAGTCACTTCTGTGACTTAGCGGCGGCGTAAAGGAAGCACCATGCTGCGACGGATTCACAAAGTGACGCATCTAGGGAGATGCGTCACGTTGTAAAGCCCTGTGCCACATGAAACCTGCGTCAGGTTTCATGTGGCCGTTCCGGCGCAGGACGGGCGTTCTGGTGCAGGAATGCCTCGGAAAAGTGCCTGAGTGAAATCTACAAGATTTCACTCAGTTACTTTTCCGACGCCGCTGCGTCAAAACCTTGAGCCTGCTAGAAGCAGACATAAGGCTTGACGCACCTTGTTGTGGATAGGCAGGCCACGAGCATTGCTGGAGTTGCGTCACACTTGCGATACGACTCCAGCAATGCGCCACCCTTCCGACGAGAGATGCGACACATCTATAGTGGCGCAAGGGTAAACTTGTGTGACGCATCTTACCTGGCGCATCTCGGCTGATTTTCAGGGACGCGCCTGTCGTCATAAATCTGCCCCCAAGTTTTTAAGGCTTTGCGGAAAGAGGGCAAGTCTGGCTTGCATTTTAGCTCAGCTGGCATCTAGTTCCAAAGTTTTGCAGTGCAGGTGATGAAGCTACAACCGCCCCATTTGGCTTTCTTTAATCTAGGAACCACCAGATTAAGAGCAGCTGCTGACCTAAGTGTTGAGCTAGGAATTTACCACTGGAATCTTTGTTTAAAGTATTCAGGTCCCGTATAATGTAATGCATTAAAGGTGATACAGAGAGCCTGAAAATAGATTTGTTTTTTACGGAATGAAATGAAAATGATATTTTCATCCCACACTCCCTGATATTCCCCGTCATGCTCCGCGTCCAGCTCCCCATCCCACTCCGCTGTTAAATGGAGTTTAAACATTTTTTTTACAAGGGACCGGCAACTGCAACATAATGCTGGGCTTCTTGCATCGTTTTGTTTACACTTAAATATACTGTTCTGACATGGTCATCTGCCACTTTAAAATTGCAAATAAAAAGAGTTTACTCACAAAGTGTAGCGTAGGTGTTCACTTTAGTGACCGTCATGCCTGATTGCTATCCATGTATGTGCATTTGTCTATACTCATGTGCACATGTGTAATTGACAAATACATTGCCAAAGACAATAGATCAGCCTTTTAGAACCTAGATCTATTGGCTTTGCCAAGGCTTGTTTTATTTGCTTGAGTTTATCTTCTGAGGGGAGATGGATGTTTGTTTGATAAGTAGGCTTGGGTGGAGTGATATTGGGCCAGTCCGTGCGGTTGGATGCTGTTGCAGATACTGGTCATGTTATTGCACCTACTAGGGGTCTTTAATACCATTAATTGTGTGGTGTTAATGTGCCGTGTTATTGGACCTGTAAACCTATGGGTGGTCTACGATAGTATTGATCATGGACACTGTTACTGTGCAGTGTAATTGGGCTCATCTGTTGTCTTCAAAATTGTTCATTAAGATGTAGTAATATTGAAGGTTATCTAATCGATTGGTGATCTTCGATACAATTGCTAATAGGGTGTTACTGTGGAGTGTCATTGAACACTTCAGCGGCCTTTGATGCTGTTGTTTATAGGGGTTCTTACCGTTGAATGTGATTGCCTCTACTAGAAGTTTTCGACACCATTGATAATGAGGTGTGAGTGCGCATTGGGTGGCCTACAAGGTTATTGAGTTTGGATAGTGTTACTGTGGAGTGTTGTTCGACCTATTCGTGAACTTCAGAGCAGTTCCATATGAGTGTTTTAGTGTTGAACAATATTGCATTTATCAGTGATCTTCAATACTATTGAACATTTCCCTTGAAACTTTGGAGTGTTATTGAACCTATAGGAAGTCTTAAATGCTATTACAGTAAAGTGTTATTGGACATATCAATGGTTATTGGACCTATCCGTGGGTTTCAATTAGAGTGATCATGGGGTGTAGCAATGGAGTGTTATTTTACCGATCAATGGTGATCAGAACCATTCATCATGGGGTGCAACTCTGGAGTGGTATTGGACCTATCAACAGTCTTCAGTACTGTTTATCACGGGATGTTACTGTGAAGCGTTATTGGACCGATCTGTGCCCTCTAAACTGTTGATCACTTAGTGTTACAATTGAGTGTTATTGGATGTCCAGATCATGCTTCATTACTTTGGAGTGTTATTGAACCTATAAATGGTCTTCGATACCATTGGTCGGGTGGTGTAATAGTTGAGTGTTTGTGGACCCATCAGCAGCCCTCTATGCTATTCATTATGAGGTAGTACTGTGGAATGTTATTGGACTCACCAATTGTCTTCAATGTTTTTGATCATGGGACGTTACTGTGGAGTCCTATTAGACCTTTCAGCTGCCCACAATACTGCTGATCACTTGTTGTTACAGTGGAATGTATTTGAACCTCTGGACAACCTTTTTCTTACAGATCATGAGTTGTTACTCTGATGCTTTGCACATGTGAATGAGCCATGTTAAAGGGGGATGTCCCGGCCCTGTACGGAAGGACCTCAAAGCCAGTAGTCCCCAAGTGAAGGCCGTGGGCGGGGCCATGCCATTTCTTTTGTGGGGTCTTTTCTTTGGCAGTATTCTAGTCAGTTGGGTCATAGCAAGTATCTGGCTGCAAGGCCACCATATAAACAATGGTGTTCATGCCTATGCCTCATTTCAAGACATCCTAAGGAATACATTCCAAGTCAGATGTATGACACCAATTTGCGAGTCGCAAATTGCGTCACATTCACAAATTGGGATGCACAACACTGTCTGAGACACTTAGCGATTCCCAATGGGGTCGCAAATTGCATGCCTCATGCGTATTAATGAGGCTGTCACAATTAGTGACCCCATTGGGAATGGCTGGCACTCCCAGGGATGGTGGCCTGCTGGTGTCAGCAGACCACCATGTCTGGGATTGCTTTTAAATAAAGCAGTCTTTTAGGTCGAGCCTAACGGCAGCGCTCATGCACTGCTTCCTCTGTGAGGCATGCAGTAGTTGAATATGCTGTGGAAGCCTCGCCTTCCCTCCGCCCATATTTTTGATTGGATGATGTCATTGTCCTTGGTAAATGCTGGCTTCCGATTGATAATGAGGCTTGTAGTCCCTCCTTGTTACCGCCTTGTCGAGATTTCTTACCTCCCATGAGGACTGGATCTTTTACTTGTGGCGTTACACTGTCTCCTTCAAAAGCCAGCCAGCACTATTTCTTATATTTTTTGCAGCACGGTCAGCTTTCACTTTAGCGACCGCGCTTGTTTATTTAATTAATTTGCCACATGGGCCAAAAGGGAGCGTTTCTACTCACTAATCTAATAAGCATTTGCAATGCAATAGGTCTCGCATTTACGCGAGTTTGAGCTATTGACATTGCAAATAACAATGCCTTTTATTTTTGTTTTTTTAAACATAAATAAAAGGCATTGTCATTTACAATGCCAATAGCTTAATCTCACATAAATGCGAGACCTATTGCATTGCAAAGGCTTGTGTTTTTTTAAGCAGCACGTCCGCCCCGTAACACAGGCACCTGTTTTCAATCACTTTAACCTGGCATTATCTTGTGTCTGTTTTAACCCCGCCTAAAGTAAAATGGAATTAGAAAGGATTTAGCAAATTAAGTCATGTGAATACCAGGTAGCACATAATCGAGTGCTAACAGGCTGAAGCTGACAACAGCACATCTGTGTTACATGCCATGTGTACTAAAGCCACCTGACGGGTTGTTTTAACAACAACAACAACACCACCACTACCAGAACCAGTACCAGTACCACCACTACCATCAGCACCACCACCACCAGTACCACCACTACTACCAGTACCACCACTACTACCAGTTCCACCAGGGCCCGCTTTAGGGCAGTGCGACTGGGGCAGCCACACTGGGCGCTGACCTGGGGAGGGGGGGGCGTCGTCCTGGGGGGTTTGGAGCTGAGTTTAGCAAAAACTTACGAATTAAAAACACCTTCAGCAGAGTTCCTTATGCGTCCTGTTCACAGGCAACATTACAAATCTCATGAACACTCTTGTGATTAATGTTCCTGGTAGAGAGAGAGGGATCAGAGTTTTGTCTAGGGTCAGTTCTGACTCACCATAAAGTAGTGTAGAGGGTTAATATGACCACCCCAGTCTTTCAATATCTATTCCTAATGTTGCTGAAAAGTGTTGGTTTGGGTAGATGTACATTCTAATTAGTAAAGCCAGCCTTTATTAATGTCTTAAAACAAAGTGAGAGAGTGGCTATGGAGAGATGAGGTGCACTTTTGCCTGGTGGTCGTGAGGGCATCCGAGGAGATGTTCATTGGGGCAAAAAGGATTGTCGCACCGGGAGCCGACAGCTACAAAGCCGACCCTGAGTGATAGCACAACACGCCAGACCTATTGGATTTGCCAATGCTTGTTACTTTCTGTAATCTTCAACGATTGCCCCTACCCTAATCTTTAAGCAGTAAATAGTAGGAGATGAGGGGCTAAGAGGGTCAACCTGTTGATGTCATCAGGGGTTGAAGGGTACATGATTTCATTTCTTCTACCGTAGCATTTTGGAGAATCGAAGTCCATGTCCTTGATGAGTTTGGATTCTACTTTCTGGGCCTTTTGCAACTGCAGGGACAGTTCTTACGGTGTCCTACAAGTAGAGAACTGGAGTTTTCCAACTTGTTTCTAATGGGTTCAGGCTTCCGATGTGGGCAATTCTTTGTCTAACGCAGAAGTGGTGTCTTTTAGAACGGCCTGTGTTGGTTAACCTGGTTTATTCTTTTCTTTCATACTTAACAGGTAGTATTTTGAGCCCTGTTGTGATAAAGTGAGTTTTATCTAAGGTAAGGACCATTGTTGGGTGATGGTGTACCGTGGAGGAAGTAGAGTTGCTTTTTGCTTTTCTTGCTAAGGAGTGTTAGCTCGCTGCCTCCTTCTAAAGTTTACTGATAAGTACATGGCGGTTGAGTAAGTCGTATATCGGGCTATGTGGAGGTTTAATTATGCAAGCAGATTTTTCCTTAGATTATTGACCTTAACGTTGTTCGCAGTTTCCTGATTCCCCTTCAACACCCAAGTGTAGGAGTGGCCCGCCACCATGCTACCCCCCCCCCCCCCCCCCCGCTCCTACGCTGCCAAACCTCACCGTCGGCCACCATACAGATTACGAGTTACCTTGTGGTCTGGCAGGTGGACCTTTGGCCTTCCCATAGCAAGTTCCTATTAAAAAGGCTCCGGAATTGGAGCTGTCCATGCCTGCAGGAAAGGGGGTGCATGCAAACGGGGGCACACCATGCACCCCCCTGCATGCATCCCATGGCTCTAAGGCAACAGGGACCCATTTTTACTTCACTGCCACAGTGTTCATGGCTGCTACACTACCATGAAAACTGTGGTGGTGAGGAAACTCCAAATATGCTTTGCAGTTTTGCAGCAGCACCACCTAGCATATTGGAACCTCTGACCACCACGCCACCGATCATGGATCCCTGGTGTTTGCGGTGGTCCTATGTCGGTCCGATGGTCGTGGTTGTAATACGGTGGTTGGACCGCAGTGGGGCAGTCTCCACTGCCACCGTACCTCAACCGCCAGTTTGGTGGTCTAATGGACTGCCAAACTCATAATTAGGGCCTAAGTACTCACAAGGGAAAGTTATGTCGAATACCAGTGCGGAAAACGGGAGAGACAATATTAAAGCATTGCAAAAGCTTCCATTTTGGTGCATAAACCCAACTCGCATGGCTCTTTGAGCCAGTATTTTTCATTGTTTTTGTGCAAAGTATGCATAGGAAGAAAAAGCTTTTAACGTCACATACAACTAGTCTCGTGTCGTAATTCTGAGGGTTCTAACTATTGCGTCATTTAAGAAAATGGGTGAACGTGGCTAGGATTGTAGTATGATGCTTGTTGTGATGGTTTTGATGAAGTTTTAATCAACCAGAAATATTATCTGATGTCCACCTGGGTACAAAGGAGGTCATGGATGCTTCTGAAATTCCCTTTTGGTTTGGGTCTGTTTTGTAAATTCCAGTGATCAAAGTCACCCTTGGGAGCTGGCAAGAACAGCATGACCAGTATGAAGCTGACATCCTTCTCCGCTAGTATAAGCAATTAGGCATTCACATCTATGCGTGGCTGCATTGTACTGTGTCCTAGACTGATAGCTTGATTGCTAGTGTCCATGGGGTCTGTCCTTCGGCATTTCGAGGACATTGTCAATGAAAGCTATGCTCGACGTTAGTCCATCAATGACCAAGTTTTCCTGGTCCAGAATAGTTTTCTTTTAGCTGTAGTTGATCATGGCTGAAGTATTGGTGAAGGCGTAAGCAATGCTTTTCCCAGCAGAATGGTATATCATACACTCATTAGTAGGGGTAATTTCTTGCCTGACTCTTTAGTGGTTACGGTCTTCTCCGTTGAGTTGGGATGGTGCTTGGATGTCAAGGTGAGTTGTGGAAGTGGTTGGTTCTAAGGGTGACGTTCTTTAGTTGACTATGGTTATTGGCAGTCCATGTTGGTGATATCGGTCCTGATATGGTTTATGTTGTCCATCATGCAACTACAAAGAGCCTTGTATTATGTTTGTGAGCATGGGAGCAGGTGGATGTACTGTGTGGCACAACGTAAAATTGCCTCTTTTTCTAGGTAACTGGTCATGGCTAGCATTCTGGGATTTTTTTGTCTCTTTCTCAGGTGATCAGCCAAAAGGACATGTTCCTCGACTAGGAGTTTCTGTGCCTGGGAGTTTGTGTTCTTTGCTTCCAGGGGTGACCAGCCTGGGAGTGAGATCCCTGTTGTTGTGGGGTCACCAGTTTAGAACTGTGGCTTCTCTTATTCTGGGTGCCCAGTCTGAAAGCGAACTCCCTGCTGTTGTGGGGTGAGCAGTCTAGAAGTGTGACTTCTCTTATGCTGGGTGAGGTGACCAGCCTGATAGTGAACTCCCTGTTGCTGTGCGGTGACCAGTGTGGAAGAGTGGCTTTTCTTATTCTGGGCGACCATCCTGGGATGGTCTTTGTTTTCTTGAGTGTCCTGTACAGGGTCTTTTTCCCCCTCTTCTAATGGGGTATCCATTCTGGGAGTCTCCATCCTCTTCTGATGGGGTATTCAGTCTGGGTGAGTTCATTTTCTTCTGTGGTGTCTGGTCGGGGACTTTCTTTCTTATTGTAATTTGACCAGTCTGGGAAATTCTCTTCCTCCGATGTAGTATCCCACCAATGAGGTTCATCTCTTAATATGAGGTATCCAATCAATGAGATATTCTTCCTGTATGGGTTTCTGGTCTAGGTTTTTGCCTCTTCCTCTTCGGTGCAGTGTCTGCGGTGGACATACCACTTTTCTGTCTTTTTTTGTCTCTGGGGTCTCTCGTGAGATTCCCCACATGGGACTGTTAGAAAGTGCTCTATTTTTTCATGGTTACCCCCAATTTTTGCAAAACTGCTGATGTACTTTAGCTGAGCTTGCCCTGGGTTCCTGCCAAACAGGTACCTAGGGCCTATGTTCTTTCCCGAAACTGCATTGAGACAAAATCCAGTTGGGACTATTTGGCCACAGTTCATTCCCTTTTAAATGGTACCATAGGTACCATGGGTACTGGGGCCAGGGAAGATCTCTAAGGGGTGCAGCACTTATTGTGCCACCCTTAGAGGCCCTGGACCTTTACAAACACACACACTGCCATTGCAAGCTGCATGTTTTGGTGCAGAACAAAGTGAAGAGTCGACATGGCACACCTGTGTGCCATGGCTACAACCCACTGCCCTGGCAGAGGTCAGCCACCCTACCAGCTGGGTTTACTATACCAATGCTGAGGGAATCACACTCGTCAACTCTGGGCATTAAGCTTGCCTCATCTCTACAACGCCCCCCCCCCCCCCCACAGACGCCGGGGATGCCTGGCTTCACCTTGGAGATACCCAAAAGGGACCATCTCACAGGGAAAGCCAGGACGGGTTCCCCAGCGGTCTTCAGCGACAGGACGCTTACGGGCAGCAGTGCTCTTTACAAATCCATCACATTTACATTTACATGTCTACAACCCACTGCCCTGGCATAGGTCCGCCACCCTTCTAGCTGGGTAAACTATACCAATGGTGAGGTTAAAGGTGCATGAGCCCTGTACATCTACAGTGTCTAAGCCAATTCTTTAACATTGTAAGTGCAGTAATGCCATTAAGTGTATATGGTAATAGGAGTTTGTTATTACGAACTCCACAGCACAATAATGGCTTTACTGAAAACTGGGAAGTTTGGTATTAAGGTTACACTGTAGTCCTTGTTAGGAAAGCTAACACATCTGCACAATTTGGAGAAGTTTATTCTCAAACTGTTTATTGTATATCTTTTTTTGTCCCAGAGATGTTGCTGTTTACAAGGATTATTAGTTTCAGCCAACTCTGTGTTCTTGTCGCATTATGGCCACAAGATGAGTGAGGGTTCTTATAGACGGACAGGGTTTTAACCAGGCATAGCTGACACTTGACCTGGTGAATTTAGTAGTATCTGGAAAAACAAGAATACATTTTGTTGAACTAGTGCTGGGCAGAGGTACATTGTGTGACTGTGTTGTTACAGCTGTCAAAATTCCGAATAGACATAATGAAAATAGAAAATGGTACATCACGTATTGCCTTTGCACATCCTGGAGTCTGTATTCTCCTTTTATCCACTTGGTTTTGAGGACAGGTAATTTCATTCATTTTATTTTGGTATGGTTCATTTACTTTATATTTTTTCTTTTGTTTCCCTTAGAGATTACTCGTCTCCATTCTACTTCTATCTGAATGAGGCAGTGATGCCTCCCACGTTGAACTACATGTTACTAAGCAGGTGAGAATCTCTACAAACAAACACCTTATTGTTCCTTCTTGTTTGTGCTTTGCTGCAGCGAGGGGGCGGGTGCCAAGGAGAACCACTGTGATTCAAAGGTAGTAAAACTACCCGGCCTGGGTTATTGATCTGCCCTTCTAATCCTAACCTTTTCTTGCCAGTTCTTAAAAATTCTATTCTCAGGTGTGATTTATAAATTCACCCATCCTTTGTTTTGTTGTTGTTGCAGTTTTCCCATAATGGGAACACCCAAGGACATTAGAGCTTTTTACGTAAACACCAGCTTACATTTCATATTTATATGTGTTTTTTTTGGATGGGGAGATTTGCCTAGACCCACAGAATGTAGAGCCAAGGCCAGGACTTAAACCTGGGTTTCCAGTTCCAAGGTTGTGAATCTGACATTTAGGCTCACATGTGCCCCATCCGTCCACTCCTTTATTTTTCAGCTGCAGCCAGCCATAAACCCAGACACCCGTCCCATGTGGACCACAGTGACCCCCAGTTCCACAGCTGCTAAAGTATCAGACACGCTGCTCCGGATGAGACCCCATAACTAGGTACAATATTACTAAGGCTCCCTGTTTTCCGTTTTTACTGATTTTAACAGATAAATACAGACAGAAAACATTTATTTTCTTGTCTGTATTTATTTTTTAATTGTGGAATATAACGAAAATTGGGTTACTTTTTGAGTAATTTTAAATACTGTCTGCCATGACTGCCTGGCCAATAGATGTCTGTATTGATAGATAAGGGGGGGTAAAAAAAGAAAGGAATTTTAGTAAAGAGGCTTAACGGCAGTAGATATGCAGAAAGTTGATACTGAAATTTGCTAATTTTGATATAAGAGTACTGATTTATCTTCTGTAGTTGTTCACACCACTGAAACCTGGGAGACATTCAAGCATGAGCACATATTTATCGGTTAAATCAATGTGAAAATATACTAATTTCAGCTTACTTTTTCAACAAAACATGAAATAAATATGGATCAATACAGATAACATTAGCAAAAAATAAATATGGATAAACACAGATGGAAATGGCAAAAACATAAATACAATAAAACCGGGATCCCTAAATATTATCATCAAGGCCTTGTGAACTAGACCCAGTACTGGAGAAAAGGGCTACTTAATTGGATACAATTGGTACGTAGACCTGGGGCAGTTCATGAGAGTTGAGTAGGCATTCTAGGGCAGTATGTGAAGAGGAGGGCAATTCATGATTACTGAGGGGGAAAATGATGGGATCTGCTGGGGCAGTTCTTTAACACACATGGGATATTCTGGAGCGCTGGGAGCCATCCCATGAGCATCAGAGCTGTTCCACAAGACGGGACCGGGATTCACTGCCACAAAGTTTACTTGGTATGTTCCCACACGACATTCCAATGGGGTAAATGTTGTGGTTCTCAGAGTCGAAAGTAGTAGATGGGGTGAGAGAGCTTTCTCCCTAAACACTGCAAACTTATGGAACTCTTTGCCAATAGAGATCAAAACAGTAGAGAGGCACATCTTGTTTAGAAAATATATCGAGACCTGGCTCTTCTCTTTAGAGATGTCCTTGTCTGGTTTGAGTCGCGAATTCCCTTATAAGTTGTCTTTGATGTAGCGCCAAGAACGTTGGGTATAAGTGTGCTCTATAAGTATTTTTCCAGTTCATTTCATTTTATTTTATTTCTGGACTCAAATGTATTGAGTCTGGAACCATCAGTTTACATGGTGCGGCTGTGCACCTGGTAAAACCACCGGTACAGAGGGCTGGGGGCTGTAAGGGGGGGGAGCTGGATCCCTTCCTGGCCTCCCCATCACCATAGAGGGTACAGAGAGTGCTCCCCACTCAAAGATGTCTAAGTCTCCGTAGCCATAAAGGCGCCCATCATTCCTGGACTTGCACAGGCCTTGGGATCAGAGAATGAGGTTCCAGCAGCAGGGACATCTTAAGGATTTTGGGGGCCATGGGCCAAACGTATTTTGGGGGCCCCTGTTTGGAACAGTTTTGAATTTGAGCCAATTTCAGCTCTTTCATGCTCTGTATGACTAGGTCACTGACAGTGCACAGGTACACTGGTCTAAATTCTAAATGTTTTTACATCTAATATTCAGGGATAGTGACTATGGGCCAGATGCATCAAGCACTTTTTGCCTTCGCAAACGGCCAATTCGCTGAATCAGCTGTTTGCAAACGCAAAAAAATGCTTTTCTGATACAGCAAACCCTATTTTGCAAAATGGGTTTGCGATTTGCTACTAGGAAGGGGCGTGTTTAGGGCGTCCCTTCCTAATACCAAATCACATCGGTATGCATTCGCATTTCCCCACCTACCAATTCACAAATGGGAAAGGGTCCCCAAGGGACCCCTTCCCCTTTGTGAATGTCTGTAAATGCATTTTCTAAGAGCAGGCAGTGGTCCTACGGACTGCTTGCTCTTAGAAAATAAAAGGAAAAGTTTTAATTTTCTCTTTTGTAAAGCATCCCGTTTTCCTTTAAGGAAAACGGGCTGCTTTACAAAAAAAGGTTGCTTTATTTAAAAGCAATCACGGACATGGTGGTCTGCTGACCCCAGCAGGCCACCATCCACAAGATTTTTGAGATTCCCACGGGGTAGCAAATTCCAACCTACCTCATTAACATTCATGAGGTAGGTCATTTGCGATCCCCTATGAATTGCAGAAAGTGTTAAATACACTTTCATGCATTCCATTTTGCAATTTTCTAATTGCGAATCGCAATAATTCGCAATTAGGAATACGCAAAATGGATTGTTGATGCATCTGGCCCTATGTTTTCAATATTATAACACAGAAGCAGGTCACTAATATTAGCACACAAAATCTCTGGGACACCCTCCCATTTCTCAGATGCAAGGTTCTGTTTAGACCTAAAATAAACGTTGTAACGTTTGTTGCATGAAACATAAACACAACATTTCGCTGCAAAATATCTGTAACAGACTCTCACACATCACCCACTTTAAACATAAATGAAAGGAAAAAGTTATTTAAAACAATCTGTTTAAGAATTCTACAAGGGCATCAGGGCAAGACTCTGCAGAATAGAGCTGCTTCTATCAGGGGGTCCCCGGACCAGGGCCCACTTTGCCCACGCATTAAAATGCCTCGGTCCAGCAGGTTATTCCGCATTCCAGGGGCTTTAACTCGTAATCCCAGTGAACTCACGGGTAGCTGCCACCCGGGGTCTGTAGTTCTGGTATCTCCCAATGGAGTTAATGGAAAAACTGGTAACGAGGACCTGAGGGGGGAAATACCTGAGCACTGAGACGGTAAATTCAGGAGCAGTGCGTTGGTAACTCACAAACACTGAAAGGGTATTCACGAACATTGAAGGTATAAGCGGAAGAGGAATAACTGATGAACACTGACTCGTGTGGAGGCGATGGATGAATAGAGGATGGAGGGGCAGGCCATGAGCGCTAAGTACGGCAAGGGGTGACCACTAAGGGGGCAAACAATTAGGACTGAGGATTTATTTTATGAGTTAGGGGTACATTTCCGAGGAGTAGGCGAAATTCCTTTTCATTGTAGGTGAATTCTTGCTCAGTCAGAAAGCATTCTATCAACACAGGGCAAGATACTGAGCACAACAGAGAGTCTGAGACGTCAGAGGGATAATCCATATATTTTATACACACTCAGCACAGGGGTTTGGGGCTGTAGAAAACTGCACTTATCCACTAGTGTCAAGTTTATATCTGAAATTTTTAGGTGCTAGGGACTGGAGATCCAAAACCCCTCGATCTCCCGAAGACTGACAAGTCTCAAACAATCATAATTCCAAAAATGTCCAGCACTCTTTAACAAAGTGAAAGTCATCTATAACTATACAACACAATCGTAACAATTTAAAATAAACAATGTTATATCGCAGTATTCCATTCAGTGAGTCCTGGTAAATGATGAGTCTTCAGTGGACGAGTAATAAATTCTTTATTTGATTCAAAAATCGGAATTCTTTCTTCATAAAAACAAAACTGTAGCCGATGCCTGCGCGTTTCGTCCAACAAGGACTTCTTCAGGGCGGATAAATCGCTGTCTGGATTTCTCGGTGTATTTGAATAAGGATTTTACTGGTTCTTCTTATGATAATTATTTACATAAGTCACTTCCTTAGTGCATTTGGTGCAATTCTATGTCACTACTGTGCTTGTAAATTTTGGATTAGAGTCTCTCCTAATATGTATCTGATAATCTCCACGGTGGACACGACGCCACGAAGCCAGCTGTCAGACCGAATACAATATGTTGGACTTATAAAAATCCAGCGCACTACAGACTATTCACCATCGACAGCGATTTATCCGCCCTGAAGAAGTCCTTGTTGGACGAAACGCGTAGGCATCGGCTACAGTTTTGTTTTTATGAAGAAAGAATTCCGATTTTTGAATCAAATAAAGAATTTATTACTCGTCCACTGAAGACTCATCATTTACCAGGACTCACTGAATGGAATACTGCGATATAACATTGTTTATTATAAATTGTTACGATTGTGTTGTATAGTTATAGATCACTTTCACTTTGTTAAAGAGTGCTGGACATTTTTGGAATTATAATCCATATCTGTCTCCTCCTGGGTCAAAAACGTCCCTAAAATAAATTATTGTATAGAAACAAACAATGTTGAGGTGACCTCCGACCTCTGCTCTCGGAGTAGCAGGGCTTGTCAACAGCAGCTCCCATGCCCAGTTTATTCACTCGACACTAGGCCCCACTTCTACTCAAAAAGCATGAGGAGAGGGAGACAGGGGCGTGACGCAGCCCCCTCCAAGGAGGTCCCAACCTTCAAGGGGGGCTTGAATCAAAAGTCAGCGAATATCTGTGGGGCATGGGAGACTCGGGGGCTTCTCATCACGTTCCGCAGGGGGTCCCATCGGCTGTCTACCTCATGCCAGTGGGAAGGGGCTATGTGCAAATACCCCTTGTGGCGTAACGTCCGCAGCTCCTCCTGTTTCTGCTTTTAGGCGCTCCCTGGGCCGTGTCCGGCCTTCCAGGCACAAGGAAGCAGAAGTGTCAGGCAGCATGGCGCAAGTCCTTCCCGCATGCACGTCTCCTTTCTGCTTCCTGCTCTGCTCAGCCTCTCTGCCCGCCGGCCTCACCCTCCCTGGGTGAGATGATGCTAAAATAGCCCGGATCCCCCTCCGAGCAGTCGGTTTCCGATAGAGACGCCTCTGTCTCTCCTCCCTGGGCGCAGCAGCGCAATCATCACATTTGCCTGCTCCGCACTTCCCCTTCTGTGGCTTCGGTCGGCAGACACCCGGGGTGTGTGTGTTTGTACGTGCGCTACTTCTCTTCTGTCTTTTTCTGTTGTTGTGAGCCTCGGGCGCATCAGCACTCGCGTCTGAAGAGGGGAGCGAGAAAACAGAAGTAGTGGCTAGAAGAGAGCAGGCGGCGCTCCGCAGGCGGCTCACTGCGCGAGAGGCCGGGGTGCTGCTGGGTGGCAAGGGGCAGCAGGGAAAGAGACACTCAGTTTTTGCCAACTGCATCAAGAGGTGTTTCCTTTTCCGTCTCAAAGGTGACTTCACGCCAGTGGAACACAGCGGCTGGTGCTTTTCGACGTCATCCCAGAGGCGCCGCAGAAAGCTCTACCCTTTGCAGGATGGTGAGGTAAGACCGATGCAGTAGTGGGCTGTGGGGTTTGCCCCACTGTGGGGCACTGATGGTGTTTGTGGGGAGAAGAAACAACAACGTTGGTGTGAAGGTCGCAGGTTCAACAATGTTCAGGTTGACATAGGGGACACCTTGTCTGCGTTGTGGTATCAGAGTTAATGTAGTGTTGTCTGATCTTTGGCCAATCCCCTAGAGACAGGCCTTGGTCTCAATTGTAGGCCTATGGACCAATAGGGCCTGTCCCGTTCCTACTGTTTTTTGTTCAGAAGTTTGTCCAGTGGCCAGGATGGCAGCCTCGTATGATGTAGCGGACGCTCGACAGCGGGTGCGTGAGTTGTGAGACTCTTGAGTCACGAGTTGGGGATCTTGACTGGGCAGGTGATGGCACTTTGAAGAAGCAGTCTCAAACACACTGGAAAAAGTCTTCCACGCCGGTAGACCTTCTCACTGTGGTCAGACGGCTCTGGCCATGGTGGCCGTCGTAGTCCAACCCTGGACTGTGGGCCCCTCCAATTTTTTTATTTTTTTTTAACATTTATTTATTCAGACTTTGCAAACCGAGATGATCAATACAGCATATGCAATGTACAGGTAGATACATAATTGACGGATCATGAAGAGCAGAGAAGGAGGATAAAAAACAAAAACAAGAAGAGCACAACAACGGAAATGCACAGAGCATAATGTAAAGTAACAGCCACAGCAGTGATAAATTAACAGGATTCATACATGAAAGGTCACCACTAACATAGGGAAATATCTATGCAGAGGCGGAAGTTACATTGCAATGCTGCAAAATGTAGGCGATACATATGAATGAGTAGGAACCTCCAATCTTCCAGTGGGAGACAGTCTCACTCTGTGGAAGGCACTCTAGCAGGACGAAAAGCAGTTTCAACCCACGGTGGGCAGCAGTTTTAGGCGGCAGATGGTTGCCTCATATTCCGCATGAGGTCCCGCTCTCTGAAACTGTTCTCACGTGCTTGAGGTGGGCTGAGCGGATTTAGGAAGAGTGACCATGTGATAGACCGAGTCCAGGACCCAAAGCGCCTTTCCTGCATCCATGCAATGTGAATACAACCGTTCTGGAGAACAGGAACTAAAAAAGAATCAATAAACATGTTATAGACGTTTCATCTAAGATCTGTCAACGGGCGAAAGGAAATGGTTTTGCAACGGGCAGCATTAGAAATGTTGCCGCCCTGGCGCGTTTCAAGTTGGGTTGCCGGTGAAGGGGCCGTCAGGTGACGCATGTCGCAATAGATTTCGAAACCTCTGCTGACCTGTTAAGCAAACATTTTGGATTGCCTATTGTTGATGAATGTTAGAAATTCGGACTAGTGGAAGAGAACTGTTCTTTTCCTTTATCTGAAGGGCCCTTCTCAGGCAAAACCCCAGCATGGAATGTTGACTTTCAGGATATGAGGGCCCCAAAATGTCTGACATTACCCAACCAGGCCTGGACAGATCAAAAACATATGGAAGATGTTTGCCTTTGCAGCGTGGCACAGACTTCAGAGACATGAGATGCTGCCCCCGCCTTCAGTTAGTCCTAGTGCATAGTATGGGATGGGCATAAAGATATAGGTGCATGAATTCAGGGCCCAGCCAGACATCCCCTCTAAGACATGTATCAAAGGTAGAAGCCCAGAGCCCTCTCAAACAAATGCAACAAACACCGTGCACAACCAGACCGTCCCTCTCAGCCGCTCCATATGCATGAACCCAAGGGCCCGCATAGCCTGTCTTTACCAGCTACGCTACCACCTAGATACAGGAGTCTAGTGCCCAGTCCGCCTTTTCCTCTTAGACATGAGTCTTCTCACCCTGTCCTTCCAAGGCATTCTGCTGTACAAATGCAAAGAATACGGTGCACAACCAGCCTGTCCCTCTCTGCAGATGCAGGGAATCCAGCGCTTACAGGGTGTAACCCTACCAGTCATGCTCCCATCTAGATGCAAGGAATCTAGTGCCCAAGCAGCCTTTCCTCCCCACGCATGGTAGTGACTGGGATCACAAGTTCTACTCAACCAGTCACTCCCGAGTAGAAGCTCATAAAAATACAGGGGACCCAGGATCCCACCCCGCTGTCCCTTCTAGACTGGAACTGTATCGATACATGGAAGCCGGTGGCGTATCAGTCTCCTCTTCTCAGTCATGGTGCCACACAGGTGCATGAAATCAGAGGTTGTTCCTGCAGGCTCCTATCTGACAGGCTGTAGCACAGATACAAAGAATTCAGAAACATAGGACACCTCCTCTTTCAGGATACTGCCATACAGATACAGGGAATCAAAGGCAATCCCGGCTTATGCCTCCGAGGCACATTGCCACTGAGGTGTATGGAATCTATCTCTCTCCGGTGTGCTAACATACAAATGCAGGGTCCTATGAAGATGGCTAAGCGCTCTATTATTTAAAAGACCATGGCATTATTCAGTTTTAATCATACTACACAGAACCCCTGAAGTTCAAAGAACAATCTCAATAATATAAATTCTTCCTTAGGTGTATTTGGATTTTTTGTCTTCTCTTTATTCATGATCTCAGTCTTCTTCCATCAAAATTAAAGACGTCAGTAGCCAACGCATTTCGTCCAAAAGAACTTCTTCAGGGCTTCATTTTAGAGCTGTTTTGGTTGAAGAAAGCAATTTCAACTTTGTTTTATCAATTTTCATGGGAGAAGCTTATGTCTTGGATCCTGTACTAAATGGAAGTCTTCAAGAAGAGTTATTTTAGAATTGACTGTCGTCAATTTCATGTTTCTTATGGCATTTGAGGAGTGAGATGGCTCAGACTCGGCATAGTAACGGAAAACAGCATGCACCACGATGTGCAGGGTCCAACCAGCTTGTTCTCAGCATACATTACAGCAACACAGATATATAGTGAATGCAGAGACACAGCAAGCGTGCCCCTGCCAGACATGCTGCCATATAGTTACTGGCAATGCAGGCCCCAACAAGCCTGACCCTCTCAAACACCCTGCCATACAGATTTGGGGGAATTAGGCCCCAGCGGGTTGTTGCTCCCAGAAATTGATTCTGTGTGGATATAAGGGCATCAAGGACAGATTCAGGTCTCCCCTCCCAGCCATGCTGTCATAGATACGGAGGACCTAGGTATTTTGTTTTCGACTTTTCCTCCAGGGAGCGGTCGTATAGAGATGCGGTGAGTCTTGCGACCGCCAACGCACACCTTCAAGCTCACTAATGCACAGTTAAAGTCTTGTGAAATTGTGTTCATTGAGCAATGTGACATCCTTTACCCTACAGAGACTGTATTCTTCTTGGAGTGTTATGCAGTTGTTCAAGGGATTGTCTTCTACACAATGTTTGACAGTGCGTTCATTTAGTTCTTACTCCGCTTCTTGGCTAAGCCTTCATTAAGAACTGTGGGCTTCTGCAAAAAATGATAATGATTTAGGTATTTGACATAGCACCAGGTTAGTTTTAAAGAGGACCCAAATATGGTTTTCTACGTACAAATCCAATTTTTTTGAGTCAGAAATCTTTTACAGACTCTTACAAGGGACTGTGACTGTAAATCCATTTGCAGGATTGAAGGATTGCGTTGTCCCATCCAAATTGCAAATCGGTATCTTATGTATCAGTGGTGTACGAGCGGAATTCTGGTCGCAAACCATTGAAAAATTACAGACTCCCAAGTTGGAGTAGTAGCCCTTTTGGCAAAAGGGAAGGGTCCATTTTGGTCCACTTCCCTTATGTGAATTTCGAAAAAGGTTTCGGGAGGATACCACTTTAAACTTTCTAAGCAACTTTTCAAAAAAGATATATATACATTTTTTTTAAAACCATCCCCATTTTCTTCAAGTAATACGGGCTGCTTTAAAAAACATTTCTTTTCATTAAGGCTATCACTGACCCGTGCAAGCCACCATCCTTATCAAACCTATCTATCAGAGTGAGTCGTAATTTGCAGTATGAATATTAATGAAGTAGGTAAGACTGTGACCCACTTCGATCCAAATTTTGAAAACCATCCTATTGATACATTGGTCTGATCAATATATTGCACATTTCTCATGAAAATAGTGGTCGGGTTTGGAGCCAGTTTTTGAGACCAGTATTGTAGTGCATCTGGCTGTAAGGTTCGTTTGTGGAGTTGATGGACAGACATGTTTGTAACATTGCTAGACTGCACGCTGTGCAATAGTGTCTACATATTTACACTGCATATGCTTCATTCCCACTTCTTCATAATTTGAAACTCAGGGGCATTAAATAATTTGCCGTATTTTTTTGCAGTTGCCTCAGAACCCAGGCCTTCATGTTTCAAAGTAAGCAACTTAGCTGCTTGTATGTACCACCTGCTAGGATAACAAATTGGGTATTGAGTATTGTGCAGTTAAAAAGGTATGTGAGAGGTGAATTTAAAAGAAGGAAAAATAGCAAAGGCGAGGCCGCTTTGAATTAAGAAATATCCTATAGCTGTGAAAAGCAAAACAAAAGTCCAGATGGTGAATAAGAAGACTAGTAAATATAATAAAAATCATATCTTTATTGTGAATGAGTATTTAAAACCTTTACAATATACAAAAAACCCAATCATGTTCTAAAATAGACAGATGTTAGTATAAAAACAGATTAAAAATAAATACATGAAATACCAAATTGATTTTCAAGTGCCTTCAGATACTAGCACCAAGGCTAGGATATATAGAATAGCTGCTAGATATCTTCTCAAAATCTGTCCTACTTCTGCAGAGAAACCTGTCTCTAAATTGTTTTTTTTCCTCTCTGAACACCATTACATACTTTTGGAGCAGTTTTATAGGATAAATGTCCTATTTTTCTGGTGAATGTTTGAAAGTTACATACAATAATCCTTGAAGTAGATAACACTACCCTGCTCCCGGCTGTGGGCCAATACATTCATCCACCATCAACATCCCAAAAAGAGTTGTATTCCCGGGGAGAAGTAATGCTTTTGTTCTTGAAAGTTCCTTCTGTTTGCAGATTTTGGCACCGCATGGTATTTTAAGTAATGTTATCTGCGATCATTTGTCATTATCATATGCTCTGAGGCGAGGCAAAGATGCAATGTACACCATACTTGAGGGTTGCATATGCCCCTTGCTGTACCCCCAAAATACAAATTCTTGTCTGGCAATTACTTTACAAGACATACATTTCTCTCTACATTGTTCAATCTTAAAGCTAAATCTAAAACAACATTCTAGTCTGCAATCGTTTTCCATTCCAGAAAGGGATACTGTAATACTTGTTAGTTATGGAACCCTTTTTTTTTTTTAACTATTAAGAATATCTCAAATAAAAAATAGTTGGTTATTTTTACCAGCTACAAAACCAGCATTTCCCGTTTGCAAAACCAGCACTTCCTCTGACTTAACCGACCAGTAGCAGAGCTCCAAACTGAAGATGCTGATTTTAGAAATGATTTTGTGGCAAATGGGGCAAGAGGGTTGGACTCAAATTGTACGCGGTCCGCTACTTGACTACAGTCTGATATGCCGTCTTGACCCAGATGCTCAACTGGTTGAAGAGTCTTCGGTGGTGCTCATGTTCTTTGTTGTTATCTTTTGGTTAAATCCACTAAAAATTCAAAAAGCCAGTTGAATATACTATGCAGTACCACAAGACCTCCTATTCAGTAGCGGCACCAGTCAACGCTGGACTCTCATGCCACGAACTGGAAGGGTCTTCCCAGAGAAGCCCCTGCCTCAGTAAGACCTTTGAAACGATGCCGGTTGATGCTTGTATCTGTTGTATTTGACAGCCTTTCTTCCTTTCTGTATTGTTTAAGAATCTGGCGGATATAACACGATTATATATTAAATTAATAGTTTATTATCTGTCATCTATATTTACAATGCAAACTTTACACAAAATCTCACAAGTATAACCCTCCCAATAGAAATGCTAATATTGATTTTTAGGATAGATTAGAACTCTCCCAAAAAGTATATATTGCCATATTTACTGTGTAAATAATTGAATTCCACAACGATTCAACTACCAGGTCTGTGTTATCAATTGAATTGTTTCTTAGATATTCTGTAATAAAAGCACCCAGAGACACTTTTAGGTACTTAGAGGTAAGCTTTTTTACGAGTTTCAGATTCACCCACCGGAATGGCAGTGCCTGCCAACTCTGACCGGCTGTGGCTTACATAGCCACTCCCCTATGTGCTCAAAGGCCTTTACAAGACTTCAGGATTTACAACGATACCCATATAGTTTGTATTCTGTGTTCTTTCAGGGTTTCTTTGATTACATACAATTGCAGGATAATGTGCACCCTTTTTAAAATACACAATATGCCAGTTTACAGGAGTATTAAACAAGTTGTTTTATTAAATAAACCACTCTTGCTCTTGGGACACTTTTGGTGAATCTGTGTTTTTAAATGTATTATTTTATTTCTGAGTTTAAAATAGTGAACCATTGATTATCTATCTATCTATCTATCTATCTAGATATAAATATAAAATTATAATTAGGTACAACGTTTTTATAGGAAAAGCGTTTTTGTTTTGCCAATAACTTTGGTGCCGCTTGACGAATCTTCACAACATTTTCACAAAACTTCCCCATTTTGGTTCAGCTGCTGTGTTTTACCAATGTTATGTCTTAGGGGATTTTTCATTTTTAGGTCGAGCTGGAGTAAGCATCCGTAGGATGCTCCAGTCCAGCTCGACAACTATAGTGATTGAATTACGGGGGAATAGGAGGACAAGAGGGTGCCACGCGCTTTAACTTGTGGATTTGACCTCGTGCACGCGCACGTCGGCTCCGTCCACATTCACAAGAATTCCCGCGCCGTGCACATCCCCACACATACCCACATGCATGCGCATACACACACACAGACACTCGCTCGCACACACTCTCTCCCTCCCCCCCGCAGTCATCACACACGCATACATACACACGCACGCATACACACAGACTCCAAGACACATACACACACACGCTCACACACATACAGAGCCCCCCGCCGCCCCACGCACACACACATGCCTCCCGCCCTCGCAGCTCAGCAAAGGCCCCCACTCACCGGTACTCGTCTCCAGGCGAGGGCTCCTTGCAGGCGGCGGCGGTGTCATCCTTCTGTGCGTGCGAGGCTCTCACCTCGCGGGAGCCCGCCCGGGCTTCCGGTGCGTCTTCACGTCCCGCCCCCGGCCTGCCTGACTTCCGCCCGGGATTGTAAACCTTGTTCTTACAGGAAGCCGGTGCATGTTCCCGCTTTTGATAAAGAACCAGGTTATGGAACATTTCGAGGGACATATGTGTGGTTTAATTTCCTGGCACTGAGCTGGGCTCGCGGGAGGTCCGGCCTGGAGCGTGGTGCCGAGCCTGTGCTTAATCATGGCGCACAGAACTTTTTCTTCTTGTCCACTCGTGTTAGTACATATGTACATCTGCTTGCATGATCCTAGAACATATAGTATGGGTAAAACACAGTGTTTCAGTGAAGGACACATTGGGTTCTTGTAAATCCTTTTGCTCTCATTGGCGGCACATACACTACATTACCCACAAGCCTTCAATCAGGAGCACATTAGCAGCGTTCGCAAACTCTTTAAATTTTAGTATGGTATCCTTCAGCGCTTACTCAATACGGCACGTCAGTTCTTTTGAGTCGGCGGTTACATCGGCAAGTTAATATTCACACGACAGAAGAGGTATGTTTAACAAATAATGGGCAAATGGGCTCAAGCACGTTATAATGATAAGTCTAAGTATTTACAGGCACCACTTGTTTTAGAACTTGTGCCCTGATCGGTATGACACTCAGCTGAAATGCCCAGGAGTCCGCCATGCCCCGCCTCTGTTCTTACGAGCATTTATTTTAGGACTGTTGCAAGAGAGAAGGGCCCTGGAATTCCCCGTCCGCCCATTTCCCAGTTCTAGGCATAAATTGTTGTCTTTTTAACTGCGCCACAAGAAGCCTGACTTCAGAAATCCCATTTCCAGCGTTCTCCCGCCTGGTCACACTCCACCGTGGCACAGGTGACCGGGCTCTGCGGGCTGTAAACTGGCCTTATTGCTTGATTAAAAGAAAACTGCACTGGGAATACCCTTCCCCTCCCCACACCACCATGCCGTAGCGTAGCCCATTCACCCCCCATACGCAGGGTGTCCAGACCGGACAGAAAGGCCAAGGGTGAGGAGACTTGTGCCTAGGGCCAAAACCCCTGCCCTGTTGCATCCCTCAGTGAGGAAAATGCCGGCCTCGTGTTCTGGAACCAAATGCTCCCCTTGCTCAGAATAACGCAGTAATAATAAGCTATCTTTAGACCCTTCTCGTCGCCCACACCGACGGTATTTGCAGAAAAAATTCCCATCCAAGGCATTCCTGTGGAGTTGCATACCACCGCTGCGGCCTCGCCAGAGGTATGGAGGCCTGCAAAAGGGAATACAGCACAACAAGGCAGTGTGACCGGAAGTAGCACTGGACTGCAATACGGTGTGCTTCACTGCCATACGGTAGGTACCCTGCCACACTGGACTGTGGTACTGTATTGTGTTCCGCAAGAAATAGCTGTGCTGTGTGTAGTTTCTAGGCTTGTGCTACAGTACATCACACTGTGTTGCAATAAAGTTTACCACAATTTAAAATGATGCGTCACAATATGCTATGTTACAGTCCAGTATGTTGTAATTCAATACAGTGTTTGTACATAGAAAGGTATGCAATACATATAAACTGTTGTAGGGCCCAATGCTTAAATGCGCTAGACTGCAGCAGCAAGGGAGACTGCACCGTAACCTAATGCACTGTACTATGCAGAATCTCAACGCAATACAATACAATACACTGCACTGTGCTATGAGACGCAGGGTTGTACTGCTGCACACCGCACCACAGTGCATAAGACGGTCTTGCAGTACAATCTGCTGTATTGCCAAACCGTACTATGCTGGAGTGTGTGTATAGTATTAATTGCCACTTGTTTTGATGCAATACGCTATGCTGTTGTGCAGTGTGCAGGACTGCACTCATAGCATGCAAGCATCCATATGCTGCGATGCAGTTGCTGCAAAACATCATACAGCTCTGCAGTACAGTATAACACATGAATATGCTGCTTTTTTGTATGATACTGTGCTTCAGTACATTATGCAGCTCTGCAGTACGTAGGACTAAAATGCGCTGCTGCACTGCAATGTGCTGTATCTAGTATTGAGCTGCGACAAACCGGTTCTGTGTTCTGCTGTGTTTCAGTACTCAGGACGGCAGTGGAATGGAGAATCGTCTACAATATAGAGGACCGTATTGTAAAACAGTACACTGTGCTGCCTTATGTACAACAGTGCCCCATTATACTGAATTACTCTGCTTTATATTGAGAAGCACTACATAGGCAGCTCTGGAACATATTGTGCTGCAGTCAGTAGTAATTTGCTGCAGTGTACTGCTTTGCCCTGTAATAGGCAGGACTATCCTCCAGTGAACTAACGATACTACAATACAGTGCACGGTGCTGTAACACAGTGCTATATTTTGCAATGCAGTATCCTGTGCCTTGATAGGCAGGACTCTGGCGCAATACCTAGAACCGTCGCAGAATCCACCCAGAGTCTAGGAACAGGAATGAGCCAGGGTTTATGAATCGAGAAGTTACCCTTGTGATGCCTCCTTTACTTTGTTACTTTAGTGTAGACCAGCCTTCTCCAACCAGTAGCTTGTGAGCTCTCCCGCTACCAGTAAGTAGTTCCTGTTCGTGCAGCCCAGCCTATTAAATGAGAAGCTGTTGCTTGGCTTAACTAATATGTGTGCACCCTTTGAAAATGTGTGCGATTTCAGAATTCCTACTCTGATATTCGTAGAAAATTCTTGAACTTCCTAAAAATATTCAGTGCTGAAATTTCAAGGATAGATTATGTTTCATTGGGAAGAAATATTGCTAAAACGATTATATTCATAATTTTGGCATTGCAGCTACGACTGTTACCCATGATGAGGTATTTTTTTGAAAATATGTCTGATGCACTAAGGTCCTTGCTACTGGTAATCTTGCAAAAGGTGCCCACTAAGGTTTTCTTGTCTTATGTGGTTATTAATTCAACAACAATATTTGTTATTAGCTCGGGCGACTTTTATTGAGCATAAGTAGCTCTTATTGCAGTAGAGGATGAAGACCCCTGAAACTTCATATAATACACTCAGCATTCCCTTCGACATTTCATGTCACATAGGCCACATAGAACTATAGAATTGGCAAATCAGTTCTAATTGCATTTCAGAAATTCTTTGACTTTTTGAATAAACTTCCCCATGGCACAAACTATGTCTAAGTTATTAATTTCTGTTAGAAGGTTTACTGCTTGAGCCCTGTTTTTGATATCGTGCTTTTTAAAAATTGGACATAAAAACTCTATTTGTATCTCTAGGACCTTCTGACAATCCAGCAGTACATGAAGGATATCACATGTTGTTCCCAAAGTGCAGGTGCATTTTCACTTACTGTTGTCTTTTTTCTCTTGCCTTCTTTCCTCTCTCAATTCTGATTTCCTGATTTGTCTCTTTATGCCGTTCTCTGTCATTCTTTTTTTCTTCTCCTTTCATTCATTCATTTCACTGTTTCGTTTTTTCTTCCTTTAATTTTCTTCTAATGTATCTTTTTCCTTCACCGCCTTTCTTTTGATCCTTTCTATATCTATTTATCCTCATTTATTTCTTCTATTTTCATATCCTATCTTTCTCTGCCTTATTTTTCTTTCTTTCTTTCTTACATGTTTTTCTGCACTCTGTCATCCTTCCCTCTCTGTCTCTTTCTCTCCTCTTCTAATTTTTCTCTCACATTCTCTATCTCTATTTATTTCTCATTCTTTCTCACTTTTGCTGTCTTAGAGCAAAGGGGCAAAAACTGATCCTCAGGGACCACAAATGTACACTTTTTGCAGGACAGCTCATGTGTCATCAATGCTGTGTGCTGCTTGTAGCACGAATAAGGTACTCTAAGGGCAGTACCCTACGCCCTCTATCCATCGCCCGCCCTCTATCTATCCATCGCCCTCCCTCTATCTATCCATCGCCCTCCCTCTATCTATCCATCGCCCTCCCTATATCTATCCATCGCCCTCCTTCTATCTATCCATCGCCCTCCCTCTATCTATCGCCCTCACTCTATCTATCACATCACCACAGCATCACTCAGCACCACCACAGAACCACTCAGCACCACCACAGAACCACTCAGCACCACCACAGAACCACTCAGCACCACCACAGAATCACTCAGCACCACCACAGAATCACTCAGCACCACCACAGAATCACTCAGCACCCCCACAGAATCACTCAGCACCCCCACAGAATCACTCAGCACCCCCACAGAACCACTCAGCACCACCACAGAATCACTCAGCACCACCACAGAATCACTCAGCACCACCACAGAACCACTCAGCACCACCACAGAACCACTCAGCACCACCACAGAACCACTCAGCACCACCACAGAACCACTCAGCACCACCACAGAACCACTCAGCACCACCACAGAACCACTCAGCACCACCACAGAATCACTCCGCACCACCACAGAATCACTCAGCACCACCACAGAATCACTCCAGGGCACCACAACATCACTATGCGCTACCACAGCATCACTGAATGCCACAGCATCACTCGTCGCCACCACAACATCAATCTGTGCAACCATTCAACAACAACTAGTTCAAATATGTTCTCTCAATGTTTCAAGCTTTATTACAAATGTCACAAAAAGATGTTAATATTTCACTTCTGTTCTTGGATTTTCATCACAATAAAATACACTGAACATAATCTTCACAAAAGTTATTTACAAAAGTTTAACCTATTGCCATTATAAATCATAATAACTTTTATTTAAGTATTATTAAAAAAATGAAGACATTGTTATTTGTAGTCTCAATACATTTAAGTCACGTAAATACAACAAATATTGCATTACAAATGCTATAGGTGTCACATTTGCGAAAGTTAAAACTATTGGCATTGTGAATGACAAAGCTATTAATTTCGCTATTTTCAAAACCAACACATAAATAAAATATTAGTCATTTACAATACCAATAGCTCAAACTTTCCTGATGCGAGACCTATTGCATTGCAAATGCTTGTTTAAACACTACTACTGCCCAAACCGCTGAACGGAATTGCACCAAATTTCGTAGAAAGCTAGATGCTGATCCAGAAAGCGTGCTTTTTGTGATTTGGTGTAAATCCGTTCAGTAGTTTCAGAGATATTGAAGTTAAAAAATATAGATATCTGGGATCCCAACAGCCTACTGAAACCCCACTGAAATGTGATTGGCTGCCAACACTTCTACCAGTAAGTGTTGGCAGTCATTTACATACAAGCAGCTAAGTTGCTTACTTTGAAACATGAAGGCCTGGGTTCTGAGGCAACTGCCAAAAAATATGGCAAATTATTTATTGCCCCTGTGTTTCAAATTATGAATAAGTGGGAATGAAGCATATGCAGTGTAAATATGTAGACACTATTGCACAGCGTGCAGTCTAGCAATGTTACAAACATGTCTGTGCATCCACTCCAAAAAATGAACCTTAACCCCTTAAGTGCTGATGACGGACCCGCTCCATCATCAGCTATGGGTGAGCTGTGCTGATGACGGAGCGGTTCCGTCATGGCCTGCTCGGCACGCCTGCGCGGCGCGAATTTTGCGCCTGCGCTGACGTTCTATTGAGCGGGGCGGGCCATGACGGAACCGCTCCGTCACAAGCACAGGTCAACCGACGCTGGTGACGGAGCGGTTCCGGCACCAGCATGCGGCCGCCGCACGGCCGCCCCGCCCCCTTAGCACTGCGGCGGAATAGCCGCCGCAGTGAAGGGGTTAAAGCCAGATGCACCACAATACTGGTCTCAAAAACTGGCTCCAAACCTGGCCACTATTTTCATGAGAAATGTGCAATATATTGATCAAACCAATGTATCAATAGAATGGTTTTCAAAATTTGGATCGAAGTGGGTCACAGTCTTACCTACTTCATTAATATTCATATGTAGATTGCAAATTACGACTCACTCTGATAGATAGGTTCGATAAGGATGGTGGCTCGCACGGGTCAGCAGACTAACTTGTCAGTGATGGCCTTAATGAAAAGAAATCTTTGGACTCAACTTGAAGCAGAGTCCCAGAAAAAAGTAAAAAAGAAATAAAAGGAGGCAGGATAGGAATCCCCTGACCCCCCCCCCCCCCCCCCCCCCCACAGACATGGTGAGAGGGTGGCATAGGGACCCCGCCGGGGTTTAAAAGCTTTTTAATATTAATTGTGCAATGGTTTCATGGGTGCATATTAGAAGCTTCCTATGTGTAAAAGCAATGCTGGCTCCCGCAGGAGGCTTGGAGCCGGCAGAGACCGTTGTGGCCTTCAGGCTCTCCCCGCTGTCCCCAACATTTAAAAAGTGGGTGCCCTTAGTGGGATCAGGGCACCCACACTACAGGCCGAGCCCCGGGGGATAGGGTCCCCTGAGCATAAATCGGACCCGGAGGGGGACGCGAGGCTCCCCTCCCTTTAAATAAAAAAAAAGAATAACGATGGGGACCCCGGGGCCAAGAATGGCCCAGGGAACAGGGGACACGCAACTCTCCTTCCTTAAACATACTTTTTTTTAATTGGGAAAAACCTTCCTGCAAGTCACCTGAGGCCACGCCCCTTCACTATCACTCTGCAAATGAACCTCCTGGCACAGTGGTGATTGGGGGATGAAGGCCCCTTAGATGCTTAGAGTCCTTGGGGTCTAGGAACCCCAGTGGTTAATTTGTAAAAAAAGAAGTGCCGAAGCTCTCATCAGGGGGCAGCTTCGACCAGACCATTTCTCCTGTAAGCGCTGCCTAACACAGAATCAACAAACCCTACAATTGGGAGGCATTGTGGCCTAACGGCTAGAGCTGCCGACTTCGGAGCTGGGGAATCAGGTTTGAGTCAGGGCGTCGGCTCAACATCCTATCATTCTGGGCGAATCCCTTCGTCTCCCTGTGCCCACCAAAATGAATGTGTATTTAACTGTTGCTTAAGCAGCAGTGTTGATGATTAAGTGCTGGTGCTGAGCACCGGAAACCACCGGCTCAAATTAAGCACTGAGGAATTCCTTTGCTTTCTTCCAAGAAGTCCCAGACAGTGGGATTGCTGAGAAGACTTGAAGGCTGCGCCCCCTTCTCCACCACTCTGCAATCGGGTCTCCTAGCATGCTGCTTGTTGGGGAATAATTACACTTTATTCCTGAGGGGCTCAGAACTAAAGTGTACTCCCCCCCCCCCCCCCCCCCAATCAATAGTGTGCCACAAGGCGATTTTGCAGAGTGGGGGAGAGAAGGGGTATTGCCTCTGGCGACCTCACAGCAATCCAGCTATGTGGGCCTTGCTGGAGGTAACAGAGGGGTAGTTTGCCCCCAAGGACCATCAAGAGCCAAGGGGACATCATCCCCCAACTAGTAATGCACAAGGAGGTGCGTTTGCAGAGTGGTAGAGAAAGGGGCATGGCCACCGAGTACCTCTCAGCATACCCACTGTGTGGAACTTACTGAAGGTGACAGGAGGGGTAGTTAGCCCCTAAGGACCCTCAATAGCCAATACTAGTAGTGCACCAGGAGGCACGTTTGCAGAGTGGTGGAGAAAAGGGGCATGGCCTCCGACAATTACTCAGCAATCCTGCGGTGTGGGACTTACTGGGGATAACAGTAAGGTAGTCGGCCCCCAAAGGACGTCCTTGGGGCAAACTACCCTCCTGTTACCTCCAGTAAGTCCCACACAGCCTATGTGAAAAAACGGAGTCAGTTGTTTAGGCAGATGGAGATCTATGGAAGGATTTTGCAAGTGAATCCAATTCAAGACTTCAGAGTGTGGGTGAGGTTGGGATGATCAATGGTGTTGAAGGCAACTGAGAGATCTTTCAGTATTAGTGGGCCAGGTTCACCTGGGTCCTATAGGCAGGATGTCATTGTCTTTGAATGTTTGTTTCAAATCTGATTATTGATAATACAATTCAGATAAAACAATATATCCTTCAGAACCAACATTATCTTAAAAAAAGACTAAAAGAAAGAGAGAGGGTAAAAGAAGAAAGAGAGAAGAAGTCAAAGAGAGAGACGAGGAGGAGGACAGCAGTCAGCATCTTTGAATTTTTAATGTAGCTGTCTCAATGCTGTATTGTGATCTGAAAACGCATTTGTAGTCAGGCAAGAGATGTTTAGCACTGATGTGATCTTGCAGTTGTGTGTAAACTGCTTTCTCATTGATCTTGCCAATGAAGGGTAAGGCAGTTATGGGCCGCAAGTTTGTGAGATCATCAGGGTCTATCTAATATGAGCTTCTTCAAGAGTAGGATGATCTTGAGAGCTTCTGAGAAGATGCCTTGAGTGAAGAACACATTTACAATGATGAGCAGGGGTAGCAGAGCTTCTCCAGAGAGGTCTTTAATGCAGAATGAGGGTAAGACATCAGAATTATGGGGCATGGTTTCGAGGGAGCTAATGACCTAGGCGAGGTCTTCAAGAGGCAGATGGTTGAAGGGTTACTATTGTGGGACCACTGGGTAGTTATAGTTAAGGAACGATGCAGAGGAAAAACTAAATCAATAATACATTTTCCCTTGGCATTGTCCTTTGAAATCCCTCCCCCCCCCCAACGTGGCCCCGCCGCCTCACCACTGTTACCTTCACGGACCACTGCTGAAGTTTTGCTGGGATCTGTCAAGCGGGGGCCGAGAACAAGGGTGTCCCAAAACGTGTTTTCCCCATTCATTTTTCCATAAGATCTTAAGACACAGCTACAACCCAAACAGTTGAGCACATTTACATCAGATTTGGCAGTAACCTAGCTCTTGGTCCAAGGTAGAGTGCTTTTTTGTGATTTGGTGTGAATCTGATCAGTAGATTTTGAGCAATTAGGGCAAAATAACTTTGCATATATTAAGCAGCAGAGCATCCGCAGAACTGACGGATCTCATGCTAAGATCTGATTGACTGCCATCACATCAACAAGATGTGGCCACACGTTCGTGGAGGATCAGTGAATCTGTGGTAAAATGGAAGAAAATATGCTTGGACTCCTGCACTATATATAAAAAAACAGGGAGGACCAAGCCCTGGGGAGCAGCACATGTGCTTTTAGGGGGACAAGGGCGAATGGCTCACCTCCACATGCCTCTAAGAGGCCCTGCGGACCCCACCCTCTACGGCTGATATTTAATAAAGGGATGGGTGGCACACGGCCTGCCTCCCGGGCCTAAAAAGGCACTGGGGATCCTTTCTCCTGGGGTCGACATCTTAATAAAGGGGAGGGGGCATGTGGCCCCCTCCCCAAACCAATAAGAGGCCCCTAGAACCCCATTCCCTGGGGATGTAATTTTAATTAAGGGGAGGAAGAAGGCATGGCCTCCCTCCCTGAGCTTAAAAGGTCCCTGGGGACCCCTTGCCCCAGAGCCACATCTCCGCAAATGGGAAGGGGGGCACGGGGTCCAGCACCTGGGGCCATTTTATGGCCTCAGGGACCCATCCCTCAGGGCCAGCTCAGGCATTGTCAAGGCTCCCCAACCCCCAGGTCTATTACCATGCCTGAAAGTGGGGCCAGGAAAAGTGTAATGTGATCCCACCCAGTGGGAGCACAAAACCTTTCCCTGCCAGTGTTCTTGGGCGTGGAAATACTACGTATTGCTCCCGCCTAGATGGAGCAAAACTAAACTGCTCCTGCGGGGCAAGAGCAATGCTGGTTCCTGCTGCACCTGGGATGTGTGGAAGCAGGGGAGCTAGCAGGGCTGCATGGCCTTGGGCCCACAACTGCAGCCCCCAATGATGGTCCCCCCATAACCCCTATGAAAAAAAGTATGTGTCCCAGGTGGGACCAGGACACCCAGATTTATTTTTAAAGCGCAAAAACAAAATAATAAATGAGAAGCCACAGGCATTCATTTACTAAACACTGCTCCTTTAAGGGCACCCCCATAATGCCCTGTGAGGGCTATTTACATTTTGTTTGTTTTTGTTAATGCCCCTAGAAGGCTGTGTGTGGCATAAGGTTGGCTGTTCAGAGACCAGGCCCTGCGGCAATCCCGGGCACAGGGGGGCGGCTGCCTGGTGGAGTTGGCTCAGGCCGAAGGCTATGTGCGGCTGGGGGTTGGCTGCCTGCCGGGGGGTGGATCTAGGGCCTGGCTCCAGGCCAGGTTCTATCGCGAACCCCATGCTGTGCACAGCCAAAGGCCGTGTGCAGCGTGGGGCTGGCGTTACATATGGTGATACCATGCTACTTTATGTAAAAAAAAATAGAAATTCAATTATAAAAACAAAGGTTTAAGTGACGCTGTAGTTAGGTATGGTATTAACTTTGCATTTAGAAAATCACAAAGATTAAAGGCACATTATAGTTAGATGAAAATGTCAGTTAAAACATACCATTTTAAAGGCAAACAAACTTAAATTCATCAGTAAAAGTTATCTCAAGTAACTATAACTTGTTCCTAAGGTAACTATAACTCACACCCTTGCCATGAACTGCTAATTTATGACATGGTCTTTGAAACCACTGATAATATCACTGCAACATTTCCAATGACATAATTGATAAAAAATCTGTGTTTTGGGAGCCCCGACTGCCTGATATTCAATCAATATATATTATCCTTCCTTCCAATGAACCATCAACCTACAACTTGCGAGAGCAACATGGCAGAGACGAATGAGGAACACTGTCACCTGAAGTAGGGACGCGCTGGAGATACCTGCGCAAATCTGACACAGCAAAGACAGGCCAAAATGATGTTGATTGGTACTGGCACCTGCTGGGACCTGGGAGGTAAGCTGGGAAGCTTGTAATAATGCTGTAGTGGCCGGAGTGCATGTAGACACTGCCCAGAGATCACTTCTTCCTGGACAGATGACGGCGGAGCCTCCCTTCTGCCCTGTGCAGCCTCCACCTCACAGCGGCAAAACGAAAGGCCTCATTCAAGAGCTTACGTGGGCAGAGCCGTCCACCGATGCTGCTCAGGTGGCAGGAGTGCCTGGGGACATTGACTGCAGATCGCCTCCTCTTGGACGGGTGACTTGGCGGGGCCCCACTCCTCCCCCGACCAGCCCTGACCCCACAGCGGCAAAACAGGGAGCCGTGTTCACGAGCTGGCGTAGGCTGGTGGCTCAGACACTCAGAGCTGACCTGATGGGAGATCAGCAGTGACAAACAGATTGCCTGAGATCAACGGACTGAGCCAGCGCCAGCTAAAACCTTGAGTTGCCTGCAGGGCTAGGCAATTACCGAGCGGCTCACGGTGGGGACGAAGCCCATGACAAATGACCAGAGGTGTGCTTCGGATGAAGGTGAGCTGCTGGTCCACACAGAGTACCCCCGAACCTACACTGAGAAACCTATAATGATAGGGGAACCCATGAGCCCCCCCCCCACATAGTGAGCAGAGCAGACAGCAATCAAGGGAGAAAATTGACCAGGATGGCCCAGATAGCCACACAGCTCTAGGGAAAGAGCCTTGAGATACCCAACATTAACACTCTGGAGCGGCCCGAGAACAGCCCACTGCCAACTTGAGACAGCCAACAAACCCTGAGGGAGAGAATGGGAGGTGCAGCAGTGGCCAGAAATAAGCCTGTGAGTGAGGTGAAGAGGTCCCAAGAATCACTACTGTGCCAGAGGATCTAAATCTATAACTGTACGCACTGGCTGTGGAGCTTGGCTAAATGTAGAGTGCGGTAAGGACAGGGATATCAGCTAGGACAGATAGCAGCCAGAAGGATAGGCCCTGCATCAAGCAGACTTGAGGGGCCACCTGATAAGGCATCTGCATTCAGGCAAGCAGGAGGTAAAAGGAACACCGCAGAAAAGATTGAGAGGGAGTCGAGAAGCAAAAAGACGCCAAACTAGAAAGCCACTGATACACAGCACTACCCACATTCCAAATTGGGCAACAGAACCCACCGAGTGGCTACTGGAGTTGACATTGGGGCTATTAGACACTGATCCGACATGAGGTCCAGGACTGGATGTAGCTCAGAGACATAACCACTAGGCCACAATACCTGCAGCAATCAACCCTCAATGGTCAGAGACAAGTAGCCCAAGCCACAGAGACAGGGGAAAATGGACAAATACACGAAAGTGGTGGCCCCTCCAATGGGAGCAGTGAGTTAAGCAATCCCCATGCCAGACAACGCAGCCCTCCTGCCGGCAATACAATCCTTCAGAACCGTACTCGAGGAGAAAATAGATGAAGTTTGCTCGGATGTCACACTATTACGACAGCACCTACGTAGCATGTCTGCGAGAGTGGTCCAGGTGTAACAACGCATATCGGAGGTTGAAGACCTGACACACACTTTACAAAAGGAGGTGACAACGGTAACGGCAACAATGAGAGAGATCGCCTGGAAAGTGGACAACGCAGAAAACCGTGCACACAGGAACAACCTACGCTTTATCGGTTTTCCTGAAGGAACTGAAGGCTCAGATGTGGGAGGATTTTTATACAAATGGCTATAGGACCCCTTCCCAAAAGTACAGTTCTCACAATGCTTCGTGATAGAAAGGGCACACCGGATGCTGAGCGCTAAGCCTCCAGCGGGGTCCCCCCCACAACCAATGATCACCCGTTTCCTCAACTACCAGGACCAGGACTTAATACTTCGTGAAATGCGACGCATGCAGGAGATCAGCCTCGCCACTCCAAGATAATGGTATTTCCAGACTATTCTCGGGAGGTCCAGAAGCAGAGGAGAACATTTGACTCGGTAAAAGAAAAACAACAAAACCTTCACATCCAGTACATGCTTCTCTTTCCAGAGAAGCTAAAGGTAATCTTCCAGAGCAAATCTCTCTTTTTCCAGATACCAGAGGAGGAATGAAACTGGATAGAACAGCGCCCACCCACACAACCAAGACCTGAAACCACGGGGACTCCTCATACCCAACAACAATTAAACACTGGGCCCGACCACAAAGAGAAAACAATGAAGCATAACTCCAGGAAAATAAGCAGAACACTCAAAGAGACCCCCCTGAGAAGGGACAGTGACTCAGAGGATAAAACGTATACATCTGACACTGATGACGTCCAAACACAGGCAACGCCCAAGAAGATAAATCCTAAAGGGAGACCAGGAAGTCAAGCTACACCTGACTCGTTGGATTAGGAACACTCCATGGGAACAGATAGTGACCATCCGCTGTTACAAAAGATCACCCGACTGGTAGAACACTACCCTGATATAGTGACTCATGAGACACTTATGCAGGATGTACAAGGAAAGAACAAGGAAGAATTAGATCCACTGGCTTGTCGGAGCATGAAGGAACAGTAAGACGGCACTTGGTGCCCTTTGAGACTATGGCACTACCCTTAGCAAGGTTCTAGATCGTTAGTTCTTAGCTATATTTCACATTACGTTGTTAGATACTGGTTAAGGGGTGAAAGGTGGGGGGCGGGGACACAGACCTCTCAAGCTTAACCTATGACACAGTTGTCACGTTGAAAGTTCAAGGGAAGTGAGTGGGCAGTCGGAGAGAGTGGAGTGGAGGAGTGAGGAGATGGGAAGGGAACGCAACATAAGGGCACAGGGGGAACGCAATACATGGGCAATTATGGAACACAAAGGCATAAAGTGCACACACATGGAGATTACGCAACAATTTGGACTCCTTCCATATAGGAGCCATGACCGGAACATCGCCACAGACCCAGGGTGAGGGAGGATATACCATAATGATGTGGATCCTCAATGGCCTCGGCCACAAAGTCAAGAGTGGATTGGTCATGAATTATCTTAAGACTGAAAACCGACATAGTCCTCCTCCAGGAGACACATCTCCGGGGTACCCACTACACTAGCTTGGGGAGAAGCACTTACACCACTCTTGCCCATGTGGGGTTCAGTTATCGGGCTCACGGGGGTAGCTATCCTCATCAGGAAGACAACACCCTTACATATACACAAAACCTCGATAAACCCACTAGACATGTGTGCAGCGGTACAAGGATATGAGGGCAAAGGAGCTCACGCTAATTAACATCTATGCCCCCCCCCCCGCGACTGCAGCAACAAATCCTGGATAAAGTTGTGGGAATCCTACTGGAAACGGATTCCTCCACACATATAGTGGGTGGCGACTTTAACGAGGTAGTGGACCCCTATATGGATCACACGAGTGTGAATACAGGACAGTGGGGGAACACAATACTTACCAGATTGATACAGACACTTGGCCACGTGGATCTTTGGCACAGACACCACCCCACTAAACACGTCTACCATATATTTCTCTGGGGCATATAAGATGTTCTCGAGGTTAGACTATGTCGTGTCTCCAGCCGGGGAGATAGGGGCGATACAGCAGGTAGAATATTTGGCACAGGGCTTATCAGATCATTTCCCCCTTATGGCTCAAAACAGAAGGGCGAACTAGCAAGAAACAGACGGGCTGGAGACTTAACGACTGGGACCTGAGGGACACAGAAATTGCTAGAAAATTAAAACTGACTCCGAACTGTACTTTCATGAGAACGAGGGCTCAGTGTCCTCAGCAGTGGTCCTTTGGAAGGCCTTTAAACCAGTTCTGAGTGACAGAGCACAAAACATTATAGCACATAAAAGAAAGAAGGAGACCCAGGAGATTGAGGGCCTGGAAAACAGACTCCTGCAATTGGAAAATCGGGTGGGCCCCAACCCAGATCAGTTCCTTCTTCACTAGATCTCAGTCACACATGTAGAATATATGGCACTGGCCCACAATGAGGCGAAATCACTTCTCCTGGCCACGCAACACCAACTCTACGAAACCGGGGATAGGGCCAGGAGACTCCAGGCATGTCTAGGCAGAAAAGAGAGGAAAACAAGATTTGTGTCCTCTATAAAGAAGTGAGATAAGGTCCTGAGCCCAGCACAAGAGATTGCTGATGTCTTCGAAGACTACTACACAGATTTTTATAAGGCCAGGGATCTGGCAAATGACACACAGATAGATACACAGCTACCTCCAACTACAGACTTTCCCACTCTGTCACAAGAGGATAGGGACTTGCAACAGGGCTAACACTAGAGTAAGTCACGAAGGCAATAGCTAGACAGGCAGTAGGGAAGACCCTGGGACCCAACGGAATACCGGCGGAGTTCTATAAGGCAAACTCTGGCCTGTTGATCCCACACCTACTGAAGATGTACCAGGAAGCACAGACAGAGGTACTACTTTCCCGTTCTCCGCTACAGTGGTAGTCATTCACAGAGCTGGTGAGCCAAAGATGGAGTGTGATTCATACCGGCCGATCTCACTGTTAAATATTGAGACCAAAATTCTGGCCACTATATTGGCGATGAGATTGCTACCAATAATCACATCCTTCATTCATGCGGACCAGTTGGGCTTTATCCCCAAAAGAGCAACAAGGTTTAACCTCCGCCGATTGTCTAACTGGTTAGATAGGGTCAAAGACAGATCCGACCCACATATACCCCTGGTACTCGACGCTGAGAAGGCATTTAATGCCTTTCATTGGCCCTTCATGAAAAAGGGACTGAGGAAATTCGGATTTGGCCCTGTATTTATGACATGGATTGATCTCCCATATACCCTACCTAGGGCAAGGGTATGGGTTAATGGGGCGGGATCGGCTACATTCCTAGTGGAAAGGTAGACTAGGCAGGGATGCCCATTGTCCCCATTGATATTTGCACTTCTATTAGATCCATTGGCCTGCCTAGTTAGGAGCCACCCAAACATAAGAGCGTTTCTAGCAGACGAGGGGACAGACCGAGATGAACGAATCTCATTGGGGGCCCATAAACACAAGAGAACTCCAACGACAACTTCCCGGAAAGACTGAAGGATTCAAATACCTAGGCATATACCTAACAACAAATACCTCCATTAGCTTGACACGTAACATTCGGAGGGTGACAACAGAGTTTTGTAGCGACATAGAAAGATGGAGAAGGCTGCCCGTGATGCTACTAGGCAGAGCAGCAATGTAAAAAATGACCACATTGCCAAAATTATTGTATCTACTCCAAAACATAAACTATGAGCTACCGGAGTAAATCTTCAAATCAATTGACACTGAGATACGCACACTATTATGGGATGGGGAAATCCGAGGGTGGCACTCCAGACACTCCAACGCAACCAATACAACAGAGGGATAGCCCTCCCAGACCTAAGATCATACTACTGTGCTGCACATTTGGTAGTAATCAATGAATGGGGACACCTTCCAGCCGATCACCCAACATATCCACTAGAAAGAGGCCAATTTGCACCTCACACTTACCTTCACTACCTCTACGGAGGCACAGGCACCAGGAAACTTCTACAGGCAACCCAGAGAATGATAGAAGCTTGGAAAGGGGCAGGGAGACAGATGGTAGGGGGCAAGAAACTTACAAAGGAAACCCCAATATGAGAAGGCACCTGTATGCCCGAGATGGGGAAACTGAAGGGTTTTAGACAACAGGATGCAAATGGGATTTCCAAGCTGGGTGACCTCTTCGAAAAAGGGACCCTGATTTGTTTTAACTCACCGCCAACCAACAATATGAATATATACAAGTTCAAAATGCATGGAGAGCAGAGAAGGTAGATGTGGCTACAATACAAGAATATGCCCCGCTGGAAGTATTGTATGGGAGAAATACCGGAGAAAACAATATCCTGGACAAATAAGACCATCATAAATAATATGCCTGACACTTTAAAAGGTCTTAAAACCCAATGAGAAAACACCCTGGTAAACCTTGAAGATGTAGACTGAGAGGCTGCTCGCATGCACCCAAGAGAGGTGGTGATCAAACTAAGGCTACGATTAATACAATTTAAAATATTAGATAGGATCTACTTCTATAGGTCCTGCCTCCACAAAATCGGAAGAGCTGCAACCCCGGAGTACCTACGATGCGGTACAGCAATAGGAACATGTACATACACTATGGGAATGCCCACATATACAAAAATACTGGGGGAAATATTAGAAAAGCTCAGCAGATAGTGGGGTATTTACTCCCCAAAGATGCCAAATTCACTCTTCTGGGCATACCCTCAGAGGTGGATGTCCCCAGACACACCCTCCTGCTCTGCAATCTTGGGTTGATAGTAGCAAAATTAGATATAGCTAAATACTGGGGTGCCCCGACCTCCACAACAGTGACAGAGTGGCGAACCGGGATGGACATCTATATGGAGGCAGAAAAGGTGACCTATAAAGCGAGAGGATGCCCTAAGAAATTTTTTAAGATCTGAGGCCCATGGTTAAGATACTAAGGATTGGAAATAGGGGGAGAAGCCAATGAAACTCAAGTACTGATTACGCAACAGGGACAAAAGAGGTGGGGAGATCCTACACTCATGCTGAGGATAAGGCTAGGACTCATGCCAAAATGTGTACTGTTAAAAATATACCAATAAAAATATTTTAAAAAAAGAATCTGTTGAGTGGGCACGAGTTATAGCTACTTGAAGTAACTATAACTGGTGTGTATAGATATATATATGTGAACAAGGGCTTTTTAGCTTGAAACGCATTGTGTTGGGTCGATTCAATAAACTAGACTTTGCCTAGAGTACTGTGGGGTCTGTGCCTCCTTCTTCGCCGTACCGCCGCTGTGTGAGATATATATATATATATATATATATATATATATATATATATATATATCTCGAAGATCCCTGCTGATCGTGCAGGAAAAACAAGCCACTCCAGGTTGCAGATAGAAAAGGTTTGCGGGTAATTTACCTAGTTCCAAAATACACCTGAATTGGTTGATAACTAAATTCTAAATGATCAGAATTAGTAAGTGACCTGAATCTAAAAATATATATCACTATTAGTATTTCTGGTGCATGTAACAGTTTGGCAGAAATGCTCCCTTCCAATGGATCGGTACGGTCAGGGGTATCATTGACATGCATATTACTGGAAACCTCACTCACCTAGAGAACTAGACACAATATTGGTACACACCCTGTCTTTTTTTTGAGAAAATTGTTCGTTCTGAACGAGGAGGGGGCTTGGTTTTATTCAGTTTGCAGGATTCTCGTCGTGAAGTACATCATTGCATGCACATATAATTAGATGCACTCTTAAAAGTCATCAATACAACTTTGCAAACTGTGGCAAATTATAATGACAGCTCTAAGGCCAACTATATATTTAGCCAACCACTAATCAGCCCTGTCCTTCTTTAAAATAATTGTATGTTGGTGTAAAATGATGTTTTTCACCATACTATAATTACCCAACCAGCAGATGCATGTTTTTGCATTCACCCGTTACTCGACTCCCACCACACTGGCTAACACGGTGCCCTCAGAGGGCTGACCTGCTAAAAAGGACCCTTTCCTGTGGAAAGAATGATGCTCAGACACATCACGCACATGTCACCTCTCGAGTGACATAGGTTCTTTGCAGAACATGTGGTCAGTAGCTTTATTTCTTTAAATGTCACATGCATGGAAGTCCTGTACTACAGTGGTTGGACCTTCTTCTGTTTTTGAGTGATAGACATGGAGTAGAGGGTGCTTTTTCTAATTACTTTTGAACATGTTTTGTTTCTTGCCGATGCGTTGGCTTGAGGGTGCTTTGTAGATTCATTGAAGCTGGTTGATTCCCCTAACTTTGTAACATATCCATGCACAGTACTGACAGGACATCTCCACTAGCTAAATCAGGCTATGGTCCTAGAAGGAAACCCCAGAGCCTTTTGGAAAATGACCCTAGACTACCTAAAGGGCTGCAATGTTATAATCCGCAGCTTTTGGAAAAACAGAAGTCAACAACAGAACACAACAAATGGTGGAAGTTCATTTGCATAGAAACAACTGCATCTTACTCTGCTGTTCAGGAATTCAGCTGTTATTCCTTCAGAATTATGCCCTGATCCTTTCAAGGTTGGGTGGAAACCTCTGTGATCCTGTATCCGATTCTTGCGCCATGATCCATCTTCAAAGGGAGATGTGTCGGTGATCATAGCAGAAAGTATGAAAGATTCAATGAAAAAGCAGAGAAGAAGTGGGCACAGAAGAAGTCTTCTAGTTGGGGAACGTTTAATCAACATGCTGCAATAACACTTCACAAATAGGGGACAACCTCAATGTTCATTCCGTCTTCCTGCCTCTACTCCGTGATATCTGCTTTTTACACTTCCTCCATAAGTCCAGCAAAATGTGAGTCAATTCTGCATCTTGGTATGTCTTGAGTAACCCTACAGCTTGGTTAGGAAGAATTGTCCTGCTTCTGCTCTGCAGAGCTGTAGGTTTTGTCTTGACACCAGCCCTTTTCTTCTCCACTTCGTGCATTGGCTCAAATCTCGGTAAACCAGAATCCATAGAAGATCTGCACATTCATCCATGATCTTGCTTGTCCACTTTTCCATCTCTTTAGAAGATAACCATTATGGTTGAACAGTCTTGTTTCTCCAGCCCTAAGCTTGCACCTTTCCTCCCATCCAAATCTGACAGCACATGACTCTTCATAGTGGTCCTTCTGACTCAATTTACGAGCACTCTTGAAGTCAAACATGCCTAAACCATCTAATGTTCGGGATTCCTCTCTATGGGCCTGATTTTTATGCCGCTGATGGGTTATTTCATCACAAACCTGAAGAATATCACGTCCACCTTATTTCAAATGCCATATGATATAATGCATTTATAATGAGGTGGATGCAACATCATTTATAATCAGTATTATATATATATATATATATAAAATGTATGGCTAGTGTTCTTTCATTTTAAATAAGGAAAGCTCAGTAATGCCCAGGTGTGCCGTTTAGACAGAATACAGCTTGTCATTACTCTCAATCAAGTAATCATTCACAGCCATTACTAGTTATTGCATGAGTGACCCTTCCCCATCAGCGAGGCCTACTAGGTTTCAGTAATGTTTATTTCATTTTATTGCTTCACATATCTTACACCTCTTGCCAGGTGGGTAGTGTGGGTACACTGTCTCAAAGTAGCAGTCATTAAACTGGTTGCAGCATTTGAGGTAAATAGGTAGTGACCTGCAACAAAGGGTCTGTTGGCTGGTGTGGATGGAGACGGCCGGTTCCTTTCTTTGTTATGGAGTGCATGGTGTGGTGTTGGTGGTTGCAGCTGATGGCTATATGTACATAAGGTGAAAGATTTTCTTGAACAGGTGGTATATTTTCATCAATTCATGGTGGGCAAAAGTGTGGAGCCTGTTGTGTTTGGGGATAGTCTGTGTCACTGCATTGTTAGTCCTGGCTAAGAAGAGGATGCCTTTGTAAGGATATAGGGGCTCACTCTTGATGCAAACTCTTATATAATTTTATGAAGATATTGAAGGAAAAATGCAGAGGCTCCAACAGTGTAAACAGAGAGCTTCCCCCTTTTCTAACTAGTGGGGGGGAACCATGAGTGTGGCGGGGCAAGATTATCGCCGATTTACTTTGTTGCTTCCTCTCTGCCAAACTCTATATAAGGCCATTAATTCTTTGATCCAAAGAACAATAAGACCGTTTTCAAGAATCATTATTAATGAAATGTCTGAAAATACTGATGTCCGAGTGTGGGCAAGAATAAAATGAATATAAATTATCTGGGTTACTACTCAGGCATCTCAATTGATTACAGTATAAGTTAATAAAATGCACAAATAAAATTAGGATATTGAGTTATTACATATTCGCTTTAATCACTTGAAGATTTGGGAGTAGCAGAATCATGGCAGGGTGTCTTTTATCGAAACGATTGTGTAACCGGTGCAAAAAAGACCTTTGATCACTATTGATTAGATTTAGTTATCCACTCAAATGAAACACGGTGAAGTGTTTGTGTCTGAAGGTAATGAACTGACCAAAGATATCATGACCCTGTGTTGTGTTGTGCCAAGACTCACAGAGAGATAATTTTAAAGATTGCCCACTTCTAGCATCCACTTTATCAGTAATCCTTCAGAATTTACTCTTGTTAAACAGCCATTGACCACAACCACATGCTCTCATGCCAGCATCTGGTTAGAAGTGAGAAGTAAAAAAAAATTACTGGCAGAAATACATCTTTTGTTGGTGACCAGATATGGGCAACTTAACCACTGTTGCGCTTCACTCGTGAATGGTCACATTTTTGTACCAAAACTGCAAAAATTATATAATATGTGTGTTGAAACCTGCAAATATGCTTGAAATAGCTGCACATAAGAAAGAGGAAAATAAGGATTTTGTAAATACCTCACCAGTATTTTTTAAGTTTAGAATGCTTTATTAAGATTATATTGATACAACAATTAAACTTAATATTAAATCAATTCAATCCAAGCAAAATGAATAGGAAAATGAAATAAGAACACTCATCAGTTGTATAAACAAGAAAAGCACAAGTATCAAAGAGAAAAACCAGCAAAAATTAATAATGCATAAATTGGTAGATTAGAAAAAGACCAGAGCGCTTGAATTGAAACATATAAACACTTTACCAATCTAAGTGTATTTTAAAAAATGTGTGAAAAGAAGATGAATGATAGACGGAAAAAGTGAAGAAGGGAAAGGGTAGGTAAAAGAGGGAGAGCATATAACAAGCAATAACTGCAGCTTTGTTTAAATAATGATTTTAACCTATTCAAGTTGTTCCATCATTTATGGTGGTTCATAACTGATAAAAATGGATGTAGATTAAACATATTGCCTAGATAAGGACATAAGTGGTGACCATAATGATTCTTTTTTAATTAATAAATGGAGAGGAAGCACGTGCCCGGTCCAATCTATGATGATGAAATTATAGATTCGACCAACCAGTTAAGGAAATACTAGTGGTGTCCTTCCAGTTTGTGGTGATGATTTGCAGGGCTATAAACTTTCCTACCATACCCTGGGAATGCCAATTGGGGGAAGAACCTCCTAAAAAAAAATGTAAACAATTTCAAAAGAAAAAGTCGTGGACAAAATGTTGTTCAGCTTCTGCTATATGAGCAGCCAAAGCTTCTTAACCAAAGGACAAAAGAAATAAATGTGTAGAAAATCACCCTTATCATGCGAGCAAGACCAGCATTTTGTATTATTGGTCACCTTAAATCTGTGAAGGTCTGTAGGGGTTAGGAATAACCTATTTTAAAAATAATATAACGTTTGTGTTGTGCTTGCTGAGCAAGATGAAGTATGAATTTTAGCCCATATGGAGTCCCATGTCTGAAAAAAGAACTCTTGGTGAAGGTCCGATTCCCACAAGAGCTCCGCCTTGGACTTAGTTCTCAAATCGGAGGGATGGGGCAGAATTTTGTAAATACCTAATGCTTTCATGTGAGAGGAAAAATCGAATGTAAGGGGGCTGACCTGCTGGAACAGAGGTAGAGTCCTGAGATAGAAGAGAAAGATGAAGAGTTTGAGATGTAAGTAATGAGTAGCATGATAAGAAGATATGTCATATTTTTCCTGAATCTCAGAAAAATCCATAAAAGAACCATCTACGTGTATATGTCCAATGGTAATAATTCCTTTGTTAATCCACTCTTTCCATGAGAGAAATATATTATTCAATTTTAGGTGTTTGTTGTACCAAATAGGAGTTTGTGAAATAGTGTCCATAAGGGAGTTAGAGGAGGCAAATGAAGGTTTAGCAACAGCTACAGAATGGGTACGTTTTGAAGAGAAAAAGGCCCTCAGGGTTGAGAGATATGAACCGCCGCATTTAAAGAGAATGGTGTACATTGGGGCCTTTTCCAGTTGACACCCAAGTTGTTAATGCTACTTGAGGGTTTGCCAAAAGGAAAGTCCAAATTTGTTTCAGTGTAAAGGCAGAGTGATATCGCCTCAGATTGGGGAAATTGACCCCTCCAATATCCTTTGACTGTTGAAGACATGCTATTGAAATTCTGGGCTTGCGATCATTCCATAAAAATTTGATCAAGGAAAGGTTAATAATTTTAAAGAAAGAAAGTGGGAAGGAAACTGTCAACATTGATAAGTAAAGTAAACATTTTATTTTGGTAGCAACATCATTTTAATAGTTGCCAATCTACCCCAACTAGGACAGAAATAATGGGCACCATCCCTCTATCAACACTGTAATTTTTGTGATGATTTCATTAAGGTTCATTTTAATCGTTTCTTAAATGTTGTTTATATATAAGATACCTAAACATTTTATACTTTTTGAATTCCATGTAAACTCTGTGTCCTTATTCATATCTGGAAGACAATATTTATTTAGGGGAATAAAGTAAAATATCATCTGCATAAGCAGTAAATGTAATGTCTATATCTTTAAATTGGAAGCCTATGAATTGTGAGTACCGACAAATTTTGTTCCAGGAAGTGTTCTAGAGATAGGATAAATAAAAGAGGAGATAAAGGACATCCTTGTCTTGTCCTCCTGTGGAGGAAAAAAATAGCTGGATTGAAGACCATTTACCCAGATGGAGGTGGAGCCATCAGAATATAATAACTTAATGTAATGAAGGATAAGTGGACTGAATCCGTGCCATCTCAATGCTCAAAAAATGAACTCCCAGTTCACATGATCGAATGCCTTTTCTGCATCCAGAGATATGGCTTCCACTGGGAAATTCAACTTGGAAGCCAAATGAATAATATTAAGGAAGGTTCTGGAGTTGTCCGTAATGGAATGACCCTTCATGAACCCTGATTGATGTATATTAGTTAAGTCAGGGACAACCTGATAAATCCGAAATGCCAATAATTTGGCAAAAATCTTACAATTCAGATCAATCAGTGAGATAGGTCTGTAATTACTACACGAAGAGAGATCTTTGTCTTTCCTAGGGATTAGACAAGCAAAGCCTGAGAAAGGGAACCCTGTGTCTTTCCCATAGTTAAAAAAATAGTAATAAGAAGCAGCAGCTTAAGGAACCAACAATTGTTTAAAATGTAAAAAGAAGCACAGAGAAAATCCATTGGACCCAGGGGTTTTATCTTTTGGGAGGTGATTGTTGGCATTTGAAATATCTTGCTCAGAAATTGGAATATCCAGAGAGGATAGATTTCAGAGGACTTCGGAATAGGTTGAAAGAAAGCATCTATCTGGTCCACAGAAGGAGACGACTCAGGGGTATATAAATTGGTGTAGTAATCTGTGAAGCATTCTAATATTTTGGAGTCCCTAATGTTTTTGACCTGAGCTATATCTGTTATAGCAACAATCTTAGACTTTTGCTTTTTAATTTTAAGGTAGTTAGCCAGCCTTACTCCACCATACATTTTAGCATTAAACTTAAGCAGGCTATAACAAACGTTTTCCCAGTACTGATATTATGATAGCATTATCACCTTGAGGAATCTCGACAGAGCGTCATTGTGATTTAAAGAAAAGTATTCATGTTCTAAAGATTTAATTTGTTCAATGAGTAGCGCCGATTCCTTGAGGGACTTCTTTTTTTTTTTTTGCAACAAAATCAAATATGAAACCACTGGCAGTTGACTTAAATGCATCCCAAATAAAATTCATCTGTGAGTCCGAGGGACGATTATTATTAAAAAAGTCTTGCTAAAATGCTGTAAACTGCTCTGTAAATTGATTATCAAGCAAGAACGCATTAATAAATCTCCATCTGGGCGAAGTGAGTGTAGGAGTAGGATAATCACAATCAACTATGACCGAAGCATTTCCTGAGATAAGTATTGAACCCATTTCAGTGTGTGTCAAAAATTGAAGAGTGGGTTGTGTGCAAAATATGTAATCTATTCTAGAGTGGGATCTGTGTACAGGGGGAAAAAAAGAACCGTTGAACATTTGGGTGACAGATTCTCCATACATCTATCAGCCCTCTAGAAGAGATGGCTTTATGAAAGGTCTTATGTATTTTGTTTGGAATAGATTTGGTTTGAGATTTCAGATCTAAAACGAGGTCGATAGGCTGATTGCAATCACCACCCACAATGAGATTTTCTGATGCATGTGAGGATATTCCAGAAAACTAAATCTACACCATTAGGACAGTAAACATTACAAATAGAAAACTGGGTGTTATTTATCTTGAATTCCAACAAAAGCCATCTTTAACTTCATTCATCAATTGAATGCATAACTATCGATGAGATAACAATAAAACTCCATTGTTTTTGACAGCTGGGGAGCTAAAAACATTCCCGACATTATTTGCTCAAAAACTTTAAATCCTGTTCTTTAAGATGTGTTTCTTGTAATAAAGCTACTTGACACTTCAATTTTTATAAAGGAGACAGTACTATTTGCTTTTTAACTGGATTACGAATACCCTTGACGTTCAAAGAAACATTTAGTAGACCACTCATTGAAGAGACAAACAACAAACTATTAAAAAGCATATAAGGAATCAAAAATAGCTATAAAACATAACCAACCACAATAGTTTTGATAAAAAATAAAGAAAAACCAAGAACACAGGAGTACCTGAAAATAGAAAAGCAGTTTTGAAAATGATTTTGAGAGAACATTTAAGATAAGAAATAGAAAAAAGTTCAAAATAATATAGAAGTTTAGCCATCCAATCAAGACAGGGTAAAAAGTGATCGAGAACCCAAAAAAAAATTTTGCTTCCAGAAAAATGTACTGCATAACAGTGAAAAAAAGAGTAGAATTGAAGGGAAAGTGAAGGAAAAGATGAATAAGGGACTAGAGGAGCATGGGGAGAACACAAGCTCCCCAAGTATGCATATAAAAGAAAGATGATAATAAGCTAAAAAGCTTTAGTCATGAGAGTAGGAAACAAAATAGATAATGACTTAGAGAGGGTGGAACGAGAAAATAGATACCGTTCAGAGACACCGAGATTAAATAAATATGATAACAAGTAGTAGAAAGACAAAGTAAATGAAAATAAAAACTTAAAAACACATGGCACCATATGAACAAAACGTAGACATTGGACAACTGGACAGTAATGAACAAATACATCTCCTCCCATACAAGAGGAGGCTAGGGTCCTGCACAAATAAGAGAAAAGGAGGGATAAACCACATGTTAAACAATTAAATATAAAACATTCAAGGTTTAGTTAGTTCCATGTCTTCTCCATTTTGCATATGTATACAGTTCTTAAGCTCTGCAGGATCCTCAAATGTAATTGTCTTGTCTTTGAATGTAACTTTAAAAAAACAGGTGTGAACAAGGCGATAACGAGCATTCATGGATCGAAGCGTTGGTCTAAAATCTAAAAACTCTTTCCTTCGGTTAGCAGTAGTCTTTGAGACAAGTTGACTAATGAAAATCTTCTGACCAGACCATAACATTTGTTTATTCTGTTTGGCCACATTAAGAATCAACGTTAAGTCGGAGTACTGTAGAAAACAGGCGATAATTCCTTGAGGTTTGTTTGAGGTCGATGCATAGGGAGGACCAATCCTGTGTGCCCTCTGGATATTAAGATCTGCAGGTTTCAGCAAGCCAACTATTTTTGGAATGTAATTCTTCAGGAAGTTGATCATGTCGGGGCCTTCAGTGTCCTCCAGTATGCCATATATTCGTAGATTATTACATCTGTTACGATTCTCCAAATCCCCTGTTAGCTTTTTAGCTGAGTGAATTCTTTGGATAAAATATCTACCTTAGCGACAATATCCTGAGCATCGCTAATCCTTGGCTCAGCTACTGTAAGTCTTGTGTCTAAATGAGACCACTTATCTTCAATTCTTTGAAGTGTCGCAGTAGTATCTACCATAAAAGGTCTTATGGTTCTCAGCTCATTCAAAATGTCCTCTAAGGTGATTTGTTCGGAGAGCAGGGTCTTTTTTTACCCTTTTACTGGCATTGCCTCCAGGTTCTTTGCGACCAATGGTGGTTGAATTGATATAAGCCAGGGATTTAGTTGAGTGAGCAGCCCCCATATTTGTATGAACCAAAGAACCTGCAAGATATCCAGTGTATTCCCTCATTGATCACCAATGCAAGGTAAATATTTATTTGTAGCTACTAAACAGGAGAATCAATTGAAGCCGACTTGTAAAGTAACAATGATTGAAATCACCAAGATAGCAAGCCTGCTGATAAAAACCAGTATATCCTTGTAGGGGCCGATTGAAATAATTCTGTCTTCAGGATTTTGAAAAATTACACAAAAAACTTTAACATTCCACGGAGGACAGGAATAAAACATTGTATAATATTTTTACCTCCTAAATCCTGCATTTCTGTGTGAAATGTGAAGAGAAAAAAAGAAAAATCCCATGCACGCAATGGCTCCTGAGGTAAAACGAGCTTAAGAGCAAACAAAATGGTGGCAGAATTAGATAGCATACTGGGAGCAGCAAGGAGAAAGCCTCAACTAATCAGTCAGACCAAATGCAGGTCTGAAAAGCTACCTCGCTGCTCCCGGGAGCTTCAGACACACTTCCTCATGTTTGTATAGCTGCAGGGTGGCAAATTGCCATCTTTCCCGGAAAGTCGTTTCTTCTGTGCTACAGAGGAACGCTAGGGCACGGACATCTTTGCTTGCTGCTGTGCGCGTCACAATACCTCACCAGAATTAATAAAGAGGAAGTTGTGTAGGAGGAAAGGTATGACCGACAGACTTAAAGTAGTGAAAGGCTATACAGACAGAGCAGTACAAAGAACGGAGAACAGATGCAGGTATTTCACAATTCTAGGGGTTATGAATGTGTGGGAGAGGGGCATGAGAGAGATGTTTAAAATAGCCAATGTATGCTTTTTGTGGTTTGGTGATTTATTTCCCCGAAGGAGCAGTCTTCTTTTGCAGCACCCAGTATCAAACATTGATATAATAATAATATTAATATATAATAATCCACATTTGTAAAGCGCGAACCATCACCCGTTAGGGTCTCTAGGCGCTGGGGGCTGTTGAGAAGATTAAGCAAGCTACTGCCCAGAGTCACATGGTGCTGGGCTAATCTGCCGCCGACCCCGGGGATCGAACCGTGATCCCCAGATTCCGGAGTCAGTCACCCTGGCCGCAGCGCCACACCTCTCCCTGATGATCAGCATCATTAACTACCTCCGCAAGCCCAGAGAGATATTCATTCTCCTAGCTGTACCTATTAGTTTCAAGGGTTGTAGGAGGTAATAGATGTAATTCTCCTTTGATTTTTTTATTTTTATCAAGTACTTTAGATGTGATCCTTTTGTATTCATATGAAATCCGAATGGAGGAAGGCTTGGTTACCCTGATAGTATAAATACTTTGGGGACTTGTTCAGTAAAGCAAAGCATATTGGTGTGCATCTACCTCTGAAGTAGATTTACTACTTTCTGGAATTCACAAACATTTCCATGAATCTGCATGAAAAGCTGCGGCAAGTGAAGGTTTCCATGCAATTTCCTGGGAAGTCATGTGATTCTCCAATCAGAGTCTCTTTCCTGCTGCAGGGAGTTCTCCCTGGCAGAGACTCCCACACAGAGGGGGGAAATCCCAAGTGTAAATGTATATTTTGATTTATTATTTTTCTCCAATGTGAAAAACATTTTTTCCTGTGGAAAAACTTCTACCCCTACATGCCTCCCAATTCTGCAGTATTTAAATACTTTTCCATCCCTGAAAAGGGATTTATGCAAGCAATATGTAAAAAGCTGAATATCTGTCTGCATTGTTGAATTCCGAGCATGTTAATAAAAAGATTTTTTTAAAAAATGAAAGCTGACTATTTGAGACTGGGAAAAAGAATGTGAGGGGTTTTGGAATGTCCACAAATGTAGTGGTTTGGGTACACTCCCGGATTTCCATGGCTAAAGATGCATTGGAACACCTCAGAATGCTTATATTCTCAGTCCCTGGGTGGGATTTATGAGTATGGAGAACTCTGCACTTGTGCAAAGGTCACCTCATTGGTTAATGGGCTTACGCCTTCCTACCACATATCCCTCTGCAATTTTATGGCAAGCATAAGTAAGGTACATTTTGTCTTAAACGTATGTTTACAAATTAATTTACCTTTGTGAATATGCCTCATTATTTTGTTTTCTCTCTTTATTTTTTGTAGACAACTCCATTACAATTAAATACATAATTTTCACAAAGAGGATAATATACTCTTAGGGAAGACAAGGAAAAATAGGTACACAATAACAAAAAAGAAGTAAGAAACAAATGCAAGCACAGCATAATATGTTCGTACAGAGTCAAGACCTAATTTGAGGTATCATAATCTGCTAAACCATGAGGAGTCTTAAATATTCAATTAGAGGTGGCTAAAACACTCCAAGCTGTGATGGGAGACCATATCTTTTCCCCTCGTTGTTACGACTTTACCCCCCTGGTGGCATAAATTGCCATCTCGTGATTGTACACGCCCAGAAATCGAGTTAGCCACATTTGGAAACAAGGAGGATCTTCCTCCTTCCATCGTGCGGCCAATATAATACGGTATACAGCAGTTCCAATAAAGAGAATCGCTTCCTCCTTATGGTACAAATTTAACGTAAAATCATACCCAAGCATACAGGCAGTAGATGACTCGGGCAGTTCTCGCCCGAAGACCTCCTTCCAAAATTCCCAGATCATTTTCTTTAATGGTGCCATCTTATCGCAGTCATAAAACATATGCAACAGTGTTGCAGGTCCCTGTTTGCACCTTGGACAGTGGTCATTAATTCTTTTACCCCATGCATGCAGTTTCGCAGGGGTATAGTAAAGGTTATATATTGTTTTGTAGAGTTGTGCTTTTAGATTTGTGGATAGTAGTAGTAGTTGAGAAGCCAGTGCAAAAACCTTGTCTATGTCAACTTCAGGGTTATCAAGTTTGCGAGCCCATGCCACTTCAGTATGTTCCATGTCATCTGGTGATTTCCCTAGAAGAGTATTGTAGAGTGTGCCAATTCTAGTTGAAGGCCTACGGATATCTTTAATTAAAGGTATTCTATTCCAGCATATAGTAGGTAGCATGGGTTTAACACTCAATCTTATTTGGTAAAATTTAAGATAGTCCTTCCCGGGTATGTTATACTGAGATTGAAGGGTAGCAAAACTAAGCTTTTTGTCTATACCTAGGAGGTCAAAGAGGGAGATAATTCCCCGTCTCTCCCAGTTAGCGGAGGTCCTGTCATTTATATTTTGTGGGAGTATAAACGAATGCCAGAGTGGAGTATATCGATTAAATTTAGGGACTTGCATATGTTTTATGATTTTTAACCACACTCTCCATGCCCCAGTGACAACTTTGAATTTGACTTTCTTGTAATAGCTGGGCTCAAGTTGTCTTAAGAGTAACCCTCTAGCTTTGGGACCAAGGGCTAGTTCATATATTGAAGGAATACCCACCTCTTCATCGTTACATAGTGGGTTTACCATTGGCGCGAATTGATGCAGGTATGCTGCCCAAAAATATAACAATAAATGAGTTATAGCAAGCCCACCTCTATCGAGTGACAGGGACAGGAATTTTAGGGATCTCCTAATCTTGTCGTACTGATAGACAAATTTAGAAATCTGGGAGTCGAGAGTTTTGATAAAATTATCTTCGACTAGTAGGGGGATCGCTCGGAATAAATACAATATCTTAGGAAAGATAGTCATTTTAATATAGTTCCCCCTCCCTATAAGAGAGAGAGATGGAGACTATTTACTTTTGCTAGATCATGTTTAATTGAATGGATAGGGGGTTCATAATTGATTTTGATAATATCTTGAATTTCAGCAGATATGTACACCCCTAGATATGTCGCCTTTTCGGTCCATCTGGGATCAATGCAATGTGTGTTTTGTGTGCATAGTATTACCGTTTTGCTTTTATTTAAAGATTAGCCTGAGGGGGACCCATATAGATGCGTAATTTCCCCTATCTCAGTTATAGCTACATCAGGATAAAAGCTAATAGTTTCGAACACTCCTGTCACTACTGGTTGGATTCTGGTGTTGGCTAGTATTTTTAGTATCAAGGGATTGATATAGAGGGCAAATAGAATTGGGGAGCACGGGCAGCCCTGCCTCGTGCCTCTTGAGATGTTAATGCTGTCTGATTCGTGCCCCATAATTTGCAGTTTGGCCTTTGGATTGGTATACATTGCTTTGACTGATTTAATAAATATGTGCCCGAAATTATAATGTTCTAAAATGGCCCACATAAATTCCCAGGACACCTGGTCAAATGCCTTCTCGGCATCAAGAAGAATCATCGACATCCGGCCCCCCGTGGCTGACATGATATCAAACAATGAGATTGCTCTGCGAGTATGGTCGGTAGTGCCCTTCTCAGGAATGAAACCATGCTGCCATGGGCTGACCAGATGCGCAATGACTCCCCTTAGCCGATTAGCTAGTACTTTTGAATACAATTTAGAATCTGAATTTATCAGAGAAATTGGGCGATATGATGAAGTGGAGTCAGTGGGTTTTCCCTTTTTAGCAAAGATAATAATATTAGTGTTTTTCCAGGATTCAGGTGTGTTTCCGCTCCATTGTATCCCAAGAAAGAGGTCTAGGAGCAGTGATAGTATATCTTTTCCTAGAATTTGGTATAGCTCCAACGGAATTTTGTCGGGTCCCGATGCTTTCACAGAGGCTAGTTCTGAGACTGCGATTTCTAGCTCTGCAAATGTGATCTCTCTCTCTAGATCATTTTTAGTGGAAATGTCTAAGCTACTGTCTGAACTGGTTAAAAAGTCATTGAGAAATGTTTTGATATCTTCCTTGCTGTAGGTATTGTCATTCTTATATAGATTCTGGTAGTACCCTTGGAAAACTATCAGTATATCATCTGTTTGTGTGTATTCTAGGTTGTCAACTTTAATAGAGGATATTGCATTGAGGGAGGCCCTTTGTCTAGTTCGTAAGGCTAGTTGTCTTCCTACTTTTTCCCCATTCTCATACAGTTTTTTTCGGTGGGTTCTAAAGGTTTCAGCGGATTTTTGGGTTAATCCCTTCAGGGGTGTGGAATTTAATTAAATATCTACTTGTCCATGGGGCAGGTTACTTCATAAATCTACTTGTCCTGTAACAAAATCCACTTGTCCCTTTTATGCCATGTAATGCGGCAACAAATTATGTCAGCAATCTCATTACATAGCTCTGAAATAGCCTCTTTGATTAGGCCAGGGCTCCTTCCAAAGTAGGGTTTGAATACTTGCAATTCCCTTATGTTGCCACGTTTCCGCAGATCTACATACTGGTCCTGAAGGGAATGGTAATCAACAGTTCCAGGGTTGGAATGACCTTTATGAGTCTGTGCATACCTACTCACTTGAAGGTTTTAAGGGTTTTCACCAACTCTTCTCTAATCTTTCCCATACTGAGAAAGGTTGGAAATTTATCTTGACAATGGCAGACTTAAACTTCTACCATTGTTTAGAAAAAATGTGTTTGGAGGGAAAGTGAACTTGCAAACACTTAGATTTTCGCATGAGCAAATCTACACCTGCATATTTGCTCATGCTAAAAGCAGTTCACAAATATTTTCTAGGAATACTATTTCTTGGCCTACTTCTGTGAAGTCTTGTGAATTCACGAAAGTCGTATATTTGCTCTTAATGCAAGGACATAGGTGCACTTTTGAGACTTTTAATAATTGGGCCCTTAATTAGGTCTGGCGGTAACCATGACCTTTTGTGTTTTTTATAATTCTGTCTCTCTCTCTCTCTCTCTCTCTCTCTCTCTCTCTCTCTCTCTCTCTCTCTCTCTCTCGGTCTATTGGCTAGCTTCACTGTGAGTGATAGCATTCTATTCTTTCACAATGGGCATAATCAACACACAGTTGTTTTGTTCAGGGCCAGGAACTACTGTGGCACGGTGTGCGTTTTGCTTTTGCCAATGTTTGTTATAATGGCGAGTGCCCGGCAGCTCCCACACCAATAAGGTTTTACAAAAACCATGCCAAAACAAGTCACGCATTGACAAAACCAAAAGGCTGACCAACAATTTAAGACCTACTGGCTTTACCAATACTTGTTTATTTGTATGTTTCCCATCCTCTTATTAAAACTGGTGACACTGATTTTCCATTATGAATGTTTTTGGCAAATACTAGCATATATCAACACATTTTACTAAATGATGCTGCAAAGAAACGGTCCCTAAAATGTTACAGTAGTTTAGAGAAATGTTTTTGCATTTTTTGTGAACATTTTATTTTGAAAGCAAAGAATCATTAATCTTGCTTTCAAGTTTCTGCAAATATTTGCATCTAATCAGAGAGAATTCTGGGAGCAGTATGCATAGCCTCATATTGCTAAACATTGAAAACATGTGTACACATTTTTATGCTGGAACCACTGTCAGTAGTACCGTCTGAGCTTACTTATACTTAGATCGCTCACCCTAATAATAAAGGTTTTGCATTAATGAACCATAAATACCAGTTTGAAAAGTACTAATACATGGACACAAATATAACCTTAACTTCAGGCAATGCCTATCTCAGATCCATAATGTGGTACTGTAAACTGGCAGTAAGCATGAGCGAATTTTGCGGATCTCGCGTTCGCGAATTTTGCGGATTTGCGGATTCGCAATCCGCAAAATCCGCGAATTCCCGCGAATTTGCGGATTTTTTTTTTTTTGTGTTCGCCCGTGTTTCTGCCAGTTCGCGAGGGTTTTTACAATTTCGCAATTTGCGAACTTACCTGTCGGGTCGCAAGTTTTGCGAACTTGTTGTTTCTACGTGTCCAGCCTGTTTGGGACACTCTTCTTTATCACTGCCACTCTCTGTCACCACTGCCACTCTCTGACTACTCATGCCACCCTCTGGCCCACCCATGCCACCCTCTGTTTCATCACCACACCCTCTGGTTGTCCAGTGTACATTATTTTCGGCAAAGCAAAGCACACCTTCCCTGCCTCAAGTGACCTGAATTAATTTGGGGCTGATTAATGTGTCACAGAATATTTTTTTAGCTGGCACCTGCTTCCTTAGTGCGCCCTGATTAGTGATCTTTTGCACTTGCTAAGTGCTTTCATTGTTGCAAAATTAGTTACAACACCTGCCCTGCCCCAACTGACAATAATGAATTAGGGGCTGATTAATGGATTTTAACTTCCAGCCTGGCTCCTGCTTGTCTCCCTTAGCTGTAATTCAGGACCTTTGTGGCATATGTGTAACTATTCTGAGGTTCAGAGCAGGGTCACATAATAGTTTCAACTGGCAACTGAACTCTGGAGGGGCCCCTCAGGAAGCACTACAGGAAATGGCTACTAATGATGTGCCTGAACTTTTGAACCTGGTAAGTAGTTACTTTCAGTTTTGCTAAGATCGTATTTCTGCAATTTTGCACTTATTCGCGGGGCGCGAACTCACGCGAACAGTGCGAGCAGTGCGAGCAAAATCCGCTGCTCGCGGATTTGCGGATTTTGCGGGAAATTCGCAAATCTCGCGGATTGCGGATTTCCCGAAAATCCGCAAAATCCGCGAGCGGAACGGATTTTCCACCCATGCCTAACTGGCAGCCAAAGGGTTTGTGCTGTAGGGGGTTGGGCCTACTTGTCCCAAGGACAAAATACACATGAAAACTTGTTGCCCTTGACCCCAAACAATGTGTCCTGGGCGTCGGGCTATAGGAATTCCACATCCCTGCCCTTGTTAAGGTCAATTTTTAGGATTAAGATCTGGCGAAATATATATGTAATCCATCGTTTTTTTCTGCTATTGATGTTGTATGTGCAGCTTCCAGTTTAGGTAGTTCTCCTACTTTCTTAGAATATTCGAATGCCTGCTGCTTCTTAAGTCTAGCTACATAGCTGAGGGTTTCCCCACTCTGTGCAGCCTTGTAGCTATCCCATACGATGTTTCTTGGAGCGCTGTAACAATTAATATCAAAGTACCCCTGCGTCCAGTTTCTAATATAGTTAATATAGTCATTATTGGCCAATAGTTTCCTATCAAATGTCCAGGTGAAAGGTTTACAGGTTGTTGAGATTACGTTAACAGTGAGAGCCAGGGTATTATGATCAGAGATCAGCTTTGGGTATTTAATGATGGTTGCGCAGCTCGAGATGTCTCTGGTGGTAAAAAAATTGTCAATTCTGTTGTACTTATTTTGAGGGTGGGAAAAAATGTGTAGCCAGGGTCGTCATGATGTTTGAGGGGCCAAATATCTACAAGGTTATGGCTAGCTATTAGAGAACTAATTGCCTTATATACCCTGGGTTTGCGACCAGAGTACCATTGTTTAGTTAAGTAGTTAGAGTCGGAACCAAGTGAAATATTAAAATCACTTGTAAAGATTAACAGACCGGGCCATCCTGACAGTTCCAATTCTAGGGTCTCGAACACAGATGGATCGTCCAGGTTGGAACCGTATACTGAACATAAGGTTAGACCACAGGCAAGTTCTACAATTACCCATCTGCCATACTGGTCTAGGGCCTGTCGTAACGGCCTTCCTATGTGAATTTTGCCTAATATGGCTACCCCCGTGTATTAGTTGTATGGGTTGTGGTTGCTAAAACATTATATCCCTGGATTTTGAGTAGGCTCCGCTTAGCCCAAGGTAAATGGGTTTCTTGCAAACATATGATGTCTGGTGAGTCGCGCTTAACTGCCTCAGATAGCCGCCCCCGTTTGTCTCTGTCATGTAGCCCGGCTACATTCCAGCTCCAGATAGTTATCCTCCCCATGGAGCTTGGTGGTTTAGTCCCTTATTTTCTCCCATATTTGTGTTTGCTTTGTCAAAGATAGATTTGTGATTTGAGAGTTTAGTTCGATTCTTTAGATATGGAGTTGTCTGTATTTTTAGCATTTTATCCCCCTTCCCCCCCAACCTCCTCCTTCCCCTCCACCCCCCCCCCCCGTTCCCAGCCCCCTTGCTCCCAAATTAAGGCAAAAAGACTCAGTCTAAAAAGTGAAATAGGTGCTACACGCTATCAGGTCCCACAGGTTTGTTAAAATAAGAAACCCGCTCACCCCGCACAGCCACGAAATTATAACAATATTATAACCTTACTCGGTATTGGGGGATACATAAGTACATATATATTTTCAAAAATATCATGCAGTAAGCTGAAGTTAAAGCATCACTTTATACAAAAAATTTGTACCTGCCACTATTTGCCGCTGTTATGAGATTATTTTTAAGCTTTAAGATTTAAGGTTTGAGATTTACTTTAAGCTATTTTAAGCTATCGAGATACTCCTGCGCGCAGATCTCGGAGACAAAAAACTTTGTCTGGCCCCCGTATATAACCTTTAGTTGTGCGGGGTTGTTAAGGTACACAACTGCTTTTTTGTCCTGAAAAGGTTTGATGAGCTGGCGCAGCCTCCACCTTCTTTCCACAGTGGTATGGCAGAAATCAGGTCTCGTAAAATAGATAATGTCTTTGGAGGTGCGCTTGCCTTCAGGCCTGGCCTTCTCAAACACAGCCTGTCTCAGTAGAAAGTTTCCAAAGTAGACTAGAATAGCCCTAGAATATGCACCAGGTTTGGCGGGGGCCCTTAATGTAAGTGGCATACGGTGGGCTCGCTGTATTTCAATGTCCCAGTTCCAGTTAGCAAGCTCTGGGAGAGAATCTCGAAGTAGGTTTATCATGAAGGAACGTTTGTCTTCCCCCTCAGACTTCTCCGGTACACCCAAAATGCGCAAGTTGTTTCTGCGCTGGCGGTTCTCGAAGTCCTCCAATTTCCAACAAATATCACCTAATTGGGCTTCGTTAGACTCCACACGTTCTCTAATGGCCACAACTTCAGTCTCATTTACCGGAGTCCTAGATTCTACTTCAGTCAATCGATCACCAAATGAACCACACATTTTAACCAACTTTCGCACTACTCCTTGAACCCTGCGAAGCGCGGCTTGTGCCCTGCACCGATCCTGGGAGGTCTCTTCGCGATGGGCTGCGATCGCCTGTAAAACCACATCGATGTACGCGGGGGCTGTTGCTGGAGTGGTTGCAGAGTTAGAGCTACTGGGGTAAGCTGCTCGGTATGTGTGTGATCTCAGTCTAGGCCTGCCCCATGGGATTTACTACTCCTCGTCAGACCTGCCTTTTGCCTAGGTTTCACAGTGAGAGTAAGAGCCTCCGCACCCTCATCTGTTTCTGTCAAACTATCAGACTCGTCTGTTAGATAAGAAGTGTCCCTCCATTCGTCTTCCAGATCAGCCTCATCGGAGAAAGAAAAAAAAAATCACTGGCTTCCTTTTCATGGTCTTTTTCTGGATCCATATGGGCGGCGTCAACTTTGCCAGGATCACAGAACCTGTATTGATGTGCCTCCTATTGTACTAGTTGCGTCTTGCTTGTTGGTTAGACTAGGGCTAGGGTTGATAGTTAGACCGCTATCTTGCGCCGTTACCCCAAGGCTGCCTTGCAACAATACTTGATCATTACTCTCTCTGCATGTTGTACTCTTGCTAACATCCGCAATATCCTTCAAACCAGGGTTTGTCTCAATTACAGTAGATACCAAATTGTCATAAATCGCCACAATGTTGCTATGCATATCTAGCATTGCTGTGGTGATCACCTCTGAGAACGCAGGAGTTAGTGGTGGTGAACCTGAGCCGCCTGTGGCACCGTCAGCTTCGTTGGGACATTCAGTCACACTCTCAGCGATTTCAGCATTTTCCATGTTATCTCTCTGGGCCGGGCTATGAATGCTGCCTGCAAGTGAAACCTGGCGCTGCTTCCCCTGGCCCGGAAGCATATTCGAGCCTTTCCGCATAAGCTCCACCACAGAGGGCCCCGCGGAGTCTTTGCGCACATTTTTCTTCCGGGTCGCGGTTCCCGGGCCAGCCGAGCGCCGCCGACCCCTCGATCCTGGATGTCCGCGCAGGTGTCTCCGTGGTTAAGGCCTTCTCCTGTGTGGTCATTTGTCTCTCTGCCCCTCGACGTTCAGCTGCCTCGCGTTGAGCCTGTCTGGAGGCCCTCGCTCGGGCGGCTGCAGAAGGAATGAGCAGAACAGCCACATTGGGGGCCATCTCAACCGGAGCAGGAGCTGGATCTGGGGCCGAGCCGGAAATCTCAGGGATGGAGATCGGCACCCGACCGTCGGCGCTCAACGTAACCCCTGTGTGGTGAGTGCTACAGGTGCTGCAGGCGCTACAGACAGAGTAGCTTGCAAGGACTACAGGGCTTTGAAGGTAGTGTCTTAAGACTGCCTGGCCAATGTAGGAGTACAATACCCAAACTGGATGCATGGAGGGGTTAAAATCCATTCGGGTATGTCTGTCTGAAGTTGCACCGGCTGATCCGTACCCCCTACATATCCTGGTACTCAAGCGGTATGCCAACCTTGAATAGCATGGGCCAAATTACTCTCGTCATCAGCCACTGGATCCGCGCTTGGAAAAGGGATAATCAGCATTTAGCACTGACAGATTGCATTCCGGAGCTCCTGCTGCATGACCGGACGGGAACCTGGAGCGTGAGCACTGCAATCCGTGTCAGATCGCCATCTTGCCTCCTCCCAAAAACACAGCATGCCTCATTATTTTTAATGCTGATTTCAGGATTAATTCCTTCTTCCTTAAGTTATTTATTCAGAATATTAGCAGGGGCACTCAACGTTTTGCGGTGGTATGGATGTTTGCATACACTGATCAGGTTAGACTGGATATGGGGACTTGCTCTCATACCTAGCAGGTGTCCAACTTTACGTCTACCTCTCGATTTCATGTGAGATTTACTTCCCTACCATTACTTCGATAGAACCTTTAATTTGACTGTGTTTACTGAGTTACATCAACACTTCATCCAAAGCATCAGGTAAAGGGCTTTTACGCTAAGTTTAATATAGAACTAAGGTTACGAAAATGATTATACAATTTGTAAATAATTCTTATAAATGTAGCTTGGTAACTATATTTAGACTAAATATAATTGAAATCAAATGAAAATTAATTTAGGCCTGAGCCACTGGAAAAAATGGATTTCTGCTTCTGTGGCTTTTTAGGCTCAAATAAGACTTTGCTTCCCTTGCCACATAATCCACTATCTGCCACATAATTTATGGATGTTAATAAATAAATGCTGTCTAGCTCAAACTGAATAAAAGTTATAAAAATCTCATAATATTGGCTGCAACTCAATGTGTAAGAATTAAAGGATTAATTTACCCAGAGGTGACAATTGTTTTGAAATAATGTAAAAAATCCTACTTGAACACCTGGAGGAAGGACTGTAGTCCACAACAGGATTCAAACAGCTTTAGTGACTACATGTTATTTAATCAGGTTGAAAACAATGATTTTTCCTTTGTCGTGTATGTTTTTTCACTATTCATGTAAATTAATGTTTGCTTCACAAACTCTGTTCTCAAAGTAGCATTTACTTTAAGGGGGCACTCAGACTTCAGTAGCTCCCAAACATGCTGCCTCACTTTCTAGTTCCTGATGTCTTGAATTCTAAAGTGCCTGCTAATGAGACAAATAGCAGATTGGAAACATTCTATACTGTTTTTCATGGCAGTTTCATAATGGAAAGCAATGTTTTCAGAAGCCCTATAGTGTAAGCACAGGGTAAACCAAAAACCAAAGACCGATTTTAGAATTTAAGAAAAATCTTTTAATACAAGGAGTGTGTATGTGCCAGCTTGTTTTCTGCTCAGTGTAACATTGTATATATTTTAGACAGTTTATTATACTCTAGGAGACATGGCGGACCGGTTTGTAAAATTACTTTCTTGAGCTTTCATGCCGTAAAAATTTAAATTCATGTCAATAACAATTCTAAACCGGAAACTGCTGACTTCGTACAGTACCCTTTAATAAGACACCTATGAAAATTTTGTATAGCATTGGGATCCCGTTGTTGTCATTACATAGCTAGTTTGACATGTTTCAGTATGTCAAAATAGCCACATGATGCTTTGCATAATTTGTTTTTAATCATTTAATAGTTCTCATTAATTGTCTTTCCTTGCGGAATAATTTGCATTTCCTTGCAGCATAATTTAGCCCATCTGACCTCCTAATTGATTGTTCATGGTCACGTAATACCAGTCCCTGATTTAACGCTAAAACGATATTACTTGTTAATTATATTATATTTTTGTAGTACATAAGTAACATTAGAACTTTGGGGTTCGAGTGAAGGTTTGATTCAAAAATACTGAATATGATTTCCTTCCAGTTCAATAGTCTTTATTCAGTCATAATAAATGAGCATAAAACACAGATTTAAAAATACATTGTACATCACATAGTTTCAGATTGAAGAAGTATTGAGAAAACTTCACACATCAATTAAAACAAATTTAAAACATCATAAAATATTATTTATGCATGCATTTAGCAAATAGTATAACATTGATTTATGAGCAGTTATGGTAACTGGCATTCATTTAAAAACTATTAACATTCTAATCAAGGCTAAAATAAAAATTCTTATGAAGCATACCTCCTCATTTTTATTGCAGACAAAATATAAAATATAATGAAGGACCGAGAAAAAAATTGTAGTAGAGCTTAGACATTTTAAAAAGATCAGCCCCTCTTAGTGCGATGTGAAGTGCTTGTTCATTAAACGTGGAAGTAAAGTGCAAAAAAGAATAAAATGCACTGTCGTCTGAGGCAAGAAATTATTACATGGGCAACCCAGAAGAGATTCAAACTAGGAGCCAGAGTTCGGGAAAGCAACCAAAAAATGAACTGAATGTAACCTGACCCTCGTGAGATAAAATCTATGTTCAGGTTTCTCCACCCAGGTTAATCCTGGGCGTAGTGGAAATTGGCAAATAATTAAGAACTGAGGTTAAATTAGGCCTGGGAGGTAAATTCTTTTCCGCTTGCAGAATTTGGGTAATTTCGCGTTCCGCAGAGAACGCGAAATTGCCCAAAATTCTGCATTCCGCGATTTAGCGAATTTTTTTTCTTGTTTGCGTTCTCAAAATGCGTGTTCGCTAGATAATTCCCCCCCCCCCCCGAGCACGCAAACAGCGATTGCAAACAGGAAAAAAGCATCGCGAACAAGCAATTCCGCGTGTTCGTGGAATTTCTGCGTGTTCGCTGAGATTTTTTACCGTTCCGTGGAGATTTGCGTAACACGATTACGCAAATTCCGCCCATCCCTAGGTTAAATGGCTTAACATTTCAATTCTGATTTTTTCATTCATCATAATAAATGTTTCCTTAACTATAGCCTAGCCTTAGTTTGGGACCCTGGAAAGTCAGAAAGGTTAATCAGACCAATATCATTAAAGCTTTTCATAAATTACGCCAGCCGAGGGATAGGGTATCTATTGTCCAAAGTCAGACTGTCGCTCAAATTTTCTCTTTAAAACCCTGCTTGTGTGGTACACCAGATTTTAATGCAGAGTAAAAGGGGCACCATTTTAACTTTGTCTTCCAAATAGCCCATACCCAGTTCAGTATGGGAGATAACACTTGGAGCTGATTTAGGGATGGCCAGTAACCGACAAAGAAACTTGTTTTCGAAGGCCTGCATTCTAGGTGGTGTTTCATGACCCCACACACCCACTCCATATGTTCCCATGCCCAGACATTTGAATTTATATAGCTGGACCATCTCTTTAATTGACTTGCGCTCCAATTTTTTTGCGAATCTCAAAATAGATTTGCACCCTATTCCCATTTTCTGTTATCTCTGGCTGGTCATGCCGCCCCATTACAAATGTAATTCAAACAGGCTACCTAGATAATTAAAATATAAAACCTTAGTGATCAATGTCTTGCCAATAAAGAAAGGTTTTGTTTTGGTATTTTTTTGGACCGCAGGTAAACAATAAAATATTTCTGGTGATTTTAATTTTAAACTCCGGTTTGTCATAAAACTATTAAAGATCAAGAAAGAACTAGCTTTTGGTTAAGGGGGACTCAAGGAAGTACGCTGGCTGGCAAACCTGTTAGTTTGTTCATTAAGCCCTCACCCACCAACCTGGTTGGTGGCATGCTTCATCATCGGGCCCACCTCAGTGACACCGAATGTGTCCCGGGTGTGCTGCGACGCCAGATTACTGCGGAGCTGGTGTAATTGCTGAGAGTGAGTGTCGTGAGTGAGAAAGTGAAGTTAAAAGCTATACAGTAGGTCACAGTACCCGAGGGTAAGTAGATAATTTTAATGACTGGGCCACTGTTAGCAATAAAAAAGGCTGTTAGACGCGGTGGAGTACGGATTATGACCTCCTGCGTCTTGTGTGGTCTACATGTTTCAGCCAGGCCTTTTTGAATTTAAAACTGGCTTTCCTCAGGACCAAGTGAGTATGTGTATAAGGTGCAAAAAAACTAAATTATAGTGTTTGTGTTTTTGTTATGTGTCGCACTCGCTAAGGTGCGATTACATGTAAGAGGGGGATTTCCTCTAGTTTTGACTGGCTGTGTGCTGTCAAAGGCTTCCGTGGGTCACCTGGCAGAGATAGAGACCGGAATTCCCGGTCTAGATCCTCCTTGGACCTATCGTCCTTCTGCGGTGCCCGGAACGAGTTCCGGGCACCGCAGAAGGATAATTTAGTTTTTTTGCACCTTATACACATTCTCACTTGGTCCTGAGGAAAGCCAGTTTTAAATTCAATAAGGCCTGGCTGAAACATGTAGACCACACAAGAAGCAGAAGGTCATAATCCGTACTCCACCGCATCTAACAGCCTTTTTTATTGCTAACAGTGGCCCAGTCATTAAAATTGTCTACTTACCCTCGGGTACTGGGACCTACTGTATAGCTTTTCACTTCACTTTCTCACTCACGACACTGCACTTTCAGCAATTACACCAGCTCCGCAGAAATCTGGCGTCGCAGCACACCCGGGACACATTCGGTGTCACTGAGGTGGGCCCGATGATGAAGCATGCCACCAACCAGGTTGGTGGGTGAGGGCTTCATGAACAAACTAACTGGTTTGCCAGCCAGCGTACTTCCTTGAGTCCCCCTTAACCAATAGCTAGTCCTTTCTTGATCTTTACATATAATCCTGGGGATATGGATTAGCTTTTCTAGTCCTCTCTCTCTACTTTGATTTGGCGATAAAACTATTAAAACCATTTAAAATTTTCTGGATGCCATTTACTGTTTGTGAGAATAAAACCGTCATCCGCATATAAAAGAACTGGGACTGGTCAAAAGACGATTCTACAGGTATAATCACTACATAAACTCAGGGCTTTGTTTAAGGGATTAATTTAAAATAAAATCAGAAAAGGTGCCATTATAAAGCCCTGCCAGACCCCTCTGGCTACCATTATAGGTTATGTACAGTCGCCTTGTTGGTTGTAGTGGACCTAGGTAGTGGTGTCCCACTGTAACCACCTTATAAGGTTCAGCAATGGTGGGTCCACCCCAGCTGCCTCCATCAGACACCACAACTTACCCCTATCCACCAAATCAAAAGCAGAGAGGTCCATAAACGCCATGTGAAATTAACCTCTCTTGTCCTTGACGTACTTTCCTGAAGTAAACAATAAGTTCAGTGCCTGCTCGTAGGTCCCCAAGCCTGGATGGAAACCATATTGAGCCTATGAGAAGAAAGAATTATTTTCTGCCCAAGGTTCCAACTTTTGCAAGATGACCCGACTGCTAGGTTTTACTGTGGAATCTAACAAAGAAATCGGGTGATAACGCGTATGACAATTCCTATTCCCTTTCTTGAATATATGCACTAAAGTGGATTCCCTCAATGTATTAATTGGGGCCCCCTCCACAACTGCTTTACATACATTAGTCACAAATGGCCCCCAGAATTCCAGTCATTGGTAATTCCATCAGGGCCTGGGGCCTTGCATGGGGCAGAGCTCTGGATAGCTTTATTAACAGCTTTTAAGTTCATAAATTCACTTACCCAGATTTAAAATGTTTTTTTATATCAAATCCTATTAGGATTGAAATCAGGTTTATAATTATCTACATTAATTTAGTGGTAGGATAAGAATCCATTTAAGGCACTTTTAATTTCATTTGTTTTACATTGTTTAAATTTAGGGGCTTGGTTTAGAATACGATTACATTTATCCTATTTGAATATAATTAAATAGGCATAAATCGATGTAGTCTATTTTACCCAGGTAGAGGTTACAATTGGTGTAAGAATAAGATAACCAATTATTTTAATTAATTCATTTAATTAGTTAAACAAATGTTATTTAATTTATATTAGGGGTAGGGGCACCTATGGTGGAGTTTAAAGTAACTTAAAGTATGTATGAATGTACTTGCGTGGTAATTGTAGGATGAAAACCTCCCCAAAAGGCAGAGGAGAACTGTGAAAACAAATGTTTATGTTCCGAATTCAGCAACTACAAGAATTTAAACACTATACTAAAGGATTCTGTGTCTGGAATTACTGTTTAATGTCTAACCTTTAGGTGAGTACAGCACAATCTTATAGAAACTCTTCCACATTGTTGATTAAAGAACGGTTGGCCTCTCACAGCTCCTATGTCACCTATACAATAAACTGCAATCTAAATCAATAATCCTTTATATGTGAACACCAAATCACAAAGCACGAACACCAGAAGACACTTTCCTTGCATACTTTTGAAAAGATGTATCAAAACAGAAGTGGGATGTTCAGGAATTGCACCTTTGCAGAAAAGACAGTGAAATGCAAACTTGGCTTCTGTGAATAATAGGTTTCATCTATGAGTTGTTTTTATTGCAGGTACACTTAGAAATTGCCACCAAAAAGACACAGCTAACATTGATATCACTCCTTTTTCCCCTGAGACACCTTATTCTGAAAAATACGCAACACCTTCCTGGTTTTTGTTTTCCCTGGATACTTGCATGCTTGTTCATAAACTATTAGCTCATATTAAGACAGAATAAACAAACCCTGTAATGGTTTTTGGGCAGAGTTTGCTGTCTCATTATTCTCGTTTGTTTGTCTCTCTCTTGGCACTTTAAGAGGGCGGCCACTGCGTGCCAAATGACATTCCCTGAGCACAAGTAAGACCGACAGCTGAAATGGTTTTTATCTTTTGTACACTGCGGATTGAACACCTAAACCTTTGTTTCTGAGCCTCCTGTTAAATTTGTGATCAACTCAGCAACACAGGCATTTAAGAATATGTTTTTAGTTGTTGCAAGGTACGGTCAACAAGACCCCACACAAACAGCTGATCTTGCAACTTCGCAAGCTTTCTTACACTTTACTTGTTGATAACGACTGCTTACAAATATGTTATTTCTTTATCATTGACTGAAGCATATGAATATGTACACTTAAGATGCTTGCTAATGACTTCAACGGTTTAGGAACAGTTATGCTTAAGAGTAATTATTTTGTCTTTCCAGAAACAAAACCATAAAGAGCACAGATGTTCTACTAACCTTCATAGTTCTATTGTGTTTTTCAATTTTATTTTACATTTGTTTAGCCTACCAGAGCAACAACCAACTTTACACTTTTAATTTATTAAGTAGATTTTATCATTTCAATGCGATGCAGGGGCAACCTCCTTTAACCACCTTGCACGCTAGCTAGCCGACGCTTACATAGAACTGACATTTGCCACTTTTAATGGCATATTCATGAGTCTCCTACACTGCACATTCATTAAACTCTATGGAGTTCAGAACAAGAGCCCTTCCTTGCCACTATGGTGTAGTTACAGTGTTAAAATTGTCTTCTAATTTGACTGTCCACAAGAGATTTGGCCGCCAGAGTATATGTTCGTTAAGCTGTCAGCATTACAACCAGAAAAGCACAGGGCTCATCTTGAATTCTATAACTGACCAGACTTCCGTGAAGTAATCACATATGTAACCACATAAGTATACAGATATGTAACATGTATATTTCTGCATGTGTAAATGTGATGGAAAAGTGTGTTTGCAGTTTTGACATTTTTTTTTTATTCTCACAGGAAAAATATTTTTCCATGTACAAACACTTTCCACACAACCTGTCAATAATGTAGGTCCGACCATCCAATTACCATGGCAAAAACACATTTACCCCGTCCAGTTATAAGAGTAAACATACACTCTTTTCGGGAGAGCAAACTTCTCAAAATGTTTGTTAAATAGCCAGTAGCTTGCCAGTTTGTCAGTGTTTTGCTTTTGCTGGTTGCCCCATCCAGAATCTCTCTCAATTCCATGCCTGGGAGCAAACCTGCCCAAAGGGAAATTCCACCAAAATGGCGGAGTTTCCATCTCAGAAAATATAATATTTGAGAGCACAATCCCACCATTCCTGTCTCTGAACCAATAATGACATTTTGCCCTTACTAATGCATGTATTGTGCACCTAAATTGCACTCAAGTCTTTATTTTGCTTTGTTAGCTGGGATTTTGTTCTCCAGTGAGCATCTCTGTTGGGGGATTTCTTCGTTCTGAAATATTTTTTATTCTTTAAAACATTTTTACTGAGTTTACGTAGTTGATGGACACTCAACAACAAGCAGTTAATGTTAAATAAAATGAATCCTGAAAGATGAAGAGTAATTAGATATTTATTCGATACCACTACTCATGAGCGAGCTGGGCAGATGCCCAGGGCACCAGGCTCAGAGGGGTCTTTCACAGGGCTGTAGACAGAAAACAGTCTCCTTCTTTTTGGACAGGAGAACTGATGTTGTTTCCACTGATTTACCTTTATTTCTTCTCATTCTTTCCATGCATGTTCACCTCCACCTCCATTTTGGCATAGTTTATGCTCTGAACATGCTGTTGCATAGAGAAATATGTAGCCCTAATTTCTTAGGGAATTCCCTATTTTGTGGTATCCCTTTTTAGGTCTCGCACTGCAAACCGGATCGCGAAAGCGATCCGTCGCTGCGAGACTTATTGTGATCATTTCATCTTTCAAGGGCTCAAGGGGAACAGACAGCGGACAAGCAATGTGAACGCGCTGCTCCTTGACTGGGATTAGGTCGCGCGCGTCAACTGTGACAGTTTCAGTTTTACACGCGACCCTCTACAGTTTGTGCCTCATGCACTTCTCGCATACACACACACACAGCCACAGCTTTTCGCACAAGCACGCACACACACACACGAGCACACACACAGAGAGACACACGAGCGCACATGCACGCAGACACACACACACACACACACACGCACACATACCGCCCGCCTGCCTGCCGCCACCCCCACCCACCCAGGGGTGAGATGTCCCCCCCCTCTTTCCTCACACTCACCGGAGAGGTCGGCGCGGGCCCCGCCGAGCAGCAGGAGGCAGGCGGTGAGCAGCAGCGGCAGCTCCATGGCGCTCGGCCCGTCAGTCTGTCTGACTGACTGCCGGCGCGTGCCCCCTCTCGGCCTCCTATACAGCTGCGAAAGCTCCTACGCACTGAGTGAGCGCGCGCGTGCCCGCCCGCCGCGGAAAGAGAGACCCGGGTCTAATATCAGCTGCGCCTGCGCCCGACCGAGCCCGAGGACAGCGGGCAGATCAGGGCCATGGAAGTACAAGGTACAAGGGCCCGCCTGCGCTCGTTTGAATCTGGGGTTGGTTGCCATGTTAGTTGTGCGACTGGTTCTGTGAGCTTTTGTTCAGCAATGACGCTCACTCTCTCACCGCTTCTGGCTTTCTGTTTTTTCTGCTTTTTCACTCGTCCGCCTGTCCGTCTTCCTCCAGCCGAGCATCCTTCCGTCCCCGCACCCTCCCGGCCTCGGATTTCATCCCAGAACCGGAGCGTTGGACCCTGGGCCCGCGTATCCGTCCGATTCTTGGGTTACCAGAGCCCAGAAAACATGGTTTTATAGCGCTGTAGGGAGATCGGTGTGCATTATTACTGAATATTTAAATTGTAACTTCATCTAAGAATCGAAAATCTGAACCCCTGGGCCCGTTTGTATCCTTCCGATGCTTGTGTTACCAGAGTGAAGAAACATGTTTTATAGCGCTTTATGAAAGTGGTGTGCTTATATTACTGAATGTTTACTAAATTCACCCCAGCTCTGTATCTATATGTAACGCCCATGTGCACAAGAAGCCAGAAATATGAATGTTTTTCATAGCGCCTTGTGTGTGTGCTTATATTACTGTATTTGTGTTTGTGGGCTGTGTTTTTGTAGCGCCCGAGGGGTGTTGGAGCGCTTCTATTACTACATATTTAAGTTATCATTCATTTCCGAACCGAAGCGCTGGGCCCCCTCCCGGTGTGTATGTTTGAAACTGATATATACAAGAGTCCAAAAACATGTTTTTAATAGCGCCTTAAGGCGGCAGATGTGCATAGATTATTCATTTGTTGTTTAATATCAGAACTAGTGCGTTGACCCACAGCCCTGTGTGTATGTCTCTGTGCGCCTTGAGTTATCAAGAGCCCCAAAACGTGTAATATTTTAGCGCCTTCTGAAGGTCGGTGTTCTTACATTATTGAATATTTAAGTTATAATTACTTCCCAAGGGGGCGTGGCTTGGACGCCGATCGGGATGGCGGCGTGAGCTCGTAGCTCCGCGCGGATTCCCGCTAATTCTCCTGTTTTTCGGGACCCCAGGCGACCCGGAGAAGACGTTCCTGCCCTCTGAAGTGTAGGGGGACAGCTGGACATAATCGGTTAATTGCTGGGGGACTGCTGGCCCCGAGGAGATCGAGGAAGAGGCGGCCGAGGTGTAGACCAGGGTGTGAAGAAAATGGCGGCGAGGAGATCGGATGGTCCCGAACTACAGCCCTGAGTCCGGCTGTCGCCAAGCAGAGAGGGACCCTGCACCCGACTGCCCGACGCACTGGGATTGGCGGCGCGAAGCCTTGAGATCGGGGGACGCTGCCCGATTCACCCAGGGGACCCGGGGCCCTCGTCGGCCGCCGTCCCGTGACTCATCCTCCCCCCACCGGACTAGAGGGGGTGACGGACCGGAGCTCATCCGCCTGGTCATTGCTCCTGAGACCATTGGCGGTGACATTGTGCTGCTCGGTGCCCGGTGCTCGGCACGGGCCCACGAGAGCGCCCCACAGAAAGGGTGGCCGGACTTGTGACGCAGCGCCCTGACATGGCGGCGATCGGAGGGCCGACACCAGGGAGCCGCGAAGGGGACTCGGCGACATCGACCCGGTTGAGTGAGAGTCCCTCCCCGGAGCTTGACCAAGAACAGCGGCTGAACCGGCGCTTGGATGCCATCCTTGAGGCGATCACCTCCACCAAGGAGGCGTTACATAACGACATTGCCCAAGTGGCCACGGGCCTGGGGCTGCTACGTGCGGATCACGCGAAGCTGGCGGATCGGGTCAAGGATCATGACCAACTGTTGCTGGACCTGAAGCCCTCGGTGGTGACCGCGGAGCACAGGATTACAGACATTTTGGCCCGGCTGGACACTCTGGAACGGAGGGCGGAGGATGCCGAAGGCCGCAATAGGCGGAACAACGTGCGGGTCGTAGGCCTGCCGGAACGGATTGAGGGGGAGGATGCGGTGGCCTACATGGAGAACTGGTTCCGCACTGTGGTGGCGCCGGAGGGGCTTACTCCATTTTTCACTCTGGAGCGAGCCCACCGGGTGCCCGCTCGCCCGCCGGGGCTTGGCCGCCCCCCCCGTCCAATGGTGGTGCGGCTCCTCCATTACAAAGACCGAGACCTTCTCATCCAGCGGGCCAGGATGTCGGGCCCTTACGGGGTGGAGAACAGCAAGGTGACGATATTTCCGGACTACACGCAGGCGGTCCAGAAGGACAGGGCATCGTTACTTGCTGTGAAGAAGGAGCTCAGGGAGGAAGGCATTCAGTACTCCTTGCTCTACCCGGCCAAGCTGCGGATTATCATGGATGGCACCACACACTTTTTCCAAACTCCGGACGAAGTTTGGCACTGGCTTGAGTTGTACAGAGCGGGGACGGACAGGACACACCAAAGTAGGCGAGACCAGCCCAAGCAGCCCCGGGTGCGGCAGTCACAACGTATCAGGTCCCGCAACAGGCGCCAGCGGGAGAAGCGGGAGGCCCAGATGGCGGCGGAGAAGAGGGACGCACTCGCGGCGACGGCGGCCATTACAGGGTCGCAACAGAATAGTGAACGAGCCGAAACGGACTCGGGAGGAGAGGGCAGCAGAACAGGAGAGGAACTTTCGGAGGCAGAGAGCCAGAAGGGGCCGACAGTGACCCCACAGACTTCGGATAATATTATCTGCGGCTAAGACAGACTTTGGTCTTGATCGGGACTTCATGGTAGGGTGATATCCTGTTGCTGGAGGGCGGGTTGCCGGGTGGGGGAGCGGAGTGTATCTGAGGGGATGAAGGGCGGACGCGGGCTCCGCTGGCTGGGGTCGGCGGCGACTCACCCCCCCTAGGCCCTTAAGGCCGACTGTGGTGGAGACCACAGGGTAAGTGTGCGAGCAGTTGGATCAAGGTTTGGATGGGGGCGGCCATTGGGTTCGTACGCTCTGTCCTGGGGAGTGGGGGTTGGGGAATGTTTCAGTTTTGGGGTTGTTGGGGGGGGGGCAACTGCATTGGGGGGGTCGTGGACCGTTGGAGTGTGAATTGGATTGTACGGACTTGGAATGGGGACATTACCTAATTTGAAATGCCTAACGTGGAATGTCCGGGGGCTGCGGACTATGGTGAAACGTCACAAAGTGCATGCATACCTGGTACGCAGGGGGGTTCAGATAGCTATGCTCCAGGAGACTCACCTCACTAAAAAAGAGTGCGCTGCCTTGCAGAAAAGATGGCGGGGCCAGGTTTTTGGCACCACTTATTCAGCGTATGCCAGGGGGGTCTTGATCTGGGTGAGGGCGGGGATCCCCTTCCAGGTCCTGAATCGGATAATAGATCCGGATGGCAGGTTTGTAGCGGTGGAGGGGAGACTGTATGGACGGGATGTGGTTTTATGTTGTGTTTATGCACCTAACACCGACCAAGGCCGATACTTTGATGGCCTCTCGGGGTCCTTGGCCTCTTTCCTGGCGGGTCCGATAGTATTAGGGGGGGACTTCAATTCAATCACGGATGTGGCTCTGGATAGGTCCCATCCCCCCCTAGTAGACTCTCCTGTGCGCAGGCTGGCCGCGCACAGGAAGGACTGGCAAGAACGGTGGGGGTTGCTGGATGTCTGGAGGGAGAGGCACAGGGGAACCAGGGATTACTCCTTTTATTCTGCCTTGCATGATTTACATGTTAGGATTGATTCGGTGCTTTGTGGGGGCTCCCTAGCACCATTGATCACCCATGCTGAGTACCTTGCTAGGACGATATCTGATCATAACCCCCTGTTGGTGCATATTCAATGGCAGAGGGAGCGCTCAGTAATTCCAACATGGCGGCTTCGGCCGGAGACGCTAGAGGATTCTGTGTTCGACGATGCGGTCCGGCAGGGCATTGATAGTTATTTCGGTGTGAACGACGGAACGGCGACGAGCAGGTCTGTTGAATGGGATGCAATGAAAGTGGTGGTGAGAGGGGTGTGCCTGGGTAGGTTCTCGAATGCTCGAACGACTGTGCTGAATGACCTAATGAAAGCGGAGGAGACTTTGAGGGACCTGGAACGCCGCAGGCCAACCAGGCCAGATTTACAGGCCCAGTTACTGGACGCGAAGGAAGTGGTAGCCGCGGAGACGGAACGTTTGAGATGCTATGATTACAGGCAGTACATGATTAGGGCGCACGCAGAAAGGGACAAGGTGGGTACCCTCTTGGCCAGATTGGCTAGCCCGGAACTCAGGGGTTGCCCGATCCTCAGCATTGTTGACGCACAGGGAGAGATGGTGTACTCTCAGGCAGCTGTAGTGGACCGCTTTCGGGGTTACTATGAGGAATTGTACCGGAGTCAGCTGGGAGTGGGGGTGCAAGACATCGTGGAGTACCTGGGGGAGAGGCCGCTTTCGGTCTTGGACGATGGCGACGCGAAGGACCTGGGTAGCCCGATCACGCTAACGGAAATTCGAGTGGCTATCAAACATATGGCCCGTAACAAGACACCAGGGGTGGACGGACTCCCAATCGAGTTCTATCAGCACTATGTAGACGCTCTGGCGCCCAGGCTGCTGGTGGTATATGCGGAGGCCTTCGAGAAGGGGATGTTGCCTGCCTCCATGCGGGAGGCCTTGATAGTACCACTCCTCAAGCCTGGCCGGGATGCCTCGGACGTGAGGTCTTATCGCCCACTGTCCATGCTGACGGTGGATTACAAGATCCTGAGTCGCATCCTAGCCACTAGACTGGCCCCGCACATGACGGGCCTGGTGCACAGGGACCAGGCCGGGTTTATACCCACGAGGAGCACGGCGATGAATATCCGCCGCCTAGTGGGAATAATGGACGCCATCTTGGAAGGGGAGGGGTCGCCAGCGGTACTGTCCGTGGATATTGAGAAGGCCTTCGATAGTTTGGAATGGCCTTTCCTGGATGGAGTGCTGGAGCGGTTTGGCATGGGCGATGGGTTTAGGAGGTGGACGAGGGTCTTGTATAACTCGGCGACGGCGAGGGTACGATTGGGCGGCCTGGTATCCGCCGCGTATCCGGTGGGCAGGGGGACACGACAGGGATGCTCTCTCTCCCCTCTATTGTTTGCCCTGGCGATGGAACCCTTGGCGGTCCATGCGAGGTCCGGCGACCGTTACGCGGGAGTAGTGGGGGATGGGCAATGGCATTATATATCGCTTTATGCGGATGACCTGCTCCTGTACCTAGCAGACACCTCGGGGGCATTGGTCGGAGCGATGGCTCTGCTGTCCGAGTTCGGCCGATTGTCGGGCCTTAAGGTCAATTGGGCAAAGACCTGCGTGTTTCCGCTGAGAGCGGGATCGCCGGCCCCTAGCAGCGACCTGGGTGTGACGTGGGAGCCCTCTTGCATCGTCTACTTGGGTGTCCGCATCTACCATTCGGCCGCCGACCTCCTGGAGGGCAACATTGGCCGTTGTGTCCGGTCACTGCGGGGTAGCTTGTCTTTCTGGTCGACCCTACCGCTGACAGTCCTGGGCAGGATAGCATTGCTGAAAATGGTGGCGCTCCCGCGCTTCCTTTATTATTTTCGAACGCTACCGGTTTGGATCCCCCAGGGGGTGTTTAGGAACCTGCGGTCCATGATTATTGGCTTTCTGTGGGGGCATGGTCGTCGCAGGGTAGCCTTGAGCACGCTCCTTCGCCCCAAGCTGGAGGGGGGCATGGCTGTACCCGATCTTGAGTTATATTATTTAGCGGCGCAGTTGCAGGTCCTAACGCAGAATGTAGCCAGGGTGTTCCGGGGGCCGGAGGAAGACCGGGGTCGGGGGATACAGCGCCACGTGCTGTCGTACATCGTTATGCAGCAACGGCTCGAAGTACGGGCTCTCACCATGGAGGAGCGGACGCTCCGGCTGTGCTGGCAGAGGAGCCTTCGGAGAGCGAGAGCATCGCGGCCTTATGCCCCGGAGATTCCGATCGGGATGTTGACAGCTTTGCCGCACGGAGGGGACTGGTCTCCGCTGATGGATTGGGAGGACGCGGGGTTGCAGGTGGTGGGTGACTTGTATATAGATGGGGCGTTGGCACCGTTCGACGTGCTCCGGGACCAGTTCGGACTGCCTGAAGGGGGCTTCCTACTGCATGCGGCTATAGTGGCTGCCGTGCAAAAGCACTGGAAGGAGGGGCTCCTGGAACCCGCGACGACTATGGCATGCCAATATGTGGTGATGGCGGCTGGTACATTCAAAGCTGTGACGTGCCTCCATAACAGGATGCTGAACGATGGGCTGGAACCACTCCATGGGCTCAAGGCTAAGTGGGAGGAGAGCGTTGGCCGGCCCATACCGGACACGGCATGGGGCCATATCCTGCGACGCACGTGGAAGGGCACTAGGAATGCGCGCTTTCAGCAGGTCCATTTTTATGTGCTCCATAGGGCCTACCTAACTCCAGAAAAACTACAGCGGCACTTTAGGGTGCCGGATGCCTGTTGCCCCCGGTGCTCGTCCCTAGGGGCGGACATGGACCACTTGTTTTGGGGGTGTCCGCAACTGGGAACTTATTGGGCGGAGGTAGGGGACCTCCTGAATGAAGTGACTGACAGGGAGGTAGACTTCGACATGGCGACGTGTCTATTGCTCTGGTTCCCACATACTAAGCACACCAAGGTGACCAGTAAATTTATAGATCTGGGTCTGATATTGGCTCAAAGGGAAATATCGTGGCACTGGAAGGCCAGGGGGGGTCCCTCACTGCGTAGGTGGAAGAATGAGTTGCTGCGATGGTCTGACTGCGAGAGCGTGCTCCGGATGAAGCAAGCAGTGAAGTTGGGGAATGAGAAGGCTCTGGATGCAGCGCGTGCGTGGGAGTTAGTAGTACAGGCTCTGCGGGATGCTTTGGTTGAGGATGAAGACGGCGAGGACTAAGCCGCTGGACGCCGCGGGGCGAACACAGGAGTATGACATCACGCACTGTAGTGGAACCATCCAGTCCAGTAGAGCGAAGCACACACCTTAGCAGTTGCCAGGGGGGGGGAGGGCGTTGGGGGGGTTAGTTGTAGGGGGGGGTTGGGGAGGGCCGGAAGCCGTTGGAGGGTCGCTGGTGGAGGCCTGGATCTACTGGGACTGGGGGTATTGAGTGGCGGGCGGATTGAGTGGTTGGAACGGCCTGGCACGAAGGCCCGAATAGCCTAAAGCAGGCCCCGGTGGGGGCGATTACGTTGATACCTCGGAGTTGGCTGACGGGACTGTTGTTGCGGGTGGGGGGGTAAAAGCAGATACTTAAAACGACCTTTCGCCAGGGTCCCAATGGGACGTACACTGTGTTGTGCTCCTCCGGAGCGATCTGATATGCCGCCCGGCCTCCGGGATGCGGGCTGAATGGCTGTGTACAATTGTGAACTGTTACTAGTGGGAGGGGCCCACAAATGTACTGGCTGATTACTTTTTTCCTGCTGTTTATAACTCTGCAATAAAAATATATTTAAAAAAAAAAATAATAATTACTTCCCAAAACAGAAAGGTTAGATCCCGGCCTTTTGTGTTTGCGTTCTAACCTAACCGTTTTTTTTCCTAGTACCGTTCGGCGATTGGTGTAGTTATATTACTGAAAATATATGCATAATAATGTCATAGCAGAATTGCAGCGTGAGACCCCAGCTCCGCGTTTATTAGGCACAAAAACTGTATTTAATAGCGCCTGGTCGAGGCTAGCCTGCACGTGTTACAGAATATTTTAATTGTAATTATATTCCAGCCTTTCAGCGCTAGACCCGTCGTTCCGTGTGTATGTCCGGAGATTGTGTTTACTAAAGCCCAAAATATTGGTATAGCGCCTTACAGACGCTGCTGTGCTTATATTATTGAATATGTTTTATAGTTAAATCCCAGAACCGGAGCGTCCCCCCCCCCCCCCCCCCCCCCCAGTTGGTTTTCTAATGCTATTCAATATATACAATTTAATTTCAAACCAGAACTGCAGCTTGGACCTCTGCCCCGTATGTAAGTCCCAGCCTTGTTTTTAAAAGGGACAAAAATATGTTACAATAGCGCCTAGTGGAGGTCGGTTTACTTATATTGTTCAATATTCAAATCTGAACTAAACCCCCTTCCGGCGCGTTAGACCCCAGCCCTTGTGTCCGTGTTCGAGGCGTGTGTACATAAGAGCCGAAAGCGCCTATGGAGGTTGGCGTACGTATATATTATAACACATTTAAAATAGTTACATCCCAGATGGAGCGTTGCTTTATAACCACGCGTGGTTCTGTTCCACGCCTTTGTTTCCTAGTGCTTAGCAAACCTGTCGTTAAATAGCGCCTGGTAGACGCTGGTCCGTTTATTTTACCGAATATTGAAATCATCATTTCATAGAACGCTCTGTGCGGCTTTCATTGGGATATATATGTGTAAACAACCGTCTTTTCTATGCACTGATCAGTTTAATAAGGAAGAGGGCATTTTGCCATCACAAAACACAAGATTCCGAAAGTGTCTTGTTTAGGTCTCGACCTGTTTTCATGTTTTACCCACACTGGCCCAAACCAGTGTCCTTCACTGCCCCATGCCTGCTCCTCTCAGTGCTGCATGCTTGTGTCCCTCAATGTCCAAGGCCTGTCCCTCACCTCCTCACCTCACACCCCCTCACCCTCACACCCTCACCCTCACACACCCTCTCACCCTCACCCACTCTCGCCCTCACATCCCCACACACACCCTCACACCTCTCACCCTCACACCTCCTCACCCTCACACACCCTCTCACCCTCACCCACTCTCGCCCTCACATCCCCACTCACACTCTCACCCTCACACCCCTCACCCTCACACCTCCTCACCCTCACACACCCTCACCCTCACACCCCCTCACCCTCCCTCACACACCCTCACCCTCACTCACCTTTACCATCACACCCCCTCACCCTCACACACCCTCTCACCCTCACACAACCTCTCACCCACCCTCACACCCCCTCACCCTCCCTCACACACCCTCACAACCCTCACTCACCCTTACCATCACACCCCCTCACCCTCACACACCCTCACACCCCCTCACCCTCACAACCACCTCTCCCTCACACACACTCACCCTCACACACACTCACCCTCACCAGCATAGCATAACAAAACATAGCATAGCATAACAAAACACAGCGTAGCATAACAAAAAAAAGCAAAGGATACCAAAACATAGCATAGGTTAACAAAGCAAAGCATAGGATATCAAAACATAGCATAGCATAACAAAACAAAGCATAGGACAGCAAAACAAAACATAGCATAGCATAGCGTAACAAAACACAACAAAACATAGCATAGCATATCAAAACAAAGCATAGCATAGCATAACAAAGCAAAACAAAACATAGTATAACAAAACATAGCATAGTATAACAAAACACAACAAAACATAGCAGAACAAAACATAGCATAGGATAACAAAACATAGCATAACAAAACAAAGCATAGCATAACAAAACATAGCATAACAAATCATAGCAAGGCATAACAAAACAAAACATAGCATACATAACAAAACATAGCATAGCAAAGCATAACAAAACATAGCATAGTATAGCATAACAAAACATAGCATAGCAAAACATAGCATAGCATAAAAAAACAAAGAATAGGATAGCAAAACTAAACATAGCATAGCATAACAAAACAATGCATAGGATAGCAAAACAAAACATAGCATAGCATAACAAAACATAGCATAACATAACAAAACATAGCATAATAAAACACAACACATAGCATAACAAAATATAGCAAAACACAACAAAACATAGCATAGCTTAACAAAACAAAACATAGCATAGCAAAACAAAACCTATAATAGCATAGCAAAACATAGCATAGCATACGAAACACAAAAAAGCATAGCATAGCATAAAAAACATAGCAATGCAAAACAAAGCATAGCATAATAGAACACAACAAAACATAGCATTTCATAACAAAACATAGCTTAGCATAGTATCACAAAGCATAGCATAGCAAAACATAGCATAGCATAACAAACCATAGCATAGCATAGCATAACAAAACACAGCATAGCAAAGCATAACAAAACATAGCATAACATACAGCATCACACAGCACCACAACAGCATCACTCAGGGGCACCGCGACATCACTATGCGCTACCACAGCATAATTGAACGCCACAGCATCACTCGTTGGCCATCACAACATCACTCAGCGCCACCACATCATCAATCTGTGCAACCATTCAACAACACCTGGTTCACATATGTTCTCTCAATGTTTCAAGCTTTATTACAAATGTGACAAAAAGATGTTAATATTTCACTTCTGTTCTTGGATTTTCGTCACAATAAAATACACTGAACATAATCTTCACAAAAGTTATTTACAAAAGTTTAAGCTATTGCCATTATAAATTACAATAACTTTTATTTAAGTATTCATTATTAAAAAAAATTAAAAGCCATTGTTATTTGTAATATCAATACATCTAAGTCACGTAAATACCACACATATTGCATTACAAATACTATAGGTGTCACATTTGCGAAAGTTATAACTATTGGCATTGTAAATGACAAAGCTATTAATTTCGCTATTTTCAAAAACAAAACATAAATAAAAAATGTGTCATTTACAATACCAATACTCAAACTTTCCTAATGCGAGACCTATTGCATTGCAAATGCTTGTTTCAGTAATGCATGCATGTGTACTGCTTGGGGCAGGTGCAGCAGTTAACATTTGTGTCATTTACACTTAAATATGTGCAACCTTCATATCAAAGCTAAGTTCAGCACAAGCTGGCTCTTTCAGTCCATGCTGAATGGAATATCACAAATTCGAAACCTGTCAAAGCAGACTCAACCGCCCATCCTTCCTTAGTACATGGAGTACCATGTAGAATGGAGTAACAGTAGAATATGTCGTTTACAATGGTTAGAAGTGGCAGATGTGCTGTGTGAAGCGCTTTATCATAATAAGTTATACATTTTTTTAATCAATTTTTCCCATCGGTTGGCTGGTCAAAGGGTTAGTGTCACTCCTGCTATACTAAAGAAAACTATCCCATGACTTCTCAAAATAAAATATGAGAGCCCTGCTAAGAAGTACATCTTGTGCCGCATTAAAATCTGCCAGCCCTGTTGAGAGTGATGGTTCTGTCTGATTCAGAATAGGCATCCCTTCCGAGAAGTGCTTGAAGGTTCTTTCACAAGAGTGCAGTACGACAGGCCATTACTGGACGTTAATCTAGTGTCGGGCATAGGAAATTGAAGAGTTTTCATAAATATGCATTACTGCAAGCCATTACCCAATGTCCTCCTGAGTCACAGTCTTACACACGTCTTTGAAGTTTCTTTCATAAACGTCCAATACAGGAAGCCGGTACTAGATGTCCATTTTGAATCGGACACCAGATCTTGCTGTACTAGGCTGCAGACACAGGTACTCCTGGTACATGTCTTTAGTACATTAGGCAGTCACTAGAGGTCCAGCTGGCACTTGCAGTGAAAACTAACAAAGATGATATCTTGGTCTCATGACCCCAGAAAGTTTTTACCTTATGAGACCCCCTTAAACGTCTTTTTGTATCGAAAGCAGAATGGAACAATTGCAAATAACTTGAGTGTGCTTTTGTTATGAGCATGGCAGGTCATAAAGAGGACAAGGCTTAAACACATAAATTCTTCAACTCACTTTTACCTGTCTAAGGATGTGTCCTTCATTTCTGTTGGCTAAGTAAATATGCCACTGCTGGGTATTAGTTGGTATTTTGTTCTGAGTGCATCTTCTGTTTATTCTGGAAGAATCAGGTGAAGAACACTAATATTTATACATATTATCCATCACAGGGACTTGGAGAGTGCCAATATTCAACAGAACAGCTCTTGATTAGTTAGTCCAGAGGTTTCTGTTTAGTTAAAGATTAGTTCCTTTTTAGGTTAGAATTGGAAGCTATGGAGGAGGTGCCCTGGGAGCTGAAGACAGACTCTGGCTAGGCTGTAGTGCAGGGACTCTGCAGTCACAGCCTGGAGCCGCACTCCATGCAGCTGCAAGCATAGTTTGGACTGCCAGCTCCATGAAAACGCTGGCCACATGTGGAGAGCAGCAGAGATTCTGTGAACAAAACATATAGCTTTATGCAGAGAGCAACATGGGGACCTGCTGAATATGACATTAAATCTATGCAAAAATAAAGTCTGTACAGCAGCAGGCTTCATTAGTGTTAACCTGATAAAACGCCTTTCAAGTGTAAAACTGTGCAGTAAGTACTCCGGAAGACTCACCCTACACGTGAAAGACACCTGAAATAAAGAATGGCTGAAGGGGGCAGTTCTAAGCAAGCCTGTGGCTGAAGATGGCCAACCCAAAACCCACTGTTGCATGTTTGTGTATGTTGAGGACATGAGCTCTGGAAGACAGCTAAGGCTGTTAGCAGGCTGACAAAAAATTCAGCCAAACATTAACTCTCCTATTACTGCCCTTAGCCAATGTACCCACCCAGTGGCCATATTGATTATGGACAAGTGTTTGTTTACATAAAACTCGTTTTGGATGACCATTCATACACACACAAATGTTCTAAAACACTCTGTGATAAAGATGGTTCTGCTACGATAAAAATGCTGTTGTCAAACAGAGATCGCAAGCTATTAGTGTTTGGAAGTGGGCTTGCTTTATAGGTCATTCCATCCAGTGTCCAAGTCCAAAAGTGAAATTGGGATTTCTTTTCTTTGGAGCCCCAGGTTCTGTCTGAGAATTGTTATTACTAGTTTTAAGTCTTGTTACGTTAGATTATATGTATTTGCATGGTGCATATCCTACACTTGGAACATCCTGCAGGTGCCTTGTTAACATCCTAAAGTTGTAAGATAGTGGAACATCGAGTTGCAACAATCAAAGTGAACGGTACCAGACTAAACAAAAAACGAATCAGAACAATGATGCACCCACATTTGCATTTCCACTGACCAACCAGTGCAACAATATCATTAGTGCCAGATGACTCAGCCGTTTGTTGGAAAAGGATTCCTGTTTGATCGGTGTATATTTTGAGGCAAATTGCTCCGTAAGATGTTTGTTATTCATAGAACAAGCCAGAGGGGGATCTGAATCCAAGCTAGTTTTACCATCCCCTGTCTTCATGCACTGGGGTAGTACAGAAGCATAGAAAGTGTGCACCCCGCAAATTGTTCACTAACACAACTTCAATGTTGATGCAATAAAGCTTTTATGACTTTAATATCAACATCAAAAATATGGCAATACTAAATATCATTGACAAAATATCAGGGCCTTAACTATCGACTTTACATAATGTATGCAAAGTGCAAACATATTGACTATAAATTTTGGGCCAGATGTATCAAGATACACTTTTGCGATTCTCAAATAGCGATTTTTAAGGAATCGCTATTTGAGAATTGCAAAATGGTATGTATGTAGAAATTCGCTATTTTTTTGTGATTTCTTAAAATTCCTTAATTGTGATTAGCAAATTGCTAATCGCAATTAAGGAATAATTTCACATTCATTTCTATGGGCCAGGAGGCTCATAGGAATGAATGTGAAATTATTCTCAATTTGCGATTTGCAATTTGCTAATCGCAAATTGAGAATAATTTCAGGGGTGCAAGGGTGTCCAAAGGACACCCTTGCACCCCTGAATATATAATATTTAATGTTCTACCCCTGAATTAAGCATGGGTGCACATGTGCATCACATGGCACTTTGAAAAATGCAAAAATGGGCATTTTTCAAGAAATTAGCTAATTACCACCAACTTCAAGTTGGTGGTAATTTGCGATTCCTTAGGGACAATTAGCAATTTTTTTTGCATCATACATTGCATTCAAGGAATCGCAAATTTTGCGATTCCTTACATGCAATCGCAAAATAAGGAATCGCAAATTTGCGATTCCATATTTTTGCACTGAAATTTGCTACATACATACCATTTTGCTCAAATGAGTTCGCAAACGCCGGAATTCTGCGAATTTCGGCGTTTGCAAGCCCATTTGAGCTTCATACATCTGGCCCATAGTGATCAAAACATATTGTCATTGAGAAGGTACGTATATCGAATTTGAAATATTTAATGTTCTATTAACTTTAAATAATATTTTAGCTTAAAATGTTAAATGAAAAATAGATACATGTAATATAGAAAATATATATATATTATAACTCAAAAACATTAAATAAAATATACACTTTAAAATAAATGTAAAAAGATAATACACATATGGACATTTAAAAGTATTAAACATGAAAAATGAAATGGATAATAATTTAAACACAGTAAGTTACAAATTATAAAAAATAAACATACAAAACAATACTAAAATTGAAAATGTTTAAATGAATACAAATATCTATCTAAAAACATAAAAATATACATAAACATTTGAGATAAAAATAATTTAAAAAAGCAAATTACAAGAATAAAAAATACCTAGACTTGGATGGTCAAATTCCCTGTTTCCCACACGAACTTAAGCAAAAGTAGAAAAAGTGTTGGACTCTGGAGCGGCTAGATTTACTACTATTCTCACTCCAAAATAAACAACAATTGTGAAAAAGTTGAACTTTGGATGGGTCAGATTTACGATTCCAACTCTAATGTAAGCAACAGTTGGGAAAGTGGTTTACTCTGGAAAGGGTCAGGTTTATTATTCCCACTACTAAAGTAAAAATATATATATTTATATAAAGATTACAAAAACAACACACAAAACAAATATAATACAATAATACAAAAGAGAATTAATAGTATGCCCTAATTTAAAAATAATACTCAAAAGAATAAAATAATAAATCATGATGCAATTAGTAAATATAAAATTATTAAATACAAATAGTTTGCATAATCAATACACTCCTCAATCACCAGTTAAAATAATTTGAGTTTTTAAAAATCTATTCAAATTTATTAATGAAATAACTTACATAAATATTAATGAACTTTTAAAAAGTATAAAATAAATAATCCATTTATAAACAATTATAAAATATGTATTGAAACAATGTCCACCCTACTCCACTACAAGCCCAGTAACTCATAGTATGTATTGTAGCTCTTTCTTTTTATGGCTATATATGCCAAATACAAATATAATAAACAAAACGAACAAACTCATCAAGCAATAAATAAATTCAAATAAAAGAATTATCCTTTCATATATTACTAAAGCAAAAATAAATTGCACTAAAATATAATTACATACAATTAATATTAACATAATAATTGCTTACAACACAAAAAGTAATAACAGCTAGCTAAACAGTTTAAATAAACAATATTATATACAAATATACTAAACCAAAGAACTGAAACACTTAAAAATTATATTCTGACTTGCAGTATTCAGTTTGGTGATATTCTTGACATCAAAATTATTTTGACACAATATTTGTGTCCCATCAATATTTTAGAAATTATATTAAGGTCATGTGCTTAAGCAAAATGCCTGGGGTTCTTTAAGCAACAACACACACATAAGTTTGAAAGCTACTGCAACACTCAATACTGAGACTTTCTCTCATGATGCTAAAAAGTCTCTAAGAAGCAATAGTACATCCCTTTGAGTTTTATGCATACCTGACCTATGGCTGGTTTTACGTGCACAATATACCATAATTAGATGTGACAAGCCAGTTCAAAAACGCCGAGGGCTCGATTCACAGAAGAGTCACAAATCTGCGAATAAACAGTTGTTCGGATTCTCATACTGTAAAGATGTCTCCAACGCAAGAATATAAGTTGGAAAATCTTTATTGGTGGTAGAAGACCTCCAGCTTCTTCTCCAGCTCCACTGTCGATTAACTTCCTTCAAGTAACAACATTCTAATCACTTAGCAACAGCTTATCATTCCATTAAGAATAAATCCCCACATATCTCTCCCTTACATAGAACATTAAGAAAACAATGAAAATGAAGAAATATGTTACAATGAAAATACAATAAATGGTAGAAGAACTTAAGGAGCTAAATGGTAGAAGAAAATTAGGAGGTTGACATTTTGAAACCTTGTCACAACTCCAATGAACTTAAGGAGCTTGACATTTTGAAACATTGCCACAACTCCAAGCAGATCCATCTGTTAAGATAAGAAAATTTCTCTTAACACTTTTTACTTGCATAGGTTGAGAAAATGTACTCTCTCCTTTTATGACAATTCCACCTCTTTTAACCACAACCCAGTCACCCTCCTTTATATCTGATTCTCTTACTCTCATTCGCAAGTTATAGTGACTTGTGGATACACACTGTTGTTTCTCTACACCAACCTTCACTGCAGCACGATCTACCCATACACACTCCTTATTCTTCAACCAACCTGGAACTTCCTTCACACCTGGCTCACGTCCCTTAAGAGAAACAAATGGAGAAACTCCCGTTATAGATTGCGGTGTGACCCAATATGACCACACTAACTTCTTGAGCTCTTCAGACCATACCAATCCATTTACTAGTGAAAGTTGAATATTGTCCATTAACAAACTGTTAATTCTCTCAACCAAACCATTAGCCTGCGGCCTAAACAATGCAACTCTCTCATGATTAATTCCCATTTTACATAAAAATTCCTTCATTCGTCTAGAAACCAACTGAACTCCATTGTCCGACACCAACGTCTTTGGTATACCCTCATTTGTGAAAACTCTTTCCATGAAATGAATCACCTTTCCAGTTTCAATGCAATCAGTGGACTCCACCACAAACCATTTAGAATGGTAATCCACGAGAACCATCAGAAATTTGCTACGAGATCCCAATTTGGAAATGGGACCGGGAAAGTCAATAGCCACCTTTTCCCAGGGACGTTCTGGAAATTCCATACAAGCAAGGGGAGGTTGTCTAACAACCTTCGTTTTATCACTCCTAGCACATGCGTAGCATTTCTTAACAAGTTTGTCAATATCATTGTCGATTCCTGGCCACCAGAATGACTCTTGAATTCTTCTCTTGGTCATATTCCTCCCCAAGTGCCCCTCATGTGCTATATCCATTATCTTACGTCTTAGTTCAGTCAGTGGTACCAATCTGTTCCTTCTCCATTACTTTCCTTCACTCACGCTCAACTCACCCTCAACATGATAAAACCCTCTGAAATTAACATCATCACAAAATTCCTTTGACCATCCATCCGACACACTGCATGACCTGAGTTATTAACTCATCATCAAACATAGCGCTGTCCCATTCTTCCTTATCAAATGCCTGTACCTCGTTGCATCTAATCAAACATCAACATCCTCAGACTCTTCTCCAACAACATCTACTGGCATTCTAGACAAATAGTCCGCTAGCACATTTTTTAATCCTTTCATGTATTCCATCTCAAAGTTGTACTCAAGTACAGACAAAATCCATCTGGAAATTCTGGGAGTGACATTGCCTTCCAAACCTCTCCCACCTCTAAACAAGTGCACTAGGGGTTTATGATCAGTGCGTACTCTGAATGGCAAACCCCAAAGAAAGTATCTAACATGCTTGATGCCCAAGTACATGCAAGAGCTTCTCTCTCAATGACAGAATGAGACTTCAGCACCCTGAAGTCTTCTCGAAGCAAAACCTATAATTCTTTCCACACCATCATGAATTTGAGACAACACCGCCCCAATTCCTACCGTGCTGGCATCAGTAGTGACCAAAGTTTTTCCCTTGACATCAAAATGCCCAAGGGTTGGTGCATGCAAAATTCTCTCTTTCACACATCTGAACGCTTTCTCACATGCCTCATTCCATTCAAACGCAACTCCATTTTTCATTAATAATCTCAAGGGTTCTACTACATCTGAAAACCCTTTTATGAACTTAGAACAATACTCAGCAAGTCCCAGGAAGGACTTCAACTGGTCCTTGTTCAAGGGAGTTGGAGCATCATTTATTGCTGAGACTATACTTTTCTTCGGTTTTATTCCTAATCCAGATATTTCATGTCCTAAATAGGTTACGCAGTCTCTTTAGTTGACATTTTTCTTTCTTTATCGTCAATCCATGCCTCTCCATACGCCCAAATACCTCAGTTAAAACCTTGTTGTGATGATCACAACTCTTTCCTACTATATATACATCCTCTTGGAAGCACAGACCGTTGCTCATATCACCGAGGATCTGCTGCATGATCCTTTAAAACACCGCTGAGGCAGACGCTAAACCAAATGGCATTCTGCAGTAACTAAATGCCCCCAGCGGTGTTAGAAATGAAGTCAGATGTCTGGACTCTTTACCTAAATTGATCTGATGATATGCAGCAGGCATATATATCACACTGAAAACAACTCCTCCTCCCATTGCAGTCAACATTTCAGATATATTTGGCAGAGGTTGTCCGTCTACCCAAATATTCCTATTAAGGTCGCGCAAATCTACACAGAGCCGAATCTTGGCTCCCCCATCCCTCGGTGCGACTACCAGGGGAGCAAGCCCTCCTGAGGCTTCAATGGGCTCAATGATCTTCATTTTTAGTAATATATCGAGTTCTTCCTGGAGTGGACCTCTCATTAAATAAGGCACATTTCTCACTTTGTGAACCACTGGTAAAGCATTTTTCTTGAGGAGGATATTGTGAGAAAAACCCCTTAATTTCCACAGTTCATCAGAGAAAACATTTGAAATTATTTTCATAATACCAGTTTCGAAACCATCAATGTTAAGAATAGGCAGAGATGAGACTGGCTCAGTTGCATTAGGATTAAGCAAAATTCCCAGGTCTTTTTGTTGGCGCCAACCTAGCAAATTAGAACCCTCTTTTGGTTAGATACACCCGTCCAAACACTTTCCTGCCGGAAAAACTTATCACCATTCATTTAAGTCCTAGAATATCTATGGTTTTTCCACCATAGCCAACTGCTTTGATGTCAGGCGCATCCCAAGAATTCACGTCACTCTCATCACCCCAAACTTTAAGATACATTTCTCTGGACAATAATGTGTATAAACTACCAGAATCAATCAACATCCTGACATCTTTAGTACCAGGGTGCTTCACATTCTTACTATCAAAATGTATAAGGCAGTGAGGCTTCTCAAGCTTATCTGAACTTTCAGTAGTTACTTCCACATCACAAACAGATTTTGAATTAGAGTTTTCTTCTATAGGTGATCCTTCAACGCACAACATCAATTCCTGAATATTTTCGCACGCGTCATCTATTTCATTAACATATTGAGTTTTAGCATTACAGGCTTTTGCAATATGTCCTCTTTTTCTACATGCCCTACAAATTGCATTTCTGGCCATGCATTTAGTACTAGATGAAATATGCCCAGGAGCACCACATGTGGAGAAGTGTGGCTCAATGTTTAGAGTAAAATGTCCAATTTGTGAAGGGATGCACACCCAGTTTTACGTTAGTCTTATGTTCTCAGTTATTCGTACCTTTGTAAGTTTGCGTTCAGAACGGTTATTCGGCCTGCCCCATTGCCTTGAGGAAAATGAAATTCGTTTGGGATGGAGCTTCAACCAGCCCCATAAAACCGTTTGCACAGCATCATGCCGCCCCTGGCGTGCATGTTTTCACCGAAGGTTATGTAACCATTTCTCAGTAGTAATCCAAATGTATCATCTTGTTATTCAATTCTTTTAAACATTTTACATCTTGTTTTTTTATCAAATCCACAAAACCGATTCAAATGCCCGTTTTCAGTTTTCTATTATTCAAACTGTGCCGATCCTGGCCTCTTTGTAAGAATATGAGTAATGCAGTGTTCATCACAGGCAGTTTTTATTTGATCATAAAAACCCAATGCATTTCGGGCCTTTTAGGGCCCTTCTTCGGGGGTCACTATAATTAAAAAGATCAACATTAGCACCAATAGTTTTGAGTACATGTGTTATTCAACAAGATTTCATCAATAATGCGCTTTTCTTTACATCCTATTATAAATCTCACATTGCATCTTTCTTCGCCCATCACCCCTCCAAATGCATCTATAACATGCCCATCTGTCCATTACATCTTCACACCCGCTGTGACTCTATTTCGATATCGCTTTCGGCAATTCCCAGGTGGTTCCACTCGCTTCCTCACCCTTAGCTGTACCCCTCCCCCAACGCTCTTCATTGCATGTAAAACATCCCTTTCTCAACATATGCTCACTGCTAATTTACAACAGTTCTACGATTATGTGCAGGCTTATAAAACGGGCATATTCTGCGTTGTGTTTCCATAGCTCTCTAAATATCTAAAGAGTAGCGTGACTCGTGTTGTTCCTTCTACCTATTAAGTCAAAAAATCCTCCCTTCCACCCAAATTCTCCTCCGTACCTGCTGTGATCATTAAAATATGCAGTGCGCGCCTCGCTTCCTTAAGCTGTTTGTTCCATTACTCACTCCCACCCTCTGCTTAAATCTCTTTTGCCGCGCGATCTCCCTCCCAGTCCGGTGTGTGTTTTTTTTGGTGGTCTCCGCCCTATTCTGTCATCCAAGCCATTCTCAAACTACAATTCCCAACATTCATATCAGCAGTCCAGCGCTATTTCATCTCGTGTTATTTTTCCAAAAAGAACGGTGTAAACGATCATTGATCCATGTCCAAAATAGTTCGTGCTGATTCCATAACCACTTGTGATGAACCATGTTCTTCCGTCGTGTTTATGTGGATTCTCAAGTTCATTTTTATTTAACTTTTCGTTTTCCATTCTTTATGTGCGGGTGCATTCCTTTAGGGTGGGGCTGTAGTAAAATGTCCAATTTGTGAAGGGATGCACACCCAGTTTTACGTTAGTCATATGTTCTCAGTTATTCGTACCTTTGTAAGTTTGCGTTCAGAACGGTTATTCGGCCTGCCCCATTGCCTTGAGGAAAATGAAATTCGTTTGGGATGGAGCTTCAACCAGCCCCATAAAACCGTTTGCACAGCATCATGCCGCCCTGGCGTGCATGTTTTCACCGAAGGTTATGTAACCATTTCTCAGTAGTAATCCAAATGTATCCTCTTGTTATTCAATTCTTTTAAATATTTTACATCTTGTTTTTTTATCAAATCCACAAAACCGATTCAAATGCCCGTTTTCAGTTTTCTATTATTCAAACTGTGCCGATCCTGGCCTCTTTGTAAGAATATGAGTAATGCAGTGTTCATCACAGGCAGTTTTTATTTGATCATAAAAACCCAATGCATTTCGGGCCTTTTAGGGCCCTTCTTCGGGGGTCACTATAATTAAAAAGATCAACAAATGCATCTATAACATGCCCATCTGTCCATTACATCTTCACACACCGGACTGGGAGGGAGATCGCGCGGCAAAAGAGATTTAAGCAGAGGGTGGGAGTGAGTAATGGAACAAACAGCTTAAGGAAGCGAGGCGCGCACTGCATATTTTAATGATCACAGCAGGTACGGAGGAGAATTTGGGTGGAAGGGAGGATTTTTTGACTTAATAGGTAGAAGGAACAACACGAGTCACGCTACTCTTTAGATATTTAGAGAGCTATGGAAACACAACGCAGAATATGCCCGTTTTATAAGCCTGCACATAATCGTAGAACTGTTGTAAATTAGCAGTGAGCATATGTTGAGAAAGGGATGTTTTACATGCAATGAAGAGCGTTGGGGGAGGGGTACAGCTAAGGGTGAGGAAGCGAGTGGAACCACCTGGGAATTGCCGAAAGCGATATCGAAATAGAGTCACAGCGGGTGTGAAGATGTAATGGACAGATGGGCATGTTATAGATGCATTTGGAGGGGTGATGGGCGAAGAAAGATGCAATGTGAGATTTATAATAGGATGTAAAGAAAAGCGCATTATTGATGAAATCTTGTTGAATAACACATGTACTCAAAACTATTGGTGCTAATGTTGATCTTTTTAATTATAGTGACCCCCGAAGAAGGGCCCTAAAAGGCCCGAAATGCATTGGGTTTTTATGATCAAATAAAAACTGCCTGTGATGAACACTGCATTACTCATATTCTTACAAAGAGGCCAGGATCGGCACAGTTTGAATAATAGAAAACTGAAAACGGGCATTTGAATCGGTTTTGTGGATTCGATAAAAAAACAAGATGTAAAATATTTAAAAGAATTGAATAACAAGATGATACATTTGGATTACTACTGAGAAATGGTTACATAACCTTCGGTGAAAACATGCACGCCAGGGGCGGCATGATGCTGTGCAAACGGTTTTATGGGGCTGGTTGAAGCTCCATCCCAAACGAATTTCAATGTTTAGAGTGGCAGACCCTGATGCAGATGTCTAGCCCGGGACCAGGGTTCAATTCCCCGCCTCGGCGGGTCTTGGCCTCAAAATTCCACGGACCTGATAATTCTCGCCTCGGTGCCTATTCCAATCCCACTCTGCAACTCTGGGCAATAGCTTGCTTAATCTCCACAACGGCCCCCACAACGCGAAAGATGCCTGGCCTCCACCTCGGGGTTGCCCAGGAGTGGACGCCTCAAAGGGAAAGCCAGGATGGTTCCACAGCGGTATTCGTACAAGCGCCTTGAGACCCTTGCGGGTGAGTAGTGCGCTATACAAGTATTAATTTACAATTTACAATTTTACATCTGTAACATTTAACAATACGTGAATTTGATTGTTGGGCAACATTAGTGGAACGAGACATCCCAAAGGACTTGTTGAAAGGTTTAGGTTCAAATTTTCCCCCATTCTTTATGATTTTTGTCTCATCAATGCATGCATGAACTTGTGAACTTCTAGAATTTAAATCTTTAGAATCAGAATCTTTTGACACTACATTTTTAGACGCTATGGAGCTGGTATACTTATCCATTTCCTTGTTCCAGAGATCTGTATTCTCTAGACCTTTAGCTATATGTATGGCCTCATCTAATGTACAATCCTTAATAAGTAACTTTTCCAGTACTCTCTTGTTATTGGTACACCTAACAATTTGATCACGTATAAGTGAATCACCCAAACCTTCAAATTGGCAATTTAAAGATAACCCTCTCAACGCAGCTACATAAGTTGCGATGTCTTCTTCAACTTTTTGTGCAAGACAAGAATTTGTGCCTCTCTAACACAGTATGTATCTTGGTAATAAATCTCTTCTCTAACATTTGCATACTCATATCGTAGACATTAATTGGTTGCCCATTTCCCATCCCTAAGGATATTTCAGGTAAGTCTTCATACAAGCGCCTACCTTCAACACCCAAATGGTGAAGTAAAATGGCTTGTTTACGAATAGGGCCATATTTATCCGCACCTGTTGCTAAAATGAAAGTTAAAAATATCTTCTTCCATTCCTTCCAGGGTATAGCAGGTTCACCTGGAGTAGAAAGAAAGGACGGAGGTGCAGCTAAACTTTGATCCGCCATGAATAAAGTCTAGTAGAGAAATTCACTTCAAACCCAAATATAAACAATGCAACCTGAACGAGAAAGAATGTTAGAAAAAACAACAAACTAAAATATTATTATAAAATAATAAATTACTGTCACTCTCTGTGTTTTGCGAGGTAAATTCGGTGTCAAAGATTGATGATCGTTCTTGTTGAGTTTTGGATATATTATATCCACTCCGAATCGTAAAATTATTATTTATTGTGGTTGATCGCCGACTAAGCAGTTGTTTATTGGGATTTGTCTTCGTTAAGAAAGTGAGCTGCTGCAGTCTATTTCATGTGGAAATCGTATTTGACCCCACGTACGTTGTCACGTTATTGTTGAAGGGCGATTGGGCACAAAGATGAGGTGCGCAGATGCAGCGAGTACAACGCGCCGGTTACCAAGATACCAGCGCGGCTTTAGAAAACTGGGTACAGAGATCCGCGCGCGGATGCAGCAAGTACAACACGCCGGTTGCCAAGATACCAGCGCTACTTTAGAAAGATGCAAGTTCGATCGTTAAGATCTTCGTAAGATGCAGCTTAACGGTAACCTAATCCAATAATGTAGAAACAGTACCAATCTGTGAAATGCGAATTTCTGCTCGAAATCAGATTGCAAAATGCAAGTTGTTTTACTCGGATTTCCATAAAAAAAGGGGCAGACAATGCTACGTATATTTCCACATCACGTAGGCTCACAGTAACATCTGAAATCCACACATAAGAGCACAGGCTTTGTTTCTTGGAGCAGATATCTTCCTTTTTAAAGCATACCAATGATCACAATATAGTTCAGAATATTAATCAATGGCAAATCCAAGAAAGTCCAAGAGAAACTAGAGGGTAAATCCAAAATAAGAGTAAAGGTTTGAAGTAGTTCAAAGTGAATACTCATCAGATGCAGAGTACATACCAGTAACCAGGCATCTTGAAATATTCTTGAAATCTTGAAAAAGTTGAAATGTATACCAATTCCAGGTATCATCCAGGGGTGGAGGTCCTTGATGCCTGTCCCCTGCACAGATATGTCCTCGTCGCCAATGTAAAGATGTCTAAAACGCAAGAATATAAGTTGGTAAATCTTTATTGGTGGTAGAAGATAAACAGACCTCCAGCTTCTTCTCCAGCTCCACTGTCTATTAATTTCCTTAAAGTAACAACATTCTAATCACTTAGCAGCAGCTTATCATTTCATTAAGAATAAATCCCCACACATACCTTTCAAGTAATACTTCAGGAAAGCTGCAGAAATTGCAGCTTTTCAATCCTATTTCTATGAAAATTATATGACTCTTTTTGCATTGGCATTTCTCTAATGTGGGATTGATTGCACTGCACAATTCCGCATTGTAGAAAGCTAGCCCTGCTGCGCCATTGCACATTTTTTCTGTTTTTTTCTCCACTGGAAAAGTATTCATCTACATTCCCTCAGTGGTTAATTTGTAAAAAAAAAATAAGTGCTGGGGCTCTAATTAGGGGGCAGCTTGCACCAGCTCATTTCTCCTGTTAGCACCGACTAAAACAGAAATAACTACTAGCCATGAAAGTGGGTAGAGGATGTAGCATAATAGCCAGAGCTTCCGACTTCAGAGCTGGCTCAATATCCTGTGACTCTAGGCAAATCACTTAGGGCCCAATGTAGGTGGCCCATTACCGGTCGGTAAACCCAAAATTCAGTAAATTTCAGGCTTACTGACCAGTATTGAGCCATTTCTGATGTAGGGGATGATTCGATAAATACCGATTCGGTATTTACAAAAACATTATTTATCGATTCGGTATTTACCGAAACAGTAAATGGCATGTAGGAAGCGCTTTTAAGAGTGCTTATGCGCTGTAAGGATTCGTTATTTACCACCAACTATTAGTTGGTGGTTAATACCGAATACCTTTGAAAATGCAAATCTGTGCATTTTCAACAGTGCCATGTGGCTGTCATACATGCCCTTAGGGCATGTATGTGTGCCACATGTGCACACAAGCACTATTCAGGGGTGCAACAGGGTGTCATTGTGACCCCCTGCCACCCTTAAATGTTTCCCTATTTTACAGAATCGGTATTTTCCGATTCGGTAATTCACATTCATTCTTATGGGCCTCCAGGCCCATATGAATGAAAAGAAATTACCGAATCGGTAAATACCGATTCGGTAATACTTACAGAATTTTTTGCTACATAGCTTTTACCGATTCTAAAATACCGAATCGGTAAAATTCGGTATTTTAGAATCGGTAAATGATATTTACCTACATCTGGCCCCTAGTCTCCCTGTAAATTAATGTGTCTGGGCTCATGAAAAGTACCTGGTGCTGAGCACTGGAAACCACCGGCTCAAATTAAGCACTGCCTTTTTATTTTGTACAGAGTTTTATATAGCAAAAAACTCGAAGGAATCGGGTATCAGAGTGCTTTACACGAGCACCAGTTGCGTTACATGAGGACACATTCATTTTTATTAGGTCTTCTCTTAGAGATTCACGAAGCTTGTGGGTACTGCGTTACTCCTCTGACCTTGGAAAGTTATCAACTCTAGTGCTTGTTTATAGAAAAACTCTGGTCTTTTCCATGGTGGGGAAGTGTCAGAGAGAAGTGTGGGAATGCCAGTGAACTCGCATGCTTGGGAACCTCGCAAACTTTCAAGGCTGAAACACCTTTGAGTCACCCACTCTCTACCCTCCATGTGAGATTTACTTGCAGGTAATATTACACTGTTGTGGGATAACATGCGCTGGAGCAAATTGGTTTACCACGGTAAGGCATCTTTTTGTTGATACATTGCATTCATAAATTTAGCCATTTGCTCTCATAATTTATATTTACAAGCACATATGGCTTTGTGACTCAGGTCTGAGTAATTAAGCTCTTTGTGCCCCCACACATGAATACACTTCCCGCTGGCAGGCAATATGAGCACAACACTTGGACAAGCTTTCTTGCTCTTGTTTGACCTAAATTGGATTTACTTAGGATCCATACCTTCTTACTACTCAATATTCTTGAGACTAGCCATGCACACAGCCTTAAAACGTTTATTAAAGAATAAAATAGTGTTGGCTGGCTGTTGAATAAATGATTGTGGAAAATTAAAAATGTAAGGGGTAGAACAAAAGTGGTCTTTGAGAATCCTCCCTTGAGTACACTGATGCGCGGTGGTGGAGTTGCGTCCTACTTGTCTACAATCTGTGACCAAAAACAGGGAAGATTTTGTTTTCATCTTCAAGAACCATTAATTAGAATAATAGTGATCTCACCAGAAATGACATCACTAAATCTTTGACTTGTGTATTTCATCGCAGGACATGACATTAACTCCCTTGGGATCAGAGGAAGGGACAATGTGGCTTCTGACCCAGATGGTGTTATCAAATTCCATATTTGTCTTTTTGTCATGCTTCTAATTTTCTTTTCTTCTTTTTTCTCCATTTCAGCTTCTCTCCCTCTTTCCATATCCCTTACTTTTCTCACACCTTTTTCCAACTCCTTTCTGCTCTTTTCCCCTCTCATTCGCGCAGCCCTACCAGCCCTGTCAGGATCTCTCTCTATGCTTCTATTTTATCTCTCCCTCTCACCGTTTCCATTCTTTTTCCTTCTCTTTCTCCTCGTAATTCCTTGTCTATTTTCCTGCACCCTCACCATTCCTTCCACTGTTTCCTTTTTAGGTCTCGCTTGAGCCAGTGCATGCACTGCACAGGCGAGACATTTAGTAAGCGGGTTTTCGAGGTGCTACCCACATGCTTTTACCAGCCACCAGCTTGCTGTTACGTGCACAAGCGTGCGCATTGTGCACAGCTGCCATCTGGCTTTATTGCATGAATCCGATCGCGATCAGTTTCCAGGCGCGCGGGCGCACACAACTCCCACCTTCTTTGCACGCACCACTCACGTGCTTGTTTTTCTTTTAGCGCCCGCACACAACTCCCGCTTCTCACCCCTCCACACCACAGATCGCATCTTATATACGCGGAGGTAAGTGATACAAGCGATCTCTACCCATTTTAGGGAGGGTGCATATATGCTTATTTTTTGACAAGCCATATTTGTTTTCAAGGAAGGGCATTTGTCTGAGCCGTCAAATTAAAATTTTTCAGTAATGTTAGTTGTAGACAGTAGAGGTAAGCCCTTTTGGTATTAATGCGGTTGACACGGCCCCCACTCCAGAACCTCTCCTTTTTTTTTTTTAACCGGGCAGAAAGAAACATATCCTCTGGCCAGAGACATGTTTTCCTCGCAAATATTGGGTTCCGTTGCAGTCTCCAGCACTCTAAACCGCTTTAAGGCATTCGAAGACAACAAAATAAACACATTTATCCAACTCTTGAGGCAAAGCCAGCCTTCTAATTAGAACAATGCAATCACAGAAAGGCACCTCGCTCCAGCAGGTTCGTAAAGTTCAAAGGAAATGCGAGTGTACACATCAGGATGACGAAAGTCAGCCTTGTCTCCAGCTTACACGTGGTTTCGTTCTTAAACAAACATTACTGGGTTGTTGTTTCACCATGTGTCAGCTGGAGACAAAGCTGCCTTTCGTGAAAAAAGTACGTTGTGCCACAGATTTCACTTTAGACGATGCAAGATAAATTGAAAAATGCACGCGCTCTATATATTTTGAAACAATAACCCGGTAATGTTTAAGTGGGTTCGTTCTTAAACAAACATTACCGGGTTGTTGTTTCAAAATATATAGAGCACATGCATTTTTCAATTTACATTGCATTGTCTAAAGTGAATTCTGTGGCATGATGTACTTATTGTCTAAAAAAATTGAAACTATTCCCGATTTCCCTATAGACAGTCTTGGCCACAAGTCACACAATTTCTTACATTGCATCTCCTGAACAGAATTCTGTGGCATGACGTAATTTTTCCCGAAAGTCCGCTAAACCCACCCTGGATCTGTAACTGTTGAAATTGAATGTGCTTTTATGGTTATAAACAACCACAATAAAGTTTTTGGGGAATTGGAATTGGAAAAAGTACGTCATGCCACAGAATTCACTTTAGATGATGCAATATAAATTGAAAAATGCATGCGCTCTATATATTTTGAAACAATCTCTCACAGTCACTAACTCACTCAATCGCAGTCACTAACAAACTATATTTAAAACATTCTATCTCAGTCAGTTGATCTAACTCAATGTGTCAAAACCACTCTCGCACACTTACTCTCTCTTACTCACTCACTCTAAAACACTCTATCTTACTCACTCTCTTATACTCACTATTACAAACTCACACTCACGTACTGCCTCAAACAAACTCTCACTTACAACTGATTATAATTGTTGGTTGCCCTATTTCATATTTTCCATCAATTTTAAGGCCAAGACTTATTTAATACAATGGATCATAAAATATTAAACTAGTCTGCATTTAAAACTACAGTTTCATAACCTCTGCCATACCACCTTATTGGGTCATTTCCCATTTTTAAGGTTTTGTATTGTGTGCACTATGCCTCCCAGCAACACTATGTAAACAAGAATTGGCATAGCCAATAGGTTTCGCCTTTGGGACCTTATAAGTGATTAGCCTTGCAACAGTTGATGTTGTTGCACAAAGGGTATTGTGCTGCATAACTAAATATGCATAAGGTCCCAAAAGCGAGACCTATTGGCTATGCCAATGCTTGTTTCTATTTCTTATTCCTTCTTTCTTTGTTTTCTCTTCACAGGCCTAGTATTGCTGTATTTTCCCAAGTGGCGTCTAATCCCACATCATCTCTCTCTTTTCTTTCCATCCTTGGTCCTTCACTAAGCGTTCCTCCTGTTTTTTTATTTCGCTTAGGATTTCCTTGTCTACATTTTTTTCCTTCCCTCTCTTAAGACCCACCTGGTTTGACCCCTGCAGTGGACTAGGGTGAGGGGTCTGCTGTTGATTGTCTCAGAGAGTGCAGTACATATATAACATATCATGTGTATTTGTAAAGCGCACGTTCACCCAAGGGTATCTTTGGGCTGAATAACAAGTTAATTGTTACCCAACTCAGTGGCACTCATGTTATCAACCTCAGAAGGATAAAAGGCTGAGTGGACCCGCTGGGATTTGAACCCTTGACCATGAGGTCGAACATTGGCCCCTACAGTAGATGCATTAACACACTAAGCCACCAGACCTGGCCCATGTGACACTTCAAATTTCAAGAGTGTATTTATCTATAACGAGGCCAGTGCAAAGCATTTCAGTTTAGTATATTAAAAGTGAAAATTATTATAAGTGATTCTAATCATGAATTTAGACACATTCATACTCCCAGACTCACTACCTTGACGGCTGTTCTATTAGTGAACCAAGAGGAAAGTCAGTTGGCTGTGCCCCACCACATGTCCTAGGCTGTTACTGTAAATGGAGTCACATTGCAGTCTTTTGTTTTTGTGCAGTGTACACCCTGAACTGATGTATTTAAAGGTACGCTTACGGGATGATGAAGGAAAAGAGGGTATTGTTAAAAGCCTAGGATCACACAATGTAGTCAAGTGGAAGCAGGAATGTATGCAAGGTTTCCTGGTTTCAAGTTGCGCAATTCGGCCAACCCATGGGAATCCCTTTATTGGTCTAATTTTAGAACAAAGCTTAATGTTTTGTGTTTAATTCTTTGAGGCTCTAAATCAGTTCAATATGTTAAATACATCCGGGCTATGCATCAGTGGCACTGGCACAGATTGGGGGTAGGAGGGGAGATGATGTGGGGGGGGAGGGGGGGGGGGAGAGGGAGCAGGGGTAAAGAAAAAAAGCGTATCTCTTTGCCGCGTCCAGCAGCTCTCTCCTCCTTCGTCTCTCCCAGAACAGAAACAGAGCACCCAGGAAACACCCAGGCTCCCCTGAGCCAATCACAAAGCTGCAATGCAGCGTTGTGATTGGTCTGAGCGCCATGGTTCGATGCTCAGACGGGGAATGGGTGCCTGGGCATGTTCTCCACCCAGGCTGTAATGCAGCCTCGGTGGAGAACATGCAAATTGCCCATGACTGTTTGTCCGGACGTAGTCAGCCGGACAAACATTCATGCGCACTTAAAAGTGTAAACCACTCTTCCCCTGCTCTGTCACCAGAGCAACCCCGCCTGCCCGCAAAGCTGCTGCAACAAGGAAAACACCTTAGTCAGTGCATTGAGACCATTCACTCCACTTAGCTAAGTCTTTAGTGTCATCCATTCGTGAATTAATGCATCCACCCACTCCTCACCCAATCAAATATTCATTCATTCATTCATTCGGCCATGCAGTCATGTCTCCGCACATCCAATCAATGATTGGACATGGTTCTATGATGAAAAATGTGTTGTAAAACGTACGTTTGCAATTTGTTTCAAAATGTTGGTGGAACGAATTCCCCGGACACCCCCTCCCCTGTTGCAGTGGTCAGACTTCCCGCTATTTGCAGTATGAGCGCTAGTTCAGTGGTGTAGCATAAGCCCTTGCAGCCCCCAGCTCCAGGGGGCCTCCTCCAGCACTGTGCACAGGCAGCGGGCCCTGGCCTGAGAACTCCTGACTTGGGTCCGGAGCATGGCGGGCCCTCTCCATGTACTTTGCAGTGAAGCCCCCGCAAGGTTTGTTACGCCTCTGGGCTGGTGACATTTGCCAGAGCTGGTTTTGGTTCCCAGTCACTCCTGGTCCACGTGACACAGCGTGCGGTCATGGAATAACCAGCGTGCCCCACACAATACGTGCTCTCTTGCGCTATTTGCCTGCGTTATCGCGCTCTCGGCTGTTCAATATTTCCATACTGGAAAACATGCCGATGGGGCCGGCATGATCCCATGTAAACTTCCCCAAATAGATATATGAAGTAAATAGATTTGCATAAAGCAAATAAGGTGGCAAGCCTATCCCCAGCCCTTCTGCAATAGCATCTAGGAAGATGGCTCTGTGGGCTCAATGCCAACTGCTGAGAACAGTGAGTGACCTCCAAGTTGCCGGGTTCAGTACAAATACAAGGGTACAAGAAGGTGATTTCTCATGACTACTTTAGAGCTCAGTGTACCAATCCCAAAAAAGGTGCCACGGGGCCCTATAGACTTGCTGCACAGATCTTTACATAGTTCTGTAAGCGGCAGATTTAAACAGCATTATGGTAGTTTGGGTGGTTAATGCTCCTGCTGCTGAAAACCGTGAAGAATGCAGGTCGTATATTCCGATCCCAGCATAATAGCTAAGTGGGTTAGGCACCTTCTGCACAGGTATGTGTATCCTGCGCACTACAATCAAATCAGAACAGTGGAAACCCCATTTCTGATCTGTTTGAGGCTGATAAAATGTGTACCACTGTGTTGAGAGATAATAATGCCTAGTTTTCAGTACCAAACTGAAATGCAATTATGGGTTTACAATGATAAACTGTGCATCGCTATTTTTACATCGAGCCTACCAAACAGCGCAGCTGGTTGACCGCAAAAAACAAGTGGCGGGCTTACCATGAATATGTAGGGGCTTGGAGCCTGCCCAATGGTTGGATTTCCTGTCACTCTCATTTGCCTTCTTCTTATTCATGTTACAGCTTGTCTATCTTGTGTTTGTCATATGGAGCATTGCCTCTTTACCACATCTCTTTTGATAGGCTGGCTTCATTGTATCCAGTGCTTGCTTTTCAACCAGTACTTTTTTTTTGTTAAGCAGTCAGTGAGAATGCATGTGTTTTCCAGTTGTCTTCCTTCGGTTCTTCTGTCTTCTTGCATTCGGGGGTTTTCTCAGTCACCCGTGTGCTTCACCTTGCCCACCTCCATGTCGCGCTCGCTTTAGTGTCCTCCCCCTTTGCTTTCTCTATAGTGTGCTTCTACCATACCCACTCCAAGTTGCTCTATTGCCTATTGATTCTCCTTCGGATATCGACCCACTGTGTTGCTTCCATTTCCCAACCCTCCATGTCGCTTCTACCACCCGCATCATCCTTCTTTGTCACCAATTGCTTCTATTTCCCATCCCTGCCCTCTGTGTAGCGTCTGTCCCCCTACCCTCTGTGTTGCTTCTGCCCCCCACCTCTCTGGGATTTATTCACAAAGGTAAACTTACCCTTTCTGTGAGTATACAATTGTTTGCTGGTCACACAGGGATTTACGGGCAGTATCTTTGCGAGTGCGGAGTCTCCACACATAAAAAGACAGGTCTATTATGTGCGGAGACTCCGCACTCGTAAAGATACTACTCGTAAATCCCTTTGTGAATACCAAACAATCGTAAATTACACAAAAGTGTAAGTTTACCTTTGTGAATATGGCCTAATATGTTGCTTCCCACTCCCCTGAACCCATCTCTACCACCCATTGCTTCTCTTCCCAACTGCCCACGTTGCTTTCCCTTCCTGCCCCTCGGTGTTACCCTCCCACGCTCTTCATGTTGCCCCCCTCCATCCACACCCTCTGTGTTGCTCCCCACTGATGCTTAAAAAATTCACTTTTTTCTTATTTAGCCACATTGCTAAGGGTAGGTCACAAAGACGATACCTATTGAATTTGGCAATGCTTGTTTATCAGATATCAGTTTGACCTAAACTTTAGCAACAAGCACGTCGAAGAAATAAATTGATCTCGGCTATCAAATCTAGAGCAGGGTCTTTGTATGTAGCAGACTAATTATTGAAACGTGCGTGGCAGGCACACTGTTGTGTAATTCTGCACACAGGCTTGCTTCACACCATAAACTAGTCATTTTATAAGCATTTGTATAGCACATGTCTGCCAGTTGTAGGGCCTCCTAGCACTAGAGTAACTGCTTAGTGTCCCCCATATCATGGGTGGCACCTTCCACCATGCCAGGCTTTTTTAATCAGCAGTACATTTATTATTTTTCCTGGGACTTGAAGGCTTGCCTTCAACATCATAGACATGGACCTTTATTTGCCAGCTTGGTAAGTCCCACAAAGCAACTATTAATCCATCAGGGTGAGGTTTCTGTAGAGCGAAACCATGTGCTCAAATGAAATATGAGAGCTGCTAAATGAAAAGGGCTCCGCCTGAGGGGAAACCCGGCCTTTGAAACAAAGAAAGAGTAAAGGAGGAACAGGGGACAAAAAGCCTTCTCGGTTAACACGGATTTCTAAAGCGGGATTGCCAGCACAAAGGAAAATTCTGCCACAAAGCCCTAAAACAAACTTATACCTCAAAAGGGATGACCGAGAGAAAAGGCGGGCTCTAGAGGAAATACGAGGCCTGGGGTCACTGCAGCACACGGTATACGTTTCTTTTGGTGAAAACAGGACTCTTAAAAAGATATTCTGTAAAAGAAAATCCAACACACCCAAAAATATTGGCACACTTATTGCTTGAGAGGTAGGGAAAGAGTCCAGTTAATTACAGTGTCTGTTCTTAAAAAATGATATTACAGCCTGCTGAGTGCTGCACTGGGTGTTAAATGGTCTCACCTTCCTATAACATGAGAGGGCCTTTAACAACTGAAACAGCCCGAGATAGAAGGTTTATGATGCTTTTATGACTATTCACCTACTCAGGGTAGAGTGGGACGGGTATGCTCAGACGTGAGTCCCGTGCTCTCCATGCCACTGGAATCAAGCTATCCTGGCTGATGAGGTCTGAAAGCCCGAAACCGGTCCTAGGATGCTTGTTTCCAGTCCAGGGAGGACCTGGCTTGGCAGTTCGGGCTGGACTGTTCCCATGGGGCACAGGGTCAAGGCTTATTTGTATATGGCTGGGTTCAAACTGGAATGACATGGGGAGCAAAAACACGATGGATTTAGGCCCAGATCTCTGTACTAGGGTGAATGTATGACATTGTTCTGCATTCTGTCCATCAACTGTTGTTTTTGCATTTGTCACCCCGAGTGGGACGGGTATGCTCAGACGTGAGTCCCGTGCTCTCCATGCCACTGGAATCAAGCTATCCTGGCTGATGAGGGCTGAAAGCCCGAAACAGGTCCTAGGATGCTTGTTTCCAGTCCAGGGAGGACCTGGCTTGGCAGTTCGGGCTGGACTGTTCCCATGGGGCACAGGGTCAAGACTGATTTACATATGACTGGGTTCAAACTGGAATGGCATGGTGAGCAAAAAAAACTATGGATTTAGGCCCAGATCTCTGTACTGGGGTGAATGTATGACATTGTTCTGCATTCTGTCCATCAACTGTTGTTTTTGCGTATATAAGAATAGTGTCATACCTAACAATGGTCATGCTCGCGCTATATTAAACTTTATAAATAAATAACAATAGTCTTTCATTTCACTTCAAAAGATTGTGAACAAGTTTCAAGTTACATCAATGCAAGTTCAGTTTCGCTGTGGTAGTTCATCTAATAAACTCGCAGGCAGTTCTCTCTGCCTCCCTGTAGACAGCAGGCAGGGGGATCCAAATAGAGGATGCCCATCCTGAGTCCCACAAGATTTTTTATGAGGTCATCTTACAATATGAAGTTGTCTAGGGTAGTCTACACTTTTTTTTATGGATTGAAGGATAAGGTGACCGCCTCCAGTGGAGAAAGATTTATGTCCTTCTTTAAGATACTCTGCTGTCTCATCATACATCTCTCCTGTCCCCACAGGAAGAGGAGTGCTACTGCTGTCTAGTTCTGGAAGGGTGAAGATGTGCAGATAAATATTCTGTCTGTATATAGACAGAGCCAACCATTACCAGCTGCTCCACTAGGGCCACCAAGGCTCACCCTCTGGCGGTGATGCCGAACACGTGACGATCCAGACCAAAGACGGTCGCGTCCTTGAAATACAGAGCACTGCCTGCCCTGGGTGCTGCAGGCTGGCCGGAGAAGCTGCGAGACCATTTCAAAGGAGGAGTGGGAGGGGAGCGGAGTCAGCAGCAGACGAGCAGTTGTCCCAGCAGTTCCTAGCAGCACCCCCCAGGATGTGCACTAAGAACTCCCGCCATCTGCAGCCTCCAGAACAAGCAGCAGAATGCACAAGGCGCTTCAGGGAGGTCTCCTCCAGCTCTGTTCAGTAGGACCCTCTGCCTGATTACTTTGCCCACCAAGCTGTTCATGTTCATTGGTCAGCCCAGGTGCCAAATATCGTCAAGAGGATGTTGGTTCTTGAAACTGCCCAGCAGTAATCCAGAACTACACACCTCGCCAAAGCATAGTATAGCGTGTTGAAATATATCACCATAAATCAGATTTGAAATTATCATCACCACATGGTTATATTGCATATGGGGACATCAGTGCAGGAGTCTAACCTTCCAACATGGACTGATTAATTTATTATGATCAGTGATTTGAAACGGAAAAGTGCAAGTAATCAATTGCTTTGGGAGAGGCTCGGAGTGCCTACATCTAAGGAAGAAATCCACATCAGGGGTGTCCAGACTAGGATTCAGGAGAGTCAGAGTCATGGCAGATCTTTGGGTAGACAGGGTTTCTCATTGATGATGAAGACCTTTTCTGTCCTCGACTGGGTGCACTGACAGCAACTCCTTTTACTTGTATTTGCTGACTCTTCTAAGTCTGTTCCAGGTTCATCTTCTACCGTTGGCATCAAATTGTGTTCTCAACTCGTCTGGACAATGGCCTGGCCTGCATCATCGGTTCCCAAGCTGTTCACATTTCCCTCTTTTCAAAACATATGTTCACTACCCTCAGAGCTCCTACTTACGATCATCTGCTTTCTGTCTTTTGATGCATCCTTTGTTCTTAGGAAATCCTCACATTTTGATTAATGTTGCTCTGTGATTCTGACGTGTGATGATTGTTGCTCAAGCACAAACTTGTAGAGAAACTGAGTTTGTATTTGTGCTCTAAACACATAGCTGCCAAGTTTCCCAGGGTCCATGCATGATGAGCTGCTCCAGTCCAGGTTTTTTCTTCAACCCTGGGACTTTTAGTCCTGATTTTATAATGGAATAAACAAGACTAAAAGTCACAGGATTCAAGGGAAAAATACCATGGACTGGAGTAGCTAGTCACTCATGGAACTGGGAAACGTATCAGGGCTGCAAACAGCAAGAATCTAATTATAAACTGGCAGATGGATCCCTTCATGGCTGTGGTTCTGAGCTGTGTTGTCTACAGCTCATGCACAAACTAGTAAAATTACTAAATTAGCATTTGCAAAGTAGACAGGTCAAAGTAAAGTAAAACAGGCACAATCCCACCTTCTGTGACCGTGCACTTCGACACAACAGTATCATGATATGGCCCTCTGTGGGATGCTTGTCTGCTGCAGAATTGAAGATGCTTGTCTGTTGAGCTGTTTGCATTTTGTTTAGTCCTACTGGCCTCCTTGAGAAAGTCTTAGGCAAGCCCAGTGCATTACTACAGCACATTGGATGTGGCGTACATTCCAGCCAGGACCTTTTTCTGGACAAATAAGCACCAGCAGTTCACAGACTTATCTCGCCAACCTTGTGTGACCTAGACTGAGAACACTGTGGTGCTGGAATGAGCATGCACTATCTGATCCATATACACTGAAAAGTAAAGCTTCACATGCGAAGACTTCGCCCCGCAAGCGATAACTGCAGCTATCAACTTCCTACCCCATCTCCCAGCCTATTCGTGACTTCCTTTTTCAACTCAAACTGCTAGAAACAGTCTGTTTTATTTGATGAAACATCAAGCCAGAACTGAAAGTCTCTAGTCAGGAGGTTTCTGCTTGAGACCGCAGTGCTCCTGCGGCAGGGCAAGTGCTCTAGGCGTGAGGAGAGCTGGGCACGAAGGGAGATTAACCACTTGATGTCTCTTTGGGGGCAGCAGAGCTAAAGGCTGGCAATAATAGTTGCCTTTTTTTTTATTAAACATTTACTAAACAACTCATATTACTACATACACCTTCAAAGAATAATCTTGGTTTGCCACAAAAATCATATTATAAAAATATGAGATCTAAGTAAATGATCACTCTAAAACTGCAAATACTTTATATGCATAAGAAAAACACATCAGTATTATACAACCCGTAAGTGTAAATAAAACTTATTGATATGCAAACATAAACTTCAAATGATGTATATTACATATATTGATGGAGGATTGTTCCTTCTTCAGCAGAGATGGTCTAATTTTTCTCCAATAAACTTGAGTTGTTAAGAAATTGTGTACCAGGAGACACAGGTTCTCGCTCTATTTATAACAGGTCACCTGTCATTTCAATACAAAAACAGCATTCAGATTGAACCTCCATATTCAATTCACAAACAAGACTATCTAACAACAAATTATATTCAAAATATAAAGTTTGAGTGGTTTTAGCGGCATAAGATGAATTGTCATTTTTCACCCATATTTTGTTCCAGTATTCTGTAGAACAAGTAACTGCTGCCTTCTCTTCGAATTACAGTTTTGCCTTTTATTTCAATCTGACTACATTAGACACACCAAGAGATGTATAAATTGAAGAGGCTTTTTGGATGTGAAGACAACTATAGCATTGTTTCATCTTTTTTATTACTATTTATCCTGGATGAAATGATAGGGCGAGATCTAGAAATAATTTCTGCTAGCTTGCTATATTTTTTATCAAATTAATTTGGAAAATGAAAAAATTCTTGTATTTTCGCGAATGAGGGAATTTTGCCTTTTGCTATTCATTGATGGATCCACTTAAGACCCTTGTCCCTCCATTAACTCCAAAAGTCTGTACTGTTTCTGATTTTAACATTTCTATTATACCTTATAGAATAATTCTTGAAATCATCTTCCAATTCTGTGTCAGAAAACAGGAATGGTTGCAAAGGTCTACATGCGAAAGCAATAATCAGGAAGGCTAAATGAGAGGTTCTCATTGTAAATGACAGACTTTCCTTGAAGGAGAAGGGTGAAATAAAAGAAAAGAATGTTGTATATTGACCCATAGAGGTTTTTGTTTGTTGTTTCCAAATGTTAGCCACTGCACAACACGTCTTACCAAATTGCATTATGATGTCATTGAAAATTTGAAAAATTCACTCCTCATCATGCCTACTCATCCTCATGTTTGAGAGGACCTTTTTTTAAAAGGTACTGCAGGAATCTGGACCCAGATCAAGGATACTATATATAATATGGGAGGTGACAGAATCATTTATTTTAACTGGTTCCCTAAATTAATTAATGAACCTTTCCTAGAGTATTTCATTTTGTTCAGATTCCAAAAGAACAGTGAGAAATCAAAGGATTGTTTTGTACAAAATGTTTTAGGTGGTAATATTTCCGATTTGTCCAAAATCAACTTATAGCCTCTCAAAGAGAGAACGTTTGGGCTTCTTCCATAAAGTTGGTAAAGAAACATATGGATTTCAAATTTGAAGAAGGATATAATTTGCAAATACTGATGATTTATTTTGGAAACACACTACCTTCTTCCTCACTCTACACCTCCATCGATATATCATCTACCTCCACTCTCTCATTCATTCCAAACCCCTTACCACTACGGTGACCCCCAAAATAACCCTTTCTAGACTCTTCCCTACTCTACCCCTCCTTGCATCATCTCGTACCTCTTTTATTATACCAATTCCCCCAAACAGGCCTATCTAAACCCTTCCCTCTGACTCTTCCCCTCCACGTCGCTTTTACTCATCCTAAGCCGCCTCCTACTGTTATGACCGCCAAAACAAAAATTCTAAATCCTTCCCTCTTCTATCCTTTTGAATCCAAATAACAGACTAACATGTCCACTCATATTTCACTATACTAATCCTTTATAGGTTCCGGAGTAGCGTGCTGCTCGCCGAAGGGGCGCTTCAGCACCTAGTCGGGGTAGCAAGTGCTATATAAATGCAAACTTTTTCCCTCTTCGATCTCTCTGCTTCCCTTCTCAATCCAAATAACTGACTAACATATCCACCACTCAAATTACTATCATATTTCACTATACTAATTTCACCTCTAACTCTTTATGGATTCCAGAGTAGCGTGGTACTTGCTGAAAAAAATGCTTCAAAGCCCCATCAGGGGTAGCAGGCACTATAAAAATGCAAACCTTTTTTCCCTCTTCTATCCCTCCGCTATCCTTCTCAATCTAAATAACATACTAAAATCCACCACTCAAATTACTTTCCTATTTCACTATACTAATTCAACACTAATCCTTTATGGGTTCCGGAGTAGCGTGCTACTCGCCAAAAAAGTGCTTCAACACCCCATTAGGGGTAACAAGCGCTATGTAAATGCAAACCTTTTTCCCTCTTCTATCCCTCCTCTATCCTTCTCAATCCAAATAACTGACTGACTTATCCTCTCAAATTATTTTCATATTTCACTGGACTAATTCAACACTAATCCTTTATGGCTTCCGGAGTAGCATGCTAGTCGCCGAAAAAGCGCTTTTGACGCCTCGTCAGGGGTAGTAAGCGCTATATAAATGAAATTACAATACAATATATGAAACCTAAAATATCTTTATTTTGTGTAGTCCTAGAAATAAAAGGCTCAAGAGCAATAATAAAAAGTAGTGGGCATAAAGGGCACACTTGTCTAACACCTCTTTCTAAAGGCAAATAATTAAAAATAAAATATTTTTGCAAAAATAGAAGTTTTAGGAGAGGTGTACCGCAAAAAAAACAGTGACTCTTTGAAAATCCTGCCAAACTCAGATATGCTTTATAATGCCCTGATTTCTATGTTTTAGTTTTGGTGAAAAGACACTCTTAGAATGAGGGTGGGGCAAATACACCTCTAAGACTTGTAAATAGTTGTTCGGGAGTGCTTTCTCATGAGCTTTCCTATGACCTCGTCCTTAATTAAAACAATTCCTCATGGTGATATCCTTCTATGTTTTTTCATACAGGTCATATTCATCAACAAATTGATCATTTTATTTTGATGATGGAAATCTTGGTAGTGAATGTACAGCTTTGTTTCAGTTCCCTGCCGCTTGGTCAACATGTGTTTCACCACCTGCGGGCTGAATGCCTAGGGCTTCCTCAGAGTTTATAAGGTTGTTACCCTCCAATGGATATTAGTCGTATGTGGGTGTCCTGTTGATAGAACTATCTCTCTAACAAGTCTTTTCGTTGTATTCCACCTCTTGTTAACAAGGAATGTCATTGAGTCTTGGTTCCCCAATTTAATCTATTCTTACATCTATTTGCTTGTTCTAGAGTCTGGCGGTCATGTAGTTGGCTGTCAGAAAATATCTCTTCGGTCATGTTTAAAGTTGGGTGTTATTTCACCTCCCAACTCGTTTTGTCTCTTTTTTTGGGTGCTCCAGGCTGGAGACAGCCCTACTGTGAAAGCATCACTTTACTCAAAGGCTGTGTCCAGACAGCTTGGAAAGGACCTGTAGAAGTAGAAGCATTCCAAACCGGTTCTGAAAGTGCAGACAGCGGAAGCACCGCTCCTGCCTGCTTTACTGTATAAAAGTGGGACCTCTCTACCCCAGTTGTTGTGCCATGTCCAAGACCTCTTTAGTCAGGGAAACGAGTACCCTACAGAGTACTCGGGTGAATGCTCTGCAACCAGACCTGATGTTGCCTGACAGCCAGCTTCCCAAAGAGGAGGAGACATGACCTGCATCGGATGGCCTCTTGCTGGACGAGGTGGATACCTCACCTAAAGCACCTAGAATCCTGTTTGTTTGCTCTGCGCGATGGAAGGAGCCTGCCAACCCTGCAGAAGTAGTGACTCAGACCGAGATCTGTGATTTTCCACCCTCACCCTTATAAGGAGATTGGCCTGTGTGGAGCCACACTGATCTTGGAGTATCTGCCCCCTGTTCTGTGATAGTCTTTTGCAGGAATCACTCTCCCTGCCTGTGCGACCACTGGCAAAGATCATGAGACAATTGCAGCAGCATGACCACTGAAGAAGCATGTGTTAGGTGGGGGGTGGTTCAGAGGGGGAACTCCACCCATTGGTATGCTTCCTCCCAGAAGCCAATAGGAGCGGGCCGGGTGGTTGCCTGAAAGGTTTGTTCCACCGTGGGTGGTAAGAACTCAGCAATCAAACTGTATGAGAACTGAATATACGAAAATCTGGGATACTGAGTGAAAAATACAAAACGGGGGAGATGCATCTGAGCCATGATTATGCTATTGGCTTCATCACAGAGAAGAATCGGCTGGGCTAGTGGGGTGGGGTGGTACCAGAGAGAACTAGTGCCTAGAGACACAGCCCTACCACAGCACCAAGGGTACTTAATTTTACTTTGTTTATGTTTGTATGTAGTATTCTTCCCTATTCCTTTTCTTTCTTGAAAGTAAAGCGCCATATCCCTCTCTCTCTCTCTGTCTAATATATATAAATACATATATTCCCAACAAGTAGCGGTTAGGTCGACTTGCTTACAGAACACCGGTGATGCACATATATATATATATGTATATTTATATATTTGTATAGACACGCACACAGCTCTGATAGGTTGTTTTATGTGGGGGTGTGTTTGTATTTTCTGTTGAGTTTTTTAGATTTTAGTGGTCGGTTTGGACTTGTTTTATAGGTGTTTAGGGCTGTGCATGTGTTTAGGATTAAGGAGCTTTAAGGGTTCAGGATTAACCTTAAACTTTATAATATATTACATTTAAAAACTAATAATAACATTAAAAATAGTAACCACTTTGAACATTGCTGGCTCTATGACTGGGCGCTCCCAGAGACTTGACTGGGGAGGCCGGAGATTAGAGGCAGCAAACCCTCTTCACTCAAGGAAACTATTTAATCCCAAATTGATTGGTTTAGTCCCACTGTGTCTGCTTGTTTTGAAATGTGAGTTCCTAGCATAATAAGCTCTTTAATCGTGAGGCGGACACATATGGTTTAAAGTAGGTGAAAATTAAATTAAAATGCTTTTTCTACTTTTTTTATATCGGGGGACCTATTTTATATATTATTCAAGCCGGCAGGAGACTGGCTTATGAATGCACTGTTAAGCCAGACCTAAAATTCCATATGCATTGACTGCCCTTTTACCATCAGCGCTTATCCTTGAAAGAAATGCCATAAATGATATAGTTATCTACGACACTTTAATAGCATTGCAATGACATGTGTGTGCCCCTAAAAGTTCAACCACCAGAAGTTGGATAAATAAACACAATGATCACAGCTATGAGAAGGGCAGGCACTTTTTTGTGGAAGCACACAACTTCTGCCCAATCAAAGCTACCTCTCCTGGCTCCCAATAGATGGACACATCTAAAGGCCATCCCCTGGTGATTCTCGCATAAATGTCTGGCGACAGCTACACTGTCAAGCCAGACTATAAAAAAATCTCATAAACGATGTATGTTTAATGCATCTCGACATAACACTGATGACTATGAGATATAAAGGGTAACAACATTATAAGGGTGCGTCTTCGTAATATCTTCATACCTTCTTGAATTTGTATTCCTACATGACAAACCCGTGGTGAAGGGGGTGTTTGGAAAGATATCTTTACATTAAAAGACCTATGAAGTTTGCACATAACTTTGTATGCATCTTTCAAAATGTATTATTGCTAATGGTTTTGCCTGAGGAGCATTATGTATGTTTAATAAATAACTTACTGGTTTGTGTGTTTTGTGCGTGTGTGCTCATGCTGGGAAGTGGGGGTGTGATTGTGCATTTCAGGGTATTTCCAAATGGGACAAGTAAAAAAGGCTATGGCTTTGGAACTCTGACATTTCAGTCCAGGGAAGTTAAAAACCAAAGCTGTCCAGTTTCACGGGTTCATGCATGAGTAGCTTATCCAGCCTGGAATTTTGCTTTGCTTGAAGTCCTGCTTGTCTCATTTTAAAGTCAGGACTCCAAGTCCCAGAATGCAATATAAACACCTGCCTGGGTGATCTACTCGCACATAAATCTGGTATTCTAGTAGGCTCTGGTTAGAGACCTTGTTGAGAGGTATTGCACTTACTGCTGGAACTTGTTTCAAAAGCGAACAACTTCTGTGGACTTTTTGAAACGTCTTCAAATGGGAATGCCGTTTGGGTTTTTTTATGTATAGATCTTCCTACTAATATGCTGGAAGTCAGCCTGAGCGGAGACTGATATAACTCAGTGAGTTAAGCACCTATTGCAGAGATCTTTGTTTAACTTGGAGGTCAGAGGTTCTAATCCTAGTAAAAGAGGTTGGCCGGTTAATGTAACCACAGCATGGGTTTGCGTGAAGCCTTGCGGGTCCATGTTTAGTCAGAGCAAGATAGCTCAGTAGGTTACTCTGCCTGTTGCAGAGACATTTGCTTGAGTGGATTGCAGGTTACATGATTGAATCCAAGGGTTGACAACGTTATGTAAAAACGGAAGTGTCCCCATCTCATACAGCAATGTGTAAAAAAGATTAATTTATTTATTTATTTTAGTGTTTTATAGAGCGGGAACTTGACCCGTTAGGGTATCAGAGCGCTTTACAGAGTCACAGAGTCAAACAATAGGAAGGATAACACAAGAATACTGTAAATTAGGGGGGAGGAGGTGCTGGATACAAGAGGGTAAACACTATACAAGGATAGCCAATAATACAATTGTTGAGGACGGACTCCGATTTCTTGGTGGGGTGAGGTCGCAGGATGGAGGCAGTAGTCTATGGGGTGGTTGTGGAACGGGATTAGTCAAGGAATTTACCCATGAGGAAGGATATGGCCTCCTTTTTGAAGCGTGCCAGAGAGGGGATTCTTCTGATGGCTGGGGGCGGGGGGGGGGGGGTTGGGGGACAAGGAGTTCCATATTCTTGGTGCAGCCCCAGAGAACGCCTGATTATACGTTTTTAGGTCTCGCCTGTCGATGCGCATGCGCATCGAGCAAGGCGAGAGTATTGGCACTTATCCGCTCTTTATCCACACTGCAAGGAATCGTGGCGATTCCTTGCAGTGCACGAGAAATTTAAGCTCAATGCGCATGCGCATTGAGCTTAAATGCGCGTGCACATGCCCCCAGCCGCCTACTCTCTCTCACAGCCTCCCCCAGCTCCGCCCCCTCACTACTTTATTGCACGGCCGCTAGGCCGTGCCTCCCCTACTCTCCTCCCCCCTCCTCCTCTCCTCCCCTGCCTGCCTGCCGCTAGGCCGTGCCTCCCTCCTCCCCCCTCCTCCTCCTACTCTCCTCCCCTGCCTGCCTGCCGTGACGCACCTCTCCCCTCTCCGCCCCCTCCCCTGCCCGCCCCCTCCCCTGCCCGCCGTGTTACGGTGAAAGGCTTGTTTCCGTTTGTCTCTCTCCTTTCAGGTATTCCCTTCCTGTATTCTTTTTCCTCGAGCTTTACAATATTTCTCCCAGGTGCCCCCACCTTCTACCTTTGTCCCTCAATTTAAACATTTTCCTTGCCTCTCTCCTCCGTTCCCGGTTCCCACGCTGCCTGTCCCTGCCTCCTGCCTGTCTTTGGGGTCTCCGTCTTCTTTGGTTGTCCCTCCCCTTCCCGCCGTGTCGCATTTCTCCTCCCCCCCTCCACTGGTCCCCGCAGCCTCCTCGAGTGAAGCCCCTGCCTGCGCCAGCCCTGCCTGTGAGTACCGCGTGCCTGCAGCAGCTCTCCGAATTCGACTGCCTCCTGCAGGCGACCCCTCCCTTACATGTTACTGCTCCATGTCTCTGACCGCATCGTTTCTCTCCGCCTGTGACTGCTCCTGCCTGCGATTGTTCGTTGACTGTAACTGGTCTCCAGTTGTGTGTGTGCGCTCTGTAACTGCTGCACACATGAGCCTGCTCCTGCGATTGCTTCCTGTCCGACTGTTTCTTGTGTTTGTTTAACAGTTTATTCTGACCAATTGATTTACAGTTCACATTCGGGATTTCACACGGTTTGCGAAGTTAGCTGGAAACTAAGTATATGCTGGGGCTTTGTCAGGTACATGCAAACGAGAGCAAACTTACTCAAACACAACTCCAGACCTTCCTGAAGTAAAATCCTTGTCTGACTGGCGCAGAGTTAAAAGAGGCGAACGCGCTGTCGTCGTTTGCGTTCCAACTTAAATATATCGCGCCAAAAGATTAAAAGCAAAGAAGAGCTCACTCACGCGCACACACGCAAATAGTTGTAACTTTTACAGCGCGTGCCTCTTGAATTTACGTAGCAAATCTCGCGTCATTGTTGATAAAAAAACACGTGCTCAATTATACTATATCCAATCCTGGCTGCCCCGCTACAGTATTTGCACTGAATTATTGCTCGCCCATGTCAGGCTTCGTTTAGCGCTTGCAAACGGATGTAGATTTAATATAATGTTACCCGTCTTCAGCCATGGTTCTTTCCTTCGCGTTTTGCCTCGTTGACTCTGCGAGAACTTCCACGGCTCAGAACCGGAACGCAGCAGCCAGTCGGATACCAAAAGCAAACGAAGCCATAATCGTTGTCGCCCCACCGTCGCTCTCTTCCACAGGTTTCCCATCTCTTCGGACATCCGCTTCCAGGAACATACAGTTTCCTCTTTTGGTCACCATATAGCAGTGGGAGTCTAATGCTAAGCCTGCCGCTGCGTTTGGGTTTGAAGTCGAGCAGGCTGTGATGTCCTCGCTTCCAGGCACTGTATCTGACCCTCGGGCGCTCTCTGCTAATAGCCAGTCAAGCCCCAGCACTGTCTGCTCTTATTTTTTTCTCCCTCACTCACCCTCACTCACCCTCACCCCCTCCCTCACCCTCACTCACCCTCACTCACCCTCACTCACCCTCACTCACCCTCACTCACTCACCCTCAACCCCTCACCCTCACTCACCCTCAACCCCTCACCCTCACCCACCCTCAACCCCTCACCCTAACTCACACTCACCCTCACCCTCACTCAACCTCACTCACCCTCAACCCCTCACCCTCACACAGTGCAATAGGTCTCGGAGCATTTGAGTTAGAGCTTTTAGAAATGTTTATGGCTTTTTTTTTTATTCTTTAGCATTGGCTACAGGAAACAAAAATGCTAAAGATTTACAAAAAAACCCATAAACAATTCTAAAAGCACTAACTCTAATGCTGCGAGACCTATTGCATTTCCAATGCTTGTTTTGTTTGTTTGTTTTTCCTGTTGTACTTGAGTTTGCTTTTAATGTCGCAGGGCCAGTACTTGCCCCAAAAATTGATTTCTAAAAGCAGTTTGCAGATCCCAACATCCGCAGTGACACACTCAACCAGGGCTCGCTTTTGGGATTCCCTCCTTGTGGCCTGTCTTTCTCTGAACCCCGCTCACAGTCAGAGCCCTGAGGAGCGCAGAGATCTGCCTGCAGGTAACACGCAGTTTTCTTGCCACACTAGGCTTTGCAAACGGTGTCAACACGTCCTGAAGTAGGAAAGCGCCGTGATGCCGCAACAATGGTAGAAACGAAAGTGCTGTTCTCTCATCACTCATCCTTAAAAGATCTCTTCGCTGAGGGAACCTGCAGCTGATATTGAAGGCTCTGTGTGAGGTGCTTTAAGACTGACCATATATTACATTAACGAGGCGCTCCCTCCTTTATTTAAAAGTGACTTTGAAAGCCTTGCCGTTCTGAGTGCATTAAGAACGCGGCCTTCGACCTTTCTGCGCGATCTGATAACGCATCCGCGCGCCCCACGCACATCACGCCGAGTGCAAAGGTCACGCTCCTATCCATGGATTCAGTGGCGGCGCTGCCGGTGCTCGGCTCTGGGAGCACAAGGGCCGTCTCGAGACCCTTATGCGTCGGCCCGCGCGGGTCCTGCAAGAGGCTGAAGAGGCGAGCTCGGGGGCCCCGTCTACCCTTAGGCTGTGCCTGGAGGAACCAGCCTACTGCCCTACCACAAAATCCAACTCTGGCAAGACTTCCTTATTGATCCGTGTTATAGGTTGGCGGGATCACCGGCGGTACGCCACTATGTTGCATAATGCCCGGCTATTTATGTAAGTATATACGTAGTATTTGTATAGCGTGAACCTAGCTGGAGAGCCTTGGACTGTTTAACATGTTGCAAGGCAGTGTATTTTACAGATGTGTGTCTTCCAGTGGTGCTGTAAGTAGGAATGCAGGAGCACCCACTCGATTCTACTGCTGTTTCCAAAATGAAAATCATGCTCTTTCAGAAGACAGACCTCCAGCGTTGCACTGCACACATTGAAATATTCTCTGTAGTAATGTATTTTAAAAATGTTCCATGACTAGGCTTGTTACCCCATTTTCCATATATTTCTCTGCACTGCAACGGAGTGCTTTATTTGTGGGTATGTCAGATTTGCGCATCTAATAATGAGCTGGGCATGGATGGTTGAGTAACGTGTGGTTACATAAGTGTCCCTCTTCTCATTTCGAGCAGTAAGATGGACTCTCAAATCTACTATGGTCCCCTGCTTCACCTTTGCCTCTCACTTCTACGCTGGTCCTTCCAAGCGGGGGTGCCTCAATATCAGACCTGCCACCTCACATGGTGCCACCATAAGTCACACAACATTGGCTTCCTTCACATAGTTACCGTTTGAAGAGCCATTGTCACATGGCAGAAGGGAGGGTTAGCTGGAAACCTAGCTCATCTTTGGAGGACCTAAGCAGCCGTTGTCCATTAAGGGGTTTGATGACACCGTGCCACTGTCTGCCACACTGTATCAGCTTCCTTCACATGGTCACCACGTGAAGAGCCGTTAGCACTTAGTGGAAAAGACGGTGAGCTGGAAGACCCAGCACTGAGTGGGGTTTCTGATCATCTTTGGAGGTTTGAAGCAGCCAATGTCTATTAAGGGGTGTGAATACACAGTACCACACCATATCGGCTCCCTTCACATGGTCACCAGGTGAAGAGCCGTTATCACATGGTGGAAGAGAAGGTGAGCTGGAAACTTCTGCACTGAGAGTGCTCCCAGCTCATCTTTCAAGGATCTGAGCAGCGGATGTCCATTAAGGGGTGTGAATACACATCAGGTCGAGCAATTCTTTTTTGGAGGTGGAGGAGGACTGGTGGGGGCAGGGGCAGAAGGGCCTCTGATACAGATCTCGGCATGCAGTCCCAACCCCTCTCCTATAGTGTCAACTTTTTTTTAAGCTGCCAGATCTGCGATATTGAAGTTTTAATATTGACATCCATGTGCATTGACTCTGCAATACTGACTAATATATGTTCAAGGTAAGTGGATATCCATATGAAAATAACTTGGACCCGGATGCTCTAAAGTTGTGGGACATTACTTTTCCTCTGGGGTTGTTCCCATATATCATCTGGCCAACTCATAATAAGGGTCATACCATCGGCCAAGTTTTTTCTACAAAAGCTATTAGTGCATCCATGCCACTTCCCGTTTCATGGTCCGACCATTTCCTGATAAAGTTTACTATATCTCTCGTTTCTGTGACTGCGCCAAGAGCATTGAAAGATCAGAAAGAAATTACACAAGCTTTTCATCAGGTCTCCGCTGAAATGGTGTCTGAGGCGCTTTGTCGTCACCCTTGTTCACTCTCTGGCAATCTGGAGGAAAATCTTGAGTTGGTAAATAAATGGATGAATACTATTTTTGAGGAGCTAGCTCCTGGGAAACTGGCTAAGTCAGCCGACAGGCGTACTTCGGCCCGTGGTTTACTCCATCTTTGGGTGCGATGCGGCAGGAATGTAAGAAAGCCGAAAGGGCATGGAGACGCCTGTATGACCCCCATCTCAAGGTTAGCTATAGGAATGCCATTAAGTTATATCATAGGCATATCCTTGCAGGAAAAAAAGTCTACCTTGAGCGTAGAATAGATGACTCTGAGAGTACTAGCAAAGATATATTTAGGATAGTTAAGGAATTTACCTCTTCATCCTCCAGTACTCCCTCTCATACGCACACTGAAGTTTGGATTAGCCAGTTAGCGGACTTTTTCATGGATAAGATTAAAGTTATCCGCGATTCCTTTAGTCATTCATGCCTTTCACCACCGCCTGGCTATATATCTGGCTCGTCCACATCTACAGTTGAAGAAGGGTCATTTCTCTCGGATTTTCCGGAGATGTCTCTCACGGTCTCTTTTGATCTTTTGTCTCGACTTAAATCTGGCTCTCCGTCTGACCCCTGCCCGGCTAAATGCTTAGGTAGAGTAGCGCCGGCTTTAAATGTGCTGCTTAATCCTCTGCTTAATGCTTCATTGAGCACAGGTGTTGTCCCTCAAGCGTGGAAGTAGGCAATGATTCTTCCACTGATCAAGAAAACTAACCTTTATTCTCTTATCCATGCTAACTACAGACCTATCTCTCTCCTCCCTGCTCTGGCTAAGGTGACCGAGAAGCACGTGCATAGCTCTATTTCTAACTTTATTGAGAGTAATAACATTCTCCATGACTCTCAATCGGGCTTTCGCACGAATTTTAGCACTGAGTCTGCCCTTCTCGAGGTCACAGATGCCATCAGAGAGGTTTTGATACTGGAGGGAAGGCCATTCTGGTTATGCTGGATTTGTCGGCGGCTTTCGACACCGTCCCCCATGAAGGTCTCCTTTTAAGACTCCAGGAGATCGGTTTTCGGGGAACGGTGTTGAATTGGTTTAAGTCATTTCTGACCGGCCGCCGGCAAGTGGTCTGGGCACCTCCGTTTTCCGCTGCAATGCCGCCGCTGGAGGTGGGGGTGCCGCAGGGTTCTATTTTGAGCCCTGCGCTTTTTAACATCTACATGGCCCCCTTGGCGGCGGTTGCAGAATCTTTTGGTGCCCAGATCATAACCTACGCTGATGACACCCAGCTGCTCTTTACATCTGATAAGGGCAGGGATTTCGACGGTTCGCGGATTAGAGACTGTTTGGGAGCTGTCTTTGCCTGGTTTCAGCGCCACAGTTTATAATGCAATTCCGATAAATCGGAATTGCTTTTTTTTGGATGTCCTCCAGATCCTGGCTGAAAGACCTGGTGGCCTTCAGACATGTTCCCACCGGATGTTGCTTCTTGTAAAGCCAAAAACTTAGGCGTTGTGGTAGATGATGACCTCACCTTTGGCCCCCAGATCATTGGACTGACTGGTAAATGCTTCGGCCTTCTAAAGATGCTGCGGAAATTTCTTCCGCTGCTCTCGCTGAAGCACAGAAAGATCATTGTGCAGGCCTTGATAGGTTCGCGTCTGGATTACGCGAACGTTCTCTATCTTGGCCTGCCGAAATATCTTTTGGCCGACTGCAGATTGTGCAGAACTCTGCAGCTAGAGCCATTTTTGGCCTCCAGCGCAGAGCTGGAGCCACAGAGCTGCTAAAGAAACTGCACTGGCTTCCAGTTGGTAAAAGGATTGCTTTCAAGGCGCTCACTTTCGCCTACAAGTCCCTTCATCGGATAGGCCCCAAATACCTTCAGAAACGCTTGGCTTTTTATGTGCCTCGCAGGACGTTACGATCTGCGTCTCTATTCAAAGCCTTGACTCCCTCTATCCATCTGACTAGAATCGGAGGACGTTCCTTTCGATTTCTAGCGACTCAAGGCTGGAATGACCTGCCTGTTTTGCTTAGGAAAACTGATGATTTGCTTTCCTTTAGAAAAGGACTCAAAACCTGGCTTTTCACTCAGTAATCGGTTTCTGTTTTCTTTGTTTTCGTGTCTGTTGTGCTATGTTCTCCTTATTCCTTAGGCTCTTTGCCAAAGCGCCGGGACACTCCTTGGAGTAGCCGTGCGCTATAAAAGAGCATTTTTAACATAACATAACATGTTGAGTTAGAATAGTAGATATTTATTTTATTTTACAGAATTTTATATATCGCATACTTGACCCGAAGGTATCCGGTTTCAGAGCGCTTTACATAGCACCAGTTTCCTTACAGGAGGGCACATTCATTTTTCTTAGGCACGGGGAGATTAAGTTATTTGCCTAGAATCACAGGATGTTCAGCGTCATTGCCGAGACTCGAACCCAGTTCCCCAGATATGAGGTCGACTGCCCTAGCTGTTAGTCCAACTCCTCTTCCCAGGTAGAAACTTCCCTACATATGATTACGTAAACAATATAGTGGTAGACTATATTATAGTGCAGGTCTATATTAATGATCTTGACATTCTTTAACTTGCAACTGTCTAGGTTGGTTTTTACCCTCGTCCACCGGATAGAGATGCCCCACCAAGTCCCTACTTTACATATGCATAAGAGTTGCTCCCTTCTTCCACCTGCACTTATGTCTGTTCCACACGGACTCGATGTAGTATTCTCGTGCAGCCTTTTTTTCTTGAAACTTCATATTACAGATTATTTTCCGCAAATAACAGATTGCCATACAATGTCTGCAAGGTTTGTTGGGGAAGAAATCACCATTTTGAAAAGAATGATGTACGTGGCAAAGAACCACAGTCAAGCTAGAAATACAATTACATAAAAAAAGAAAATACTGTACAGATTGGTATTACTAGTGAACGTCTACCTATCAAGATATTTACCTGGGGACTCCATGGAGACACTAGGAGTGCATGAGTGGGTGAATGAGGATTAGATAAGGCCATTTACCAGCTTAGGTAAGACTTTACAATAAATTCAGACGTGGTAATCGCGGGAATAGAGTGCAGGTCAGTGATAGTCTTTTCCATGAATGAAGAAGCCAGTTGTAGTAAGAGAATAACGTAAATATTATATTTCAGGAAAAAATAACCCACAGCAGAGGAAGTGTACAGATGCTTCAAGGAATAACCCTTGAAGTTCTGAGAACCATACTACACGTTCCAACAGAACATAGAATGACAATCAAATGAATACAGATGTATTTAAAACACCAAATAAAGAGAACAACAAGAGAGCAAACCAATAGCCAGAAATCATGAAAGTACACATGCTACGATGAGTTATCTTGGCCATTGTGTACATTTACATTCTGTCAAATGATGGAATGACTAAAATCAAAACCACATTAATGATACAGCTCAGACAGACTGGCACTGTTTCGGCCCCTTTCATATTGTATGATGGCCCTCATCAGGTCTAATCAGCTGTGACAGCAGAGGTGTACGTAAGAACTAATTAGACACCGTTGGGCTTTGTACCTTGGGGAGTAAGACTGAACAGGTTTTCCAACTTAACTGACAAATCTATTTTTTCCCATATTTATTTCTAAAGCTCTTTGGTGTCCTGGGCCAGGATTGTAATTAATTTGCTAGGTGCTACATATCTTAATAGGGTTTAGCTTGGGAACAATTGTTAGTTTTAAAGGTCTCTTTTGAAGTCTTTAGAGCTTATCAGAAAAGAGTACAATTTTACCTTTGTAGTTTGATGAACCTCTACTGGCTTAAGAAGATGATTTAAAAAAGAATTACTATGCAGTTTCCAGTGCCAGAAGATGTCTATTGGGTTTTGCAAGATAGTATGCCATATAAATTGGTGTCATAGTTCAGAATGGGGTTGGGTACTTATAAAACTAAAGGAGGTTGGACCATGTAACATACAAACCAACAAAAACGTATATCCCTCAGTTTGTTAATCAAACATGAAGTGTGTCAATCAAGTTTTCCAGAAAGAAAAAAATCACAATACTGTAAATGAATTCATTCGTCCTAAAAAGACAGGTGTTAACAATTATGTTTTTATGCAGCGTGTGTGCTGCACGGCTTCTTTCCCCTTTCTTTTCCAATTCACTGACACCCACATTACACGTGTAACATTTTTAAGTTGGATCCCAAATAGACCAGCATGTGCAGGATTATTAAACAGTTTATTATTTCTCTAAACAATCCTCTGTCAACTGAAATGCCTTTTCTAACAGGTTTACCCACACAGTATGGGTTCGAAACTCCACAATGATCATCACTCCTATCCCTGATTAATACTTTATTTTCCTTTTCCAAGATGTATGGTTCAACAAGGCTTTCCATAAGAGCACTTTTAATACCACAAATTACTGTCCTTTCCTCAAAACTACCTTCCCTTTTTTCATGCATACACCTAACACTAGGTCCTCGACGTCAGGAATCCCTTTAAATGCAAGGAGTCGAACACATCTGTATTTTAGGACCGGTGCCAAGTTTATCTAGGAGGAACCTATTGGGCCACAATATGAACCCGTGAAGAATCTCCCAGTGCTCATAAGGATATTTGGTTTCCCTTCCCCTTGGCACATAGTTAATTATAGAGGAACAGCTTGAAAAGAATCAAGCTATTCTGGTCCAACATCACTTACTTAGTTCTGGCGTAAGCCAAGACCTTTTGATTTTACTAACATTGTATATAAAATATGCTTACTTATACGGGCTTTTAGCCAGGCCTCTTCATCCGTTGTTTTGTTTTTGTGTCAGTCACATTTTTCTTCCACCCGCTACAGCATACAGCATAGGGCGATGGGTCAGCCCACTTCAGCCATTTGCTAATTTCACTGTGAGTGACGGCTCTCTGCCCTTTCAAAAGGAGGACATCCTCACACCAAGTAGTTTCTTTAAGTGCCAGAAACTACTATAACAATGTATACTTTTTGAGACCCAAAAAGATTTTTGCTTTTAGCCAATGTTTTTTTTTTAGATTCATGCGAGCCCGGCAGCATTACCTATACTTGTTTTTGGACTGATTTTCTACTTTTATCTAGTACCAATAACGCAATTGATCACCTACCTCTCACATTATATCAATGGGTGACGTTTTTTCTTCTTCTCTAAGCGCTCAATATATTATCAACGCCAGTAATATGTTTGTCAATTTTTATTCATAAAATGATAATTGTTAACACTTCAAGCATGAAGTAAAAAATATTTTTAGGATGAAATAAATCAATTTAAAGTATTGTGATTATTTCTAGAATGCGTGAGTGACTCGTCGTTAGGCAGCTTTAAATGAAAACATCTAAGCACTATGAGAGGAATCACTTGGCAACATCAGATTTTTTTTCTTTACTTTTCCTGATTTCTATTCTAGATAGGCAGAGGCAAACAAATTACTTAACTTATGGCCTGAAATGCTCAAAAAATTTCATACTAAATATTTTTTTTCTCTATGGGCTTTCCAATCTTCAGAACAGGCGGTGGTAAGCACATTTCTTACCTTAATGATCCACTGTGCTCAAAATATCCAACTTTATGCTTCAAACCTATATTGCAAAAGACCCTTTGTGAGATTACTAAGAACTTACATGGGTTTACACCCCGGCCATTGCTTATCACGGATTAGCTTTATTGATGCTCTCTTTTGCGTACTTCATATTCAATGGCTTTTCTTGCCCTGGGTTATACATCTTGTGTTTCTGGATCATAGCCTTTGTACCATCTCTCTCATTGGCTGGCTTCTATCATTTCACCGTTCACTTTTAGGGAACTCCTTTTTTCTTTTTGAGTAAGCACTCCATGAGGGTGCAGGTGTGTTGCGTCTCTCTCACTTGTGAGCTTCCCCTCCTAACTCCAGCAAAAACTCACCCCAACGTCCGGTTTGCTTTTTACCTAATTTTACCATCTTGGATCTGTAAATAAAAGAAAATGGCAGCTGCTTCATTTTGTAGGGACGCATGCATAACACATTCATAAGCACACGTCAACGCACGCACTCACATACAAAATGATGCTGCTGCTACAGCAGCATTATTGTTTTATTCCTCTTTTTTGTTTGTTTTGATTTTTGCCATGCTGCACAGCAAAGCCAATAGGTCCCAAGGGTGAGACCTGTTGGCTTTGCCAATGCTTTCTGTTTTTGTTTCTGTAATTGTTGGCTTTTGCCTTACGGTCTTCTGCTTTGTAGTTCTATTTGTTACTTGTGTAAGAAGGATCTAAACAATTCCAGGAAGTTCTAAAGTGCAACAATCTGTATCAGCTAGTTTCAACAAGCCTTCATAGCATACCAGAAACTCCTATGTTAGATAGGATCAATATATTACCCAGCAGATGTAGAGTGGTACAGACCCTAAAGTACTCAGATAGCTGGGGTCCCACTATATTTTTTTTCTTCACAGTTTATGTTTTTGCAGATGCACTAAGTTTTGCTTGAGTATGGCTTTAAATAATAATATCTGAAAGAAACAGGTTAGTATTAGATTCCTTACCTTAGAATAACCCCAGGCGTCAGTCTGGATCCGGAAAATTTTGTGTAGCAGTACCCCTGCGCGTCGGTAGGCGTCGTCTGCAGGCGTCCCCTGCGGCTCCGTGGTTGGCGTCGTGCGCCGTGATGACGTCGCTGGAGTATATAGACGCCGCCTCCGCACGCTGACGTCAGTTCTTCTTTTTTCCGCGCCAGTTAGCGCAGATCCGAGAAGTGCAGTACTCCGGTCTTTTGACCAAGTTTTTTCTTGAATCCTTGAATCTTCTTAGTGCCAGTAGGATGCCTGGTTTTAAGAACTGTGACCGCACGATGTCGGTCACGGACCATCACCGACTCTGCCTCCGGTGCCTGGGCCCCGACCACGACGTGGACGCCTGCGTCGATTGCCGGGCCTTGACGAATAAGGCTAGACGGGAGCGGTCCCGCAAGCTGCTCGAGCTCCGGGTGTCGGCCCCGCGTCGAGAGCGGTCCCGGTCCAGCCGGAGGTCAAGGGAGCGGTCGCGGAGCCGTCACGAGCGCTCCGGGAGTCGTCACCATTCTTCTGGTTCCTCGGGTAGGAAGCACAAGAAGTCAGGGCTTCGTCATCGTACCCCCGACGCTCGCGCGATGCGGCCGGGGGTTCGGGCAAGGCGCGTCGCCCGAGGAGATAGAGGCGTTCCTCATGGCCATGAGGGCACTGTCTCCTCCGACGGGGCCTCCGGCGCCTTCGGGCCCTGTGGTCCCGTCCGAGGGCCCTAGCGGTTCGGGTGCTCCTGCCTCGACGCCGTCGGGCGCTCCGGCCCCGGCGCTGCAGGGGCCTTCAGGGTCGATGCCGGCTAGTCAACCGGCCTCTCCGTCGCCGATTCCATCAGGGCTGCCCCTGGCGCCGCCCCGCGCGGCGCCGGTTCTCCGGCGCCGGTGCTCCGGTGCCGGCTCTGGCCGGCGCCGCCCCCATTCCCTCTCCGACTCCGAACGCGTAGTCAAATCGGCGTCGCCCAACGCCGAGTCCGACGCCGATGGGGCCTGTGGACCCCGGGGAGCCGGTCTACATTGTTGATTCCGAATATGGTGAACATGTAGATTACGGAGAGGAGTGGGAGGGGTCTGAGGACTCTCTGACCCGCAAATGTCAGTACAGTGTGGACTGGACGGGTCACTTGGGTGACGCCAGTGGTCTGGATGACTCCCCCAACCCTGGCTTTGTCTCGCCTCCTACCGTGGCTTCGGAGGAGGGGGCAGCTTATTCAGTGGTGTTGATGAGGGCTGCCAAGGCCTTAAACCTTGAGCTCCCCGTCGCGGCCGTGAGGACTAACATCCTCACTGAGGTCCTTAAACCGCAGTCATGCCCACAGGAGCCACTGCTGCCGTTCAATGAGGCCTTAACTGACGTTCTTTTGGGCACGTGGTCCAGGTCCGCTTCAGGTTCGCCTGTTGATAGGAACGTGGCCAGACGCCACCGTCCGTGTACGGATGACCCCAAGTTCTTGTCCACCCATCCCACCACTGAGAGCCTGGTGATCCAGGCCTCGACTTCCCAGACCGCATGCCCGTCGGCCCAGGCCGACCGGGAATCTAAGAGGTACGACCAGTATGGTAAGAAGGTTTTCTCGTCCCTGAGTCTGGGACTGCGGTCATGCAACACCGCATGCCTCTTGGGCCGCTACACCCACTCTCTGTGGGATACGGTCGCAGACCTGCTGCCTGAATGCCCGCCGGAGGTACGGGCTAAGCTCGGCAAGGCTATGATTGAAGGCCGAGACGCAGCAAGATACTCCATCAGGTGTGGTCTTGATACGACCGACTCACTGGGCAAAGCGATGTCCACGACGGTGGCGATTCGTCGCCACGCCTGGCTGAGATCCGCCAACTACTCGGCAGATGTCCAGAATGCATTGATGGACATGCCGTTTGATGGCAGTCGCCTGTTTGGCGACAAAGCGGACCACGCGCTGGAGCGCTTCAAGGACTCCAGGGTCACGGCCAAGTCCTTGGGTCTCTCGACCCAGCGCCAGCAAACGGGTTCGTTTCGCTCCTTTCGTGGCCAAGGAAGGGGCGGTCCCACACGTGCTGCCAGCCACGCGCCGCAACAGACTTATCAACGCGGTGGCGGCCGTGGAAACCGCCGTGGTGGCGGTCGGGGACAGCGGCGAGGTCAGACCACACCTCCCCCCGCAGCATCTGCCACTAAATCCTCCTAGTCCGTGCTTTCAGGCTCATGTGACGCCGGTGGGTGGCAGGGTTCGCCATCACCTCTCCCACTGGCGCACAATAACATCGGACAGGTGGGTGCTGCAGCTCGTCCGAAGGGGCTACTCCCTCCCCTTCGAGACCACTCCTCCAGCCATGCCACCGCAGAACCACAGTGTGTCGGGGGACCACTTGACACTTCTGAGGGAGGAAGTTACGGCCCTCTTGGCCAAGGGGGCCATCGAGCGCGTTCCTGGGCCAGAAGTAGGACGTGGTTGCTATTCCCACTACTTTCTGGTACCCAAGAAGGACAAAGGGGGCCTACGTCCTATCTTGGACCTAAGGAACGTCAACGGCTTCCTCCGGAAGGAGAAGTTCAAGATGTTGACTTTAGCTCAGGTCTTGGCTGCTCTAGACCCGCAAGACTGGATGGTAGCGTTGGACTTGCAGGATGCGTATTTTCACATCCCTGTCCTGCCGGCCCACCGACGTTACCTGCGGTTCACGGTAGGCCACAAGCACTTTCAGTTTATCGTGCTCCCCTTCGGCCTTACCAGCTCCCCACGGGTGTTCACCAAGGTAATGGCGGTGGTCGCAGCCCATCTGCGCAGATTGGGGGTTTCAGTCTTCCCCTATCTAGACGACTGGTTGTTGAAGGCGGGCTCGCCCCGGACAGTCGTCCACCACCTTCAGATGACGGCAGACCTCCTGCACGAGCTGGGGTTCTCCATCAATGTGCGGAAATCACACCTGTGTCCCTCTCAAAAGCTCCTTTTCATCGGAGCGGTTCTCGACTCGGCGCAGTTTCGGGTCTATCCTCCGGAACGGCGAGTCCAGGATATACAGGCTTTGATTCCCATCTTTCAGCCGTTAATCCGGGTTTTGGTCCGGTTGACGCTGCGGCTGCTGGGGCTGATGGCTTCCTGCATCCTTCTGGTGCATCACGCTCGGTGGCGGATGCGGGCTCTGCAGTTGGACCTGAAGTTTCAGTGGGCCCAGCATCAGGGCAACTTGTCCGACGATGTCTTGATCTCGGAGGGCACTGCGAGACAACTGCAGTGGTGGCTTATGGACCGCGATTGGGTCAGAGGCAGATCCCTCTCCCTTCCCCAACCGGAGCACGTTGTTGTGACGGACGCGTCCCTCCAGGGCTGGGGAGGCCACTTGGGAGAGGCAGAGATCAGAGGCATCTGGTCTCCGGCGGAGTCCCGGCTCCATATAAACATGTTGGAGCTCCGGGCGATTCGTTTGGCACTGTAATTGTATTCACATTTACCCATTACGGTTTCCTTTTAATCCCCACAGTTACAAATCAGGTGAATTTGTTGGCAATATCAGCATTCACAGCAAAATATGAAGCTCTATCTATAGAACTTCAGAGGTAATTTCCATTTATCCCTCTCTACAATAATTACTTTTCAGTGATTTAAGACTTACATGTTCAATAGACAGCAAGATAGACACCTCTTTTCATAGTATCTTGTCTTTGTATTTATATAGCACCAGGAATGCTTAGTTGATTCAGTGATCACCGCACAAACCTTGCAACGATACCCCTGAGATTTTCTCCTTTGACTTCAAGTGGCTAGAATAAGACGATATACACACTATATAAGGTAATCTGATTCTTCCGATGCTAAGTATTCAGAGACATACTTTGGATCTAGTAATAGTCAGGGTACTTTAACACGATTAGCAAAGTTTATACCTGTTCATTATGGCACCATGTGTTCAAAGTGATTTGGGAAGTTACTAAATTTCTAATTAGCCCATCCCTTTTTTTGAAGGCTATTTGCATCAACAGTGATCAGGTATTAGCCTTAATCAAGTGGCTCTGACTCTATGTAGATATTAAGATATCCACAATAGTTAAAACAGTATATCAGTGAATGAGTATTATATGAGTTAATAATGCTACCCTTGATTAATAGAAACTTTGTATGTTATAATTTTCTCCACAAATAAGTTTAGATAAATCCATTGCTAAACTTCGTAATATCAATCATGATGTATATAACATTAGCTTTCTGAAATGGATAAGTACTGTTCAATGAGTCTGTGAATATCTGTCAATCAAATGACATTAGATGACCAATATTTTGTAATGTCAAAATCTGGTATGTTGTGAAGCTGGACAAAGGCATAAGGCATTAGGCATAATATGAATTTAGATGTTATAAGCCTGTAGCTATGCTATCCTTTGTTGTTGTTTTTTATTTTAAAGAAAAAGAGCATGTTAGATAGATAAAAAATAACAAGCAATATATGTCATTTATATATATTTTTTTCTTTACAATTGCTTCTCTAGATTATCAGCAGAGACTCCTGAAGAAGGCGGTTTTCTGCCGAAACGCGCGTCGAGTTGCTTCATAACTGTATTTTTATGTTATTTAAGTATATGAATGTATTGTTTTCCACTATGTGCATAATTTTTAGGAAATGTATTATATTTTGACACGTTTATGTTGTTTTTAATGAATGATATTTTTATTGAGATCATATAGCTTGCTTTCTATATGATTTTTTAATCAATACTTATTAAATATATAGTTATATACATTTTCACTTTTTTTGTCCATTCTTCACACTTACTGATTTTAATTAATTGGTCATTCAATTTTGCTGATGTCCTAGGTTTTTTATCCACATTCGTTTGGCACTGAAAGCATTCCTCCCCTTTGTCAGCGGGAGTGTGGTGCAGGTGTTCACGGACAACACCACCGCCATGTGGTACTGCAACAAGCAGGGCGGGGTGGGGTCGTGGACCCTTTGCCAGGAGGCTCTGAGCCTCTGGCAATGGCTGGAACGTCAGGGCGTGACTCTGACGGTTCAACACCTGGCAGGTTCTCTGAACGCCAGGGCGGACAAACTCAGCCGTCGGTGCTCGATGGATCACGAATGGCGTCTGAACTCTGACGTGGCGCAAGGCCTCTTTCTGCAATGGGGAGAGCCTTGGTTAGATCTATTCGCCACAGAAGAGAACGCGCAATGTCATCAGTTCTGCGCGTTGGAGTTTCCAAGACGGCACTCGCACGGTGACGCCTTTCGGCGCGAGTGGAGTTGCGGTCTGTTATACGCCTTTCCGCCTATACCACTTCTGCCCAAAGTGCTGAAGAAGATCAGGCGCGACCGGGCCCAAGTCATCCTTGTGGCTCGGGACTGGGCTCGAAGGTACTGGTATCCCGAGCTACTCAGCATGTCAGTCGGTCCCCCGATCCGCCTGCCCCTTCAGGAGGACCTTCTGTCGCAGCAGCAGGGGACGGTCCTCCACCCGAACCTGTCCAGTCTCCACCTCCATGCGTGGAGATTGAGCGGCGACAGTTGAGGCCATTTGACTTGCCTCCTGAAGTCTCTGATGTGATTCTGGCAGCCAGGCGTCCCTCCACAAAGTCGGTATACGCCTGCCGGTGGAACAGATTTGTGGCATGGTGCACAGCAAAGGCTGTGGACCCTCTTTCTGCCCCTCTTTCCGAGGTTCTCCTCTTTCTTCTCTCTCTTGCCCAGCAGGGCTCTGCTCTGGGCACTATCAAGGGCTACCTTTCTGCCCTTTCGGCCTTTCTAAGGCTGCCTGATCAACCTTCTTTGTTCAAGTCCCCTATTATACCTAGATTCTTGAAGGGCATCACGCACATGTATCCACCTGTTCCGTTTGTGATGCCTCAGTGGGACTTGAACCTGGTTCTAACCTTCTTGATGTGTGCTCCCTTTGAGCCACTTCATTCCTGTCCTCTCCGTCTCCTGACTTTGAAGACGGCCTTCCTGTTTGCCATCACCTCTGCCAGGAGAGTGAGTGAGCTCCAGGCTCTTTCTGTCAAACCTCCTTTCCTATCCATTCATCCTGACAAGGTGGTTTTGAGAACTAGACCTTCTTTCCTGCCCAAAGTTGTCTCTGCTTTTCACATCGGGCAGTCCATCACCCTCCCTTCCTTCTTCCCGCCTCCGCATCCTTCAAAGGATGAAGAGCGGCTCCATCGTCTGGACCCAAAACGTGCGCTTTCATTTTATATGGATCGTACACACCAGTTCCGAGTGGATGACGAACTGTTTGTTGGCTACGTGGGTGCGAAGAAGGGACGGGCGGTGCATAAACGGACCATTTCTCGGTGGGTCGTTCTGTGCATCAAAGTGTGCTACTCTTTGGCTCGGAAGGATCCTCCTGTTGGGCTGAGGGCCCATTCCACTCGGGCCACGGCGGCTACTACTGCCCTGGGCCGGGTAGTCCCTTTGCAGGACATTTGCCATCCGGCTACGTGGGCCTCGCCGCACACCTTTGCGAGGCACTACTGCCTGGACAGTCGAGTCCGGAGGGATGGCTTCTTTGGCCGTTCGGTCCTCCAGGACTTTCTGGTGTAGGATTGTATTGGTTCGCAGACCCACCACCGGGGTTGGTATTGCTCGGGTATCTATTCTAAGGTAAGGAATCTAATACTAACCTGTTTCTTTCAGATGAACAAGTTACTTACCTTTGGTAACGATATATCTGTAAGAAACAGTAGTTAGTATTAGATTCCTTACCGCCCCACCCATCCTCCCCGTTCTGCGAACTGATACCTAGGGTTAAGGACATCCCTTTCAGGGCCCTAGTTTCAAATGGCACCAGTGTTGGTTCTCACATGGCTCTGCGTGTTCTGGCGCGGAAAAGCTGTGTACAAAGAACTGACGTCAGCGCGCGGAGGCGGCGTCTATATACTCCAGCGACGTCATCACGACGCCAACGACGGACGCGGAGCCGCAGGGGACGCCTGCAGACGACGCCTACCGACGCGCAGGGGTACTGCTACGCAAAAGTTTCCGGATCCAGACTGACGCCTGGGGTTATTCTAAGGTAAGGAATCTAATACTCACTACTGTTTCTTACAGATATATCGTTACCGAAGGTAAGTAACTTGTTCATTAATAATCCACATTTGTAAAGTGCACAATCACCCGTAAGGGTCTCTAGGCGCTGTCGGGAAGATTAAGCAAGCTATTGCCCAGAGTCACATGGTGCTGGGCTAACCTGCCGCCGGTGCCAGGGATCGAACCGTGATCCCCAGATTCCGGAGTCAGTCGCCCTAGCCGCGGCGCCACACCTCTTCCTCAAAGGGATGAGGCTAACATTGGTTTCCAGGCAACATCTAAATTGGAGTGTTATAGTGCTTTATTTGAGCCGGCGGGGCCACCTGCACTCATCTTTGGGGACCAGCACTTATTTTTCTTCATCAGACATTCCCTGAGAGCAAGAGAAGGAAAAACACACATAGGGGAAATAAGGAGAAAGATGGAAGTAAACGTCACAAGAGGAGAAAGCCGGAACCTGTAAGAGTGAGATTAAGTGGCCGGGAATGTCTGGTAGTCGATAACTGAAAACTGCACGGCCTTGGTATTTGGCGTGCTAACATGTAATAGCACCGGTGGATGAGTATCTATTTTTTACCTCGAATATTAATGTTCTGTTTTACCTCTGTGCATGAGGGTAGAGCAAGTTTGGTAGGCAGAAGCCACATGAAAGCTCGACTTCTTATGGGCTGGGACCTCGAGCTGACACAGTGCCACCCTTCTGGCTCGAGCCTGGTGCGAGTTTTAAGAGGCTGACCCACCTCTGATAAAATTATTGTTAACAGTTTGTCTTATGTTAGATGAGATCAATATATTACCCAACAGAAGTGAAGAAATAGGAAACTTGAGGTGGAGTTGTGGAATCCTTAGGGCGGATATTCTGGAATGGCCTTAGTCCCCCACCCCTCCTCCATAGATAACAACCCAAACTATTCTACTCGAGGAAGCACCTGAAAAGTGAACCTTTCGATGAAGTTTTTAGGAAAATTGACTGTGGTGTAGGTGTAATTTAAGTAGGTGGCGTCTAACCCTACCCTCTATCTCCTCTCCTGTTTCCTTTCTAACTCCCCCCCCTCCCTCCTACTGCTTTACTTCCTCACTACGACCCAATTTATAGTATTAGTATAGAGGGCCGACAAAATCACAAACCACCAACCCCTCTCTGCTCATGTCAAAAAAAGTTGTTGTATAGGGAAGAACCGTGGGGGTACAGCAGAGCATTATTGGAATCCTAAAAATAGTAATGATGGTGTACAAAACGTAAACAACAGAATGCCTGTCAAGTTATTTAAATTTCTATCTTATAGCATACAGTATAGCAAACACAATCTTGATGGAAGTGCTTTGTAAATTGTACAGTGTTTATTTTTGGAAGCTCTGATTCCCCCTAATATTTTTGTGTCCAGGTGGTTTCATCGCGACATCAGTGGCCTGGATGCTGAGGCCCTCCTGAAGAATCGAGGGGTCCATGGCAGCTTCCTGGTCAGACCAAGCCGGAAAACCCAGGGTGATTTCTCCTTGTCTGTGAGGTGAGGAATGAAGCCCTCTCCTATCTAGTACCTCACCTGCTGCTATGTCTTCTCCCCACTAACCCTTTCCTTTCACCTCCCCAGGGTGGGCGACACAGTTACCCACATACGCATCCAGAACACAGGGGACTATTATGATCTGTATGGCGGCGAGAAGTTTGCCACCCTTGCCGAGCTGCTGGAGTTCTACACAAAGGAGTATGGGAGCCTGCAGGACAAGGATGGCACCCTCATCGAGCTCAAGTACCCCGTGAACTGCTCCGACCCAACCTCCGAGCGGTAAGTGGCATCGAGTGATGTCAGGACTCTTTAATCCTACTCTAGGTCCTGACCTGCATGGACCTCGTTAAACAGCAGATCATATCATTCCAAGCCGAAGATCTACCAAATCTAAATCTAAATATTTCGAGCCAGGCTTCAATGGGACAACCAGTGGAAAGTAAAAGGTTTTGGGCCCGATTTAGGTGGTCCATTACCAGTCGGTAACGGCGGAAATTAACGAATTTCGGCCGTTACCGACCGGTTATAGGCTTTTCTTATGTAGGGGGCCGAAATTAAGGATTCGGTAATTTTACCGAATCAGTAATTTAAGGGAATCGTTAAATTACCAATTTCTTTAATACCGATTCGGAAAATTACCGAATTCCTAATGTAGGGAGCACTTAAATGAGTGCTTATCCCATGTTAGGATTCGTTATTTACCACCAACTACAAGTTGGTGGTAAATAACGAAAAGAAAAAACCACTTTAATGCAAATTGCTTCAGTGCCATGTTGCAGACATAGGGGTGCAACAGGGTGTCAAAGTGACACCCTGCCACCCTTCAAGGTTTTCCCCCTTTTACCGAATCGGTATTTACCGATTCGGTAATTGACATTCATTCCCATAGGAATGAATGGTAATTACCGAATCTGTAAATACCGATTCGGTAAATACCGAATCTTAACGATTCGGTAATTTTTACCGAATTTTTAGCTACATAGCATTTACCGGTTCGTAAATACCGAATCGGTAAAATTCGGTATTTACGAATCGATAAATACTATTTACCTACATCTAGCCCCTAGTCTCTTAACCCAATCTTGCAAAAACAATCACTAACAATAGGGGTTCTGGAATGTGTTGATGATGTCTTGTTGGGTTGTAAACCCTATTATGCAAAAAAAATGTAACATTTTATGAGTTAATAATTTCCTTATCAAAAGAAAAATGTCAGTCAGTGGGTAATGCTGCAAGTGGCCATAATCTATCAAATGCAGAAGAGATTATCATATTTGTGAGACTCCCAATATGGACGCAAGAAGACCATCAAGAGCATGCACAGCTTGAAGTTTTATTTTAAACACGTCACAGTTCTGGTAATTCCAGACTCCCTTTTTTCAAATAATTGTTCATATGTTGGCACTACAAATAGACTGGGCTTAACCGATGAATTGTCGATAGTGTTTCGCAGATGGAGGATTGCCTGTGTATAGCATTAAATGTGAAGTGTAATTGAAAGTAAAGACGTCACTTCCGCATTAGATGAAACATCAGAGGAGTCGGTCTCACATGATCACTTGATTCAGTCGTCCTTGCCCCAGGCCAGTTCGTGAATAAACGCAGTTCTTGTCTCATATCGAGATAGTGCTCACTCGTATCGATATAGTACTCACTCTCACCGAGATACTACTCACTCTTCAGCTCTCACGAATTTCTTCTGTAGTGAAGAGCAGTTTCGTGACCAGGTGGCATAGAGGAAATGTCAGATTGCATAAAATTTTGTCCATGTCGCATCCTTTCCACACATGTTCTGTTCCCCTAGACCTAGAATCATGGGTTACGGCATATTTCCATGGCACCTTCTTCTGGTCCAAATAAATATTTCTTAAATGCAGGAGTGATGTGTTTTCTGGTATGTATTATCCTTGCTGAGTTGACTTCTTTGAGCTCCACAGTACAGGAAAAGATCCGGTGATAAAGTCACAACAGTCACTTGTTGAGGATACCTGTGGTGACGTTTGCTGTCGTCACCTCTGCTCCTGGACTCCCTTCTGAGAGCTCCACAAGCGCACAAAGAGTTCCTGATCTCTCTATGGAAAGGCCTCCTGTTCAGTAATTTCTAAAGAGCCATTACCTCAGCTCCTGTCTTACTGCAGCGTCAGTGGAAAGTATTTTGGTGGCATGATTGATTTCTCCCGCCACCATTTCATGGTCCGGCGAGCCTGTGCTTACCCTAGTTCCAGGGTCTTCAAACTGGGGGTGACGAGGGACAGGCGGGGAGGTGCCCCCTAGTGGGGCCTAAAGTGTTTGCAGGGTGGAGGCAAGGGGAGGGAAGCAGCTGGCTCTGGCCAAAAGAAGTATTATACTGATGTATACTGATGGCCGGACCGCCTGAAACCTACCCCCTCGCCCAAGGAGACAGTGAAAAACCTAGGAGTTTGGTAGCGGCCTGACATTTGACGCCCAATCCAAGGCAGTGGCGGGGGCTTGTTTTGGGCTTCTGCATTGCCTGAGGCCACTGCTGGGTTTCTTCCCTCCAAACCATTCTTCAGTCTAAAATGTTGTCAAGACTGGATTATGGCAACTGCTTATACATGGGTGCGAACAAGGCCAGTGTTAAGCGTCTTCAAAGGGCACAGAATGCAGCCGCCCGCATGCTGGTGGCCCTCCCAAACTCTTGCTCTGTCTCCCCTGTACTTCGGAAACTTCACTGGTTGCCGGTGGAGAAACTCATTCAATTTAAGGCACTCTGTTTGGCTCATAGGATTCTGTCGCTTCAGGCACCCGTGGGGTTGGCGGGGCTGCTAAGGTTCTATGTGACACGGCGTCCTTTGAGATCTGCTGCCTCAGCTCTGGTTTATACTCCGTGTGTCCTGAAAGCCAGAGCGGGTGGCCGTTCCTTCCGCAGTCTGACTGCGCAACTCTGGAACTCGCTTCCTGTTTCCATCAGAGTGATCCAGAACCACCTTGCGTTCCGGAAGGCCATAAAGACCTGGCTTTTTCCGGGCTAAACCCCTCTGCTCTCTGGTTTGTGTCTTGGAGTATGCGGTCTGCGCTGGGACGCCCCGTCAGCTATGGGGCAGCTATGCGCACTATAAATCTGACAAATAAATAATAACTGTGCTTTGTTTTAAGCAGAAAAAAACCTAGTGGAAGTAAGCCGCTCTGTGATTGGTCATCACTAACATCTTTTGTCATTTATATCCTGGCTGGGAGTATGTGCCAATAGGGAAGGGACTCCAAATATTCTTCAAAACCCCCACCCCATTTCTAATAATCACCCTGTGGATACTTTTACACATTTGTAAGGCCTGCCTGACCAGAATAGTATGTTTGGCATTCATGTATTTGATTGCATTTTTAAAACTGTAACAGAACTTAACTGCAATGTTTAAATAAGTCTAGACATATTTAAAGATTGCTAATTTAATAGAATAATTTTGAAAAATTCGGAGGGGGAATCCAATTATTTTTTCCCCCCACGGAGGTTGGGGGGTGGTGCTGCATTAAAAAGTGTGAAGACCACTGCCCTAGTGCATGGAGCATAGTGAAAGATAGCTGGGCATATGGTCCGGCCAACCACCCTTCTATGAGAGAGTGGTGCAGAGCATTTTTACAGAGATCTACATTTAAATCTAGTAAGTTAACAAAAGTAAATGTTGGTGTTAGTGCCAAATTCACAGGTTTGCTTTTCCTCCTGGTGCCTGTTCACTTCGGTTGTTTTGCACCTTTGTAAAACTGAGTGCAAGAAACTGCTCCTGGTTTCGGTGGGGCACTGAAATACATCTTCTTATCCTGACAAGAAACCCTACAGCACGAGTCCGGGTGAGGGCAGAACAGGGAGGGTTTTGAAATCATTTGTTTTAATTTCCAGCACTTTGTTTTTCTGCACAGCCGGACATTTTGATTGACAACATTATTGGGCAGGTCAGTTCAAAAACGTCATCACACTCAAACCCGGAATTGCCTCTTGAATGATAGGAGTTGCATTTGCCAGAAGTATAACGCGCGTTTTATCAGCTGTGGTTGGATGGAAACGCTGAGTCTGCCCTTCCAGGATTTGTACTTTGACCCGTGGACACCCATCGACTATGGTTCTCACGCACACATACATTGCAGATGACACAGAGATCCTTGCAGAAGGCACCTAACCCGCTGATCTACCTTACGTGGATTGAATCCTGTTACCTATAGACTGCACATAACTGTCTGCACCAGGGCCATTAGCCAACTGAGTTCACCTACCAGGATTGTACAGCACTTGGTACCGCTGGTACATAGGCGAGGCAGAGGGAGGTTGATCCTCTACTATGCGCTGGCACCTGTTCGGAAAGTGTTGAATGGCACTATGGGAAACCAGTGCTTAATTTTAGCCTGTGGTTTCCGGTGCTCAGCACTGGCACTTAATTCTCAACCCTGGCACTTCTGGCAGTTATCGCACGGTGGCGCTGTTTGTGCAATTGAAAGATAAGCAGAACAATAAGCACATACATTAAAAAAACAACAAATACCAGCAGCCCAAGCCATTCTTATTGCTTTGCGGGTCACAAACAGTCTGAAATTTTACACTCGCAACAGTGTGATGGTTAGTAGTTGTGTTGGTACTGTCTATTAGCAGCGCAGTTAGTGAAAATGGCTTGTACACATTGTGGTGGCCTCCTGACAAGGTCCCTGGCACTTTCTTTTCTTCAAATTAAGCAGTGTAGGGAAACCTTGTGCAGTTGTTTCTGCTTGAAAAGTGGGTTCTCTTATAGGATACAGCACCTGGTGAGGCGGGTCTCTCTAAGGCCCACCCAGTAGTGACAGAGGCGCAGCCCACTGAGTGCACTGAATGCAAGCAACCAGATATCCCATATAATCCCCCAGGAGCAGAAGGCAGCCCGCAGAGCCGCAGTCTGGACATTCCCTACAGACCTCTGTAGTCGCTGCGTTACTGGATCTGAACAATCACAGACCAGGACAGCGTTCCTTTGAGTGATCGCTGAGGCCAGTCCAGTGGCGTAGCTATCTATGGTGCAGTAGGTGCAGTGGCACCGTGGCATAAGGCTGTGAGGGGCCCTCTGCACACCAATTACAGATTGTTTTACCATTCACAAAAAGGGGAAGGTCCACCATCTTTGCTAGCATTGGGGCCCAGGAAACATTTGCTGTGCATCGGTGCCACTGAACTATGAGCACAAAACGAATATTTCGGTTCATGGTTACTATATTTCCCCTACCTGACGTCACTGGACCGTTGAGCCACAGGGTGTCGGGAGCCAATGGGGAAGTGCCCTCTACCACCAGTGAGGGAAGAGACGAGGCCCTGCAAGCCCAAAAGGGAAGTGAATGTGCGTTTTTATGATTTTTTTCATATAAAAGGGCAGAAGTCATTCTTATTTAATCAACTTCTTCTTACTCGTGGAAATGTCAAAGTGTTCACACTGTCGCCTTCACGGAGAAACACTGCAACATCATCTCATCAAGAAATCCCCCTTGGCACTGCTTGAAATGAAAGCTATAGTCTCAAGCCAGAGGCCACACGCAAGTACTCAGCAATCGCAAAGTTATGACACTGCCACATGCTACATGCAGGGGCAGCGCCTCCGCTAAGGCGGAGGAGCGTCGCCCCACTGCCTTTCAGCACAGCAAAAAAGAAAATGAAAAAAACGCGATGTTATTATCATTTTATTTTTCTGTGCTGGGCAGTTTTGTGGGGCGGGGCCAGGCTGCATGGGGAGGGGTGGTGGCACCATCCTAAGTGCGCATGAATGTTTGGTCGGCCCTCTGGGGCAGGCCAAACATTCATGTGCACTTTGCATGGTGTTCACCCAGGCTGCATTACAGCCTGGGAGGACAACATGCCCAGGCACCCATTCCCCATCTGAGCGCCGAACCACTCTGACCAATGACAAGGCTGACTGGCTTGGGGAGCCTATCCTGCTTCCTGTTCGAACCGAAGCCATGAAGAGGACGGAGAAGAGGCGGCGGCGGGCCAGCCGGCTGAGAGGTAATTGAACGTTTTACTTTTTAAAATTAATTTTTTCACCTCCCTTCCCTCCCCTTCCCACCCCACTACTGCTTCGTGGGAGCAGCTCGACTGGCTACATGCTACATTGTTTGGCACTCAGTGCCACAAAACGGTTACCTTTATGCCCTTATTAGATGTAAAAAGTAGCAAAGCCACAATATTTAGATCTGGCTGAAAGATAGCGTTAGCTGTGTGCCACAGCTCATCATCCACACCCAAAAATATACTCACTGGATTTGGGTCAGCCCTCTTCCTCCATTGCTTGTTAGGAAGTGTCATTCACATTTCAGAACAGCCCACATAGTAAGTAGTTGGTTCCTCTTTGAACAGTTGAGTATTTTATTAGGCAGTAGTTACAGAGGTCTGCCTGGAGGAGGTGCTGTTTTACTATTCAGGCCTACAGTGCATTATGAATGAATGTATGTATATGGTCTTTCTATAGCAGAAAAGACTTTCAATTAGAATTGTGTATATGCACATTTATTTGCTTGTAAATATCTCTGTAATGATGGTCCTAAAGCATGTGCTGAATTGACTTATTAATTACTTCAAATCTTTATGAAATATGTGCATTTATTGAAATTGTCAGATTTAGTTCTACCAATATGTAATCTTCTATTGAAAATAACCACTTTTGTTTTGTGTGGCTGCAATGATCGTATTGTTTAATGCACCTGTCCTGCGTTTGAACTTATGGTTGAAATCCGGGCGGGTGCACTCAGTCCTTGATCTAGCTCTGGTTGATAGAATGAGTACTATTAACGTGGGTATCGAGAAACATCTGTTATGTCAGTACCAAGATACAATGTGTGGTAGGGGTGGGCGGAATTGGCAGAGTTTAATTCTGCGGAATTACATACTTATGTATTCTTTAAAAAAACACACCCCTATTTCCAATATCGACACTGGATAGTTTTACACGTTAGTAAGGCCTGCTTGACCAGAAAAGTATGTTTAGCGTAGTAGATTGCATATCTATGTAAGGGCAACAAGGGGTATGAACTCCTGTGTAATGCATACCCCTTGTTGCCCTTACATAGTCATATGAGAGCAACAAGGAGTATGCACTGTACTGCAGTGGTTTAAACACGGCTGAATAAGGGAGCAGTCAGTCCCTCTATGTATAAACTCCTGCAAATTAAAGTTTCATCTGTTTTTAAAAATAGAGAGACTGCTTTCTCTTCCAGTCCTGTTTAAAAGACAATTACACTGCTGACTAATGCTGCTGGCGGAGCGGCGGAATTTATTAGTAATTCCGCGGTAAATGAGTAACACAAATTACTAAATTCAACTAAATGGCACGACTGGTTTTGGCCAAGAGAACTTGGGCCACCCCCAGAACCTGCAGCGGTGGTAAAAAGCCTAGGCATCCATGTGGATGATAAACTATCCATGCGGAAGCAAGTCACCACGGTGGTAGGAACCTGTGTCGGTCTTCTCCGACAACTTAGGAAAATTGCGCCATTATTGTCCTTCTCCACCTTGAGACGGGCGGTATCCGCAATGATATTATCAAGGTTGGACTATGGCAATTCGCTTTATTTAGGACTGCCCCAAAAACTTCTGGACAAACTTCAAGTGGTGATAAATGATGCCGCCAGGCTCATTTTTAAGAAACCAAGGAGCTCGCATGCGTCCCCCACTTATGCGCGAGCTACACTGGCTGCCAGTAAGGCAGAGGGTGCTCTTTAAAGGGCTCTGCATCGCACATAAATCGCTCTATGGAAAGGCGCCAAGATATATCAAGACCCGTTTGACTCCATACAAACCGGGTAGGTCGTTAAGATCTGCTGAAGCAACCCTTCTTACCCAACCACGCTTCAGATTGGCCACAGTGGGTGGCCGCGCCATTTCCAATACCCTCCCAGCAGTCTGGAATAATCTGTCAGCGGATTTGCGGAAGGAATCCAATTTGATGTCCTTCCGGAAGAAGTTGAAAACTGTTCTTTTTCAGAAGGCCTGGGTTGGGCTATAACTCCTGGTAGGGCTTTTTAGGAAGTTCTGCTGTGCGTACCTGACAAAGCGCTTAGAGACCCCTGGGTTATAACGCACTATATAAATCGAATTAAATAAATAAATAAATTCCTCCAATTAAATTAAAAATTCCACCCGTCCCTAGAGAACATGTCCTCTGCTCTTGTCTTCCATTGAGAGCACCTTCCGGGCAGTGGGATGTCCCACTCATACCACAGAGAAGGGGTCCTAGGCCTGGCCTTTCAGTCTTATTAACACATTTCACATGTGTCTTACACTAAGGACATCTTCTGAGTACTCTTGTGTCTCCCTCATACCACAGGGTTCCGGGCCTGGCCGGTCAGTCTTATTATCATCTTGAACCCGTGTCCCACAATAAGCGTTTTGGGCTATGGGGGTGACCCCTTGCAATCACCCTGTTTTACCTTTATTTACTTATTGGATTTAGTTTCTTTTTAAATTAAATAACCCTTACAGGCATCTGATTTACCGGGACCTTGCAATCCCCCATGATGTAGCAGAGCTGATGCAGTGGTCTGGCAGTGTATTGGGTGCGATTGACCCTAAGTACACCCTCCACTGCGAACTCTTTGCCCTGGTTTGTGTGTAAGAAAACACAATGGTATGATGGACGGAGCGCTGAAACTTTTCAGACACTCACCCCCAGTCACAGATCTGGATTGAATCCATCATCATTCTTTAGCTCACTTCGCCACCCCAGTTCAGACCCAGCTATATGCAAATCAGTCTTGACCCTGTGTCACATGGGAACAGTCCAGCCCGAGCTGCCAAGCCAGGTCTTCCCTGAACCGGAAACAAGCATCCTGGGACCGGTTTCTGGGTAACACCCTTCCTCGGCCAGGCTAGCTTGACACCAGTGGCCAAGTGAGCAAGGGACCCACAGGTGGGCATACCCAGCCAACTTAGGGTGAACAAAGCAAACACAAGGAAATGATGGATGGAGCGCTGAAACTTTTCAGACACTCTGTGTAAGAAAAACCTAAATAAATGCATTAATATATCATTTCAGCCATTTCGGATTTCTGCTGTCCCTAATTTGGTTGATTTGGGGCCTTCTGTCCTGGACATCACACATGGATCACTGTCACTCTCTGCTGCTACAGCCTTTCCAAACTCATTTTGGTTACCTTTTGAACACTGTGAGCTAGTTATGCAGGATCTGTGCTAAAAGGACATAGAAATTACCACACCCGATGACTTGTTTTTAGGCAAGGGCAGACGAGTATTTTTCGCAGAAAATACAGAGACTAGCTGTGGAAATGCCAAGCACTTTAGCACCGTATCTGATCCCTGTGAAAACAGGTAAATGGAGGCTTTTTGTCGCCTCCTCTGCTCGCGGGAACTGGCAAGGAAGTGATTGGTATTGTGCCACAGTGCCTTCTATTCATGTAGTCTGTGCCACAGATACTGGTCGGCATACATTCAGTGGCACAGTTATTCATGCTCTCTTGGTACAGTAGTTAATGGGCAGACATTTTATAGCTCGGTTAAAGCACAGGTACACTGTGTCACAGTGCATAATTTACAAAAAAGTAAGTTCCAGGGCCCTTTTCAGGAGGCCACTGCCTCATGCACCCCCATTGCCGCTGTCAGCATTGCCAATTACAGTATCAACACAACTACTAAACATCACTGCAAGTGTGACAATTCTGACTATTCCAAACCCCCATAGCTATAAGGATGGCTTCAGGAGCAGATAATAGTAATTTTTAATCTATAATAAATGAATTAATAACTGTTGTTGTGCTCCTCTCTAAATTGGACTAACAGTGCCACCACTTGGCAGACTGTTATAAGTGCTGGTGTTAATAATTAAGTGCTGGTGGCGAGCACCGGAATCCAACAGCTCAAATTAAGCAATGGGGTGGCATGAAACTGAGGGACAGGCATACGGTCACACAGTTATTCATGGGCAGGCATCTTGTGGTGCAGTGACTTGGAAGGGCAAGCATTCCATGGCCAGTTATCGATGGGCACTAACAAACAGGATTTCTGGACAGGCATTTCCTGGCACATCGCCGCTGATGGGCTGGCCTTCCATGGTACAGTTACTGATGGGCAGGCATTCTGTGACACAGTTACTGCTTCTCAAGCATTTGTGACACCGCTACTGCTGGGCAGGCATTCGGTAATAGCAAACACAACAAAATGATGGACGGAGTACTGAAACATTTCAACCACTCACCCTTAGTCAAGAGAGCTGGGTTTAATCCATTGTTCTTTTTCTCACTATGCCACCCCAGTTTGGACCCAGCCATACACAAATCCGCCTTGAACCTGCTCCTCATGGGAACAGTCCAGCCAGAACTGCCAGGCCAGGTCCTCCTTGGATCAGAAACAAGTATCCTAGGACCATTTTCGGGCTATCACCCCTCATCAGCCAGGCTAGCTTGAATCCAGTGGCACAGTGAGCATTCTACGGCAGAGTTACTGATGAGCAGACTTTCTGACACACAGTTTGAGTTCAGGAAACCTGTGACAATTTACTGATGGGCAGGCAATATGTGGAAAGTTACTAATGGGCAGGCATTCTATGCCACTCTGTGCTACAATATTTGATGCCTCTACCAGCTCTTCAGCATAGACGTCCAAGGCTTTGGTGTGTGTTCAGCTGCTGCAGCAGACCCCCCGCCCCACCATGAGTATGTCTGGACTGCATCCACATCAGGGAATGGGTGTTTTCGGTCAAGAGCGGTTCCCAGAACCGAACCACAGCCACCTTAGTGCGATAAATGAGAATACACTTGAGGGTCTGAGAATGGTATGTGGAGAATGAGTGAAAGCTCACTAGAATACATGACATCAGCCATGTGAGAGGGGCATGTGAGGCCTCAGAGTGTGTGAGGGCAGCAATGGGAAAAAATTGTGAGAGATAATTAGGGTTTGTGAGGCTAGGGATGAAGGGAATGAGGGAGACCTACGTGGGCAGGCAGCGATTTGGAGTATAAGAGAGACCTCACTCGTGTAGAATGGAAACCGTTAGGAATGAGTGGGTCTTTGTTAGTGTCTGAGAACAGCATAGTTGGGAATGAGTGTTAATCCTCTGAAGTGCGTGAGGCCATTTATGCGAGCACCCACTCACTACCTCCATCATTCCTCAAAACCCTGGTCCCACTGTGGCCTTTTCTCTATGGCTTCCTACTCTTCCCTACATCTCCATCTTTCTGGCACACCACACCCCTCACCTCCTTAAAGCCCTGTCATTTGCCAGCCCGTCACCCTTTACCTCCCTCACTGCCCTTTCTCTTTTCCGGCAGTGCCTTCATCACACGCCCTGGTTTCACATGGTATTAATAGCTAGAACGTCCCTGTCTGAGGTACCACTTCCTCTTGTGGTTGGAAAATGTGGTGAGATCTTGTCGAGGTTTTGAAACAGCTCACAGAAATCTTTTTCCATCACGTGACCCGCTGTACACAACACCCAACCGCCAGCACCAGAGACTGGCCCTGGCGAGCCCCCGTGCCAACCCCTCTAACCGCAGGGACCCCATACACATGAATGAGTGAAAGAGTAGTAAAAATGCCCCTGCTACAGAGATCTGTGTGTTATCCTGCAGGGCAATTCTTCTAGTACTGGGTATGGCTAACAGAGACTTTCATCCTTCTGAGTTCCATCAAAGCAGTGGGTGATTAATACAACTTTTTTGTTGAACCACAAAGATCCTGCTCAATGTATGGTCTGTGCTATGTAGGTGGTCTCAAATATTAATATCAAAGCCAGGTTATATTTTGAGGGCTTGGCGTCTTGGCTCTTTTGCCTCAATGGTAAAATATAAAGCAATGTTGGAGTATGGAAGTTATCATAGTCTAGTAGTGATGCAGACTGCTTTGTAAACAACAATGATTTTGTGGGTTTAGCAGTGTTTGTGAAATAGAACATTAGATGATTTGACTGCATGGTTGATTGGAGTATGCAATGATCATTTTACATACATTTACAGGAAATGTAAAACCTAGATAAAAGCTGGGGATAAAATAGGCGATATTCAAATACCTAAATGCACATCAGTCATAAGACACATGTCCATCTACTTAAAATAAAGAGTTTAATGGAATGTAAGAAACTGCACACAAACTGAGAACAGAGAATACTTTTCATTGTTCAATATCAAATTCAGTGTGAGATATATTTCAATCTTTAATAAATATCATAAAGAGATAAATAGATGTTATTTGACACCAACAAAACGTTTTTGAACATGCATAGGAGTGAATGGAAGAACATACAAGAACTGTACAAAGATAAAATGTTGACAATGAAACCGATGGGCCAGGGTCATTCGATGTTCGTTATGGACCCACCAGGGGACCATGCACAGATCAGAGAAATTCTCCAAGTGATTCGTATGTGGAATTACACTGTGAATGTGACTCGGTATTTGAATTACAGCAGTTTACTAATCATTTATCGTGTGAAGCTGAAGAAGCATATAGATTTTGAAAATTACTATAGAAAATGTATACAGTTACTTGCTAAAAGCTCCAATATATATGTTGGACCTGCGATGGGCAAGCCCAGCACAAAGGGGGTAACTTGGCTCAAGTGACAAGGCAAGTGAAGGCTTTAGTGCTAAGCCGGCTCTGACCCAATAATAACTCCTTGTACAATCACCAAAAAGAAGGACACCACACCACTGCTGTAGAAAAATACGATTCCTTTATATAAAAACTCTCTGTTTTGGATAGGGTTCAGTTGGGTAAGCACATACACATTTATTTTAGTCACAAATTTCTGGGTTTCAGTTTTAAAATAAATAACATAAATAATATCAGGAATAAATATCACCAATAAAGTGAATAAATAGCAGGAATAAATATCGCCAATAAATAGATTAAATATCACTTTTGCATAGCAGAATAAATACTGGTTCATTTAACTAAACAACCACATGTTCATTCTGGTATCGCTGCCACCAATTAAATACTTCAGAAGCATTACACTTGCAATACGTTTCAGTTTGGAAAGATAACTCTTACAGTTTGTGTTGGTTTCAATGATAATGCATACGGGCTCTCTGGGCACAGAAGGAGTTTTGGGACTCTTTAAGGTTCATTCGGGGAGTATGCGCGTGCATCTAAAAGGCAAGGAAACACAGTGAATACTTCATTTACACTCTGCTGCCACCGGGATGAGATCTCTGCTTGCCGGTGGGGTCTAAGCGCGCCTACAGGCTTTGTCACCGCTAGCACGCAGGCGGCACCAGTTCAAAGTCTTTAGACTGACGAACGGGCTGCCGGAGAGGTCACACAATCTTCGCGCTCAGTCAAATAAATGCCGGTTCACAGTTCCTTCACAACGCTGCTCCCCACCTGAAGAAACGGGCCCACCTCACATCGGCTGCAATCGGGAAGCGATTCAGTCAGGACACAGCACTTCTCACGCCAGCGACAGGGTTCTCAGGGGCTCCACGGACCTCCATCCGACTTCCTCATACGGGGGTGGTTCCCGCCCCCACAGCTACAGATCCCGATTCACTGGGGAGGGGCAGAGCCACTAGTCCTGCCCAACGAAGGCCGGCCTTTCCCCGCCCCGGCGCACCACCTCACCATCAGTCCGCGCAGGAAGCACTCTACGCCGGTAGGGCTCGGAGACGTCCGAGGTCCTCGCTGGAGGCGCCTGTCGCGAAGGGGGCACAGAAGACGATTGCAGTCGCGGCAAACTTGCTCTCGCTTCGCGACACGCGAAGTCTGTCGCGATTCACCACCGGGGGGGGGGGAAGCGGGGAGGCACACGAAATTGGCCACAGTCTCTTGGGGGTAATGAGGCACTCGCTGGGCAGGCGCTGTAGGCGCAAGGTCACCGCTCACGCAGTTGACTGGAACGCCAGTCAGAATCAACGCCAATGACCTTTGCTACTCTACTGCCTGCGCTACCAGCCACCTCAGTGGTCAACAGGGCAGGTGTCAATCTGGTGTCTGGAATCTCCCTTCTCTTACTCTTCCTCTCTCTAAAATGGCCGCCAGGGACTGGACTTTATATAGCCAGTACCCTGAGGTGCTGGCACGTGCCAGAAGGTTCTAGAACCTTCTCTGGCTATGTCAATGACATGGCACTTTTGAGGTGTATTCAGGAACCTAGCAGCCACCATACCGTGGTTCTAGAGCAGCCATTTTGTGTACCTGAGGGAAATAAATGAATTCCTGTCAGGAATGTGCGCCAGACAAAAGGGCGCCAAAACCTCGAAAGGCCAGAGCTCATGGAGGCTCCAAAGGGAGTTACTCTCATGAGGGAAAAGGATGGCCACCATTTTAGGGCCATTCATAGAGGTTGCCAATCCCAGTCTATAATGCCACAGGTTTCGCCAGGCGCCTGATAAATAGGTGCCAAAAACCTTGTGAGCAACTGGGCGTCAAGAAACATCTAGCCCCATGAAACAGCACATAAAAAGTCCTGGCAGACAAAGAAAAGCGACAAAATTTTGGGAGGTACAGGGGAACAAAAGAAATCATAGTGGTGAGGGGACTCTCAGAAGCAGACGGGTCTAACAATATATATTTCCAAAATCATACAAATCTCTGAAATGCTATCTGGGACTAATTCAGTATTTGTTCAAGATGTGAAATATGCTTTTGCCTACATCTACTACTATGATTTACACTGATAGTAATAAAAGATATGACAGATTTTGCTTATTGAACTTAAAGCTCTTCGAAGGAGAGTAATTTAAAAATATTGTTCTCTTTACCTACAATGATAAACGTTTTGTTGGCGCATACCACAGAAGGAAGGAATGTGAGCAGTGGAAGCAAAATGTCAGCAACATGCCTTAGACAGAGCTAATAACACAATTCTGTAAAGGAGATTATGTTTGAAGCTACACCATAATTATTTCAGATAGGAGCCTAAATATGATCTACAAATCATGCATAGTGACGTGGCCGCCCCCCTTGCAAACAAATTAATGAATTAATTTGGAAATGAACACATTTTATCAAATGAAAATTAAAAAAATACGGTGGGGTTTCATAGATGATGTGTTTGAGAGTTGGGGCACGTTCATTAATATTTGCGAGCTTTACGTAAGAGCTGCAATCAACACACTTTACAATGAGTTGCGGATTGGAAATTTTGAAACCTTCAGTAATTTTTGGGTTGTCAAAGTAATTACAATTATTAGACATTTAGAAATAGTTCCATTTGTTAGCTTTACGGTTTATAATATTCTTTTTTTAGCAACAGGTTTTCATCTGAAATAATTAGTGACCTATTTGCCATTCAGTCAATATTGAGAGTTAAAAGAATTGTATACCTGATTTGTAAAGAAGGATATTCTGTACAATTATTATGAAAGTTGAAATAAAAATGAAATCCATGTGACTTAATAAAAAAGAACCAATTAATTTAATACTACGAATTACAATCGGAAAATATTTTTTTAAATTGTATAAAACCATTGTCAAATCATTCGAAATGATTGAAAATAATGGAAATCTTTAGTACAATTTGTTTTATAAGAAAATGAAATCCACAAGCTTGGTAATTCAAGGAGAATGACCTTTACAAGATTGTTTTTAGTTCTTTTCTTATTTGTCTTGCAACAGTCGCAACCACTTCATAAACAGAAATAAATAATTAGATTTAAGAAGAGGTGAACAGATAATTTTAATAATTTTTCTACCTGCACTACAGAGAATATTCATTATAATGCCCTGAACAAAAACTCTTTAAGTCAGACGTCAAGAAAAATATGCATGTAGATAATTTGAATATACATCAAATAATCAAAAATATATACACGCTCCAGTATAGAAAGATATTTTGTACAAATGGACATAGGTCAACTTCGCTTTTAAGTTGGTGAAATAACATGGAGGTGCAATAAACAAGAAATTATTATTGAGCGAAGTATGGTGCGTACACTCTTTATAAATTACATCTGAAGGGGCTCAACATTTTCCAAGTCTTTAGTTGATTCCTTTATCAAGTAACTATCGAGAGTTACAGTCAACTAAGTATTATAGAATCAAAATGGGACCTGGAATGACCCTTATACCCAATTTATAGTCTAAGTTGACCAACAGGAAATGACGTAACCTCGAAAAAAGTTCTATACAAAGTGAAGGAGAGAACAAACAAGCGATGGGTGGAATGCTTGAATTAAACTCAGCCACTGCTACTCTGGGCCGCATTTCAACCCATTGTTTTTTTGCCCACCATGCACCCTCCGATCAGATCCAGCCATATGGGAATCAGCCAGTCTAGATCAGAGGCCTCTGCGACCACTTCTTTTCAAGTTGGTGAGGTATTCTTGAAGCACAGGTGCATGCCTATGAACGGTGCAGCACGTGCAGTGGTACTGGAGCTTGAGGGGCCCACTGAACCCAGATTATTGCCCTATTGTTATAGTTTGCCCCATAAATGATGAGTGAAAGAGTTATTTGTGACACGGCCACCACCACTTCTTTTAATACCGTAGACTGTGGACTAACTGCCCTGTCTCACAACCACTTTCTACTCAATAAACACTGAACAAAATTATTGGCTGAGCAATTCAATCCTGGTCTTGTGCCTACTCTCCCCTTCCTCCGTCAGACCCCACAAACCTGCCTCAGAATTACTTTTTTCACTAATAGACCCAGAAAATATATTGCCTATTTGCTTCTCAGCTTTGGGTATTTTCTTATCTGTTTGTGCCTTTTTTCTGTGTAGTAAATGGACTTATAAGTGGACGGCAGTAGTACAAAAGTGGTTATACAGGAGACTCCATTGTCTTTTTACCCAAGACTGACTGAGTTTACTAAAATTACATGTATAATAAACTTACTTATAGGGAATTTCAGCCAGCCCTCTTCATCCATTGGTCTGTTGTATCATTTATATATTTCTTCTGCCCACTGCAGCATGGGGCAATGTTGGCCCATTTCAGCAACTGGCTACTTTCACTGGGGCAGCATTCTGCCCTTCCACAAGAAGCACATCCTGCCATAAAAACGTTTTTTTGCTTTAAGCCATTCGGTTTTTTTTTTTTTTTTTTTTTTTTTTAGATTGATGAGGGCCTACCGCTCCCTCAATATTAACAATATATTTTTGCAAAAACTATGACTAAACAAAACAAGCATTGACAAAGTCAAATGGCTGTCAGCCAACATCAGAGCTACTGTGTTTGTCAGAGTTTGCTTTTTTGGGTTTTATGGCCTAGGTCTGCACATGGCGCTCCCTGCTCGGACGGCTACATGGGCAAACCAGGATAGTACATCTTCTTTGTTTACTTGCCCCCAGGTCCAAAACAGCCAGTTTGCTCGTTAGCCAGTGTTTAATTTGTTAATAAATACATAAATAAAAAAGTAAGTGCAGGGGTCCAAAGTCTTTCTTAGGAGCCGGCTGCCTTTGCTACCAAATGCTGTCCCTGCTGAACACCAAGGCTGCCTAATCTCGATTCCACCTCATGCTTCTTTCTTCCACCACCCTACACTTCCTGTCTCTTTATCTGCTTACTTACGTTGTCACTGGTCTAATCTTTCTCTTCCTCCCTTTTCTTCCTCTCTTTCTCCCGTTTTTGTATTTCTTTCTCCTGCTCTGAGCCAACATTGGATGAAAATAAGTCTTGTCCCCCAAAAATCAAGTGCATTGCACACTACCTGCAACCACCGGCACAAATGAAGTAGTGTCAGTAAGGATTATAGAATGTCTATGCTTACCCCAGTATTGGAACTTTCATAGATTTCCATGCTTTGTATCATTCCCCGTCGTCGTCTCAGTAACAAAAATACCATAGCTGTAGGTACAAAAGACCAAGGAAAAAGGCCTAGGCCTCATTCCCTTTTGTAGCATATCACCCTCTTTGTGTAAAAGAGACCAAACTTTGGCATCAGCCAATCAGAAGTGCCTCACCCCTTAGAACCTTCCTGAAGGAACCTCAGAGCCTCATATTTTCTACCGCACGTTGTGCTTAGGGAGTCTCCTGTGAGCTCTGCTCAACTTCTACTTTTCTAAGGAATTACTTTGGATATTTTCTTCAGAATCTTTTAGATTCTCTTCAGGATTACTGACTACCTTCAAGGATGAGAGAAGAAAAAAGCCCTTTTCAAGCCTTGTTCCACCTGTGGCAAGAAAAGGCTTTTTGTGGAGGATAGGCACAAGGACTGCATCTATTGCCTCTATCCTGACCACCAGGCTGCTGACTGCAAGATCTGTCGCACCTTCTCAACCAAGACCCTCCGGGACCGTGAGGGTAGACTCTTGACATGGCTCCAGAAGCTGAAGTCCAGAAAGGATACTGTCTCTAGTGACAGTGAGGATGCAGCATCGATGTCTTCATCAAGAAGGTCAGTGAAGAGGGGTAGGGGTTCTCCTTCCCATTCTATGGAAAGACCTTCTAAGGCCTCTAAAAAGACCCCCTGTGAGTCTGAGAGCGAGGGTCCCAGCAAATCTCCTCGCAGAAGTGAAATGGAGAAAGTGAGACCTGTTACGCCTTCAAAAGGTGAGAAGACTGCCTCAGCCTTCAAAAAACCTTCTTCTCAATCTTCTGAGAGGAGCTCTAACTCCTGGAAGACGTCGACGGCGGAGGTTCCTTCGACGAAAAAGTCGGATTCGAGATTGTTATTGTCGACTGTGGCGTTGACGGGAGTTTCGTCGACGAAGGTACCGTCGACGGCTGGTATGTCAGCGTCGACGGAGAAGACGAAGATGACGTCGACGACGAAGATTTCGCCGCCGACGACGAAGGTTACAGTGTCACCGACGACGACGATGGTGACGACGTCGACGGTGGTGTCGACGAGGAGGTCGACGACAGTCTCGTCGACGAGGGCATCGACGACTCTGACGATGATGACGGCTGGTGTGCCCACAGTTTCCTCGTCGACGACTTCGACAACCCCGATCTCGTCGGCGCATGTACAGCCGTCGACGACGGAACCGTCGACAATATTATCCTCTGAAAAAAGGATTACCATTTCTGTGACGAAAATCACGCCGGAGATGACTTCTCCGAGGAGTGTGTCCCCCCTTTCTACCAACTATGCTATTGCAAGAAGGGGAGTCAGAGGATGATGACCAGGACGCTTACAGTTATGCTAATAGTCCCTCCCAACTTCTGGTCAAGTGCCAGGAGACGGACTCTGAGGGTGAATACGTCCAAGAGGAGAGTGGTTATCATCAAACGGCCCAGTCGCAACATCATTCGGGCCAGGATATGGTGACGGTGCCATCTTCTTTTCTCCAAGATTTGCATAACATGCTGCAAGACTATAAATCTAAGGTGAATAGGCCACTTCATGTCCCGGCAACATCAGCTACACCGGCAGTATTTTCGCCCTCACCAGTGACACCATCTTTGCAGGCTCAAGTTTCACCTCCGCCTCAGACATCCTTCCAACAAGATTCCTCCGGGCTGCAAGAGGTCCATGATGATTCCTCGGATGAGGACCAGCAGTTGTATCATGACTCTGTTCCGAATACTGAATATGACGAGTATATCATTGCGGATCCTGCTTCACCAGTCCCAGATCTGGCGAATTCCCCGCCAGCGGACATCGGGGGTTTTCATCAGTTGATGGAGAGAGCGGCGGGCAGATTCAAATTGGCCATGCCTAAGGTTTCTACTGATTGTTTTCTATACGATTTCAAGGAGCCTTTTAGGAAATCGACAAGGTCCATCCCTATTGTGGATCATTTGTGGAAGGACGGCCTTAAGGCCATGAAGAACCTGGCGACGGTGATCCCTGTGCCACCGCGTCTGGACAAGAAATACAAGGCACCTGATGGGGGTCCCGGAGCCTTGACGGGTCATCCAAGACCAGATTCCGTTATCTCGCAGGCTGCGCAGAGAAAATCCCGTAACCCCTCTGCTCCCCTAACAGCTCCACCGGACAAAGAAGGGCGGAGATTTGACAATGCGGGGAAGAGGTTCTCTTCCATGGCGAGTTTACTAGTACGGGCCGCTAATGCTCTGACGATCTTGGGGAGATATGACCGCCAGCTTTGGTGCGATATCGCCCCGTACATTGACCAGCTGCCTCCGGAGTCTACATCTGAGGCAAAGAAGATCCTGCAGGAGGGAGAACCGACTTCAATGGAAATCATTGATTGTGCAATGGATATTGCAACCACATCGTTTCGATCCCTAGCTGGGGCGGCAGTCCTCCGCCGCCAAGGATGGCTCAAAGCGACTTGGTTCCGGCCTGAGATCCAGAACAAGGTCCTTGATCTGCCTTTTGATGGTGAGGCATTGTTTGGGAAAGTCATCGATGATACCCTTCAAGAAATAAAGAAGGATACGGAGACTGCCAGATCTTTAGGGACCCTTCAATACCGCAAGTCTCCCTTTAAAGGAGCCAGAGGCAGAGGTGGTACCTATAGAGGGTCCTTCACACAACAGCGCTACTCCTCCACGGGCTCAGGTTCCCAGCAATACCGGCAGCCCTATCAACAGCGCCAGGGCCAGTCGACACACTACTCCAGGCCTTACAACAAGGGAAAACAGGCTGGACGAGGACGGGACTCGTCCAAGTGCCAATAGCGGCCTCCTGGCTCTTCCTACTGGACCCTCCTTCAAGAAATCATCAGTTGGAGGCAGGGTCACCAAATACCTTCAAAACTGGTCCAAAATAACATCGGACCGTTGGGTGCTCAACATCATTCGGAAAGGGCATACTTTGGAATTCACGCAAGTCCCTCCACCCAAGCCCCGGCAGCCATTCCGTTGAAACACCAGCGTCTCCTGCGGCTCGAAGTCCAACAGATGCTCCTGAAGGAAGCGATAGAGCCGGGTCCTTCAAACCAAAGGGGACAGGGATTTTATTCCAGGTTCTTCCTAGTGAGAAAAATGCAAGAAAAATGGGGCCCCATTTTAGACCTCGGGGAGCTAAACACCTATCTCATCTCCCTATCTTTCCGGATGGTCTCTCTCCAGGACATCTTGAAGCTCATCAATCCAGGAGATTTCATGGCCACGCTCGATCTCGAGGATGCGTATTTCCATGTTCCGATCCACCCAGCACACAGAAGGTTTCTGCGATTCACAGTAGCCAAGAGCCATTTTCAATTCAGGGTTTTGCCCTTTGGACTCCGCTCAGCCCCAAGAATTTTTACAAAGGTGCTGGCGCCAGTAGCAGCTTTCCTGCGAAGGAACCATTTCCAAGTCTTCCCCTACCTGGACGACTGGTTGCTGAAAGCTCCGTTCAGGGAGGCAGCGCTAGAGGCTGTTCAAGCTTGTACGAATCTGTTCCAAAATCTAGGCCTCACTCTAAACAACGAGAAGTCCTCTCTGGTCCCGTCAAGAAAGGCTCGCTTCCTGGGGGCCCTCTTGGATTCAAACCTCTCAGGAGCCTTCCCTACTCTGGAAAGGAGGGAAAAATTACAGACCTTGGCTCGGGACTTACGGGCAAGAAGGTGTCTTTCTGTACGCCAATACAAATCCCTACTGGGGGTGATTTCATCGTGCATTCCACTGATTCCCCATTGCAGACTCAGAATGCGTCTTCTACAGGAAGAACTGGACAATCAGTGGCAACAGGTCCACGGTTCATTCGAGGACATATTGACGGTCACTCCGAGGATGAAAGACGCGACCTTGTGGTGGACAGATCAAAACAACTTGTCCCAAGGTCTAACTTTCGTAAGCAACCCGTCCCCACATGTAGTAACAACGGACGCGTCGTTGGAGGGTTGGGGAGCAGTGATGCAAGACCTACATGTCAGCGGGCATTGGTCGCCCCAGGAGAAAAATATCCACATCAACCTTTTAGAACTAAGGGCGATAAGATTGGCTCTGCAAGCTTTTCTTCCTCGCCTAGAAGGTTCGCAAGTGCTGATCAGGACGGACAACACCACGGCCATGCACTATGTGAACAAGGAAGGAGGAAACAGATCTCGTCCTTTGTCGCAAGAAGCTCAACAGATCTGGGAATGGGCGATCCTTCAGAGGATATCACTGAAGGCAGAACACTGAAAGAGATCTTCAGCCAGTGGGGCAGACCGGAGATCGATCTCTTTGCCACTCCGACCAACAAAAAATGCCGGTCTTACGCAAGCAGGCTTCACCATCAAGGTTCACTGGGAAGTGTGCTTTCGATAGCATGGTCGAGGACATTTGTCTACGCTTTTCCTCCCAATCCTCTGATACCACGACTTATCAGGAAAATCAAGGTGGAACCGTGCAGGATGATCCTGATAGCCCCGGCTTGGCCAAGGCAGTTCTGGTACACGGAGCTCCATCTGTTGTCGATAGCTCCTCCCGTTCCTTTGAGGATTCTGCCGGATCTTCTCACGATGTTCGACGGACAAATTTAACACCCAGATCCACAGGCGTTACACCTGACTGCATGGCTCCTGAGCAGCGAGAGTTTATGAACCTGCCCTTATCAAGAGAGATTAAGGAGGTTCTGTCCCAGGCAAGGGCCCCTTCAACGAACAGGACTTATCACCTTAAGTGGAAAAGATTTTGTTGCTGGTGTAAGAAAGAAAGCATTGATCCTTTCAATTCCAGGCCTCATCAGATCCTACCTTATCTGCTGTCCTTGGCTAAGTCGGGACTAGCCCATTCATCAATTAAGGTCCATTTGGCTGCTTTGTCAAGGTTCAGAAGGACAGGATCCGGTCCTTCCTTGTGGTCTTCCAGGATTATCAAGCAATTTCTTAAGGGCTTGTCCAGGGTCTATCCACCGGTGAGACCGCCCCCTCCTACATGGCATTTAAATCTAGTCCTTTCTCAACTCATGAAGGGTCCATTTGAACCAATCCATCGTTCTGACATGAAATATCTTTCGCGGAAATTGGCTCTCCTCCTTGCTCTCACGTCGGCTAGGCGTGTTGGAGAATTACAGGCTTTAACCATCCAAGAACCTTTCCTTCAATTTAAAATAAACACTGTGATCATGAGAACTAATCCTAGGTTCATGCCTAAGGTCCTCTCGGATTTCCACTTGAATGAACCGGTCATTCTGAAGGCGTCTTCCCTCAACCTTCTACGCCAGCAGAAAGAGCATTGCATTCATTGGATGTGCAACGATGCTTGAAATTCTATTTAGAACGTACTAAAGGTTTTCGAAAATCTTCACAACTATTTGTCGCCTTCGGAGGTCCTGGTAAGGGCCTTCCGCTATCCAAACAGGGTGTTTCGAGATGGATCACAAGTGCCATTCTACATTGTCACAAGGCTGCAGGAAAACCTCTAACTGGAAAGATCCGAGCACATTCCACAAGATCCGTGGCTTCTTCAACAGCCCTCTTCGCGTGCGTGCAGATTAAAGACATTTGCAGAGCTGCCACCTGGAGCAGCGTTCACACCTTTACCCAGCATTACTGCTTGGAATCCTTGCAACAAGATGATGCGGCAGTAGGACAGGCAGTCCTGAGGAACCTCTTCCACTGATGGTGAGCTTTCCTTTCTTTCCCGCCTTTCGTCTTTCACATTTTGTATTTTATGTCATGTTGCTTATTGCTATAATTTATGATGCAAAATGTGATTATCTTGCCAACTGCTTGCTACTCTGATACAAAGCATGGGAATCTATGAAAGTTCCAATACTGGGGTAAGAAAACAAGTTACTTACCTGTAACTTTAGTTCCCCAGTATTGGTAACTTTCATAGATTCCCATGCGCCCACCCGCCTCCCCGAGGAAAGCTCAGCCTACAACAGATATGGTGTCTAAGTACACAACGGCTAAGAAAATCTGAGGCTCTGAGGTTCCTTCAGGAAGGTTCTAAGGGGTGAGGCACTTCTGATTGGCTGATGCCAAAGTTTGGTCTCTTTTACACAAAGAGGGTGATATGCTACAAAAGGGAATGAGGCCTAGGTCTTTTTCCTTTGTCTTTTGTACCAACAGCAATGGTATTTTTGTTACCGAGACTCCCATTCCGACGACGGGGAATGATACAAAGCATGGGAATCTATGAAAGTTACCAATACTGGGGAACTAAAGTTACAGGTAAGTAACTTGTTTTCTTCTAGTTGCAGAAACAGTTTGGGTACTCCACCCTTCTGGTTAATGAGATTCCCCTAGGTGCAGTGGGTCTTCTTTAATTAACATCTTAGAAAGCATAACAATGTAAGGAATTATTGTAAGTAATAAAGCCACTGCCCCTTTGTGCGGAGATTGAAGTGTATATAAACCATCCCCTGCCCAGCACCATTTTCTGTGTCCTCATTAGAACCTCTAGAAATTATTTTTAAGGGTGGCGGGCACACAGTGGACCCCAGTTACGAATGGCTGGGCTCATCCACCAAGCGCACCCGTGAACAGCGCGTTTGCACGTGTTTGAGTATGTGAATATATCTATAAATATATATTTGTATTTTTTATATATGCACACATACATAGAAAGTCATATTTAAACATTTTGAGCACACTTGTAGGCTAATATAGTTCCTAAAACAATTGAAAGGTACTTATCAATATATTACATTTTTTTTTTACCTCCCAGGTGGTACCATGGGCACCTCTCTGGCACAAAAGCAGAGGAACTTCTGGTGCAAAAGGGAGAGTCGTGGACCTTCCTGGTTCGAGAGAGCCTCAGCAAGCCGGGCGACTTTGTAATTTCGGTCCTGACGGATGAGATGAAGGACTCCAAGAAAAAAGTTACCCACATCAAGATCCACTGTGAGGTAATAGGTCACAGATCAAAGATTGAGAGGTGGCATGCTTTGGATATTTGATCAGGAATATAATCAACTTTATAGTCTTTAATTGTTCTGGTCGGTGGCATGCCAACAAATCCCCATTAAAAACTATGGGCCAGATGTACGACCATTTGATTTTGCACCTCGCAATTTGTGACAAATTTTGAGTCGCATTTTGCGAGGCACAAAATCAAATGTACAACAGTGTGTTTAACACTGTTTGCGATTCCCAATGGGGTCGTAAATTGCGAGGCTCATTAATATTTATGAGCCTCTCGCAATTTGCAAGCCCAATGGGAATAAGGGGCCCTCTCAGGGATGGTGGCCTGCTGGGCTCAGCAGACCACCATGTCTTGGACTCCTTTTCAATAAAGCAGTATTTTCCTTTTTAAATACAGCCCGTTTTCCTTAAAGGAAAACGGGATGCATTTTTTAAAAATATGAAACGTTTTCATTTCATTTTTTAAGAGCAGGCAGTGGTCCCTGGGACCACTACCTGCCCTTGAAAAATAATTTTGCATGCATTTGCAAAGGGGACCCCTTCCCATATGCGAATGCATTACCAGCTACTTGAAGTAGGTGGTAATTGCAAGTGTTTTGCGACCGCAATTGCGGTCACAAGACATCAGTAAATGGGTTTGAGACTCACTATTTGGAAGGGAACACCCCTTCCAAATAGCGAGTCTGTAAACACTTTTTTGCGAGTCCCAATTTATGTGCGACTCGCAAAATTGTATTGGTACATGGCCTTGACAATTTTAGCATGCGCAAACATGTCTCTAACCTGTTTGCACGTGCTAAAATTTTTGTACATCTGGCCCTAAATTCCATGAAATCAGTTTGGTGAATCCACCCAGTCCTGTTTCTAATCCGAATTTCTGTCTTTTGGAAATCCTCTATGGGGGTAATCCATGAAGGTTCGGCGTCTCTTGGGGTGGGAATGGGCGATAGTCCATTAACAGCAGTAGTTGGAAGTGGACTAGAGGGTTGAGACCGAGGTTGTTCCTGTCTCGATTGTCCTTTCTCCAAGACCCAGTCAGGTTACTGGAAAACTCGAGCATCTCTTGACATCCACGCTTGAGTGTGAGGTGATCCTGGGTGAGAACAGAACAGGTGATCAGAGACACAAAGATTTCATTTAGAGGCTCAGTGTGAGAAGTTAGCCTGGCATATGATGTCCACGAGTTCTAGCGGGCACCTTGCACCAGTCTAATCGACCCTTATTGATGGTGGTTGTAAAGTCAACCTTCTAGAAAGCTATCCTAGTGGTAGCATGAAGCAGCAGTCTTCAGGCTAAGACTTCAGTAGGCGAGTTAATCAAGTTGTTTTACCATATATAATCCCTTGAATACCAAATGAAAGGACACCACACAAGGTATATATCAAATATATATGTATTTAATCTAAACAACCCCTCTGCATTTTTTATGAGGTCAGAGGTAAAAATACAATACAAGTCACACAGTTAATATACGATAAGTTGCACAGTATACGTTATGCCCTAGGGGCCTCACAAACCATATACTAAGAAAGTGGTATAAGTACCACGTGAGAGTTAGAAAGCAGGCCTGGGGCCTGTGGAATCGCTGGGGCTACACTAGACAACCAAAGGTTAGGAAGTAGGAGGCCCACGGGAGACTCGTTCAGTGTCTAAACACAGATGCGGGTTACCATTGACTTTCAATGGCAAACGAAGAAGTTACAAATATGCAATTTAAGGACACTTCTGGATGGACTAGGATGGAACCCTTTTAAACTAGGACACTTCGAGAGTCAAGACCCACCGGAGCACCAGAGTACTTGTGTTACCTCACCCAGGGAAGCCGGGTGCATAGGTGTCTTTTCGTGTCGGGTTTTGTCGTCGTTTTCTATGGAGAGCTACAAAGAAGTGCTGCAGGCGACCAGAGGAGAAATGTCCGGTGGAGCCAAGGGTGGATCGGTGATGTGAAGAACCTGAAAGCAGAGGGTACAGAGTCTCGGTCACTAGCCAGTAACCAGGCGATGTCGGGTGCTTGAAGGTGAAGAAGATGAGTTTGTCTCTTCAGCCACGAGGTCCAGGAGGCATCGATGATGACCAGGCGCTGGATTCGAGCTGTGCCATGATGGATCTAGATGACTGCGGTGTCGGACCCGGATTGGACCCAACAAGCCTTGGCAACCGCAACCCACGCAGGATGTCGAGATTGGCTCTGTTGCAGACCAGCAAGGTCTGTGGTGCTTCTCCTTTTCAGGGAAGCTGGAGCAAGCCTGGAGGAACCAGGATAGCAAATAAATTCAAGATTGCGTCTTCAGGGGGCTCACTAGCCAACGGGCAAGGAACCGGGAAGACGCGTCGAGCTCAAATGCAAAGGCGGGGCCCAGGGGACACTCGCGGAGTCTGGGGGCATGGGCTTCAGTGCAAATGGTGCTCGGGGCTGGGGCTTCTCGTACCCCAATGCACAACTTACTGAGGCTTCAGGACAGGAGTGCAGGTAGCAAAATGGAGGATGTCCAAGATGTCCGGTCCCACGTCTCTCGTGTCTGCCACGGGTCTCAGCTTTGCTGTGGATGTCTGTCGGGGTCAGAGAAGTCTGAAAGTCCAGTTCTTGAGTCGCAGAGTCTCCGGATTCCTGCGGGAGCCTTGAAACTGCAGACCGGCGCAGTTGCTGTTGGTGCCTGTTTGCACAGGGTGGTCACTCCTTGACCACAAGGGAGATGTCTTCCGACTTCCAGTCAGAATGGAATGTCGAAGGTCCAAGATATGTCTTTCAAATATTCGCCCAGGATAATCTAAAGTCCGGGGGACACAGCTCCTATACTTGTACTAAGAAAGAGGGCTGGATTACCTGATTAGGTCCCTCCTATGGGTGGACCTCAGAAGGGGGTGGTTACACCCCTTTTGCATTTGTCCAGTTTTCGCGCCAGAGCTGGGGCTGGAGTGCCCCAGCAACTGGTTTGAACCGGGCTATGCATGGAGCTCCTTGTGTGCCCCAGGCAGTGTCTAGATGCATTCACTGAATGCAGACCTCCCTGCCCCAATACACAAAACCCCCAGCACCTCCCTGGACAGGAAACCTATTGTCCAGGCCTCCCCTACCGGAGTTCCGTCCAGCAACAGGAGGGCAGCAGCATTCATTTTGTGATGCTGAGGCTCTGTTTAACTTGAACTGGGTAAAGCAGTAAGCTACATGTCTTTTCCCTCCAGAAGGGTGGAAGGCTAACCCTGCCGCCAGAATTAGCCGGGGGGGGGGGGGTAGTATTCCAAAGTGTTTGACACCTTACACGACAGGTTTTGACAAAGCCAAACCAAAGTTAGCATTTACCGCGAGGATTATAATGCACTTAAGAGTATATGGTATGGCTATATCGTAGAACAGCTATAAGGAGATGGTTCCGAAAGCTGCAGGGGGGCTCAGTTCATGCCAGGGCACCCTCTCACATAAAACCAAGCACTCTGCCTCCAGGATTGTCGAGGCCTACCATAGGAATGGCTTATAGGTCTATATGTGTCTATATATAAAGGTAGATATAGGTATACTATGGCTAAGTAAGGGGTGATTACACCACCTTACCCAGACTGTGTGAACAGAACTGTGGTGTCAGTTTGGAAGGCAAACCAGGGGTGGCACAATACATGCTGCAGCCCCTAGTAGGCCTAGGGTACAACTATGCCCTGGGTTCCTATGGTACACTATACAGGGGCTCACAAGTAAACCAATCTGGTATGTACCTAAAGTACATGGAGTCCATTTTATAGAGAAAGCAGATAGTCTGGGGCCCTGAACAGCAGGGTCCCAGCCCAACTAAGTCGAATACCAGCAAAACACCAGGAAAAAAGTGGGGGTAACCACATAGTCAGATTCCACCTTCCTACACTCAGTTGTGCTAATATTTGCACAGCACTGCATGAAAACCGTGCAAACATTAAAAAGATGTTAAGTGCTATACACTCACCCAGCCAAGCATGCACAAGAATGTTGAGGAGCCTGAGTGAGCCCGCATTTTTTTTCATGAGATTTGCACTTGTGGTACTTCCCTTTAAACTAATTCTTTCCTGATAAAAACAGGCATAGAATAAGTCATGTAAAATCCATAATGTTGCAGCTATTGTATGTGGGAATATAATGTTATATTTTGCTTTCCCAAAGCTTGGGCCTGGTTTATTTTAGCACTAGGATTTTATTCAAAGACAGGTTGTGCTAGTTTTGGCTTTATGTGGACTGCTATGGGTGTGTGCACTGTTCTCTCCCAGTTACACCTCCAGGCATTTGTTATCAGAAGGTTGGATCTCCGTGACGCTGCACTTAAGTCAAATTAAGACATAAAATAGCTTTTGTGCAGGAAAGTTGATCCACGCTGCAGCTCCCACCACGTTGCATAGCAGGAGAGCCTCCCAGTAAATGTGATCCAGATCTCTTTAGGTCTTACATCAGTCACATTCAAAGGTGGACCCAAGAGGTTTGCCTTTACAATGTATCTGCCCCACTGGATAGAGGCAGAAATCTCGAACCCTTCAGGCAGGATTCTGGAATCTGCTCCCTTGATGATCTTATCTTATTTCTTACCCTAGAATGGAAAATACACACTAGGAGGGAAAGAGAAGTTCGATTCTTTGGCCGACCTCATTGAACACTATAAGAAGACGCACATTGAGGAGGTGTCGGGATCTATGGTTTACATAAAGCAGGTAAGAACTCCCTCTGAAGGCCTTTGCTGTCAATGATGCGAAGCCGAAACTGTCAGTCCATGAAACAGGAATGTTTGGTCTGGACCTCACCTGCCCTGTCCCAGGGAAATACAAATGTTTTTAGACCCCATCATTGCCACTCCTCCATCACCTTAGTCTGTTCTGGATATCCAGATGGCTTCAGACCTTCTGCTGCCAGTTTTTTAACTGTACTGGTGTCATACTGAGTCCCAGCACAGCCAGACGCTGCTCTGTCCCTTAGATACCCTTAGGGCTTCAGTCCAGGCAGATCTATCCATTTCCATGTCTTGGAATATTCTGAGTATTCCAGTCTCAGCGCAGCAAGCCCTTTCCATGTCTTGGGAACACACTTAGCTCTCACTCTCAGGGTGTTTGGCCCTTTCCATGTCTGTCTTGGGAATGCACAGTTGGGGACAGTCCCAGCACAGTCAGCCCTTCCTATGTTTAGATTGAGGGCTTGAGACCCAGCAGATTCAGCCCTTTCCATGTCTTGGGAATACACAGATGACAACACTCCCAGCATGGTCAGTCCCTTCCTTGTCTTGAGAGCACACTTAGCCCTCCCTCCCAGAGCAGTCATCCCTTTCTGTGTCTTAGGATTCCTCAGATGGACAAGATCCAGGAGACAAACAAAAGTGGTCAGACCCCACACCACCCATCTCTCAACATCCTGCTCATTTATCGGTTTCTTGTTGTATAATGTAGTCTGAGAAGAAGTTGCATGAGAGATACAAGGGCTGATAGAATTATTGTTTTTCTGCAGCAAGTTTATATTTTCCTTAGGGGCTGATGCCAAGCACCTGTCTTTAATGCCTCCTCCAAAAAATAATTGGCTTTACGTTTGCATTCTCCACTGATGAGCTGCTTCTTGGTTGAACCAGGCTCGAAAGAGGCTGAGCGTGACTTGCATAGCTGGGCAAGTTGTAGCAAGAAGAGAAGGGAGGGGGTTGGCTTGTTGACTCAGTCTTTGACTACCAGATTGAAGTTTGCCAGTAGATCGGGTTTCCTCTAGTACTAATGTGCTTTTCAATCCAAAGGTCCCTGCTCCAGCTTCTCTAAAGATTCCCCTCTCCTACCCATGAAAGTTGACAGAAATCTGGGAAAAAATTATGTGCAGTTAAAATAAAAAGCAAAATATCAATTTCTAGCAGTTCTGTTTAGTCATGAGCAGTTCAGGTTGAGCGGTGAAATCTCTCAGAAGAAAAGCAAATGTTTTCAGAATACTGATCCAAGAAAACCCCAGTCACTGCTGGGAATGGTAAAATATACTGCAAACCCACAAATTGAGGGTGGCAGCAGAACCTGGGTGAAATCATGAGTGACCAAGTCAAGGGATGTGGCATCATGAGGATCAGCGTTCATGACAGCCTGTGCATTATTTTTTTTACAAAGTTTTTTGCCTGCAAAAAAAGCAAGGCGAAAATTTTAATAGTAAAGATATTCTGGTGTGCTGAATTGGTCACAACAAACCTCATTTTAATCTATTTCTGTCTATGCTAATAGATCTATGTGTATCCAGTAAGCTTCATTGTATAGTAGTGGTAGGATAACTTTGGAAGTTAAGGTTGTTGCTAGGGCGATCTCTGTGTACTCGGTCTACAGTTTCAAGTTCTAAATAAATAGCTCAGAGGCTTAACGTTTCTACTGCACAGAATAGCATTCAAGCGCAGGTGACACATTTCTATTATATATAAGAGTTTGGTGATTCCATGATATTGTTGCAGGTATCATTCTGTTTCCTGCAGGTCACAATTTAGAGTCCCGGTAAAATATCTAGTTTAAGTTTACAACCATTTCAATACAGCTTCAAGTAACCTGCAAGGCATACATTTTAAACTGTATAGGTTTTAAATAACTGGTTTGTTATTCTGTGGTGGGTTAAAATGAGACCGCAGCCAAAAATGGAGGCATGCTTGTGGCTTAATACCGTATAATTGGTCCACCTTTGTGTGACGACGATGTCACCCTGAATGACGCTGCTGACTTGATTTCAACGTGTCATTGAAACAGATGGCATATTTATACAACATGCTGCAAAATCACAACCAGCTAGTGTGGGTTCTGACAACATACACCAACTTTGAGAGGTACTTCCACTGTGTCCACATGGGTGAGGTGGAGTTTATCAATGGGGTTTCCCCTATAATGACACTTCTCATGACAATGGTAGCCAGTGTGAGGGGAAAATAGTGCAGGTATGATGGACTTCTTCAAATAGAGCAGGACTTCCTTGCGGATGGTAATTCTGCCGCACAGACCCACAATTTGGGATGTTACTAAATTGTGTTCATTGTATGCCACTTGTGCATATGTTTTCCTTTACATTCGCCTACTTGAATAATGGTAATGTACTTTTAACAGTCCACATCCTAGTCGGTGCATGGGTGTCCCCTACTGTCCTCTGCTGTAGATGTTTTCAGTATTCAACACTGCCAGCATCCAGAAGCTCTCACTGTCTCTAAAGCTGAGCACTCTTTGTTTGGTTTGTGTCTTCTGTCCTGCTCCTTGGGTCTTTCCAGCCGTACTTTGCAACCAGGATCCATGCTGCTGACATTGAGAACCGGATGAAGGTACTAGACAAGAAATCTGATGTGGCGGACACAGCCAAAGCTGGGTTCTGGGAAGAGTTTGATGTAAGTTGGAGTGTCTGTTTGCTCTCTCTTTCTGCCTCTCTTTCTGACTCTAAATGTCTCTCGCAGGCTCTGTTTTTCTCTAGCTCTGTCTCTCTCTTGCTTCATCCTCTGTTTAACCTCCATTTTCCTCTCCCTCTGACCCTTTTCACCCCATCTACCCTTCTACACTCTTCCCTATTCTCTCTCATTCCACCAAACGTTTGCTGTTGCTGAAACAACAACTCTGACATGGTTCTACAAGGTTTGCTTTCCCACCCAATGGTGACACAGGTGAACTTTGGCTCAATGCACCAATGCTGAAAATGAAAGACAGATTATTGTAGACTTGCAGAACCCCACCCAATACACTCTTGATGTGAAATCATTGTTTTAGGATTGCTTACAATCCCTAAACCGGGATCTGGGACACTGGTACCGTAAACAAATCTATTTCACTCTTTATAATATCACACACACAAATGACACTAAGAAGAATAGTCTTTTAACTAAAAGCATTTATTCCAACAGAGCGAGCCTGTTTCTCATCACATCTAAAATCACTGCACAGAATATAATAATAACAGCAAATAAGCATGTTGCGAATAACGCACATAAAATGAACATTTCTAACATAGTTAAAATGTAATTTCAAAATTAACACTGTAAACCCTACTTCCACACTCTACCTTAGGAGAGCATGGAAAATAGAACTTGTAATCTAGACTTTATTGGGGAGAAGCAACACATTTCATACCCTGTTGACCGGAAACGCTGTGGTTATCAAAGAGGTGTAAAGGCTGTCTTGCTTGCAAAAGGAAAGCACATACCTCCGCAGCCTTCTTTCTCTTGGCCTCAGCTCGTTATCTTCATCAGCTACGATATAGCATCTTCTTTGTGTGCCAGCAGCAGTGAAGACCGTCTCCTGCAGTATCTGGTGTAATAATCTGGGCAAAGAACCTCTGATGGTAAGTGTTCAAGTGGCAGTCCTTTTACACTATCTATTATAAAGGATTTGAATTTCTGGAATAAGTTCAGGAGTTTCTGATATAGGCTGTTTACTTCAAGGTGTACATTCCAGACGTATAACCTGAAGAACATATAAGGTATATGGATGACAATTCAGACTAAACTGTTTTGACTATATGCCTGTGCTTGCTCTGATTTGACATTGTGATAACTAGACACTTGTCCCTGACTGATGTCGCGACAGGTGATACCTCTATCATTGTTTGAATGACTTGACACTTTCACAGTCCTTGTAATGATAATGCCAGGCAACATCTGCGTTAAGGGCAGACATGATAATGATTCTGCATCAATTGAGAATTAAATGGGGACTCCTATTTCCTAAAATTGAGAAAATGTCCCCTTCCATTACCCAAGATGGAGCCAGCAGCCTACTTAAAATGGAGTCTGGCCTTAAGGACTTTATATCACTGCTCTTGCTCTCTTACTAAATCTCTCCATCAAACTCTCTCTCACTCTGTCTCTCGTCTGTCATTCCTGCCTTTTCCCTCTCTTTGTCCATCTTCTCCCTTGTCCGAATCTAGTACTCCTTGATCTCATCTCTGTCTCTTTTCGGTTGGCCCTCTCATGTCAATCCGCACTTTCCACTCTTCGCCCTATCATTTTTAACCTAAGCTAAATCTGTTAAGGTATCCTTCCTAACAGTTGCACATATATCAGCATTTCTAACAGATGTGATTTGAGGTTCAGCACCTGCGTCATTCACACCATGACTGTCTAAAGCTTTGGTTTAAGTTTACTCTTCTTTGGTTGCCCATGGTATGTGTCTTCTGACGTGTCGTTCTTTGATGGTATTTTTACTATTTCTTCCTCTTTCCCTTTTTAGGTCGAGGACCGTAGGCTGCGCTTGCGCAGTCTCGGTCAGAGAATTAATGATTCTTAGTATGGGGGCTTGAACCCGCCCCTCTTCTCCATTGGCTGGCCTCTTAACTGCTGGCCAGCCATTGGAGGAGAGGGGCGTCACTCCCTTTAAGTCCTGTCTTTTCCAAATTTGGGGGCGTTTTTTTCCTCTTCTTTCTCTCCCTGACGTCATCGGGAGAGAGCACGCCCCTCATCACGCTGCCTGCACGCTCAAGTCAGCTCTCTGATTGGTGTTCCTTATTAACCAATCAGAGGGCCGACTTGGGCGTGCAGGCAGCGTGAGCAGACACATCGAGAAAATGGCTGCCCGACTTACTTCCACTGTGGATTCTGTAGTACCTCGATACTGTAAGCTCTGTGGAGAGTTGCTTTTCAACCCCCTTTTCCAACATGTTCCGCCAGCTACAGAATTTAATTTAAAAACTTTTTTCTGACATTTGGAATCTCCCTTTTGCCACCAGAGGTGTGGTAGTGAACATCAGAGCCTGTGCGGCGCCGCTGGCTAAAGAGTCCGTACTCGGTGAATGTGCGACGCTCCAGGCTGAGCTCTTGTCATGCAGACAGCTCCTTCCGGGCCCTGGACGTGTTTAATTTGTGGCAGTCCCTCCACAGCCGTACGTCTCCTGTCTCCTGGCGCCCGCCGGATGCGGTCGGTGCACCAGGAGCCGCGCGCTCCAGTTTCTGTGCCGATCCGCGGCGTCCCCTAAGCGGGCAGCTGTGCAGGCCCTTGGCTGCCCCACCGGGCCTCCTCCTGCTCCGCTCCACCCCCACCCTCCCCACGCACCCTCCGCCCAGGAGATCAATGACAGCTTAAAAGACCCTTCGCAGCTGAGCGTGTGAGCACCAGATGTGCCCAGAGCGCCCACCAGGCGCTGCTTTGCAGGCAGTCAGCCCGCCCGCCACAGCTTCCTGCCCTTGGGCATAGGAGGCCCATCGATCGGGTGGATGCTCGCTCCATCAGCCAGTTGATGCCGGCTCTGCTCCCAAGCCCAAAGCGGGGTCAGCATGCACCAAAATAGTAACCCTAAGGGCGGTGGTGGCTGAAACCTCTAACATGAAGAGCAGCTCTGGTGTCTGAAGCCCGACACTGGAAGGTCCGAGGGACTTCGCTATGAGACCTTAGCCTATAGGGTTGGTACCGTGGGTGGCATTTCCTTTTAGCATCTGTTAGGTTGTCCAATACATCTGCTGTGTAAGACCTGAGGCCCTTAGATCTTAGAGACAGCTACGATCAGAGGCCTTAAGATGTAGGGTCTATAAACTATGTGATATCTCTGCTGTCAGACTTCTGCACATTGAAGATCTGTAACGTGGCCAACACATCTACTGTGCAAGGCCCGAGCCCGCCTGTTCCTAGGGATAGCTGTGTTCTGAGGCCTTAAGATGTACGGCCATTAAAATGCGCGATATCTCTTCGGACAGGCATCTCACCTGTAAGTTCAGTTACGTGTCCGATACACCTGCTGCACAAGGCCTGGGGCTGCAAGATTCTAAGGACAGCTCTGCTCTAGGCATGTAGGGCCAATAAACGGAGTGATACGTATTCGGTATGACACATCTTTAGTATCTGCAAAGTGGCAGGTACATCTGCTGCATATGGCCTGATCCTGTGTCATCCTAGGTGACAACTCTGCTCTAAAGCCTAGTTGGGTCGGTAACATAGGAGATATCTCATCAGTCTGGCACCTCCATCTTTAAGATATGTTAAGTGGGTTTTACTTCTGCTGTGTAAAGTCTGAGCGCTGTAAGATCCCAGTGGGGCCCATAAACTGGGTAATATGTCTTCGGTATGACATCTGCACCTTTAAAATCTATAAGTTGGGGACTACATCTGCATTCTGAAGCCAGATCCTGTCTGATTTAGGTAACTTGTGGGGCAGCCCTGCTGTCACATATGAGATATAGCAATAGGGATACCACTGCTCTGAGCCTGGGTGAACAACCTAATCCCATGGGTAGCTCGGAGGCTGTTTGAGCTCCATAACCTGAGGGATAGCTGAGTTGTTTGAGATGTGAGCCCGTAACTTACTATAACTACGCCACATTGCTGCAGCCACTGCTGCTTCTTCACTTTAGCCCAACCTTCCACTCCGGTAACTGTGCTCCTCTCACCTTTACTCCATGTTATACCGTGGGCAGCGTGGGGGGCTCTGTGCGTGTGGGGGGCTCTGTGTGTGTGTGTGGGGGGGGCTCTGTGTGTGTGGGGGGCTCTTTGTGTGTGGAGCTCTGTGTGTGAGGGGCTCTGTGTGTGTGTGGGGGGGGGCTCTGTGTGTGTGTGTGTGGGGGGGGGGCTCTCTCTGTGTGTGGGGCTCTCTGTGTGAGTGTGTGTGTGTGGGGGGCTGTGTGTGTGTGGGGGGGCTCTCTGTGGGTGTGTGGGGGGGGGCTCTCTGTGTGTGTGTGGCTCTGTGTGTGTGCGGGGGCTCTCTGTGCTTGTGTGTGTGGGGGGCTCTCTGTGTAGGGGGGGCTCTGTGTGTGTGTGTGTGGGGCTCTCTGTGTGTGTGGGGCTCTCTGTGTGTGTGGGGCTCTCTGTGTGTGTGTGGGGCTCTCTGTGTGTGTGCGGGGCTCTCTGTGTGTGTGGGGGGCTCTGTGTGTGTTTGTGGGGGGCCCTCTCGGTGTGTGTGTGTGGGGGTCTCTCTAGGTGTGTGTGTGGGGGGCTCTGTGTGGAGTTCTGTGGGTAGTTTTTTTTGTAGGTGGCTCTATGTGTGGGTGGCTCTGTGTGTGTGGGTGGCTCTATGTGAATGACTGTGTGAGTGGCTCTGTATGTGTGTGTGGGTGGCTTTGTGTGTGTGGCTCTGTGTGTGGGTGCAAATGCAATAAATCTCGCATTTGCGAGAGATTAAACTATTGGCATGGTAAATGACAATGCCATTTATTTATATGTTTAAAAAACAAAAACATAACTAAAAATGTCATGAATAATGCCAATAGCTCTAACTTTAACAATGCCGAGACCATTGCATTGTAAATGCTTGTTTTGCTTCACTATATCCATTTCTCATCCTCTGCTCTTCACTCTTATCGTCCTTCTTCCCTCTTCTCTTCCCAATCACATCTTGCTCCTTGGTTAATTCACATTCTGCCTTATCTTGGTGGCTTCCAGGCCTTACAGAAGCAGGAGGCCAAGCAGCTGCGAGACCGCTCTGAAGGACAGCGGCCGGAGAACAAGAGCAAGAACCGGTACAAGAACATCCTACCGTGTGAGTATGGATGGCAGGTGTGGTGCTCACCTATGAGACATGAAGGAGCTCTGAGCCTATGCCCTTAGGAGATCTGAGCTCTTGTGTCCATGTAAGACTACTGAATGTACCTGTGCCTATCAGAGTGCTGATCTTTAGTTATGGATCAGCGAAAACAATTTCCTAATGCCTAATAACGTTGGTCTCCTTTGTTTTGAGTCTCAATGGAGTTTTACAAAGTACAATTTAACCCAACGCCGGTTGTTTTTTTGAACATTTCAACAGATCAGTGAGGGATGAAGTTAAAGGGATGCAGGTGTGACAAAAGTAGATTTTTTGCCTCGTAACAATAAGAACAAGTTTTGCTCAAGAATGCAACAAAACCTGCACAGAGTGGCAGAGGCGAAGGGCTTGGTCCACCTGGTATCTTTCTGTGGTTTGATGTAAACTTGGGCAGTCATTTTTGGGCTACTTACAGAGTACATAAGTAAAATAGAGAGTTGGCGTCTTAACTTTAAACATAAACTTTCTCTTGATTGATCAAGTGCTTTTTGTGATTTTCAAAATGGCAGTGTCGGTGCAAGAACTGAATCACCTGACTGTCTGAGAATACATGTGATTTTTCACTGTTGCCTCCATTACTTGGTTCTTGAACTTATAAGCTACATTTCAGAAACTATTCTGTTAAAAATATGTTACTGTGACTTAGATGGGCACAGGGACGACCCCAAGGGCTTTGAGAACACACCGGAGAACGTTACAAACTGCTCTCAACAGAAAAACTGGTAGAGGCTTGAGAAACCATCAACTCTGAAATGCTGTTTCTCAACCAAAATGTATTTTTTTAACCTCTGTCAGCACGTAAACTTTTCCTGCAATCCAACTCATGGGGCGAACCAACGGCTAGGACTGGGAGCGGAGTAGCCCAGATACGGAGTTTGGTGCTTCCCGACTAGATCCCTCACCCTCAGACAATTGATTAAGCTTGGTAGCAAGTGATAAAGAATTAATAGACAGTTTACATCAAACATGCTATAAGTAGGTTCAGCGGCAAAGCATCCAAATATTATGTACAAAGAACTCAGTACAGTGCTAAGTGAAATCCATCATAGATTAGCCTTCTTAAGCTGGGGGTAAGGGGTCACCTGTACATAGAAATCCGTATGTGCTTTTATAGGACTTGAGACAAAGTCATTCATGCGTTCTACATGAGTGCATGGTTTTCAGGATGTGCACCAATAGGGAACCAGCAAGAAGAAACATTTTACTACAGGATGCAATCGAAGTTTCTCTCGTGGTAGTACTTCAATGGGTCTGCACACGTTCTCATAGTTTGTTCAGGCAGTTCACTTGAAACATTGCATAGCAGTAACCTGGGACAGTTGGAATGTCCTTGGTTAGGTCCAGAGTGTGAAAAGTCTCTGGGAACATTCTTTGTTATTAGGGTGAGTCGACAAGCCTAGGGTAGAGTAAGTCAATTTATGATGCGTTTAATATGCATAGAAAACGTCTCTCATATCTCTAAAAGAGAAAAGGCAAATCTAAAAGATGAAAAAGCAAATTATGCAGATTTGCCAAACTATATTCTAAGAAAAAATGCTGCATTTCGATATAAAATGTGTATTTAATAATGTTATGGGTAAGCAACCTTATAACCAGTTTAAAAACCTCTGAAACTGGCAGGATATTGTCACTATCAAACCATAACACACCCAGAGCAAACTCTAACAAAAAAAAATAGATGGATTTGGAGCGCTTGTGCTAATACAGTGCTTGGGAAATATTGGCTGAGGGACAGGGCCTTTGATTGTGCCCTGTGTCCAGTGTCCCGCTCCATTGTGCCCTGGGGGCAGCCTTTCGATGTAGCCAGCAATATCAAAAGCCTACTACTGCCCTTCCACACTTCCAGGGCTGATAAGGTATGGCCCTTCACCAAACCTTTTTGTTCTCCTATTTAACATTGATTCCATGCATTAATTTTTAATAAAGTAAACCTTTTGTGACCTCCCTCCCATAACTTCATCCACCAATCTGCCTGCAACCTCCAAGTTTACACTTAGGTTGGCCTTCATTGTTCTCTGAAAGTGTCATGCCAAAGGTACTGGTAAGCACTGGTATCCACTGGTCCTGGGGAAAGAGTGGAGACGGACCTGCACAGAGTTCAGGGTTAGGAAAGTGGCCGTCAAGCAGACAAAAAGCGGCCCACAGACTGACTTGTCAGACCAGCCCTTCATGCATTGCCATTTTGCCTTAAGGCCATTCCGACCCTGCCATGACCCTCACACAAGTAATCAGATTTGAGGAATTTGCATTAGAGCCAGTGGCGGACGGTAATTTTGGCAAGGGGGGGGCGGGAGGGGCACACACACATATACACTCACTCACACCCTGCTGTCACAAGCACTAGCACACACAGACACGCATTGACAACACTCACAACAAATTCATACATATATGTATACACACACACACACTCACCAAACATTCAACTTACCTGCCCTGCAGCTCCTGGAGAGAACATCCTCTGAGGTCCCAGGAAGGTTGGGACTGCTGCCTTCTCTCATTGGTTCACTTTAGGTCAGCCAATGAGACGAGGCAGCAGTCCCTCACTCGTCACAAAGTGGGATGGGGTCAGTGAGACATGCTGACCCAACCCCACTATGTGACGAGGTATCACTGATTGACAATCGGCCGTGGGCACTTTATGGCTTAAGACTGGCAAAGCAATCGGTGACTCCCCCTCCTCACTAGGGAGGGGCCTCAAAGCACTGTTGCCAAGCTGAGAAGGTCACGCCAACAGAGCTGTGAAATCCTCAACATGGGGAAGTTCAGCTCAGGCAGCCAGGAGCCTGCGCAGTGAGCGCATGTCTACCTCCTGGCTGACTGAACAAGAAGAGTGTCTGTCAGACTGACCTTTGCTTAGTCTGACAGACACTGTTATTATCCACAAAATGGTGAGGGGGTGTGGCACATCTGCCTGTATGGATGGGTCGCAGCTGATTGGAGCATTAAGGAGGTCTCATACATATGTATTGGAACTTGAGGAGAGTTCAGATGTGTGTTGTAGGAGCAATGTGGAGACCTCTGACATACCCCTACATCAGTACCACAGAGGATGCTGATACGAACATTGAGGATGTCTATCAATATTCATAAAAATGCATAGGACACTCTCTATCCAGCTTTAGAGCTGAACCAATGAGACTTCCTATTCATGTCTCATCTGCTTTGAGGAGAGCTCCTAAACATATTGGGAGGGACTCCAGGAAAGGTCTCTGTTAACAGTGTGTGTCCTGTGTTCTTTCCGATGGCTCTGTCCAACCTATATCCTACTTCCAGTTGCCTCAGCTCTTTTTAAAACAAAATTCTTTCTATTGAACATAAGAGGCACAGTTACATCGTTCGTATACATCGCAAATATTGAACTCATACAGTCATATAAAGTACAGATCGTGTGTTAAGATTATTATAACATCTCACACATGCTGCTTCGTGCTTTTGTGGCCGCCTATATTTGAGCGTCCTTTACATTAAGGCAGATCCGGATCACGAGGCACTGTCGGTAATGCACATATTCCCCCCCCTGTAAGTTTTCCATCCTCCCCACAATTTGATCCACTTTTTAGGATAACCTCTACGCGCATACACAGTCTTTTCCGCCACCATGATGGCCCTGTCCATATCTTTACACCATTCTGTGTGTGTAGGTGTGGCGGCCCCACCCCGATGTTGGGCAATGTTTCTTTTAGCTAGCATCATTCCCAGTGTTGCACACGTCTGTGCTGTGGAGTTAAGATCTGTTGTCTGCCAAATATTTAAGATGCAGTGTTTTGGCTCTGGAGGGACCGGTTTCCCGCTAACTCTTGTGATGGTGCTCATGTCTGACTTCCAGTATGACATTATTGTGGGGCAGTCCCAGAGTGTATGGAAGAAGGTACCAATCGCTCCAGTTGCCTCAGCTCTTTGATGACACTTTCCTTCTCACTCTGTACCCTTCTTTTATCATTCTTATTTCTCAGTTGATGAAACCAGAGTTATCCTTGAATCCGGAGACCCCAATGTTCCAGGATCTGATTACATCAATGCCAACTATGTCAAGGTAAGGGAAGATCATATTAGACTTAGAGACATTGCGACTTCTGGATTAGAAAGAACTGATCTCACCAGGTACACCATCTGGTCCAACAGGCATTGGTTGGAGTCCTGTTTCAGCACATTCAGCTTTCCTCCACCTGTCTCAGGAGGAGATGTGGCGAACGGATTGTATTCTAAATGCATTTTTCCCACTTGACCAATTGTGTGTGATCCTGGGCTTTGTCATCTGGTACCTCGTTTTGTTATCCGTCTCAAATATTTGGGGCACTTAGAAACTGGTGAAAAAATAGTGGACATTAATCCACATCTTTCTGTCTTTGTGTGTCTGCAGAACCGGTTGGTGAGTCCAAACGAGAATGCCAAGACCTTCATCGCTTGCCAAGGGTGCCTCCTCGCCACAGTCAATGACTTCTGGCAGATGATATGGCAAGAGAACTCCCGGCTCATCGTAATGACTACGCGAGAAGTGGAGAAAGGAAGGGTGAGCCCCAGTCTTAAGTATCCCTTTCTCTCCACGCCATTATACAGACATAGAGATAATTTCATATAGATATAGATATATATATATATGTATATATAATATATATTCAAGCTCCGTTCTACCAGATATATATAGATATAGATAAATATGTAGATATAGAAATAGATAAATATGTAGATATGGATATATCTATCAGAAAGGGTATAGATATATGTAATATTAGGATACTAGGGAGTCAGCACCTGGAACCATTGTAATTTTGTGGAATCATTCATTCATTCATTCATTCATTCATTCATTCATTCATTCATTAATATGTCTGTCCATTCTACTAGCCCACTGGTCACCCATCAATCATACCATTTATTCTTCTATTCATCTATGGGATCATGTACGAACTTCTCAGTCCCTCAATTAATTTATTTATGTATCACTCTATTCCTTCACACAGGCTTATATCCACACCCTTTATTCACCTCCCACTTACCACTTGTCAACCCTCTACCCATCTTTTCAAGCACCAGATCTATCCACCCACAGTGCATCCTGTCTTCTAGTTATCTATCTGCTCCATCAATATTTTTACCCACCCATCTATTCATCCTTCGTGTTTTTACTTGTTCCATCCTTCCATCTGTCCGTCTATCCATCCATCTACTCATCCATCCACACCATCATTAATTCACCCACCAAGTCCATAAATTGACTTTCATTCACCCAGCTACAAATTCCCCTCCCTCTATTTGCCCATCCCTCCACCCCCTGCTGACCTGACCCCCATCTGCACGTTCAGCCACTGAGCCCTCTAGCATTTATTCTTCCAGCTATCCTTGCATACTTTTGTCCCTCTGTCCCTTTACCTGCATATCCCTGCACTCTCCAGCCAGCACCCCCGTCCACATATATAGTAGTCAGTCTCCTATTGAACCAATCACTCATTTGGTTCATTGACTGATTTACCACCCATCATTTACTGACCCGCTGGCCCTTCGTTCTTACTGTACACTTTGGCTGAGTGAATCAATTAATAACTACATTTGTAAGGCTTACACCTCCTATGAAAAGATGAAAAGATCTTTATTCCTCCCTCCTGCCCTGTCCAAAGCCCCTGTACTCTCTTCGTGTCTATTGCGCTCTCTCTCTCTTACTTCCCCTTTCTGGGTCTCTCTCTCTCTCTCTATGTCACCGCCCTCACTTCCCCTTTCTGTATCTTTCTCTCTCTCACGGTCCTCACTTCCTCCTTGTGGGTGTCTCTGTCTCTTCCCTCTCTCACTTCTGACTCTTTTCTCTCCCCTCTTTTTCGCATGCTGTGTCCCAAATACAGTTTCATTTATTTTAAACTTCTTAAAAATCGACTTTCGTGCAAAGATACAGTTACCAATTAAAATCACGTTTCAGTCTTGAGCTGCTCCTACAATATTCGCCCTACAGTGAGTCATCAGATTAAGCGCTCTCATCCCTGGTTGGGGTAGAGCGGCAGGTAGTGCAGAGAGTGCTCTATTCAACAGGAATGAGAAAGCGACAGGAAGTGCAGTGAGAGCCCTATGTTCAAAAGATGAGAGAACAGCAGGATTTGCAGAGAGGGCCCTATCTGCATGGGATGAGAGAAGAGAGCCAGGATGGGAGAGCGAGCCTTTTCCCACATAGACGCAACCAAATGGAACGAATTGCCCGTGGCCCTCCGACTCACGGACTGTTACTGGACATTCAGGAAACATTTGAAAACCTTCCTCTTCTCTAAACCAGACTGATCTAACACAACCTATTTCAACTCACCAGGCTCTATAGCTATTACAGCGCCGTGATATCCTTTCCTGGATGATTGTTAGCGCTTTATAAGAAATAAATAATAATAATAATAATAATAATGAGAGAGAAGCAGGGATTGCAAAGAGTGCCCTATCTGCAAGGGATGAGAGAGCAGCAGGAATTGCAGAGAGGGCCCTATCTGCAAGGGATGAGAGAGCAGCATCAATTACAGAGTGTCCTATCTTCCAGAGATGAGAGAGCAGCGGGAAGTGTGGAGAGACCCCTCTATGTGAGGGATGAGAGAGCAGCAGAAAGTGCCCTATCTGCTAGTGACGCGAGAGCAGCATGAAGTGCATAGAGTTAGATATCGGCAGGCAATGAGAGAGTAGCAGGAAGTGCAGATAGAGCCCTATCTGCAAGGGATGAGAGAGGGTCAGAGAGTGCCCTATCTTCAAGGGATAAGAGAGCAGCAGAAAGTGCCCTATCTGCTAGTGACGCGAGAGCAGCATGAAGTGCATAGAGTTAGATATCGGCAGGCAATGAGAGAGTAGCAGGAAGTGCAGATAGAGCCCTATCTGCATGGGATGAGAGAGCAGCAGAAATTGCAGTGACTGCCTTATCTGCTAGAGATGAGTGAGCGGGAGGTGCAGAAAGTGCCCTATCTGTAATTCCTGCTGCTCTCTCATTCCTTGCAGAGTGCCCTATCTGCTAGAGAGGAGTGAGTAGCGGGAAGTGCAGAGAGTGCCCTGTCTGCTAGGAATGAGAGAGCGGCAGGAATTGCAGAGAGTGACCTATCTGTTAGGGATGAGAGAGCTGCAGGAAGTGCAGAGAGTGCCCGATCTGTTAGGGATTAGAGAGCTGCAGGAAGTGCAGAGAGTGCTCTATCTGCTACGGATGAAAGAGAGGCAGAAAGTGTAGAGTGCCCTATCTAATAGGTATGAGAGAGTGCCAGGTAGTGCAGAGAGTGTTGTATCTGCCAGCGATAAGTGAGTGGTAGAAGTGCAGAGAGTGCTCTATCTGCAAAAGGATGAGAGAGCAACCGGAAGTGCAGAGAGTGACCTATCTGCTAGGGATAAGAGAGCGGCAGAAAGTGCAGAGTCCCCTATCTACAAGGGATGAAAGAGTGCCAGAAAGTTCAGAGAGTGACTTATCTGGTAGGGATGAGAGAGCAGCAGGAAGTGCAGAGAGTGACTTATCTGACAGGGATACATGGAGCAGCGAGAGGCATTAGTAGGTGGCGTCCTTCCATTGCAGACACTACAAGGGGATGCTCCCACTTGCATGCTAGTCTCAGTGATAAACATGTTGAAATTTGGAATTCTGTGTGAAAGCACATAGAGTGTGACTTGTAACGTCTTTGTAACTTGGATTAATATTTCCTAAGGAAACTTTATTTTTGTTTCTAAGGGGAATAATTACGGCAGAAACATGTCGACGACATAAGCAGTAAGGAGGGATGGAGGGGCTCTTACAGTAATCTCCATTTAGAATGCTTTTAAATCCTGTCCGGGGAGTCCATGAATAAAGACAGTTTAGGGTATCCTTAAGATAGTTTTATCATTCCACCTTTACTATTTTTCTATTTGTGCTTTGCTGCAAGGATCCCAACATATTTGGTTGTACTGTCTTCACCCTTCCCCTTCCTAGACATTGGTCTACACAGGGATGTTGTAGCAGCCTTATGATGAAGCATGCCACTATTAGCGGGTGAGGGCATTTTAAAAAAACTTGTTTTTACAGAACACTTGCATTTCTTCCCTTTTCTAATTTTATGGGTACAGGGCTGAGAGAGCGCCAGGAAATGCAGAAAGTGCCTATCTGCTAGGGATGAGCGTGCGGCATTACCATGACAAGCACACGCTCACCAGACCATTGTCTCTGCATTAGGGCTGGGCTGTCTTTTAATAGTGTTAGTGTATGTTGCGCTGGTAGAAAGAAGTGTTCTTCACACATTTTGTTACAGCATAGAGTGAGTGTATTAGTGTTACAAGTTATTCACACGGTTCAAGTACTTATGTAACCCTAAACCCTACAAGGAATTACTGATGATTCCAGCTCAGCCTCCAGGTTCTCTCCGATCCTTCCATCAGATGCTAGTAGGATACGGGAAAAGGCACGCTCTACAGACCGAAAACATTCCATGCACCGGAACACTCGGCCATTCCGGGGACAGGATACTGCAGTACATTCATCTTTTTATGACTATTCACGTCAATCTGACTAATTTCTGATCATGTCTGACAATTGTTGTGTTGCCTGAACCAGCATGTCTGACAAAGGGAGGAGGCTTCTACCCTTTGCATCACATGTTCGGTCTGAGGATTTATATGGTCGCTGTCCTGACCTTTGAGAATAAACACCTGTGTGAGATTTTTCTTGTCTGCTTAGATATGGGGTCATTTAGGCTAGAAGTGTTCACAAGCTTCAGGAGATCTGGATCTATGCCAGAATTTCACAATAGGTATGTAAAAAAAATCTACATACAAGGGGAAACCGCATTTACAACGCAGTCAATACCTCGCATTACCATTACCACTCATTTATTACAGCCCATATGACTTTACAACTCCTGTCTTTACCATGCAAACTTTTACTACACATATGCCTTTACTACAAAAATCTAAGTATTTCGCAGGGAAGTGTATAATATATCAATATATTTCTCCAGTATTGGGGTGTCTTTCATAGATTCACATGCCTGAATCATTCCCTGTCGTCGGAGTGGGAGTCCCACGGTACATAAAAAAGCAATAATATAAACACCAAAACCCTGGTAATAACAAACCAGGAACTAAAGTAGCGCAAGCTACAGTACAAAAACTTCCACACTCATGACTATCCTAGTCATTTTGTATAGACCAAACTGCAGCCAATCAGGCAACAGCACCCACCAGAATGTTCTCCTCAGAGGCTCAGGCTCTCAGATTTTCTACCGCACATCGTGTGAAGGTAGTCTCCCTGACCTTTGCTCAGTTTCTTCATTACGTTGGTTGGTTTTAACCTTCTAAAAGATGTCTACTTCTAAATCCCTCTTCAGGGCTTGTGATTCTTGTGGGAAGCTGAGGCTGTTTCAGGAGGATCCTCACAAGAAATGCATTTATTGTTTATATCCAGATCATCAGGTAAAGGAGTGTAAGATCTGCAGAACCTTTCCTCAAAAAACCCTCAGGGACAGAGAGGGTTGTCTTCTCCTGTGGCTCCAGAAGATCAAGGACCAGGATAACCCCGTTTATGAGGTAGGAAGTATAGCCTCGGGTCTACTATGTCCTCTAGAAAGAGGAAGGCTGAGGTTGAGAAGGCTTCTCCTGGGGCAAAGGTGTTGAGGAAAGCCCAATCCTCTCAGGATTCTGGCGTGCCTTCTACTTCTACTTCAAAAAAGGCTTCTCCACCTTTTAAATCTGGTCCTGGTACGCCCCCAAGGAAAACTGGAAAATCTTCATCTTCCAAGACAGGTTCTCATAAAATATGACCTCAGAGAAAGACCTCATCGACTTCAGCGTCGACAACGGCTCCACCGTCGACGTTTCTTAACGTCAACGCTTCTTCAACATCGACGGTAACGTTCTCCTCACCAAGACATGAAATTGTGATGTCTTCAGCTTCCGCACCGTCGACCCTGGTTAAGGTAACGGTTCATCCCATCTCGTCGACGAAGATAGTGGCATCAATCGTCGACGAAGATTTTGAAGGTACCGTTGACGAGCGCTTCGTCGTCGACACATGCGTCGACGAAAGTCATACCGTCGACGGGCTCATCGTTGACAAAGATCACCCTCCCGTCGACGTCATCCTCGTCGACGAGGATTACCATACCATTGACGACGTCATCGTCAACGCAGAAGACACTCCCGTCGACGACGTCATCGTCGACGAAGATTACATCGTCGACCGCCACACCGTCGATGAAGATTACCTCATCATCGAAATCATCGTCGATGACGACTGCCTCGTCAACGCCGACGAAGATTGCTGTTCCACAGACGGTTACTGGTTTTTCTCCATCCACGACACCGACGACGGTGGCACCGTCGATGCCTCCACTATCAACCTGTACAGAACTGCAACTGTGGTCAGCTAAGCCGTTTACAGTCCCTTTACCTTCACCGTCTACGACCACTTCATTGCTTGAAAGACGTGGATCATCCTTAACGGCTCTATTACCGTTAAAATTGCCGGAGCAGTTATTAGACTCTGAGGAGGAGTAGGAGGAATCCTACGAAGATGAAAGTTTTCGTGCAGCCAGAAGCCCATCTGAGCTGCTTATGAGATATCAAGATGAAAACCACAAAGAAGAGGAACAGTTCCTTGAGCCTTCTGGTCGGGCTCCTGTGTTGGTGCCTACCGTGCAGATGCCATTGGATTTACTCCATAGCCTTCAATATATGTTGAGTGATTATTACCGCTGATTTCCACCTTCCGAGTCCGGTGATTCACGCCTCTCAACGCCTATGCCACAAACATCTATGGCACCATTAAGACCTCCAAGACAATCCTCTCCGCTGCCAATCTCGGAGACACAACCTACAATACCTCCTTCGCCGGTACCATCTCATCACACCCAGGATGATGTTCCGTCTGAAGAGGAAAGAGAAGACGATGAAGTAGATGACAAATCGGTACTGTCGGAGTGGGACGATTATCAAGCGCAAACTCCTTCTCCAGCTGGTCCACCTACGGCGGATTCTCCGCCAGTAGACATTGCGACCTTTCATCAAATCATGGACAGGGCAACAAAAACATTTCTTATCACTATGGAGACTAAACAGGATGAATGCTTCCTGTATGATTGTAAAGATCAACCACAAAGGCAGGTGAAGACCATCCCAATAATTAACTTTATTTGGAAGGAGGGTTTGAAGATAATGGCTACGCCAAACTCTCTCCCGGCAGTTCTTACTCGAGTAGATAAGAAATATAAGGCTCCTCTCACTTCACCGGCATGTCTTATTGGTCAAGCTAAAACGGACTCAGTTTTCACCCAGGCGGCTCAGATGAGGGCCAGGAATCCTTCTTCGCAAGTCACTGCTCCCCCTGACAGGGAGGGGAGACGTCTCGATTCAATTGGCAAGAAGGTCTCAACTATAGCGGCAGCTACTGTCCTTGCTGCGAACTCCCTAGCGATACTTGGGAGGTACGATGTGGTCAGACATAGCGCCTTATATTGAGAAGTTTTCGGAGCTTGATAAGTCTGAAGTCAAGAAGATATTACACGAAGGTGAATGTTCGTCAGCTGAAATAATTGATGCTGCGGTGGGCGTGGCGGCTACAGGTTTCAGACAGCTGGCGGGTGCAGCTGTTTTGAGAAGACAAGGATGGCTCAAATCTACGTCCTTTCGCTTAGAAGTCCAGACTAAAATCATGGTCATGGCCTATGATGGAGATTTCCTTTAATGCCAACACGTGGATGAGGCTTTGCAAGCCATAAAGGAGGACACGGAAACAGCACGATCGCTGGGAACCCTGCAATTTTGTTAGTCGTCCTTTAGTGGTGCAAAAGGAAGAGGCAATTTCTCCAATAGAGGAGGTTACTCTCAGCAGCTCAATGTAACCAAAGATACCAATCGTACAGGCAACAAACGTACGGTCAGAGAGGAAACAATTATTCCCAGACAAGAAGGAAATCCTCTTATCGAGGCAGAGACACCAACAAGAGCAAGTGAGACGAACAACCTGCCACCACTTCTACCCAAGCCAAATTTACAAATTGGAGGAAGAATATCCCACTGCTTATCAAATTGCTCCAAGATTTCCACGGACAGATGGGTCCTGGACGTTGTATCCAGGGGCCACATTCTGGAATTTGTCAAAGCCTCTCCAAATTCTCCCCCAAAAGGTCCACCACCAGCTCATCTCAAAGAGCTGTTCTCCCAAATATATGCCATGATTCGGAAAGGAGCAATCAAAAAGATTTTTCCTTATACGCAAGAAGTCGGGAGAATGGCGTCCCATCCTCGACCTGCGTGCCCTCAACAAATACTTCAAAAAATGATCCTTCCGGATGTTAACACTTCAAGAAATCCTCCAGTTTCTCTCAGAAGGGGATCACATGGCAACACTCGACCTTCAGGATGCTTACTTCCATGTGCCCATCCTCCCCAGGCACAGGAAGTTTTTAAGGTTCAGAGTGGCTGGCAGGGACTTTCACTTCAAAGTTCTCCCATTTGGACTGCATTCAGCTCCCAGAGTTTTCACAAAGATATTAGCTACGGTAGCAGCTCATCTTCATTTGGAAGGAATTCAAATTTACCCATATTTTGACGACTGCCTTATCAAGGCCAGTTCTCTAGTCACAGCAGAAGCTCACGTTCAAAGGTGCCTGTCACTATTTCAGAGCCTGGGTTTCTCAGTCAATTTTGAAAAGTCCCATCTAACTCCATCTCAAAGGAAGTCTTTCTTGGGAGCAACGTTGGACACGCATCTCTCCCTTGTTTTTGTTTCAAAAGAAAGGCAGATAAAGATCCACAGGATGGCTTCCATACTGTTGAAAAAAGAGTGTGTTTCTGTTCTCAAGTTCAAATTTTTCCTAGGGATGATCTCTTCATGTATCCCTCTCATCCAGCTCAGTCTTCAGTGGGTGCAGGTGGTAGGATCATTCGAAGACATGATCAACATAACTCCTCGAATGAGAAACTCCATTCAATGGTGGATGCAAAGATGCAATCTACAAGGAGGATGTGCATTCCTGACAGAGGTGCCCAGATTTATGCTTCTCTGGAGGGATGGGGCGCACACCTCCAGGGATGACAATCAACGGAAAATGGAATGTACAACAGAAAAAGTGGCACATAAATCTCCTGGAACTACGAGCCATTTTTCTAGCTCTGAAGTCTTTTCAAAGAATCATTGAGGGTTCCACGGTTCTAATTCGAACAGACAATACAGCCAGTATGCATTACCTGAACAAACAGGGAGGTACAAGGTCGGCCCGGCTATCTCGTCAAGCACAAGACATTTGGAATTGGGCTCTGGATCACGACATCAATCTTTCAGCGATCCACATTCCAGGGGTCTCCAACTTGCTAACGGACTCCCTCAGCAGGTCTGCTGTATCCAATCACGAATGGGAGATCCATCAGCCGACCCTGTATCGAGTATACCGAGAGTGGGGTCACCCCGACCTGGATTTGTTTGTGATTATTCAGAACAGGAAATGCCCACGCTTTGCAAGCTGGATTCCCCACAGGAACTCATGCGAGGATGCACTTTCGATGAACTGGTTTCAGACATTTGCAAATGCTTTTCCACCAATTCCTTTAGTCCCCAAGGTCCTCAGGAAGATGGAGAGACAACCATGTCGCCTAACCCTGATTGCTCCAAGGTGGCCTCGACAATATTGGTTCACCGAACTTCTCCTCCTTTCGGAGTGCAGTCCAATCCAGCTGCCACAAATACCGAATCTCCTGACCACTCAAGGGGGTCAAGTGTGCCATCCGGACCCAGCTTCCTTGAAATTAGCAGCTTGGCTCCTCAACACAATGAGTTCGCCCACTTGGACATCCCTGCAGATTGTCAAGAAGTTCTGGCCAATGCTAGAGCGCCAGCAACGATTAAGACCTACAAGCTCAAATGGAAGCGATTTTGTGCCTGGTGTTGCTCTGCTGATCTGCATCCCATCCATGCTAAGCCAGAACAGATCTTGCCTTTCTTCCTTCATCTGGCTAGATCAGGTTTATCGCATTCAACTCTAAAGGTATTTCTGGCAGCCATTTCCAGATTCCGGCAGGACGGAACTAATTCTCTTTTTTCTTCAAGGACAATTCAACAATTTTTTAAAGAACTATTCCGTATGTTTCCTCCAATTCGACATCCACCTCCATCTTGGTACTTGAATGTGGTGCTCACTCAACTCATGCGTCACCCCTTTGAACCCATTCATAAGATTGATCTCAAGTTCCTTTCATGGAAGGTCTCTTTGCTCTTAGCATTGACATCAGCTAGAAGGGTCAGTGACATTCAGGCATTCACTTTGAAATCTCCTTTCTTGCAATTTACTTCAGATTCTGTGGTGCTACGTACTAATCCTAGGTATATGCCCAAAGTTCCATCTGACTTTCATCCTAATGAGCCAGTAATTCTCAAAACATTTTTTCCAAATCCACAATCAGCGGCTGAAAGGGCCTTACACTCTTTAGACATCAGGAGATGTCTCAAGTTCTACCTTCAAAGAACAGCCACTATTCGCAAAACAGACCAACTGTTTGTGGCCTATGGAAAACTGTGCCAGGGGTGCGCTGTATCCAAATAGATTATAGCCCAGAGGGTCTCCTCAACAATTGGACTCGGTCATCAACAGGCATGAAGACCTTTACAGTCTTTACCAAGGGCGCATTCTACAAGAGCAGTATCCTCTTTTACAGCTCTTTTCGCTGGTGTGCCTCTTCTTCAGATCTGCAGAGCTACAACTTGGTCCAGCAAGCACACCTTTACCAAGCACTACTGTTTTGACACAGCCAGTGATGCAGATGCTTCGGTGGGAAGAGCAGTTCTTCGCAATCTTTTCAAATAAGGTGAGCCTCTGTTCTCCCTCCTCCTCTATGCTCTTTTTAGACGCTTATAACATGTTTTTCTATTTTATTATTATGCATGTATACTGTAATGCAGATGGCATCTAATGAGCTTTGTTATGGGAACTGCTTTCTACTCTGATTCAGGCCTAAGAATCTATGAAAGACACCCCAATACTGGAGAAGAACAATAGTTACTTACCTGTAATTTGTGGATCTCCAGTATTGGTGTCTTTCATAGATTCACATGCACCCGCCCACCTCCCCTTAGAGGCTCCTTCGGGCGATTATTTGGTTTCACTCCTGTGCGAGAAAATCTGAGAGCCTGAGCCTCTGAGGAGAACGTTCTGGTGGGTGCTGTCGCCTGATTGGCTGCAGTTTGGTCTATACAAAATGACTAGGATAGTCATGTGTGAAAGTTTTTGTACTGTAGCTTGGGCTACTTTACTTCCTGGTTTGTTATTACCAAGGTTTTGGTGTTTCTACAGGCATAGTATTGCTTTTTTATGTACCGTGGGACTCCGACTACGGGGAATGATTCAAGCATGTGAATCTATGAAAGACACTAATACTGGAGAACCACAGATTACAGGTAAGTAACTATTGTTTGTGTGTGTGTGTATATATATGTATATGTATGTATATATCCGATTGAAGGCGCAAGCCGAAATGCATAGGCGTTCCATGTGAGGTTTTGCTATGAGAAATATCAAAACAAATATTCACTAGCACCCGGATGTCAGGCTGCGCCTGCCTTTGGAGTGGTGGGGGGGGGGGGGTGAGTACGGCTGGATTGTCTGACTGGTGATGGGGTATATATATATATATATATATATATATATATATATATATATATATATATATATATATATATATATATATATATATACATACATATATATAGTACAAAAGAGAAAAAGAGAAAACTAGGCCTCATCTCATTTTGTAGCTTGTCCACCTCTTTTTGTAAAAGAAGCCAACAATTCTGCAACCAATCAGAACAGCCCTTAGAACCCTCCTGAGAGAGCCTCAGATTTTTCTACCGCACGTTGTGCTAGGGAGTCTCCACTGAGCTCTGCTCAGATTTCTCTTCAGATTGGATTCTTTTCCATTTCTTCAACTTTAATATGTCTGACAAGGAGAAGAAGGCTTTATTTAGAGCTTGCGTTACTTGTTCTAAGAAGAGGCTGTTTGTGGAGGACAAGCATGAAGACTGTATCTACTGCTTGTACCTGGACCACAATGCCACAGATTGTAAAATCTGCAGGACATTCTCCACAAAGACCTTGAGAGACAGGGAAGGCCGTTTGCTGACTTGGCTCCAGAAAATGATATCACGTAAGGAGGTTTTGTCATCTGACAGTGAGGATTCTTCCTCAGCTGCAGCCTCCTGAAGATCCAAGAAGAGGGGTTGGTCATCTACTTCAGCAGCTATGGAGCCCCCTGTGAAAGCCTTACAAAAGACCTCTGATAGGTCTGAAAGGGCTAGTCCCATAAAATCTCCTCATCGAGGTATAAAGGAGAGGCTGGGACAGACTGATGAGGCACAGACGGCAAGGAAGGTGCAGAAAAGTTTATCTGTAACTTCTCCATCATCTGAAAAGGAGAGGGGAGGTAAGAAACCTTCTGCTGTCCCTCAAGACGGAAGATCTGACAAAAAACCACGTCCGTCGACGACGAAAACAGCTGGTACGTTGACGACGGCTTCCAGAAAGGACTTAAGTTCAGGTACGGCTTCGTCGACGGCAACCTCGTCGACGGCGGCATTGATATCTTCGTCGACGTTTAAGCTACCTGTTTCCTGCTCGTCGACGATGGTATTTACATCTTCTACGTCGGCGAGGACGACGCCGACGACTGCGGCCATGATGATTATGACGACGAGCTTGTAGGCGACTCAGTCGATGATCCATCCACCGTCGACGACCAACCCTCCGTCGATGAAATCCATCTCTCCGTCGACGGTCCCGTCGACGACGATTCTGCCGACGTTACTGTCGACAACGAGTCCGTCGACGACGTCGTCGACGATTCAAAAAGTCCGCATTTTGATAAGAAGGCAACAAATTACTCCTGAAATGACGTCTCCAAGGCGTGTAACTCCTTTGCCTCCCACTTTGCTTCTGGATGAGGAGTCTGATGAAGATGAGGATGGTCCTTATGGGGAAAGCTTATAACCCATCCCAACTACAGATGAAATTTCAAGATTCAGACTCTTGATGAGTGCTATACTGAGGAACACCAGTTTGTTCAACAAGAAAGGCCGCCTCAAAGATCTCGACAGGATATGGTAGCAATGCCGTCCTCTCTTATAACAGACTTGCAATTGATGTTACAGGACTACAAAAGGAGGTTTTCGCCGCGAACTGTGGAACAGCAGCAGCGTCCTCCTTCTCCATCCATTCCTACTACTCCTGCAGTGGCAGTGACACCTCTGGTTACTCAGGTTTCGGTACCGGATCCCAGAGAGAGCTGTCAGGAGTTTGTGACAGTTCAAGACGATGATGTCTCATCTGATGGAGACCTTCAGGTTGATCCTTCAAATGACCAGGATAGAGGTTGGGACGATGATGTCAACCAGGATCCTGATTCACCAGTGCTGGATACTGCAACCTCCCCTCCAGGTGACATTGGAGGTTTCCATAATCTTATGGAGAGTGCTTCCAAGAGATTTGGCCTTCCAATTACGACGGTGCAATCATATTGTTTCCTCTACGACTTCAAGGAACCTTACAGAAAATCTGTTTGTTCAATTCCAATAATTGAACATGTATGGTTGGAAGGTACTTAAGTGATGCAGAATCCTGCAACAGTTATCCCTGTTCTTCCCCAGCTGGAGAAGAAAAATAAAGCACCGGATGGCAGTCCTGCTTGTCTGACAGGTCAACCGAAGGCAGACTCAGTCATTTACCAAGCGGCGCAAAGCAAGTCCAAGAATCCTTCGACACCACTGACAACACCACCACTGGACACTTGCAACTTTACAGACAGCGCACTACAAGGACGCGCTCACCGGCTTGGGAGACAGGCATTACCTGGCATTACCGGACCTCGCCGCACCCGCTCCGCGGGTGCCGCTTCGGCGTTGGACTCTGCAAGGGGCGTCATCCCTGAATCTAGTGGGGAAAACCTTGTGTCAGTGGTTGAGGGCTGCAGGGCTGCGAGCGTCAGGGACTCCATTACCCAGGAGTCCCTGCCAGACCAGTAACAACTTCCGGTCCGCTCTCCCTGGCGGCCGCCCACCGAAGGACCTTTAAAAACATCAATTTCCCCCAGTACCAGCGGGACACTTGCAACTTTACAGACAGCGCACTACAAGGACGCGCTCACCGGCTTGGGAGACAGGCATTACCTGGCATTACCGGACCTCGCCGCACCCGCTCCGCGGGTGCCGCTTCGGCGTTGGACTCTGCAAGGGGCGTCATCCCTGAATCTAGTGGGGAAAACCTTGTGTCAGTGGTTGAGGGCTGCAGGGCTGCGAGCGTCAGGGACTCCATTACCCAGGAGTCCCTGCCAGACCAGTAACAACTTCCGGTCCGCTCTCCCTGGCGGCCGCCCACCGAAGGACCTTTAAAAACATCAATTTCCCCCAGTACCAGCGGGACACTTGCAACTTTACAGACAGCGCACTACAAGGACGCGCTCACCGGCTTGGGAGACAGGCATTACCTGGCATTACCGGACCTCGCCGCACCCGCTCCGCGGGTGCCGCCTCGGCGTTGGACTCTGCAAGGGGCGTCATCCCTGAATCTAGTGGGGAAAACCTTGTGTCAGTGGTTGAGGGCTGCAGGGCTGCGAGCGTCAGGGACTCCATTACCCAGGAGTCCCTGCCAGACCAGTAACAACTTCCGGTCCGCTCTCCCTGGCGGCCCGCCCACCTTCCTGAGCGCAGGCATAACTGGGACCAGCCCTCCCGCAGCGCGGGACGCAGCCCGGAGCAAAGACCGGGCTAAGAGCGGGCCGTTTGAGGCCGTTCGAGGACGGCAGCGGACGGCCCCGGCCCACAATCCCTGGTCTGCTGTGTAACAATAGTAAGATTGGCTAAATTGTGCCCGGAGCGGGTTTGGGTTCTTGCATATTCGTACTGTCCATCAGGGCGGTCTATCTAGTTTTATCGCATTTGTATAAAGATTGTAATCAGGTACGATTATAGAAGCTGGGATTAATTCCGAAATCATGGTTCTGAGATCCGGTAAAACTCGCAACGTCCAAATCCAAACACCCACAGGAGTGGTATCAGGCCCACTAGACGCTTTTATCACGCGAGCCACGGGTATCCTGGAAAAGGAAATTGCAATGGTGGAAAAGCGTCTTTCCTTAGATTTAGTTAGCGGAAAACGCTCTTCACTAGGTAGGTTGGCCAAGATTCCCAGCCCCGTACCACCAGCACAAGCACACGCAGCTTTCAATTGTATACACCTAGACACCACGGAAGCTATTGTCCACATGGATAGCGAGGAGATAAATCCTCTTGCTCACACTACACTTTTCCCTAAACATCCCCTGGACGACCATGAAGTAACAGGAGAAATTGATACTCAGGATAGCCATATCACTAAACAAAGTTCTGATTCGGTCGATTTAATCCCTGACTCACCCAAAGTAGATTCTAATGCCCCAGTTCACACAGATCTCACAGGTATAGACAAGGGTTCTAGGAAAAGAAAACAAGACTCCAGTTATAAGGGAGGGAGAGAATCCAAGATGCCGAAATTAAAAGATCCCGTTGGTAATCACACACTAGGTTCAGGCCATCCAAGCGGAAATCAATGCACAAATGCATTGCCTAACACCCTATGCCCCTCCCTTATTTCCTTAGGTTCCTCAAACCCTTGTCCAACATGTTTAAGCAGTGATGATTCCCTGCTGGCAAAGATGGAGGTTTTAATGAAAAACCTCCTATCACCTGTTTTGGAGAGGACTAGACTAATGTTACTGCAAATAAACTCTCTGGAGGCTGTAGTTAATGCGAACTCTGCAATACTATTGTCCTTATCGGACATAGATTCTGGGTTGGCTAAACACACCCATTCATCTTTGGCCCCAAAAACAACTATTATTCCACCTAGTCTAGTTGATAACAATCATAATCCACCAGGACCAGTAACGGACAACCCTAATTCCAACAAAGGGAGTGCTTATAAAAATTCTCCAAATAAGGTATTAAAGGCCGCACCCCAACGCTCTCATATGACAAAGCCTATGAATAAAACCCCCGCCAGACGTCAACCAACCAAACTACCCCCTCAGGTAAAACCCAATACCGCCACCCAGAGTTTCCCACCCCATAGGCCCCAAGCAAACCACCAAAATGCCCTTAATCCCCTGGCAAAGAAGCAACCCAGGCATCCCACGCCGCGGGTCGATATCCCCATAGAGGCAACACCTTATACCATGGTGCTGACCGGTGTTGCCCCACTGCCATCAGGTAAAAGGGAGACTCATGAAGACCTGCGAAATAAGGTTATCTTTTGGCTGAATAAAAACAGACCCCTGCCCCCATCTTCGCCAACAGAAATCTTATTTGTAAGGAGGGTTGACTGGGTGGGCCAGAGTCCCAAGGATCTGGAGGGTGATTGTATTTTAATATCGTTCAGGGACTCCTGGGTGGTGGATACAATCTGTCGAGAAGCCAGGTTTGCCAGACAGGGGGACGTCCAAACTTTAGACCTTTCTTATTTCTATCCCCAAAGACAGGCTCACTCCCAAAAAGCCCCGAGACAGGGACGATCCATCGTTAAGAACAACCCCATGACACCACACCTACCAATTTTTCCACCATTATTCAACCGCTTTGGTCCCCTGTCCGATCTGGAGGCAATTGATTGACTCCATAAACCACCCCAAACATCAGAACCCGTAGAAAATGCCGACCCTGGGGTAGGGGGTAAGAGGCAGGGCCAGGCGCCCACCCAACTCACAGTCATGGTAGAGGAGTGGAAAAGGGTCCCATCATCAACAGGGAAGGATACACCATCTTCAAGGGAAGGGGGAACCTCTTTGTTGTTGGTTGAACATAGCCTCACGGGGGGGTCAGAAAATGGGCTGGAAGCTGGGACAGGACAGGATACGCATGCAGTCTCCGAGGCGGTGGCCTCTTCTATGGTACCCACATCGGAAACTCTTGCCCTAGCGTCCTGGAACATTGCTGGGATTAAAAACCGCGTCCATTCTAGTGACTGGCTTGAGTTCATGGATAAATATGATGTCATACTACTCCAGGAAACCTGGGCTGCGGACCCAATTTATAAGCAGGGTTATGTAAATTTTTATAAAGCAGCCACTCAAAGTGCTACTGGGAATGCCAAAGGGCGAGCCTCCGGGGGGTTACTGATCTGGGTGAGACAATCCCTGGGTTATTGTATCACGGAGATAAGTGTACCAAACCCGGACCTCCTCATTGTTAGGTTGGGAAGGACTGGCCACCAGGACCTGATATTGCTAAATATATATGCACGAGGCCTGCCAGGTGGCCGTACGCCACCATTGTTGGAGGTATTAGAATCTGCTCTGGCAGCCCTCGATTGTACCAATGTCATCTTGCTTGCTGGGGACCTAAATTGTTGCTTTGAACCCCTACTAGACCCTGGGGACTGTTGGGGCTCTGTGGAGGACACAGTATGGGGCATACCTGAGCTGACGTCTGTAAAACCAGTACCTGCCACAGAGGCAGCGGTAAATTGGACGGCCTTTTGTCTTAACAGTGGCTTTCGGGCCTGTAATGGCCGAACTAAATCAGACCAGGGAGCCAGCTGCACTTTTGACAACGGGCTAAGAAGAAGCCGCATCGATTACATCCTGTTAAAAGTAGCAGATTGGCCTCTGATGCTGGACATGGAGGTAACTCCCCGCCCTGAAAGCGACCACAATCCCCTGACTCTGCAATTAAAGGTGCCAGGTCTAGCAAGATTAGAGGAACCCGGTATCTCACAGACGGGGGACACCTACTTAACAAATGATAGGAAGAGGGTAAAATGGTCCAAAATTGAGGGGGACGAGCTATTGAGAAACAAGATTACTAGTGTGGTTAACAATACTCTTAATAAAATGCTGACTCACGCTGAGTTGGGGGACAAAACCAGAGAAGCTGACCTCATCTTAAATCTCCATAATCGCTGCTTTGAAGATCTAAAAATCCTGCTTTCTCAACCTTGCCGACAGGGAAATAACCTGGTACCCACTCGTCCCCACAAATGGTACAACAAAAAATGCAGGGAAGCACATACTGCCCTAGTTAAAGCTGTTAAGTCTAGGAATGCAAGCTTGGTGAAAGCCGCCAGGTCATCCTATAGGAAAGCACAAGGGGAGGCTAAAAGGGAGTGGGAGGATAAATACTGGTCCGACCTCTTGGTAGCCTCCATGTCTAGCAACCCCATCAAATTTTGGGAAATAGTTAAGTGGGGGAAGGATCCGGACGGACGTATCCCCACAAACCATGTGCCCCCCAATGAATGGGTGATCTTCTATGCAACCCAGTTCCGTGCTGTTAACCCTACGCCATCTAGCACAATTGAAAAGACTCCCCACTCCACCACCCAAAGCGAGATCATCACTTTTACAGAAGGAGAGGTCGAGCTTGCATTAAATTGTACCACGCGAGGGAAAGCGCCAGGTATGGATCTTATACCCGCTGACCTGTTCAAAGCTAACCCTGCCCTGTGGATACCATACATTGTCATGGTGGCAAACTCCATTGCTGCAGGTGCAGGCATACCCAAATCTTGGAAGGGGGCGGAGATCCTGCCGATTTATAAAAAGGGCAATAGGTCTAGTCCGGGTAATTATCGCCCGATTAGTCTTATTGACTCTATACAAAAACTTATCGCTCGCATGGTCCTGGGCAGGGTCCAAGGATGGATTGAGATGGAGGACATCCTATCCCCAATGCAGGCGGGCTTCAGATCAGGAACCAGCACCATCGACCAGGTGTTCAGATTTTGTCTGATCTACTGGAAGGTGGTGCTGCTTGGCGGCGGTACCATCTTTGCAGCGTTCATCGATCTGAAGTCCGCATTCGATCTTGTACCGAGGGAGAAAATGTGGGGAGTCCTGAAGACTCTAGGGATGCCAACCGAATTGCTTGACTTGATAATTAAAATGCATAAGGACAACTTTGCAAGGGTAAGATGGGGTGACCAGGGCCAGGTGACAGAACCCTTCCCAGTCACCCGTGGTGTCCGCCAGGGCTGTGTTTTGGCACCCACTCTCTTCCTATTGTTTATTGACCAAGTCGTAAAATTCTTTGAATCGACCCCAACTGATGCTCCCATGCTGGCAGGACAGCGATTCCCAATGCTCATCTTTGCTGATGACACCTTACTCCTCTCCAGAACACGCAGCGGCCTACAGCGGGCCCTGGACCGCTTTGAGGAGTTCTGTGTCATCAGCGACCTTAAGGTGAATGTTGGGAAAACCAAATTTATGGTCTTAAGCAAGAACCACACTGTCCGGAGTACAGTTAGTATGGGAGGGGTCAAGCTGGACCAAGTTGAGAACATGACATACTTGGGGGTTATGCTAGATAGTCGTTTGAAATGGAAAACACAAGTTGATGCCCAACATCTTAAACTTGCACGACTTACTGGCTGTTTACTGAGTGAGCAAAGGAAATCTATTACCAAGCGGGTCACACCAGCCCTCAAAATCTACGATGCAAAAATTAACCCTGCAATTCTATATGGTGCGGATCTGTGGGGTCATATGGATTTGCAGGGCCTGTTTAAAATACAGTGTAAGTTCCTCCGCAACTTGGTTGGTTTGCCACAGTCGTCCCCCTCAATCCCCCTTTGTTTGGATTTAGGATGTCCTCCAATTAACGAGTTGGCCAGATTCAGACTGGTTGCCTTCTGGAGGCGCCTATGGACCTCGCCCGACCTTACCCTATTTGCAAACGGGGTAGTAGAAGTAAGGGCAATCAGTGGATCGGAAAAAATTCCCTGGTTCCGAACGGTCAAATCGATCTTGACGGACATGGGCTTAGAGTACCTTTGGACTTCCCCAGCTGTTAGTATTTTTCCAACTAAACAGGCATTTAAAGAATTGTACTGGTCCACGCTTCGCCTGAACAGAATAAATGCCTCCTGCTCTACTAGTCTTACTGGTAGGTTTCTTTGTTTTAAGTTGGACCCCATACGTGAACACTACTGGGACACGGTTTCCAAATCCCTAGACAGGAAACTCTTCCACCAGTTCCGGGTGGGCACTTTGCCGTTGAATACCTTCACGAAAAATTGGTCCTCTAGCATCACGGATCAATGCAAATGGTGCCCAGGCCAGAAAGAAACAGAGGGCCATTTTCTGTTTGCTTGTCCTAAATACCATGAACCAAGGATCAAATGGCTAAAACCACTCTTTCAGAGACTGCCCATAAGAAAATCAGAAGAGGCTATCCATGTATTAAAAACTAACACACTGGAAATTATCACAGTGTGTATTGCCAAATATCTGGGTTGGGCGTGGATACTCAGGGCAAAACAGTAGCTTAAATCTGGATAGCATGAATTTACTTGTAATCCCATTCTATTTGGGGAAATTTGTTTTAGGGAACTTGACTCAGGATTGTCTACAAACTGTTTAATTCCTTTTTAATGTATGTGTATTTAATGTCAATTAATTATTGCTTGTAAAATTGTCTTTTATGATTCTTTTAATAATCGAAATAAAGACTTTAAAACCTGAAACCTGACAACACCACCAGACAAGGAAGGGACAATGTGGGGAAAAGGTTTACTTCTATGGCCAGCCTCCTGATTCGAGCTGCTAATGCTCTTGCTAGCTTGGGCAGATATGATCGCCAGATGTGGTGTGATTTATCCCCGTTTGTGGACCAACTTCCGGATGCAGCGAAAGATGAAGCCAGGAAGACAATGATGGAAGGGGAGCGTTCCTCTTCAGAGGTGATAGATTGTGCTATGGACATAGCATCAACAGCTTTCCGTGCATTGGCGGGTTCAGCAGTTGTGAGACGCCAGGGCTGGCTACGGGCAACCTAGTTTCGCCAGGAAGTCCAAAATAAGATCTTGGATTTACCTTACGACGGAGAGATGCTTTTTGGAAAGCATGTAGATGATGTCCTTCAAGGCATCAAGAAGGACACGGACACGGCAAGGTCCTTGGGGGTCATTGAATTAACGCAAAGTTCCTTTCAGAGGTGTGAGAGGAAGAGGTTTTTCCTCGTACAGAGGTGGCAATCAACAACGCTACTCTTCGTACTCTCAGTCCTCTCAATCTTACAAGCCGCAATATTCACAGCGCCAAAGCCAATCGGCGTCTTTCTCTCGTCAGCCACCAAGAGTGCGCCAATGGCGTCAAGGGAGAGACCATTCTAAACGACAATAGCGGCTTCGTGGCTCTTTCTACTGTTCCTACCTCCGATAACATCAGTGGGGGGCAGGATTTCTCATTGTCTAAGCAGCTGGAAGGTCATTACATCAGACCAGTGGGTTCTGAATATCATTCAGGGTGGCCACACTTTGGAGTTTCAACAACTTCCTCCAACCAGAGCTCCAGGCGCCAACGAATCGAAACATCTAAAACTTCTGCGTCTCGAAGCCCACCAACTTTTCATCAAGGGGGCAATAGAACCTGTACCTCACTCCTACAGGGGAAAAGGTTTTTATTCCAGGTTCTTCCTGGTTCGAAAGACAAAGGAAAAGTGGCGTCCAATATTAGATCTAAGGGAGCTCAACACCTATCTCATAAAACTATCATTCAGGATGGTCACCCTTCAAGATATTCTACGTCTACTGAATCCAGGGGACTACATGGCAACACTGGATTTTGAAGATGCATACTTCCATGTACCAATCCACCCAGCTCACAGGCAATACCTATGCTTCACAGTAGGCAAGAGCTCAGAGTGCTTCCGTTTGGTCTCAGGTCCGCACCAAGCATATTTACGAAGGTACTGGCTCCGGTGGCGGCGTTTGGCTGATAAAAGCTGCGTCTTCCCAGGCAGCTTCCAGAGTAGTCTCAAGCTGAATTCAACTTTTCAACCATCAGGGCCTGCAACTCAACAAGGAGAAATCGATCCTTCTTCCATCCAGGTCGGCAAAATTTCTGGGCTCTATTCTGGACACAAATCGCTGCAAGGCCATTCCATCGGGGGAACGTCAGAACAAGCTTATTCTGTCAGCTCGTCTCTTGTAAAAGAGGAAGTCTCTGTCGGTCCGTCTCTACAAGTCCCTGCTTGGATCGATATCATCCTGCATACCTTTTATTCCGCACTGCAGGCTTCGAATGCGTCCGTAACAAGAGCAACTGGACAAGCAATGGCACCAGGCGGAAGGCTCGTTCGACGACAAAATCACGGTGACATCAGCAATGAGAAAAGCAAGCTGCTGGTGATTGGTAAAAGACAACATCTCAAAAGGCTTAACCTTCACGCTTCCCCCATCACCCATGGTTTTAACCATGGACGCTTCACTAGAAGGCTGGGGAGCAGTACTTCAAGAGTTGAAGGTGAGCGGTCATTGGGATCCAGCTTAGCGCAGGTTCCATATCAATCTATTGGCACTCAGAGCTATTCGCTTAGCCCTACAGGCTTTTCTTCCAAGGATTCAGAATCACACCGTGCTGGTTCGCACGGACAACACAACAGCCATGCACTATATAAACAAACAGGGCGGGACAAGATCCTGGGCTCTTTCAAAAGAAGCTCAGGAAATTTGGAACTTGGCGATTCTCCAGAACATTATTCTTACGGCAGAACACCTCGCAGGCTCGCTCAATTCAACAGCGGATGCATTGAGTCGCCAAAGATCGATCAGTCACGAGTGGGAATTGGACCAGACCATTCTCGAGGAGATCTTTTCAGTTTGGGGGACCCCAACCATAGACCTGTTTGCAACCCCAGAAAACACCAAATGCCGGTTCTACGCAAGCAGGGATCACCAGCGGGGGTCCTTGGGGAATGCGCTTTTGATAGCTTGGTACGGAGCATTTGTCTACGCCTTTCCTCCAATTCCATTGATCCAGAGGCTGATCAGGAAACTCAAAGTGGAACCTTGCAGAATGATTTTGATTGCACCAGCATGGCCCTTTCAGTTCTGGTACACGGAACTCCTACTGTCTCAAGACCAACCGATTCACCTAGAGCCTATTCCATCTCTGTTGATGATGCACAGGGTCAGGTGCTCCATCCAGATCCGAGCTCACTCCAATTGACAGCGTGGCTCCTGAGTACAGAGAATTCCAAGATTTGAACCTCTCCGAAGAGTGTAGAGCTATTCTGTCTCGGGCCCGAGCTCCAAGTACAAATAAGACTTATCGGGCGAAATGGAAGAGATTCTGTCTCTGGTGTCAGAGGAAGAATATTCATCCATACACTTCAGCTCCGCATCCGCTTTTACCATATATACTTTCTCTGACAAAGTCAGGTTTGGCTCATTCTTCTGTCAAGGTACATCTAGCAGCCATCTCTAGGTTCAGGCGGACGTCTTCAGGTCCTTCACTTTGGTCCGATAGGATTATTAAACAATTCCTGAAGGGCTTGTTCAGGGTGTTTCCTCCAGTCCGGCCTCCTCCACCAGTCTGGCAGCTTAATCTGGTTTTGGCTCATCTGATGAGAGCTCCGTTTGAGCCCATTCACAGAGTAGATCTAAAATTTGTGTCATGGAAGCTGGCTCTCCTATTAGCCTTAACATCAGCCAGGAGGATTAGTGAGCTTCAAGCGCTAACGATTGTGGAACCCTTTCTTCAGATCAAGAACAATGCTCTGATTCTAAGGACAAATCCAAAATTCATCAGGGTCCCATCCGAATCCCATTTGAATGAGCCTGTGATTTTGAGGTCTTTCTTCCCACAACCTACTACACCAGCGGAAAGGTCTTTGCATTTTTTAGATGTTTAGAGATGTCTGAAATTTTATCTGGAACGAACAAAACCTTTCAGAAAGTCTTCTCAACTTTTTGTCTCTTATAGTGCCCCGCGGAAGGGATTTCCGCTTTCAAAGCACAGTATTTCACGTTGGATCTCTAATACGATTCAGTATTGTCATCCGGAAGCGGGCAAACCGCGTGAAAGACGAGTTCGTGCTCATTCAACAAGATGTGTTGCTTCATCAGTGGCTCTATTCTCAGGAGTACCTATCAAGGACATCTGTAGAGCAACTACGTGGAGCAGTATCCACACCTTCACGAAGCACTACTGTTTGGATTCTTCCATGTAGGAAGATTCAGAGATGGGTCAAGCAGTCCTGAGAACTCTTTTTCAATGAGAGGTGAGATTTCCCTACTATCTCTCCATCCTGTATTGCACATTTTGTATCGAATTTATGTATTCTTCTCTGTGGTAACGTGTTTATAATTTGTTTCCTATGAGGAGATCTATGTTGACATGTAAGGATATTCATATAACAAAATGTGTTTTCATGACTTACTGCTAGCTACTCTGATACAAAGAATGGGAATCTATGAAAGTTCCAATACTGGTGCAAGAAAACAAGTTACTTACCTGTAACTATGGTTCCCCAGAATTGGTAACTTTCATAGATTCCCATGCGCCCACCCTCCTCCCCTGGGAAAGCTCAGCCTCTTTTACTGAGATAGTTGCTGTTACGCAACGCCTACGAAAAATCTGAGGCTCTGAGGCTCTCTCAGAAGGGTTCTAAGGGGTGAGGCTGTTCTGATTGGTTGTTGCAGAATTTTTGGTCTCTTTTAAAAAAAGAGGTGGACAAGCTTCAAAATGAGATGAGGCCTAGGACTAGTTTTCTCTTTTGTACTTTCTGCTATGGTATTTTTTTATTTACTGACGACGGGGGAATGATACAAAGCATGGGAATCTATGAAAGTTACCAATAGTGGGGAACCAAAGTTACAGGTAAGCAACTTGTTTTCATATATATATATATATATATATATATATATATATATATATATATATATATATATATATATTCCACATCACCAGTCAGACGATCCAGCCGTATATATACTATATATATATATATACACACACACACCCCCATAACCAACAGTGATTACTTCCAAACACCAAGTATGAGAGCACACATGGAAATTCAGATCAAAGTGCTTTTAATGTGCAGGTCCCCTGCACTGACAGAGGTGTTTCGGCTTTACGCCTTCCTCTATGTCAGTTTCTGTTGTTTCACAGAGACATTTTAATAAAACAATGTGTCACGTGTAGATCATAAAAAGGGAAGATGACCTTTTAGTCACAGTTGATTACCAAATTCCATGCTGTCCATCTTATAAGGTGGTTTTTCAACATAAACAGGTGCAAAATATAAACCAAATCCTTATGCGATTTAAACAAAAATTGTTTGACAAAGTCAGACGTTACAAGAGGCAATTCATAGAACATTATTCAGGCACAAATACATGAAATGGTATTATTCCATATGGAAAATGTATCATTCTATACTGTCATATTCCAAATGTAAGATATTTGCCTATTAGAAATATATATTTTATTAGCGAGTCTCTCGTGTCTTTTCATTATTATGCCCTGAATGGGCGATAGTGTCACGAAAAAACAGGAGGGCGTTTTTTCTTTTAACACAGTCCTAAAGTCAAAAGACCTACAGATGACAAGTCATAGCCCATGATAATATCTAATGTTAAAGATTGAGTTGTGAAGGCTTGTCACTCCTCCAATTTAAAAGTTATCCATAGTGTGAATAAATGAGTATGGTCCAAAGTACATAAAGCACCAAAATAACCCCTACTTTTCGAGATGTACCCATGTTTCTTCGTCATTGTTTAGTCCCAGTGGGGCGTTTGTTTTAAGATCTATTATGTACCTCGATTCTAGTATACACAATTTCTTAGTTCTATCACCCTTTTTCTCATTTTTTTAAACTTGATCTATGCAGTGGAATTTGAGGTGGTCTTGGTTACTTTGTTGGAAAATATCAAAGTGGGAAGCTACCGGATAAGTTACATCCTTCTTCGTGATAGCTCACGTGTTCAAGATTGCATTTTTCCTTTGGGTGTAATGTGCTTCCTATGTAGCGTTTAGGGCAAGGGCACCAGAGGCAGTACACTGTATATTCTGAGTTGCGGTTCAAAAGTTGTTTAATGTTTCTAGTTGGTTTAGGGTCCTGTGTAGTTGGTGACTTCATGGCTATATTTACATGCCTTGCAGCGCATACAGGGATAGAAGCCTGTAATTTTGTCTGTTTTAGGAGCGGTGGCATCATAGTGACTGTGTATCAAATGGGCACTCAGTGATTGACATCGTGTATATGTTATCTCTGGTTGTGTGGGGAGACTATGTTTTAAAACATTATCTGTTTGGAGGATATGCCAGTTCTCTTTGGAGATCTGGAATATATGCCCAGACTTTTCATTGAAGCGGGTAATCATCCTTACGGGGCCTTCTTGGGCCATTTTTCTGTATCTTTGGATTTTGCTATCAGGAGTTCAGACCTGCTTACTTTACCTTGCCTTTCCTCGGCCTGATGAAGATCAGCATTGGTATACCCTTTAGCTTTAGATCTTCCTAGTGCTAGAGTCTTTGCATCATCGTAGTCTGGCTGAATTGTACAATTGCGATTAAGGCGCAGTAGTTCTCCATAAGGAATGTTTTGACAAGACTTTTGGGATGGTAACTTCCTGCATGCAGGACAGAATTGCCTACATAGACTTCCAAATCCAGATAACTTACTTTGGTGTCGCTGATATGCCCTGTAAATGACAGATCATTGGTATTGATAGATGCAATGTATTCCTCAGCCGAGGAACGGCTACCCCGCCACACAATAAAAATATAATCTATGTACATAGCCCACAATGCCACTTTGTCAATCCAGTGTTCATGTTGTTCACCCCAGGTCACATCTTTCTCCCAACAGCCCAAAAAAAGATTCGCGTAACTGGGGGCGAAGCACGTGCCCGTCATGGTTCTGCATTATTGCCTGTACAGTTTCCCCGAAAATGTAAAAATGTTATTTTCTAAACAGAACATGATCATATGTCGGAGTATGAGATTATGTTTTTGAAATTTGAGAGATCTCTTGTTGAGAAACCATTTGACTGCGATGATACCTTGCTCATGATTTATGCACATATATAAACTAGTTATATCAAGAGTGATGAGTAACATATCTTTCTCCCATACAATGCACTAAATCAGTCTCAAAAAATCCAGTGTCCCGTACATATGAGGCCAAATCTTTGACTAAGGGCGATAAAAAAGAGTCAATATATGTTGATGTGTTCTCCAAATGTCTGTTTATAAAAGCCACAATTGGTCTTCCCGGTGGATTAGCCAAGTCGTTATGGATGTTAGGGAGGTGGTAAAAGGTTTGGAGGACAGGTTGTTCACAGTGCAGGAGTAAATATTCATCTTGATCCAGCAATCCTTCGTCCCTCCAATTTAACAGGTGTTGATTAAATGTTTTAATACACTCCACATACTCCACTCTTTTAATGGGCAAATAGCATTCCCTGTCATTAAGTTGTCTCATGGCTTCCTTGTAATAATGATTTTAATTGAAAATCACAACATTCCCTCCTTTATCGAGGGTTTGATCTCCAGAGTGTCATCTTCTTTTAGTGATTGGATCCCTTGCCATTGCTTTTTCCGGATATTATAATGGGGTTCGTGATGATCATTTTTCTTCGCCAGATTCTTTAAATTGGTGATAATGGCTTCATTGAAAACGTCGATGGCATCAAATGGGATCTGTAGAATTACTCTTGATTTTCGTTTCAAGTTGCTTTTTCCTCTAGATTGTGTAATCCCTGCTTCTGTTAGACATGCATCCATGTTGGCATTCTCCTCACCACCCTCCGTGGTATTCGAGGAATTTAACGCTTGTAGTGCAATTAAGGTTTCCAAGTCATCCCCACTTAGAAGGTCTGTATCATCCGTGTCATAGGTTAACCCATCTGTTGTTTTTTTAGGGTGTAGCAGATAAATCTTTTGTAATTTCAATTTACTGATATACTTGAAGAGATCAATGCGAGCTTGTGCATAGTCAAACCCCGAACTGGGGCAAATGGTTAAGCCCAGTTGTAAGACTTTTGTTTCATCCCAAGTGAGTATTCTGTTCGAGAGATTAATTATAGTCATTTTTTCTCTGGGTTCTACCATTTGCCCCTTCTCCCCCTGCTGGAGGTAATTCTCGGAGTACGTTCTTCTCCTCCTTCCTTTCTTACCCCGCCTTGTTTTTCGTTTCTTTATTATTGTTGTGGTGGTGGATGTGGTGTTGGTCTCTGTCGGGACTCTCTAATTAGTTTGTATTCCCGAAAATAAGGTGCCTCGTTAAGTCCCGCTTCTATCATCTGTGGTAGTAGTTTGTTCGCCTTCTGATGTCTCTACCTCCGATTCTGAGGTTTCCCAATTGGAGGCCGCGGTACCACCTTGCTGGCTCATCTATTTTCTGGGGGCATCAGATTTCCGTTCAAAAGTCAAGATACGACCTGTAGCGTAATCTTGCTCGTCTCTTTGGAATTTAGTCTGCTTACGTCGTCGAATGATGGCTTCATAGTCTTTCAAGCGTTTCATCATAGAATTCTTAAGTTCTTCACTCTGCTTTGTATCTTTGTCCTTGCTGATCATTTCTTCAAGTTTTTTGATCTCTTCTAGTAGTATGTCTCGATCGCTCAAGGCGTATTTGATTATCCAGTATTAGGGGGTGTCTTTCATAGATTCACATGCCTGAATCATTCCCCGTTGTCAGAATGGGAGTCCACAGTACATAAATAAAGTAATGTTCCATGGACATATAGATAAATAGGCCTAAAGGCCTCACATTAGTAACCTAACCATGTCCTTTTGTAAAAAGAACCACACTCTAGAAAAGAGCCAATCAGCTGTCACCTCCCTCTAGAACCCTCCTGGAAGGAGCCTCAGTCCCTTAGATTTTCTACCGCACGTTTTGCTAAGGGAGTCTCCTCTGAGCTCTGCTCAGTTTTTTCTTCACAACTGGTTTCCAGTGTTTTTTGGTATTTTATTCTGTTCCATCTGTGATTGCTGATATCATCATGGCTGACACACCAAAAAAGGGTCTTTTTAGGTCCTGTGGTTCTTGTTGAAAGAAAAGGCAGCATATAGATGACCAACATCAAGACTGTCTATATTCCCTGTATCCAGATCATTCTTCCAAGGACTGCAAGGTATGTCGTACCTTTTCCACTAAAACCCTCAAAGACCGTGAGGGACGCCTCTTAATCTGGCTCCAGAGGCTGAAAAACCGGGACAACCTGGAATCTTCTAAGGAAAGTGAAGGTTCTTCAGTCTCTTCGAAATCTTCACTAAGGAGACCACGGGTGGCTTCTCCTAGCCCGACGGTGCCTCCTCAAATGAAGACATCAAAAAAGTCTTCAGAGGTTCTCTTCAAGGCTACTTCTGCGAAGGTTTCCTCTCAGGAAGTTCCCTCCTTCAAAAAGCCTGTTTCGACTCCGTCGTCGACGGTGTTGTCGACGACGCCTTCGTCGAGGAGAGCCATGTCTACTGCTTTGTATGTATCAACTCCGACAACGACTGTTTCTACGTCGATGGCATCGACGTCATTGTCCTCGTCGACGACTACGACCCCACCGTCGACTGTGTCGTCGACGATACACATCAGGAAAACGCTGTCGACGTCAAAGCACCCGTCCACGCTGCACTCGCCGCCGACGGAATCGGCGACGACCTCGACAACTAAGTCAACATCGTAGACACCATCGGCGATCCGGTCATGGATTCCCCGCCTTGCAAGGCCAGGCCCCCTTTATGAGCCTCAGAACTCTGGTCAGCCTACCTGTGCAGCACTAGGGTGTGCACCCTAAATATCCACCCCAGACTATCAAAGAGGCACAATTATAACAAGAAACTATCTAAAAAAGATTGGAAAGTAAGTGTACATTTATTATACCTAAGTCCACATATATGTACCTACGCAGTACCTATATCTTCAAGGTACGTAGAAGTGGAGCTAGGTATAGTAAATATCTGCTTCCCTGTATGCACTTACTTTTCAATATTTGTCCCTCGATATTCTGTCCTCAATATTCTTGTCCCATGATATTCTGGGAGTCGGTATTCAGCAGTACAGTCTATCCCGGGCTCCAGAAGAACGCTTGGAGGCGCTACGTATCGACAGACACACTTTGACATCTGGAAAGGTGTTCGTAAATTTTCAGATCAGATGCTTTGGTGATTGTCACTAACCTTGGGCATAGTTCGCATAGTAGCGCTACACGTAGCTACTCGAAGTGCACTTTGCGCTACTCACGCTACGCGAACTGCGTAGTGCAGTAGGGAAAACGCAGTTAGCAATGATTGCACAGTGCCGGATGTTGGTCCGCACTGTGCAATCATTGCAAACGGCATCATGCACAGTGCGAGCAGTCGTTTTCTGCCACTCGAGTAGATTTGTACTCTAGCAGCAGCTTTCTCAACGCGGACTGGTAGTTTCTAATCGCGAGCAGTCACGAGCATAAGCGACCACTCGCAATGAGAAACCTGACCTCCCCGTGTTGAGAATCTCGCCGGGAGGTTTATTTTCCACGCTCGCGATCAGCATCTTGATGTTGCCGATCACGAACGAGGAAAAAGTCTTGCCGGGATGTTGGTTTTGCTCGCTCGCGGTCGCCAACTTAACGTTGAGG